>NC_140592.1:290476077-291676077 GCF_964204655.1 Triturus cristatus | reverse complement strand
TCGGCTCCTACTTCCACCTGAAAATCAAGGCCCTCTACGACAACTTCATTGAGCAGACAGCCCGCAATCACTGCCTGGACCCTGTTCACCTCCGAAGATACCAACACGACCATGAAGAGCACTCACTCAGGAGCCCCCACGGACCCCTGCCCCTACACATCTTATATAGAGCTGCCACCACCACAGTGCCCGAGCTACGATGCACCATCAACACCTACTTAGAATCTGGCACTTTACTCAATGACTTGAAGCGTGCAGAAGTCAAGCCCCTCCTTAAGAAACCCGCTGCAGACCCTACGGATTTGAACAAATATCGACCCATCTCTCCTTCCCTTCGCTGCCAAAGTCACCGAGAAGATTGTCAACACCCAGCTGACTAACTTCATCAAAGAGAACTCCATCCTCGACCCCCACCAAATCCGGATTCTGCAGCAACCACAGCACCCAGACCGCCCTCCTCGCCTCCACAGACGACATCTGCATGCTCCTAGACCAATGCCACACCACAGCCCTCATCCTACTCGACCACTCCGCAGCCTTCGACAACGTCTCCCACCTCAATCTTGCAGCCAGACTCCACGACGCAGGAATACAGGGAACTACCCTCGACTGGCTCCGCTCCTTCCTCACCTGCAGAACCCAATGGATCAGACTCCCGTCTTTCCTCTCTGAACCAACAGAGATCACCTGTGGAGTACCAAAAGGATCATCGCTCAGCCCCACGCTCTTCATCATCTACATGTCCCCCACGCCTTCATCGTCAGACAGCATGGACTCAGCATTGTATCCTATGCCGATGCCACCCAGCTCATCCTCTCCCTCATGAAAGACATGGGGCCATATGTATGAAAGGGTTTTACCCATTCTGTGTCAATGGGAAAATATGTTCGTACATATGGCCCATAAAAACAACCAGACTCAGCTTCCCAGAAAGAACGAAAGCCGTCGCAGCTTGGATGAGCAGCAGCTGTCTCAAACCCAACTCAGAGAAGACAGACGTCCTCGTCCTTAGACCCACCCCCACAGCTTGGGACAACTCCTGGTGGCCCTCTGCCCTCAGCAACTCCTTACCCCCAAGGACCACGCCCCGAACGTCAGCATCACCATGACCCGACAGATCAATGCCGTTGCCTCCACCTGCTTCTACACCCACCGCATTCTCTGCAAAACCTTCAAGTGGATCCCTTCTGAAGCCAGAAAGACCAACACCCATGCACTCATAACAAGCAGACTGGACTATGGAAACGCCCTCTACGCTGGAATCAACAAATTCCTCCTATGAAAACTCCAGACCATCCAGAATACCGCGGCCAGATTCGTCCTCGGCACCCCACGACATGAGCACATCACCCCACACCTGCAAGACCTCCACTGCTCCCCATCAAAAATAGAGTCACCATCCACCTACTCACCCTCGCCTACAAATCTCTCCACAACATCAGACCCAAATACCTCAACAAAGGAGTCTCCTTCCACGTACCCAGAAGGAACTTCCGCTCCGCGGACCTTGCCCTAGCAGAAACCCTGTGCATCTGAAGAACCAGAGCGGTGGAAGAGCCTTCTCCTACACCGCAGCCAGAGCCTGGAATGAGCTCCCATTCAACATCAGAAGCTCCCCAACTCTGCACACCTTCAGGAAGAGCCTCAAGACCTGGCTCTTCGTCTGAATCAGAGCTGCACCCCCCCCCAACCCAGCGCCTTGAGACCCTCAAGGGTGAGTAGCACGCTCTAAACCCCATGATTGATTGATTGAAATGCACTGCCCCCTGCCCCCCTGGCTGTGTAGGGCTTACCCTAGGGGTGAATTATACGTATTAAAAAGGAAGGTTTAGGACTGGCACAGGGTTAATTTTGCCAGGTCAATTTGGCAGTTTAAAACTGAAAACACAAACTACAATGGCAGGCCTGAGCCATGTATGAAAGGCTACTTAAGTGAGTGCAGAATCAGTGCTGCAGGCCCACTAGTAACATTTAATTTACAGGCCCTGGGTACAGGCATTACAACTCTACTGGGCATTTGCATGTCATTTAAATGTTCCAAATGGGTATGAGCCATTTCTGTCATGTTTAAGGCAGACAGCAGAAGCACTATAGCACTGGTTAGCAGTTGTAAAGTGCACTGGTGTCCAATGTTCAAGTTGTTGCCAACACCAAGCATTCCGTGCGGACTGGCTTACACTCACCCCACACACATCCAGCACAGGCGTCACTGTACATGTGGCCCTACCAATAAAAGGGTCAGACGCGGGTGTGCGCGTAGCCAGTTCGACATGATATCTACGTGTGTCCCTGTGGTCTTGTTGTATGCATGAGGGCCCTGGGCCCTAGAACATTACTGTGTGCTGTGTACATCGGATGCAGACATGTCACCGCAGGCAGCGGGTTAGGGCTTGGACATGTAGCTTTGTCGTCACCCACTCAATTCATAAAGGGAGTGGCCAGGGCCGTCGTACGCTGCACCAATGTGGGTGTGTGAAATGATCCTGGGTAATTGTGGGTGTGCAGTGTGCTACGCCTCGTTGTGCATGTGTATCATTGTGCCCATCTCCCCCCGTCCACCTAGTCCCTGACCGTTACTTTACCTGTTGATGTTGTCAGGTCCTCTCGAGCTGTGTCCATACGCCTTACTCCTTGCACCATCTCCACACTGATGACCGTGGCCTGGGTTTCCTCCAGCTCCTCCTGTGGTACTGGACTGCCACCTCCTGTCGCCGTTGCTGCCTTCCTGTTAGCAAGCTGGTTTGTACCTGGTTTAGGTTATCACGTCCTGCTGGCGCCTCATGGCTTCCTCGACACTCCGGCTGCATTCACGGTAGTCTGCTTGTGGGTCAGTTGCTGGTAGTGTTCTGTCACCTCCTTGATGCTAGTTTTGTTTTCCTAAGGTCTGCACCCCGTCTTCCTCTCCCTTTTCTCCTTGGCCTTCCCCGTGCCCGTTGTTCCTTGCTTGTGGTCTGTGGGGGTTGTGGGGTTCCCGTTGTCCTCTGCGCTGGGTCAGGGTGCATCCATGTTGCTCCGTGCTTAGGCTTGTTTCTGGTGTGTTGTTTCTGTGGTTTTTATGGTGCATTTTCCCGCAAGACGCGTGGGATTTGCAGGCCTGTGGCTGGTTTTCGCTACTTTTTGTACCGCAATTGGCCTCATCGCATGAATTTTCACATTTCGCATTTTTGCGGCGTGGCGTTGATTTTGACGCTGACATTTGACGCGTTATCTGGTGTCTATCGCATGCTACCGCCTTGTTGTGAATCCCACGTTGACATGGGGTTATTTTCCCGCTATGGGCTGCGATATTAAAAGTTGCATTACGCTACTCTTGTGGTAGTTATCACACGTTCTTGTGAATATACCCCAAAGTATTCCCAGTGACTTGACACTTACTGGCCTTGTAAGATGAACCCTTATGGATCCCTCTATGCTCAATCATCCATTTTACATTATCTAGCACCTAGAAACCTATGGTGAACATGTGCATTATAAATAATCAAAACATTACAACAACATCTGTGGCCCCATTGAAGGGTAAATATTTCAGGAACTGTCTCTCCTTCTCAAAAAGCACGCCTCCATTTTTGAAAGCCAAAGGAGCATATCAGCAACGAGGCGATATAAAATTATCGCCGCTTTTGCGTCCGTTTTCGGGCGGAAAGCGGCGATAATTTTATTGCCTAATTAGCAAGGTCACGCTATCGCGTGAAACATTGCATTAGTGCCCGGATTCTTAACGCCCAGCTTTGCATCTCTAATGAGATGCAAAGTGGGCGTTTCTGACCTGACATGACTGGAGAAATGTCGCTAAGCGACATTTCTCATATCATCAAGCCCCACGCTATGAAGCATAGCGGCAAGAAAAGTAGCGATAACCCCTGTTATCACAACTTTCCTTACGCCTGCTTCAGGACTGACTTAGCCATGATATCCTATGGGAGGTGGATATCATGGCTAACTAAGTATGTGAGGCCCTATCATCAAGCTAACGCCAAACTTTGTGAGATTATCGCTGGGTTTCCAGCGATAATATCACGTTTGGCAGTTAGCGCTAGGATTTTTATCGCTTTTGAGATAAGTGTTGCTAATAGCACGCTATCTCAGCGATAAAAATCCACACTCGGCGGCGATAATTATCCTAGCGCTAAGTGCGCTTAGCGATAATTATCGCCGGTTGTTGCTGATATGCCCCAAAGTTCTTTATCGAATGATGAAGTGTGTGTGGATTTACGCACACACTTACGTGCACACGTGTGCATGTAAAGGTTTCTGTTTCACTGTTTATTTGTTGGGCATTCCAGTATTGTTTTACAGAGACTTCTAAAGATTTGGGAATCAGTGTTAATGTGTGTTTAAATTTCTCCGGGAAAAACGAGAAAGCAGTGTTTTGAATGGATACAAAAATTCATTCAAGCGAGCCATACCTGTGCAGTCATCCCACATCTCTCCCAGAAATTGAGATCTTGGAGTATCTCTTGTCTCAGAAGTCACTGGAAGCAAAAATGGTGATAACAGGGATCTTCACCTGAAATTTCTATGAAAATTCCCCATACTCGGAATGCAGACAGAGAAAACAAGGGAAACTTTAAATTTAAATTGAAAGCTTGGATTAAGGCAGTGAAAATCTTTGTATTCATGGCAAAATATCAACTTCATCTCTTCTGTTTTTAAACAACTAAACTAGTTACCAATGGTGAAAAATATTTCATGTAAAGTTGTATGCATGACTAATAAAACTGTCACATACAAAGGGCCTGATTTAAAGTTTGGCAGACGGGGACTCTATCCCTGAGCCCAAATGCCTCATTAAGAATCAGACAGACCGCCAGCGTTCCATTCACATTGCCCCCGTTGGCTCTGCCCACAGAAAGCATCCTCTGACTGCCTGATGGAGTAGGGAACATTGAAGGAAGAGCCTTACCTAAAACTGTTACAACCAAAGGGCCTGATTAAGAGCCCTCACGCTTAAGGAGTTTGTTTTAAATAAAACAAAAAAAGGGTAAAGTTTGGTGGACTGCTATCAAAACCAAAGAGCTGCAGTCCCCCAAACTTTTTGCGCTTTGAGCAGGACCACCATGATGGCAATTCCTTTCAATGTACAGAGATCATCGTTGAGTCTGTTTTCACCTCTAAATCTGGAGGATGGTAACAGTGGCGGCTGGCAACATTTCAAAGTGGTGTACAAACAAACAGGCTGTACAGAAACACCCAGCCTGCACAGCTTTTTTATTTGCATGAGGCGCAATGTAAGGTACCCCCATTGCCACACTCGGTGATGCTGTTGTTATTCTAGCAAAGTTTGGGCCCTTAAAACGATGTGTGCATTGCCCTCCTAGCCCCTCTCTTATTCACCAGGTGTGATTCCTGGAAGTGTCTCGGGGGTGCAGTCTGGTGTTGTATATACATGAATCATATTGCATGTGTAGCGTGACCTTCACGAGCGTTTCCTTCACGCTCGTGGAGATCACGCGGTTTGTGTTGTTTCAAGTATGGGGGGCTCGAGGTGCGAACGTTGGGATTGTTGGGGGATTATTAATGTTATGAGCTTGGAGAGTGATGACTGGAAATAAACCTCGCTGCTCCGACTATTGAGTTGTCCCGTGTTATTCATGCAATTGAGTGGATTACCGGATACTTCCCTACATCTGGCATGGCCGACCAATCAAAAAGTGGGACGCAACCGGACTGGAAAGTGCTGTAACGAGCCGCTGTCCATTGAGTACAGGTGAGTCACCTGGGCTGCGTGAGCTGAAAGGAGCATAGCGCTGCCTGGATGGTTCTGGGTGCTCGCAGCTCATTTATCCATCGCAGTCAGGAGTCAGACAGACAGCAAGTACCAGGGAATCACCACCCAACCGTGAGAGACCGAACGACGAGGATATTGTGACATACAGCACTGCATGAGGGCAGTCTGTATCACAGGGATTGCACCAAATGAGCACAGGCTCATTATCTTGAAAGTATCCAATCTTTCTGACAGATGTTCCTGAAAAAGTTCTGGGTCACAGGTCCGCGCCTCATATACAGAGCGATGTTTATTCAAATACGTTACTCCCCAAAGCAAGCATATACAATGCAATGGTCTCGGCATTGATAAAGTTTGAGCTATTGGCATTGTTCATGACATTATTTGTGTTTATGTTTTTGTTTTTAAAACATTTAAAGAAACGGCATTGTTATTTACAATGTCAATAGCTTAATCACTCTCAAATGCGAGACCTATTGCATTTGCACCCACACACAGAGCCACACACACAAAGCCACCCACACACACAGAGCCACCCACAGAGCCACTCACATAGAGCAACCCACACACAAATAGAGCCACCCACAGAGCCACCTACACACACACACGCAGTAGCCCACTGACCTATTTACATTATGTGCACTTTGTGATCTGCATGGTACATGTTCTTTGCTGCAGGCACATTAACCCTATGTGCTACCTTTCCAGGAGTCAAAACTTCCACTAGACAAAACTCCGATCTCTCTCTAGGAAGAACATTAAACACCAGAGTCATCATGACATTTTTATTGTTGCCGAAAATTGCTGGAGGCCAGGAAGGAGGCAGCAAGCGCTTTTTAAACCTTAATTTACTTGCAAATATAATGTCTCCACCCAAAGTCAGCGCACGGTCACACCGGTTGCACTGCCCTAGAGCTGGCCCTTCTCAAGGGTCCTGTGACCTCAGGGACAGAGTCACTGTTGTTCTTGGCTGTGCTGCTTCATAGGCCTGCTAGCAAGACTGGAGGTGAACTTCAGTATGGATTGTGGTGGACAAACCTTGAAGGTTAACCCAGACTTGCCAGTGCTAGGGTCCACCTGCTGGTGCTAAGACACCAGCGCTTCTAAGGTCTTGCAAAGCCTTCTAAGGTCTAGCATGGGATTGTGCTCTCTCAGGAGAGTCGTCTGGTGGACTGGTTATTAAGGCTGAACCTGGTTCCCCAGTTCCAAATTCAGCAGCTCTGGCCATAGTGCCACATCGTTTTCCCCACTGAACACCATACTGTCCCACTGAGAAAAACTCACACTGCCTTCAACTACAACCCAATTGCTGCCGGCTATGAACACCTGGATGAGGCTCAATTTAAATGACGCAATAGACAAGAGCAATATGCGGCCTACAGAAAAAAGTAACGTCATCCTGGAAAAAGCAAACACTCATAGGGGAATGCAAAATTTAGCAAACCATGTGAAATGCAAGCAGGAACAACATTGTTACCTTAACGCTTTTACACTCACAATTCAGAAGTCAGTGAGTGCTTTTGCCTGAAAGGGGCCTTGAATGGTCCCATTTCAATGTCCATTGCTGATATCCTTACAAAACGATAGCAGTATGGTAAAAAAGACCACATCCCTGGACGCAGAACCGCAGTACACATTTTGTTTTCCAATCCACACTTTGCAGTACCTCCAGGATTGATGCACTAGTTGCAAGCCCCGGGAAAACAAAGACAAGGGAAAAAAAATAGCGCTTCACTGGCAAACTCTGTAAAAGTGGTGCTAATGTGTTTGGGTGTGAATAAAATCAATCTGGCCAGTTTGCTACCACTGTCTTACTTTATTTAGTTATTTTTCATATTTTTAACCTTTTATTCCAGATGCTGCACCTTAGAATTAAAATACGACATTTCCAGCAAAAATGATTTTCTTTTTTGGATCCATTTCACAGGGGAGCAAATAAAAGAAAGTAGAGGAAAGAGAGTGAGAACCCCATCTTGAAGTCAAGGTTTTCAGTGATAGAAGAACTGCCGGGCTAGCAGGCGAGAGGCCTCAGCTTGTACACAGAGCTGCTGTGCCTGAAACTCGTCTTCGCAGGCATCCCGACAACTCAAAAGATGGCCCCACAACTCGGTGATCAGAGGCAGGCAACCTCGCTCCGCACTGCCTTCGCCCACCCCCTGCGTCCTGCTGGGTGTCACCCCATGTGAGGGTGTCACCCGGTGCGGTCCGCACCCCCCGCACCCACATAGTGACGCCGCTGTGTCCAGGATCCGTGGGAGGGAAGGTAGAAGTTAGTTCAATAGTTAATAACATCCCGCGCCCAAGCTCTGCACGAAGCCTGCCCCACCACATCTCCCTGCTTCCTTGTTGAATTCCCTTGGGGAGGGAAAAACGGCGTCTCCGGGGTGATGTCACCGGCCGTGCGGGGCCAGGCAGACCCAGGCAGGTAGATAAACTTTTGCACAAACAGGAATTGCCTGTTCTCGGAGCTCCGACTGTCCCTACTTGTCACCGTCTCGGCCAGGTAAGGTGCTGGCGCCTGTGTTTGTAGTCAGGGGAGTTGTAACAAAGCACCGAGACGTGGGGGATCAAAGCTCTAGAAGACTTATGAGAGGGTGGGAGAGGACAAGTGAGCAAAAGGAACGAGGAGCTAGCGATGTGGAGGGCATGCCGTAGATTCAGGGAGAAGGTTGGAAGTGGGCAGGAGGGGAGATGGGGAAATGGGGGGTGGAGGGGGGATTGGGCCAGGCGAGGGGGAGGAGACAGAAGGTGAGATTTATGGTGACGGGGCGAGTGAGGTGGAGATAGGAGAGATGGGGTGGGGGAGGCAGAATGAGGGAGACCGTAACAAGGAGGAGAGAAGGAGAAACAGACAGGTGGGGGAGGGAGACAAATAGAAGGAATTGATAAAGGCGGCAGGGAGCTGGTCATTGGAAAAAAAGGCAGAAAGGGGTGATGCGGTCAAGAATGGAAGAGAGCGAGGGGCAGCGAAGCGAAGGAGCAAGTGTGAGAGACGAAACCGGGTGGAAGGCTCGAGCACTATGTAAATGACAAGAATGGAAGAGAGCGAGGGGCAGCGAAGCGAAGGAGCAAGTGTGAGAGACAAAACCGGGTGGAAGGCTCGAGCACTATGTAAATGACAAGAATGGAAGAGAGCGAGGGGCAGCGAAGCGAAGGAGCAAATGTAAGAGACGAAACCGGGTGGAAGGCTCGAGCACTATGTAAATGAAAATAATACTGTTCTGTAGTGGCATACGGTTCTGAGCAGCAGCTACATTAGCACACACTGCAGCAAGGAAGAGGCGACCCCACGTCCCGCTCCGTTCCGAACACGCACAAAATGGCCGAACCTTCCGACGGTAAAAAAAAAAAAACAAATACGTCCACCACGCGTAAAAGGGGCAGGGAGTAAAAAATGAGAAAGAAGCGAAAAAACACGCCCCGGAATCCGAAAAAGACAGGGCTTGTAATGAGGGACAAAGCTCTTCTCCAATGGCTGACCAGCATTTAAGAGGCCAGCCAATGGAGAAGAGGGGCGGGTTCAAGCCCCACTTCTGAAAAACATTAAATCTCGCGAGCGAGACTGCGCAAGCGCAGCTTTCGCTAGCCGAGACCTAAAAATGAGACAGTCCACGGAATGATTGACCAGTGAGCCTAAAGTATAGCAAAGTTCAGCAGTACGGTTCCAGTCATAGGTCTAGCAACAGAACTGTTACCCTGACATGTATCACATTGCAGGAGATAAATCGGAATCACCCGAGTTGTCCTCCAGCTCTGAGGATGGCCTGGTGGTGTCTCCAGAGCCAACTCCCCTAACTAATCCCGATGCTGCTCTCATGCTGTTAATCAGAATGAAAGCATAGCCAGGATTTGTTGGAGCGGGCTGGCTCACTGCTCATCCTGGCACTAGGGGCATGTGTTGTCTATCCATACGGCTGTATAACAGCTCGGGTTGGAGAAGTTTAAACTGTGCATGTCAGGCTGACCGTCCCAAGACAGCCGGCCAAAGTGACATTCGCAATTTACACTGGTGTAGCCCGGCACCACTCCTCCCTGCTCCCAGTCAGCACTTCAGCAATGGCCCCTCCCCCAAATGCCCTAACACTCAGCTCCAGCGGCTGGCAGAGAGGAAAATAATATGGTGATAAAGACATTTTATTACCGTTTCATTTTTTTTTTTTTACTTTTGCTGTGTCCACTGCAGGGGGTGACGCTCCTCTGCCCAAATGGAGTGGCCGCCACTGGACGGTAGTCCTCCGGGTGGCACAGGTAATGACCTTCGCCACCCTGAAAAAATTTGATGTGGAGCACCACAGCAAGAAAACTTACTGCACTGATTCAAATTGAGGGACAGATGCAAAAAGAACAATTGATGGACAGAATGTTGAACAAAGTCAAACATTCACCCCAGTATAGAGATTTGGGCCTAAATCCATTGTTTTGTCGCTCCCCATGCCATTCCAGTTTAGAACTAGACATATGCAAATCAGTCTTGACCCTGCTCCCCATGGGAAGAGTCCACACAAACTGCCAGGCCAGGTCCTCCCTGGACCAAAAACAAGCATCCACGGCCCAGTCTCGAGGTTTCACCCCTCATCAGCCAAGTTAGCTAGACTCCAGTGGCATGGAGAGCATGGGACCCAAGTCTAGACATACCTGTCCCACTCGGGGTTACACATGCAAAAAGAACAATTGATGGACAGAATATTGAACAAAGTAAAACATTTACCCTGGTACAGAGATCTGCGCCTAAATCCATTTTTTTTGCTTCCCATGACATTCCAGTTTAAACCCAGCCATGTGAAAATCAGTCTGGAACCTGCTCCCCATCGGAACAGTCCAGCCCAAACAGCCAGGGCTGGATCTCCCTGGACCGGAAACAAGCATCCTAGGACCGATTTTGGGGTTGCACCCTTTTTCAGCAAGGCTAGCTAGACTCCAGCTGCATAGAGAGCTCGGGACCCACGTCTGGGCACACGCGTCCCTCTCAGGGTGACAAATCCAAAAAGAACAATTGATGGACTGAATGTTGAACAAAGTCAAACATTCACCCCAGTACAAAGTTTTGGGCCTAAATTCATCGTTTTGCTGCTCCCCATGCCATTCCAGTTTAAACCCAGTCATATGCAAATCAGTTTTTACCCTGCTCCCCATTGGAATAGTCCAGCCCGAACTGTCAGGCCAGGTCATCCCCGGACCAGACCGGAAACAAGCATCCTGGGACCTGTGTCGGGATTTCACCCCTCATCAGCCAGGCTAGCTAGACTCCAGTGGCATGGAGAGGGGGCCAGGAATGCACTATACTTACTAATATAGGTTGCACATTCCTGCTCCCTCGCTGTGCTGGCGCACTATGTGCTGTCTAGCGCCAAATCAGGCCCCATTGCGTCATTGCGCAAGGGAGGGTGCCTGGGTTGCAGGCAGAATTATTTTTGTGCAGGAAGGGAAACAATCCTGCATATAAACAATCCTTAGAGGCATTTTCTTCTTTCTAAGTGTGCTGCATAATGCAGCATACTTAGAAAGAGGACAAACGAGGAGAATTAAAGATATTTCTTTTCGTTACATCTGTTTCGGTAAGGTGTACAATTTTGATGCATTTCCAGGTTTACTTGTCTTGGTAAATCTAGGAATGCGCCAAAATACATTGGGTAGATGCGTGGGAACACCCACTCTACACTCATGTAACACATTCTCGGAGCAGAGTAATGCAAGGCACTGACGTGGGTCACCTTGCTTTACTTCAGATTTACCAAGCCATGCAGGGCCAAGCAAGGTGACCTTCGGTCGCTTGGTAAATCTGATTTAAGGATTGCGCTGCCCTTGCCTCACACAGGGGCAACTCAATCCTTTGATAAATTTGGGCAAGGAATGCCCCAAAATACATGTGTGGATGCGTGGGAACACCCACTCTACACTCATGTAACACATTCTTGGAGCAGAGTAATGCAAGGCACTGACTTGGGTCGCCTTGCTTTACTTCAGATTTACCAAGCCATACAGGGCCATGCAAGGTGACCTTCAGTCGCTTGGTAAATCTGATATAAGGATTGTGCTGCCCTTGCCTCACACAAGGGCAACTCAATCCTTTGATGAATTTGGGCCAATGTGTCGCTATAAACTGGAGTGAACACTTTTACCCATTATCAGGTAAAACTCTGTTTTTGCCTACTGAGATTGAGAAGAAACAATACTCTTCTTCCTTAGCTATAAAGCATTCAAGATTGTGTAGTGTTTCAGAAATGGTTGTTTCTAAAAAATGAGCTGGAAGGTTATGTTGTGATATACTATATTATGTTATGTTGTTTTGTGGAGCGCACTTATCACCCAAAAGGGTAGCTAGGTGCTTGAGCAGGTTTGTAGGCATGTGGTCCCTGCAGGCTTATTCGGAGAGCCAGGTCATCAGCTTCTTGCGGAACTCAAGAAGTGAGGAAGAGGACCTGATGAGGTGTGGGAGGTTGTTCCATGTTTTGGGTGAGATGTAGGATATCACACAACTTTCTGTTCTGCTTTTGTGGATGCTGGGGGTGTGCAAGTGAGAATGAGGCTAATAGAAGGTTTCTGGCAGAAATGTGGATGTGTATGCAGCTGTTCAGGTATACTGGTCCAGTGCTGTGCAGGGCTTTGTAGGTATGCAATAGGAGTTTGAACTGGCTGCATTTGTGAATGGGGAGCCAGTGGAGCTCTCTGAGGGGAAGTGAGATGTGGGTGGAACGAGGGAGGTTGAGGTTGAGTCTTGTGTTGGAGCTTTGAGTGGCCTGGAGTCTGTGCAGGAGTTGATTGGCAATCCAGTATAGAGTGCTTTGCCATAGGTCTTAGTTCAGAATACAACTACAAATGCTGAAGTTGAGCAGATGGGCTGGAAGGCAATAGTTGATATTATGTAGTGCTATAGAAACATTTGTAATATAATATAAAACATTGTCTATCTTTAATTAATTTTTACTGTTTTCACCCTTTCTTTCCATTCCTGTTCAATTTGAGTCAGATTTTGGCACCCTCTTCATTACACATCCGTTCTTTCAGAATGTTTACTTCAGAGTAGTCTGTACTTCCTTGCCTTCTGGGCACTTCACTGTATGCATTATGTCTACCAGTGATGTTGATGTTTTGCCCCTTTCTTTGTATACTGTGGTGTTAACCCTTCTTCACCCTTCTCCTCGGTATACTCTAGGCCTTTGGTGAATGGACTTGTTCCTTATAAATCCCCTGTGTACTTTAGAGTTGTGGTGAATGGTATTATTTCCTATAATGCCTCTGTATATCTAGGCCTGTGGTTAAAGGCTTTGTTCCTTATAGTGCCCCAGTATATTGTAGGCCTGCGGTGTATGTTGTTTTCACTTTGATGCCACTTTTTAATCTAGAGACATGGTGATTGCACTTTTATGCCTCAGTATGGTCTAAGCCTATGGTGACTTCCCTGTTCTCTCTCTTCCCAAGCATACTGTAGCCTGCAATGAGAGCCCTTATTTCCTCTTCTCCAGCACCCTCCCCCCCGGGCTACTGTAAAGGTGTCTGCTTCCAATAAAGGGAGACATTGTTTACAACGAATGCGCTACAACAAATTCCATTACAACGAGCGCGTTGTTACATCGCAAACCATTAGAACGCAAGTTGTTACACTGACTTGCTGTAGGGGGCAGAAGGTGTTGGATTTAAAATCCAACACCTTCCCTACTGTTGCACAGACTGGAGTTGGAATAGTAAATTCTACTATTCCAACATCCAGCAACCCATACTGCAAGTTGTTGTAACGACTTGCGTTGTAACGGTAATGTAACATCGAATATTCTTCCTATAAAGCCTCTGCACCATGAAAATGAAACACTCTTGCATCACAAGACAGCTCAGTTTCCTATCATACTCTTCAAAATTGCCCTTGTAAAACTCCTTCAATCCTTCCCATTTTTGTGATGTAATTCTGGGTGGCTCTTCCCCTATATATTTAGGGGTCCCCAGTTCAAGATACAAGTATGCAATGGTAGGCCTGTAATTACTGGTGGAGAGGGGGTGAAACCCACTCATGAAGCAACCACAATCCCTGTCAGGGCAAAGTCACAAGCAAACTCCAAATTAACCTGTGCTCAACCCTCTAGTAGCTTGGCACTGAGGAGTCCGGCTTACTTTAGATGCAAAGTGTAAAGTATTTATGCAGCACTTCAAACAGTATTAAAAACACAAGAACATCCCACACCAATGTAGAACAATAGAGTAAGTTTAAAGAAATAAATCAATCCCCAAACGACAAAAATCCAATCAGTAGAACCAGACATATGTAGTTTTAAAGGTTTAAGTGAAAATAGTGCCACAAAGCACCAACTGTGGTTTTCTGGTCGTACCAGACCGAAACAAAATCACAAGGTCAGGCCGACAACGATGGAGCGTGGGCCAGCTACTGGGACCCACTTAGGCCCACTGAACAAGAGTACATTACATCCTGGTTGCGAAGAGATGTGGAGTTCCATGTCGAGGATGTGTCACGCAGCTGAGGTAATGCGAGGTCCAGATGAAGAGATGCAATTGCGCAGCGGAGTTCCGGGGAGCTGCAAAGTACAATACAATGTAGTTGTATGGAGGTGCGTTGTGCAGAAGTAGTTCCGATGAGCAGCTTTGGCCGAGGTGATGTCCTTGCTCAGAGATGCGTTGGATCTGATGGGCTGCGATGAGTGATGGGAAATCCTTGCGTTGGGAAGTCCACGCAGAAGAGGTGATTCGTCGGTTCCAAGGGTGATGCTTTGAGCAGCAGAGGCAATGCACCGGTTCTGCTGGAGATGCGATGCGCCACAGAGGAGTTCCATGTGTTCTGCTGAATCCACAGAAGGACTGACAAAGCACCTTCAGGACCACTTCCAAAGGGCCAGGATTGGGTGGGGCCACTGTGGAGGGCAGGACTCACAGATGGCAGAGTCCAGGTGGCAGGTTCAAGGTTATTGGAAGCCTGTTCTGTCCCTGAGGCTTCTGATTAGGAGGCCAGCCAACTAGCCCTTACAGTCACTCTTGGGGTCTTGAGTTTAGATTTTCAGTTCCAGACCTTCTCTTCGAGGCAAAAGGACAGCACGTTAGGACAGAAGTCCTTCCAGGCATCAGTCTAGCAGACTGGCAGTCATTTCAGCAACACAGCAATCCTTGTTTCTGGAAAAGTCCATAGGTCCAGAAGTGTACTGAAGAGTTGGGTCTAAGGGTCTCATATTTATACCTGGTGCCCACTTTGAAATAGAGGAATTTTTTAGAGGTTTCCACCCTCCTGATGTGTCAGGCCTCCCATTACTCCCTGTCCTGGCGCCAGCTGGTCTGGGGTCACAAAAGACCAGTGTCAAACCCTTTGTGAGAGTGCTCAGCCAGGACCTTTGTGATGTGCATGTGTGGTAGGTAACAGCTACTCCTCATTAAATCATAGTCACCCATCCTACCAACACCCATCTTCCCTTTGTCTCACTGTGTGGGAGCAATACACCAACTGCCAGCCAATCCTAGTCATGTGAGCCCAGGATCAGCCTGCAGGAACCAAATGGTTAGAGTAAGAAAATGACAACTTTCTAAAACCGGCATTTTCAGAATTGTGATTACAATTCCGACTATGCCATTAAAGAGGGCTTTGAATTACAATTCTTCAGACACCAAGCTTGACCTGTCTACCTGTTTCCAACGGAATGTTATCCCTTATTAAATGGAAACAAATTTGAGAGCATTTCACTATCATGACATGTAAAACTTAAAAGTACATGTCCAACTTTTTAAATACACTACACCCTGCCATCTGGGTTGTGTAAGGCCTGCCCTTGGAGTGACGTGTATCAAAAAGGAAGGTTTGGGCCTGGCAAGAGGCTTACTTTGCCAGGTCATACTGGTAGTTTAAAACTGCACAGACAGGCTGAAATGGTAGGTCTTAGGCATGTTTAAAGGCTTAGAACTGGTTTGCAGTGATAAAGTGAGCAGAGTCCTATACGCCAGCAAAAACTGGTTCAGAAAACAGGAGAGTGAAGGCAAAAAGTTTGGGGATGACCATGCAGACAGGGCCAAGACCCCAAGATCCATAATAATGCACAATGAATCTGGCTCTGGTCCTGCATCCTTGTGTTATGGTCAGTCAGTGCACTGATGACACTTCTATAAAGAGCCAGGCTCTCAGACTATTGTGTCAACAAAAACGCTAGCCATAATATTCAGGTTTTGTCTCCTTCCTCTTTCCCTAGAAATCATGGAGTGAAAGTGGAATCTACATTCTCCAAGTCTCCCTTACACATAAAATGTGCATTTCTAAAGCACATGTTCGCCCAAGGGTATCTTGGCACTGAATAACAGATATTTATTCTAACCCAACAGTACTCATTTTATCGACCTCAGAAGGACGAAAGGCTGACAGGACCCGCTGGGATTTGAACCTGTGACCATGAGGTCAAACACATGCCCCTACAGTGGATGCATTAGTCCCCTAAGCCACCAGAGCCAGCATCTTCAACACAAGCTGAAACTCTCATTGGGCAAGAGTGAAATGGTTTCACCAGTCACAAGCTAGACTGCTGGTGAGGCTGAAGTGGCTTACTTAAGGCCTACAATTGTCAGAGGGGTTTGAAATGTGCAATGCCTCTGTCCATACACTGCAGAAGATGACACAGCAAATATCCAGTCCTGATGGCAGTTGCCCAATTAAATAGCATGTGTGACAATTTTAGTGGCACTGAGACATGCACAGTCAGGCTCAGTGAAATAACTTTGTGTTCTATCACAAACCTGGGAGTTACACCCAGGCGTTAGCTAGTGCTGTGCACCACAGCTAACCAGTCAGTCTCACTGCTTTGGCAGTCTGGATGGCCATGAGCTCAAATATGTAGTGTGATTGTATGTAGTGGCCTGCAAGCCTGGGTCATTTATCATCTGGTTTACTAGGAGATGCGTAATGACTGACCATGAACTACAGGCCTGTGTGGCAAGGTACCATTATGTGTTTGCGTGTAGGGTCTGTGGAAGAGGAAGTTGCTGAAGCCACTGTTCCTGGGGATGAAATATCACTGTTGCCAGATTACTCTAAGTGAAGAGACTGAGGCAATAGTGATTGCTCCAGACAAGTTTCTACCTGGTGACTGCCATCCTTTTGAATCCGGTGACTGCAATCTTAGGTATCTGGTGGCGACCATCATAAGCATTATAGTGGTCCCTACAAAACTTGGCCCTACTTAGTTCATTTTTTCTATTCTTAGCATGCTGGCGGCCCTCTGTTAGAAATGAGGATCTCTAGTTGCCAAGTAGGGACCCTTCTTCTCAGGGTAGGGCGATTACACACTTTAGATAACCCCTGCTCACCCCCTTGTGAAGAAGTGTGGCTCAATGATTAGAGCAGCAGACCCTGATGCAGAGATCTAGCCCGGGACCAGGGTTCAATTCCCCGCTTGGGCTCAAAAATTCCACAGACCTGATAATTCTCTCCTCTGTGCCATTCTGATCATGGAGTCCCACTCTGGGCAATAGCTTGCTTAATCTCCACAACGGCCCCCACAACACTAAGGATGCCTGGCCTCCACCTTGGGGGTGCCCAGGAGTGGACGCCTCACAGGGAAAGCCAGGATGGGTTCCAGAGCAGTATTCGTACAAGCGCCTTGAGACTCTTGCGGGTGAGTAGTGCGCTATACAAGTATCAATTTACATTTACATTTTACATTTTGTAGCTTGGCACGAACAGACAGGCTTATTCCAAAGGCAACGTGTAAAGTATTTGTACCCAATCACACAGTAACACAGTGAAAACACCACAAATGGACACGGCACCAGTTTAGAAAAATAAAGTATCTTTATCTAAACCAAACAAGACCAAAACCGCAAAAATCCAACATACTTGTATCAAGATTTCACTTTTAAAATGGCTACTTTAAAAATAGAAGTTGTAGAAATAAATAGCTCCACATGGGGCTAGTACGACGTCATGACAGGCACAAATCCAAAGTACGGCGCTGACTGGGAGGTGAGCGGGTCTGGCATGGAGTCACACGGACACCCCCAAACAACAGTACCATGGAAACAAAGCCAAAAGATGATGCACATCATCATGGAGGTGAGGCAGCGGTGTCAAGGCGAAGTCAGTTTCATTCTGCCATGGAGGAGATGAGGCATCGAGTTTGTGAGGAGGAGATGGGTCAAATCCAGGGCTGGGGAAGTTAGGCAGCGTTGGCAATGAGGCATCGGTTCCGGTGTGGCAATGTGACGTCAAAGAGTTTGTGGAGTCACCCTCTCAATTTATCGGCTCCGTGATAACGTGATGCTGACGGTGACAGTGTCGGTGCGTGTGCTGGCATAGAGAAGACCAATAACTGCAGGTGTCGGCAGGCGTCGAAGAGCATCAGAGCTGCGGTGCAGGCGGGTGGGGAGGTGTGTCATGCACTTCACAAGCTGTTACCCCGGACTCGGTGCAGGTTGTGGCGTCACTGGCTGCGTCACTGATGGCGTAGGATTTGTTATTCTTGCTTTGCAGCACCAACCACACAATTCTCATGGCCCAGTAACCGGTATTGGTGCTCTTTTGAATGCAGGAGTCCACAGAGGAGTCCAGGTGCTGGTCAATGGGTGCAGGTGAAGTCTTTGTGGCCCTGAGACTTCAGAATAGGAGGCAAGGACTTGGAGATTCTTCTTCAAGCAGGTTCACAGGAAAGTTCAGTCTTTGTCCTCTCCTTGGCAGAAGCAGCAACTGCAAGCCAACCCAAGAGAGCACACAGCAAAGGGGCGCTACTCTTCCGTACAGCTTCAAGCTCTTCTCCATGGCAGAGGTTCCTCTTGAGTCCAGATGTGGTCTAATTCTCTGGGGTTTAAGGTCCAATAATTATACCCCATTTTCTCTTTGTTCTCTTTGTGGCAAGGGTCTCTGAGCCCAGTCCAAACCAGTTCTGTCCTCTTTGGCGGCCCAGCTTCCCTACAGGAGGTGGAGGCAGCATTGTGCAAAGGAGACACAGCCTATTCAGGTGCAAGTGAAACTCCTCTCACTACTCTAAATGCAGACCAGGTCTATTCAGCCCAACTATGAGTCACCCAGGAGAGGCAGGGCATACCTCAACCCCCCACCCTTGGGACTGTCTAGAGTGAATGCACATCCCCAGCTTCTGTCACTCCAAATCCAGACAGCAAATGCACAGCAAGGCAGAGCCACACAGAATGGTTGAACAAGAAAATACCTACATTCTAAAAGTGGCATTTTTAAACACACAGTTTAAAAATCACCTTTACTAAAAGATGTGTTAGTAAATTCAAATTTCTGAGAGCCTAAACTCTATTTCTACATCTACTCCAAATGGGAAGTTACACTTGTAAAATGTGACAGTGCCGCTCTAATGTTATCCTATGGGTCAGACAGCCTTTCAATAGTGAAAAGCAAAGTACACAGTATTTCACTATCAGGGCTTGTAAAACACACCAGTACCTGTCCTACTGTTAACAAACACTGCACCCTGCCCATGGGGGCACCTTGAGCCTACCTTAGAGATGCCTTGCATGTAAGAAAAGGGAAGGTTAGGGTCTGGCAAGTGGGTGCACTTGCCAGGTCAACATGGTAGTTTAAAACTGTGTGCAAGACACTACAGTGGCAGGGCTAAGACACGTTTATAAGGTTACTCATGTGGGTGGCACAACCAGTGCAGCAAGGCCACTAGTAGCATTTGATTTACAGGCCCTGGCACACCCAGTACACTTTACTATGGACTTATCAATTAATCAAAATAAGCCAGTCATGGATAACCAATCATAATTGTAATTTACACAGGGAGCACTTGCACTTTGACACTGATCAGCAGTGGCAAAGTGCCCAAAGCATCTATGCCAACAAAGACGAAATCCATCACAAAGTCAACAATGCAGGAGGTAGAGACAAAAGGTCAGGGTAAACGCCAAGGATTCCAACTCTAACACCCTCCTTGACAAATTGTGGGTGATTTAGAGGTTATGGTGACCCCAACATAAGGCAGCAAAAATTGCCATATTTTAGGAATCCAAGTGATCAAAGGGTATCTTCTTTTAGCGCTTTGGGGGGTATGTTATCTACGCGTTTTAGCATATGGCATAATGTTGGCAACCTAGGCAATATGATGGACTTGATTTAAAGTAGGTCTCCTAGGTATATTGCAGGAATATTTGGCACTATTAATGCCTTGATATAAGGCAGCCTCCCTTACCGTACTGTGGGCATCTTAGGCCATACAGTTGTATAATGTTGGTCCTATATTATGGCAGCTGTGTTTGAAATATGGCCGCATCATTGGAATTGCTGTGTCTATTCTAGGCATAATGGTGGCCAATTCTGAACTAACACAGCCAATGAGTACATATGGATGTACTCATTGGCTTATGGTGGGCATTCCTGACATTTTCGTGGTAGCACAAGCATGAGAATTCCTGACATGTGATCATTATAAAGAGACTAGCTAGGCAAATTCTGTCCAAAGGGGGACATAATGTCTGAATAATTTATGTAAGTAGCAAATTGGTATATTGTATCACATGAATTTCATATAAGTGAAAAGCTGCTATTAGGGGAAGAGATTTTCTACAAAAGCGTAAACCCCCATTTAAGGGAAATTAATTTACAGAAAATAAAAGCTGGTATTTGGGAAGAAGATATGTGTAACTGCAGAAATTGTCAGTTTTTCATTTTTATAATGTATTTAACGTTTTATGCTGAGTTCAGGACACATTGATTAAATTATTTTTTTGGTACAGAGGGCACTTGCTGCCAGGCTGTCATTTCATCACTGTTGTGAATGTATTCATCATCTAAACGTATACGTCCTTTTAGCTCATGATCATCGCAAATGCTGTTTGAGGCCAGAGTCAGTAACACTGGTGTAATTGAGATTATTAAAACTGCTTGTAAAACCTATGCTGATTTTTTGAGAGTCTGTACTGAAAATGCACAGATCAAAAATGTTTGGTACGCCATCAAAGCATTGATGTATTTCACATGTCTCTCCCCAAAACCTTCTTTAAAATGTAAGTTCATTTTTTGACTATCCTGTAAATATATGAAGTGTTTTCAATTTCAGAATGTTCTCATGGGTTCTGCTTGCACCCAGCTGCAGTCACTCGCTTAGTGCAAATCAGCCTGCCATTTATAGATCATCACTTTGTAAGTTCACCAGCCACCACTGCAAATTATGGTGAGTTCTTTAGCTTATGGTCCAAGCCACCGTAAGCTAGTGCTAAACATAGGCCTACAGATTAGATCCTGTGCCAACTTTGAAGCCCCATGTACCAGCTAGCCCCCAGCGATCATCCAACTTAACTCCCTCTTCAGTTGTTCCAATGCAGGTAAGGTAACTGTTATGAAAAGTCTGAGGAGGGTATTTATTAGAATGGTGGCGCAGGGTAGCGCATTAAGTTATTTTGCTGAGCTGCCCTACGTCACAGGGAAAGGCAGGAATGCACCATATTTATCCAATACAGTGCATTCCTACTATTTTCCCCTTCGCCAGTGCCATTTCAGCAGCCTAGTTCGAAAGCAGGCACCCTTGCGCCATGGTGCAAGGGTGCCTGCATTACAGGGCACCTTCTTGTACAAAAACAATCCAGAGAGGCGTTTTCTGCTTTCTATGTGTGCTGCAGAATGGAGCACACATAGAAAGAGGAAGTAACGAGGAGAAATAAAGAAGGAGTGGCATAACTTTTAGCACATTCCCAGGTTTACAAGTCCCTGTAAATCAGGGAATGTGTGAAAAAACATGGGAATAGGATTACGTGGGAATATTGACCGTAACACCCAAGAAACGTCTCACTTGTGCACAGAAAGGTAACGCATCGATGTGCGCTGCTTTGCAATATTCCATATTTTTAAGCCATTTAAAGCCATGTAAAGTTGCTTTGTGTGGTTTCATAAATATGACTTGGGGATTTGCGTTGTGGATGTACCACGTTGCGTGGTGAAAGCTTGACACAAGGCACACGTAAATATGCCCCTGAGTTCATCCATATAGGAAGCTTGGACGTGGAAGTATCACCCTTACTAGGATTTAAGGTTTGCCCTAGGATTTCTCTAACTGTCTGCTATGAATTCTACATTTTAGAATAGCCTTCATTCTTCTCACTTTCACACCGCCCCTTCAGTTTTATATCCTTCACTCTCATGGTTCCTTCTTGACTACTGCAGCGCCGGGACATTCTTTTGAGTAGCTGAGCATTTTACAAGTACTATTTCATTCCATTTGACATATAACTGGTGAATTTCAGTATTTGTTTAGTTTTAAAATGTTAGTTTTGATACTATTATAAGACCTACATATAACTCCCCTTTAACCTTTGTTTTTTCAGTGAATATATACGTTGTAGATGGCCCCACCAGTTTTATCTGTTACCCAGTATGTATCTCACTAAAATCTAATATTCACTTCTATAGATGCCACTGGGTTCATTCATGGAAAAGCGTGACAACTTGGATGTAGTAAGGTGCCTGGCTAAAATACAGGTGGCTACATCTGAGACTTACACGTCTGGACTCCCACTTTTCAACTAGGAAACTAAATGCACTGATCCCTCTGTAACTATTTTTTGTAGTAGACCAGGGTTCACATTTCCTAAAATTTGCACAGAACTGTAATAAAATCTTTAGTGCTGTGAAGAGAAAAACATTGTACAACACCTTATTCATAAAGAGTCACAGGTGAATGTTGATGTAGGTGATACTTATGCTAAAAAATGGAGTGACTCTAACCATTGTACCAAAGTGCAAAGGTGAGCAAGTGGTGCCTTGCACTGGAGTTTGCCCCCAAGGACCTTCAGGATTCAAGGGAACTTAATTCCCCAACTTTGAACGCACCAGGGGGCACATTTGCAGAGTGCTGCAGGGAGGGGGCATGGCCTCCCGCGAGTTGCCGGTTTCTTTTTAACATTTTTCTTTTTTTTATGGGGGGGGGGCTGCGTGACCCCTAAGTGCAGAAAAAGGAAGAGAAGTGCAAAAAAAAGCAACAGAGGTACAGAAAGAGGCAAGAGAGGTGCAGAAACAGGCAGGAAAGGTGCAGAATGAGGGAACAGGGGTGCAGAAAGAGGCAAGAGGGGTGCAGAAAGAGAAAAGAGGGGTGCAGAAAGAAGCATGAGCAGTGCAGAAAGAAGCAACATAGGTGGAAAAAGAGGCAAGAGAACTGCAGAATGAACCAACAGAGGTGCAGAAGGAGGCACGAGGGGTGCAGAAAGAAGGAAGAGAAGTGTAGAAAGAAGCAACAGAGGTGCTGAAAGAGGCACAAAGGGTGCAGAAAGAGGCAAAAGAAGTGCAGAAGGAAGCAACAGAGGTACAGAAAGAGGCAAGAGTGGTGCAGAAAGAGGGAAGAGAGGTGTAGAAAGAGGATTTGCACTTGAAGAACATCCTCTATTGTGAATTTCTACACACAGACGACCACCAATGGGCAGATCATACATTATTTGTTATTTCACAAACATACACTTATTAGGTGCAGAAAAGAAAGCTAAGTACCTTTTCTTCTTTGTTTCTGACTGCTTTCATTTGGAGCCTATATTTAATTCAAAATACGTGGTGCAATATTAGTAAAGATGTTTTTACCCGGGGTGTTTGTGCTGTTCCCACTCTTGCATACTTCCTCTTCATACATTCACAGTAAATGTATGCTATGAAATGCAATGCCATTCTATGGTGACCTTGTGTCAACTTTTCGGAGCAAAATAATGTTTGTGTGTGATACCTGATTAATGGTGCTTTTTGCGCTGGTTTGTGTCCCACAGCACAGCTTTGTGTGGCATGAACACCTGGGGGCTCATTTACAAACATTTTGCATAGGTCAGTGCCGCAAGTCTTATTGCTGAGCTGTCCTACGCCAATTTGAAAGGGCAGGAATGCACAGTATTTACAAGATACAGTGCATTCCTATTCTTCCTGCCTGCAGCAGCTCAATCTTTGGTGCCTAGCATCAATGCAGGCACCCTTGCACTGGTGCAAGGTTGTCTGCATTACTGGAAGGATTGTTTTTTGCAGACAGGGGCACCTTCCTGCACAAAAACAATCCATGGAGGCGTTTTCCTCATTCTGCAGCACAGCATGGGGGTGTTATGTTGGAGTCCCCTCTGACATAACACCCCGGTCACCACGACCGACACCAACACAGCAGGGAATTTCACCGCTGGATCTCTTGCTGCATGGACAAGCTTGCACCGCTCCGCCTCCCCGACAAACAACGCACTCTGAAGGCCGCCTGGTTCACCACAGAACTCCAAGAAGCCAGACACGCCTGCAGATGCCTAGAAAAAACCTGGCGAAACCAGAAATCCACGGAAGTGCGGACCAACCACAAAAACGCTCTGAAAGAATACCATAAGAGACACCAAACGGACCTTCATGAAAGACAAAGTCCAGATCAACGCTACAGACGCCAGAGAACTATTCAACATCATACAGCAGTTCGCAAGACCCGCCTGCAAAGCCACAGACATCACACGTTTCCAGGAACTCTGCGACAAGCTCAGCTCCTACTTCCATCGTAAGATCAAAGACCTCTACGACAACTTCAGCGAACCAGCCCCAGACACCACCCCCCTACCCATCACCGCCGACAAGCCGACCATTACGTCTTGGGATCCCACCTCCATCGAACTCATCACCACGACCATGAAGAAAACTCACTCTGGAGTATCTACGGACCCCTGCTACCGTACATATTCCACAGAGCCGTTGCCGCCATCGCACCCGAACTTGGTCGCGCCATCAACACCTCCCTCACATCCGGCATCTGCCAAGACTATTGGAAATGGGCAGAGGTAAAACCCCTCCTCAAGAAACCTACGACAGACCCAACGGACCTGAAAAACTACCGGCCCATCTCTCTGCTCCCCTTTGTGGCCAAAGTCACCTACAGACTCGTAAACACCCAGCTGACCGCCTTCGTTGAAGATAACTCCATCCTAGACACCTCCCAATGTGGATTCCGCAGAAACCACAGCACCGAGACCACCCTCCTAGCCGCCACTGATGACATCCGCATGCTACTGGACCAGGGACACACAGCGGCCCTCATCCTGCTAGACTTCTCTGCGGCTTTCGACACCATTTCACATCGCAAACTCATAGCCAGACTGCACGATGCAGGGATACAAGGAGCCACCCTTGACTGGATCCCATCCTTCCTCTCCGGTCGAATGTAGAGGATCGGACTCCCTCCCTTCCTCTCCGAACCCACCGATCTCAACTGCGGAGTCCCCCAGGGATTATCTCTCAGCCCACACTCTTCAACATCTACATGGCCCCACTCGCCGCCATCGTCAGACAACATGGACTCAGCATCGTATCCTACGCCGGAGACACCCAACTCATCCTTTCCCTCATGAAGAATCTCAAAGACACCAGACTCTGCTTCCAGGAAGGAATGAAGAATGTGGCAGCCTGGATGAAGGACAGCTGTCTGAAGCTTAACTCAGAGAAGACCGAGATCCTCATCCTCGGACCCTGCTCCACTGCCTGGGACAACACCTGGTGGCCGTCCTCCCTTGGGACCCCACCCACCCCAACTGACCACACCCGGGACCTCGGCATCATCCTCGACTCCTCCCTCTCCATGAACCGCCAGATCAACGCCATCGCCTCCACTAGTTTCAACTGCCTTCACATCCTCCATAAGACCTTCAAATGGATCCCCTCCGACTGCAGAAGTACCGTCACCCACGCACTCATAACCAGCAGACTTGACTACGGCAATGCCCTCTACGCTGGAATCAAAAAAACTATCCTACACAGACTCCAAACCATCCAGAACTCCGCAGCCAGACTTGTCCTCGGAACTCCACGGTGCGAGCACATGACCCAACACCTACGCAACCTTCACTGGCTCCCCATTGAGAAGAGAGTCACCTTCAAACTCCTCACCCACGCCTACAAAGCCCTCAACAACATCAGACCCAAATACCTCTACGAGAGAGTCTCCATCCACGCACCCAAGAGAAACCTCCGCTCCGCCAACCTCGCCCTGGCAGAGGTCCCCCGCATCCACAGAAATAAAACCGGAGGAAGAGCTTTCTCATACATCGCAGCCAAGACCTGGAACGAGCTCCCAGTGAACATCAGATGCTCACCAACCCTACACACGTTCAGGAAAGACCTCAAGACCTGGCTCTTGGAATGATCCGGAGCCGTCTGCTTCCCCCCCCCCAGCGCCTTGAGACCCTCACGAGTGAGTTGCGCGCTATATAAACCCTTGATTGATTGATTGACATGGAAAGAGGAAAAAAAGAGGAGAAATGAAAAAAAAATTCCTTGTTGCGGCTGCTCTGGGGAGGCGTATGGTTCAGGTGTTGCCCCAGGTTTACGTGATTTTGTAAAATTGGGGTAGCATCCCCAATCCATGGGTGTTGTGTGGGAACACCCACTGCAACACCCATGGAATGCCTCCTTGACACAGGTTAAGGCAAGGCAGCACTTTTTGCTGCCTTGCCTCACTCATTATCTATGAGGCCATGCAAAGCCACGCAGGATGGCTTTGTGTCACCTCATAGATATGATTGAGTGGCCTGAGCTACCGGAGCGTCAAGAAAAGTGAAGCTGTAATGGCGCAGGCCTCTTGTAAATATGCCGCCTGGTTTAAAAAAAATGCAACCAGGCGAACAGTCCTTGAGGTCCTTACTGATAAACTGCAAAGAAGCCTGACCACTGGCTTTAGAAACTTTTACTTTGGCAAAAAAATCTTTGCAACCAAACACTAATTTATTGCAGCTGGCACTTCAACATTGCTTTCAGGGCTTTTTGTGATGTATCCGTTGTTTCCTAAATCTTACTTTTTTGTCTTTTGGACATTTTTATTTTGTACTGGGTAAGGGATAACTTACTCTTCTAACCTTTACACTTGTGTTCCTCCTTTTCAAAGTAATTGTGAACAGCTGACTCTCTAAAAAATGCTAAGGTTCGATTTACAGTCTCTATGGAATAATGGCCTCAGTGAACATTACACTGCGAGGCAGCCTAGCCTTTAGAGAACCAAATTTAGGAACAGCAGAAATTGATGGCCTCATTTATGAGGAATTGGCTTAGGGCAGCACCGCAAGTCTTCTTGCGGCCCTGCCCTACGCCAATGTGAAAGGGCAGGAATGCGATGTATTTATGAAATATGGTGCATTCCTGTCCTTGCGCCCAGCAGCGGCACACAATTTGCTGCCTAGCACCATGGTGCAAGGGTGCCTCCGTTGCAGGCAAGATTGTTTTTGTGCAGGAAGGGGCACCTTCCTGCACACCCCTTCCAGCACATGCAGGAAGGGGCACCTTCATGCATAAAAACAATCCCGAGAGGCGTTTTCCTCTTTCTGTGTGTGCTGCAGAATGTAGCACACATGGAAAGAGGAATAAACGAGGAGAAATACAACATTTCTCCTCGTTATGCTGGCTCTGGGGAGGCGTAAGGTTTTGGAGTTGCACCCTGTTTATGTGATTAAGTATATTTGCGGCAGCATCAAAATCCATGGGTGCTGTGTGTAAAAACCCACTTAATTGCCCATGGAACTTTCATTTGATGCAGAGTAAGGCAAGGCAGCGACTTGCTCTACTTTGTCTTACTCCATATCTATGAGGCTATGCGAAGCCGTGCAGAGTGTCTTTGTATCATCTCATATATATGATTGACAGGCTTACGCTCCCAAAGAGTTTTTAAAAAACTGATGCTCAGGTGGTGCAAGCTTCTCATAAATAAGCCCCCGAGGACTCATTTATAAGGCCCCTTACGGCACCGTAACTTCATTTTTTTGACGCTCCGCTTGTGCAGTGTGCCCCGGCATATTTACAAGACTACGTAAAGCCACTTTATGTTGCTTTTCATGGCCTTGTAAATATGTGCCCCATTCACTCAGAACACTGCGTGAAAGGGCCATTCATGGGTGTTGCTGTGGCTGTTTCCACTGTGTGTGTGTTCATTGTTTACACACACGTTCAATGTATGCCCCCATTTCTTTTCATCCTCATTCACTGTGCACGTTGAATTGACTTGGTGTGATACAGACTAGCCGTCCCTTCCTGTTGTCTCTCCCATAATGCATCTTGTATTGGTGTTTGTAATTGCGATTAAGACATTTTCATAACGTTATGTGTTACAACCAAATTTCTTTTTTTCACAGCCGCCCCTGAAGAAGGGATGTATTCATCCTGAAATGCATTGGGCACTCCTTCATGAATTGACAATTTATTTTATTACTATCGTGCAGTTTACGCATTTGAATGTATTCTTGCTTGCAATGTTATTCCGAGATTGCAATTCTTCTGTCCTGTTTGATTGATTATAAAAATCGTTTCTCTCAACAACTTTTGGTTGATTGTTCAATAAGATTGCAGCTCTAAAGAGTCAAAGCTTATGTTGTTTCTACGTACATTGAAATTGAAAATTTGATACGCTTGTCTCCTTTAGTTCCTCAGCTGTGCACTCAGTACACTGGTGTCAGTTCACCAGCAGTTCATTTGTAATTTTGCGAGGTGGGCTGCCTCGTCTCTGAGTTGCACGCTTCATGTCATGAATTGTACTTATTGTTAGCTGTCTTTAAATATTTGGTGTGCGCTAACTCACATACATTGTTTCCACGCAACACCCATGGAATCTGAAGCATTCCCAGATTCACAAGACATCGTAAACCTGGGAATGCGTCAGAATCTAACGCCACCCCAAGGGTGGCGTTAGGGAGGTGCAACGAGGAGAAATTTTTAATTTCTTTGCGTTTTTTCCTTTATCTATTTGTGCATTCTGCAGCACACATAGAAAGAGGAAAGCACCTGAATTGAGTGATCAATCAATCAGCCCCTCAATGTAGGCAGCAAGGGTGCCAGCATTGGAGCATGGCAGCCCATTGTGCGCCGGAACTGGGGAAAAGGACAGGAATGCACTCTATCTCATAGATACTGCGCATTCCTGGCCTTTTGGTTTGACGTAGGGCAATGCAACAAGATTCCTTGTGGCACTGCCCTATGCCAAAACGTCATAAATGATGCCCTGAGATTTTGGGATTTCTTTCTCAAACTGAGTGGATTGAGATAAGGCTCCCTACAATCAGTTTCCTAACTTTGACTATTTGCCTCAGTGTCTGCTATCACCAACACAACGCCACAAGTGACACTGACTCATCAAATGCTCCTCTGGCACACATCATTGATGCCTGGAGACCTGGAAGGACTGCAGTGTGCCCTGCACTGTGCGAGTAGATTTTACTAACCCTCATGGGAAATATTAAATAATCACCTGTTCTTAGAGTTGCAAGTACGTATCAGATACATTTTGCATCAATTTAATATGGCCCATGTCAGAAAACAGAAATTCTTAACCTTTTGAATTCTGTGGACTACCCACTGAATCATTAGTGGAATCCGGGGACCACCCAACCCTGTCATTATTGGAAGGTGGGGACCCCCAGAGTAAGCAATTTCTGTGATTTGAACCTTAAAACAATACACAGAATTTCAAAAACACCAAACATGCTCAAATGCTGAAGTATTTTATCTAATTCACAATCAAATATAGAAAAAAGATTACAATGTTGCTTCATGTATTTGTATATACTGTATTAATGGATTTATTTAAATATTATTTAATTTTGTAAAAAAGTTGTGGACCCTCTGAGTAGGTCTCTCGAACCCCCAGCAGTCCTCAGCCACAGGTTAAGATTCACTGTAAGAAGAAGTTTATCAATCACGCTGCACAGCTTGTAAACATTTCTGTCTAGGTTGCTTTGCCTCTCAAGTGAAGCTACCTTTCAGTCTATTGTGAATATACCATTTATGAGTTTAATTTTACATGTGGATATGCAAAATTCTATATCAAATATCTATACTTTGCATAAATCGATTGAA
The DNA here is from genome assembly GCF_964204655.1 of Triturus cristatus. NCBI lineage: Eukaryota > Metazoa > Chordata > Amphibia > Caudata > Salamandridae > Triturus > Triturus cristatus. The sequence goes on along the minus strand of NC_140592.1, from coordinate 291,646,591 downwards.
GGATGCTTCAAAACAGCTATTTCCAGAAGAGTTGCAGTGACATATTTACAACACAACAAGAGTATGGCATATTATTTTTCCGTAACTGGGCACTTGTAGGGCAAGAACAGGGATGTCAAACTAAGGGGCATATTCTCAAGGACCTATCACCGAGTTAGCAGCACTTTATCGCCGCCAAAGTGGCGATAAATTCATCGCACCATTCTCAAGCTGGTGCTAAAAGCCGATATCACCAGTTTTCCGGCGATAGCAGCCGCAAAAAACATGGCCACAGATGACACCAGTAACTAACGCTAATGAGATGCAGAGTAGGCGTTCCCGTGCCAAAAGCCGCGACAACACCACTTCGCAACATTCTCAACGACCAGCTAGATCGGCGATAAGTACACAAAACATGCGATAAGGCGCGTTAGCAGCAGGGATATGTAACCTGCTCCGACCTGGTGTTAAGTCGGATGACACCCTGCACCATAAAGGGGGCCCAGCCCAGAGCCACACCTGAAGAGCAACAGATGCAATGGAGCTACTCATCATGCAGCTCGGAGCCCCAAAAGGGCCACAACACCCACCACTCCCAGGCCGGCCACCCCCCGGGACCTCCGACATCCCCCCCGGACCACCACAGAGGCAGCACTGACAAAGACAGTGGACCTTCAGAAAACACACCAGCCTCACAGACTTAACACCAGAGGATGTCATTGCCCACTACAGGCTCAAAAGGACAACCATCCTATGCATCCTGACCATCATTGCCCACAGGCTGACCATACCAAAACAGCGGACAACCAACATCCCTCCGCCGACAAAGCTGCTGGCTGTGCTGCACATGTTGGCCTCTGGGACCTTCCAACCAACAACTGCCAGAGTCGGAGGAGTCTCACAGCCAGCCCTATCCAAGTTCCTCACACCTGTCTTGGATGCCATCATCAGCTTGGTACCCCAGTACCTTCACTTCCTACACACTGCGCAGGAATAGCTGGAAACCAAGCAAGACTTCTACGCCATAGCTGCCTTCCCGCACGTGTTGGGGGCAATCGACTGCACACATGTACTCCTCGTGCCCTCTGCCGCCACTGCACACAATTACCGCAACAGGAAGCACATGTATTCAATCAATGTCCAGGCAATAGTGGACCACCGGGGACTCTTCACCAATGTCGTCGCCAACTACCCAGGCAGTGTGCATGATTCCTTCATCTTCCAACAGTCCATCATCAACCAGCGCTTTGTGGCTGGCACCTATGGGAATGCAGTGCTCATTGGTAAGTACCAAATGAACACACCACACACCTCAACTCCACAATCATGAAACTCACAACCCTGGGAATGCACATGTTACAACCTCACACACAACATGCCAAACTGCATGCCCACCTACCAGACACGGCAGCATAACTTACTGTGGTGACCTGGGCAAGCCATGTACACGAGCCATCAATGGCATGGCACCTCAGCCACACAATAGCAGAATGTGGGGAGAGGTGGGAACCATGCATGTGTTAAGGAGGCAAGTTACCCATGAATGAGAATGTACACAATGCCAAGTGTGGCGTGGATGCGCTGGCCAGACTGCAGTATGCAAACGACAGACATGCCCATGTCGACATATACTGCTGGTGTTTGGAGTGTAGTGAACAGTGGACGCAACTATGTTACCCCAGGCAGTGGGGAACAGCGCGGAATGTAGCTCATTACGTCCCCCCCTGTAAGCGTGAGCGGAGTGGGCTGGCCCAGCGTACGCCAGGCCAGTGTAGGAGTGTGAATAAAAAGCCTGTAGCTCTGGGCGTGGTTCTCTTCCTGAATGGCCAACGTGTCTGTCAGGGCGGTGCCTCCCAGCACACCACGAGGCTGACGCCGTGAGCGGTGGTGCCTGCGACCATGTGCGCCTGCTGCACCCCAGGCCTCCTGTCCCCAGATGCGTCCTCGCCGCCCCTGCACGACCAGCCCACACCGCTCACCTTCCGACATGGCGTGTGTCAAAGAGGACCCACCACGTGCCTGTGCAAGCTCCAAGCCCGAGGCCCGTGACCTTGGCAGCCTCCTCAGACCATCGTTGTCCTCCCCGGGACAGGCGCGCTTCACTCCTTTCTTGTTGACGTATTCCACCGGCCTACACTGCGGTCAAGTAGGTCACACATTTAGAACTGAGTCTTGATAATACAATGGCCGAGTACACACTTTATGGCTGAGTTTATATCACTATACTCCCTTCGATGTGGTGTCACCAACTCTGTGCCTAGCATCCGAACGACACCTGTCTGTGGTCCCTTGCTGACTACTGTCTTCGGCCTACACTGCGTTCGAGTAGGTCACAAATTCGGAACTGAGTCGTGATTTCTGTATGGCAGAGCTCATATCATTGTACGCAAGGAGAGTCAGAGGAAGACGTGGTTCGGTCTGGAGGAGAAAAGCATCCATGTTACGGAGGTGATTGAACTCTACCAACAACTGCTCTGGTGCCACTAACTCTGTGCATCACAAGCCAACGACACGCGGCTGTGGGCCAATGCTGACCGCTGCCACCGGCCCACACTGCGGTCCTGTAGGTCACACATTTGGAACTGAGTCTTGATTTGTCCATTGAAGAGTTTACATCATTGTACAGACATCATCGCAGACTGCATCCCCTTCCAGCTCTAGTGCAAATGACTCTGTGCCCCAAAAGTCATGGACACTTTCTGGTTGGACTTTGGTGGCGTCTGAGTATATGGCCTGGGGGTTGTCTTCATCATCATGTAGCTGATACTGACTTGGCATGAGAATGAGTCTGTAGTATTCATCTCCTCCATATTGCCTGTTTCTGCTTGGTGCTGCCCTCTGCATCATGCCCTGGAAGAACAGCTTCCACCGTCCCCGAAACACTCCGTGACATTCACCTTGGACATCGACGAGGACCCGCTTAGCTCTCGTGGCCCTACCTCAGTGCACTACAAGTCACCGTCCCTTGCAGGTGTGCCTGTGCCGGCCGCACTGCATCCGGGTCTACTAACTCTGTGCAGCTCAAATCATGGACCCTGTCTGATTGAATATTGGATGGCCTCTGGGTCGATGCCCCGGGGGTCCTCAACGCCATGTGTCTGTGGCCCTGCGCCGACCGCTACCACTGGCCTCAACTGCGGTCCACCAGGGCTCACACATCAAATTGAGTCCTGACCTGCCCGGAGGCACATGCCACCACCGCCAGGGTCACCTCCAACCAACAACTGCCAGAGTCGAAAGAGTCCCACAGCCAGACTACCAGAGTTGCTCACACCTGTCGTGGATGCCATCATCAGCTTGATATCCTGCTCAGCACTTCATGTGCTACTGACTCAGTGCACCACAACTCATGGGCCCTTTCTGATTGAGTTTTGTGCTGTGCTCACGCAGCAATGTCACCTCAGGCAGTGGGGAAGACCTGGGATGATGATGGTGAAGATGAGGCAGGTGTAATACACCCCACTGCATCTGCAGCAGGAATATCCAGAAGGTACACAACCCTAGACAATCACATAACATGAGCACGCTCGGCTCTGGTGCCCCAACATCAATGTACTTCAACTCACTGACCTTTCTGATTGCATATTGGGTGACCTCTGTACTTGCTCAGGCTACCACCATGATGCTTCGCAGTTGTTTGTGATAAGTTGGTGTTTTTTGTTTCCACTTAAAGAGTGATCACTGTCCAAGTTGTTGCCAACAGCAACCACTCCATGAGGGCTGGCTTACACTCACCACACACCCATCCAGCACAGGCGTCACTGTATGTGTCACCCTAGCAATAAAAGGGGCCGGGTGCACGTGCCCGTAGCCAGTTCCGCAAATTATCTAGGTGTGTCCGTGTGGTCATTAACATCCGGGCTCTGGGCATGGTTAAGTTATGGCCTTGCCAAGGCAGTAACTAATGCTTGTGTCTCTGTTGTGGTGTCAGCGCCACCCGTCAAGCAATGGACAATGTTGCAATGTATCATGCCCCCGGAGTGTGAGCTCGGACGAAGGGGTAAATGAGGGAGCCCAAGCCCGCTCGGGGTCCGGGATCATAAATGCCAACTGTTGTGTGTGTCGCCATTACCACACACCATGAGCCAAAGGTCTACCCTTAACCGCATGGCGAGTTCAGCCAGCCATGAACTCTACATCTGTTTCCTCCCTGTCCTTACCATAGGCCTACACACACGTGGCAGCCCACCTTCATCGCACAACATCACAATGTCGTAGTCAGGCTTGTGGACATGCGCAGACAGGCATGACAATGGTGTGCCGTAGGAGTGCAAGTGATGCAACCGCGTTGCGCACTGTAGTAAATAGGCTCAGGGGCAGGGAGGAGCAGCAGTGAGGCTACGTAATACACATTGATGCCACTCATTTGCTACAAGCAGTACATGTCAAACAGGAATCATTAAGACACACATATCACACACCAATGAATCAGTGAGCCTGCCAACACATCATGCTGAACCGACTATTGTCTCATGTCTCTCTGCACTGTCACAGGTGACCAAGGATATGCACTCTGCCCTTGGATGATGACACCCCTCCCAGCCGTGAACACACAGGCACAGAAGCAGTACAATGCGGCCCACAAATGCACCAGGGAAATCACAGATGGAAGGCTCCTGTACAGCCCAGACAACATATGCAAGATGGTGGTTGCATGTTGTGTGTTGCACAAGATATGTGTATGCACCAATGCTCCGTGGCCACAAGTGCCAGATGCACCGGACGATGATGAGGAAGATGAGGCATGTGGACCACACCCCACTTTAGCTGCAGCAGGAATAGCCCGTAGGAACACCATCATTGACAATTTCTTCACATGAGCACGTCACATTGTCACAGTCCTTAGCAGACATGGGACTGTACAGAAAGAGCACAGGCACAGCATGTGCAAATAAAATCTTTCATACACACATTCCCTGAGTTGAAAATTGGGAATAGGTTTTGGGGGTGTCACCTCTGTACAGAGAGGCTGTTTGGGGTGTCACATAGTCGAAATGCCATTTCTGTGTGTCAGAGATAGTACGGAATCCAACGCATCAGCGTCTCACATGTGTCCCACGTAAATGCATATAGGCTGTCATTTGTGACCTACAATTGACAACAGGGCTTCATTTGGGGTCAAATATGTACCATCATGATGCAGGGGTGCACCCTGTGACTCAAGCCTCACAACATGTGCAACATGGACGTAAGGGGGAATCACTGCCCCTACATTTGTACATGCTTTCATACTTGATTAATCATGTACATGACACATCTGTGTGTATTGGAAGGTATTATTCACGTACAGTGGAGTGTTGATGCTGTTTTAGTACTGGGCCATGCAGACAATACTTTACAATTTTGCCCCGTGGAGGGGCAGCCATAGTCCTATGGGGATTGACAAGTTACTGGGAAGGGAAAGAGTCCAGTCCACAGGCTGGTTGCTGTGTCATAGTTTTGCAAATAAAATGTGGCAGTCCCTGTAGAGGTGCAAGGTTAGTGTGGCTGGATGTATCAGGGGGCAGTGGAAGGTGTCATTTAAGGGCACGATGCAGAGTGCAGAACTAAGCAGTGAGAAGCCATATGGCGGAGATGAATGCTACTGCTTCCTACTTACCACTGAGGCAGATTCATCCTCATCTTCGGCCTCTGACGTTTCATGTGCCTCACATGTGGGTGGTGGTGTTTGGTCTGCAGCACTGTGTGACCCTGACACATCAGGGGCCGGAGATGTGGATGTAGAATTAGCAGCAGCATTCATCTGCGCAATGTCGTGTGGCATCACTCCCATGATGAGGATCTGCAGGGCATGGAAGATCCCATCTACAGCGTTCTCATGGGCAGCCATGGTAGCCATCATTTGCGCCTGCATCCGCTCCATGTTCTCCATGACCCTCCTCATGTTTCCCAAATCACGGATGACATCGCTGTAGCCACTCTGACTGGACAGTTGTTGTCCTCGACGAGTCATGACTCCAGCGACGCCAGACATGGATTGTTGGAGGGCATGGGGTGGACTGTGGGTGACAGTTAGGGAGTGTAAGTGGTCCCTGATGGGACTTAGAGACCCACGTATGGCATCTAGTTTGGCTGCCATGAGTTGGAACCCCAGCCGCACCTGTTCAGCCAACCCCCTCTGGCAGTCTAACACATGGTGTTGGAACATCATGTGTTCTTCGTTGAGGTGCTGGGAGCCAGACGTGGTGGTGGGTGCTTCCTGCTGTGTCGTGTGTGCAGGGGATGGGCTCACCTCGATGGTGCTGGGCTGACCTGCTACAGTAGGTGGGGTGCGGCGGGTGTCCATGAACCGTTGGAGTTTGTCCAGGTCGATGTCCTGGTGGCCGTCTCCATCATCACTAACGTGATGTAGGGTCTGCTCTGCAGGAGGTGTTGATTGTCCCTCTGCAATGTAAAGGGGAGATGCAGTTTCACAGTGTGTTCCATGTATGTTGACGCATTGGCAAAGTTTACATACAGACTGCACGACAATGTACATTGTGACTGTTTGTGGTGAGTTGCCTATTTGATGTGGGACAGTGGACATTTGTACGACATCAGGGATGTGAAGATGTACTCGTACCTTGTCATCTTACAGTTTCCTGCTATGCCAGGAGTGATTGGCCATTTTGTACACCCAAGCGGCACCAGTTGTTTGCTGTGTACTGTTGTGAAAGTGTTGCAGTTTGTACCACATTGCTGTCAATGTTGAGGTGCTCTTATTCTTATGTGTGTGTGCAGCATTGTGGGTGAGTCGCCCCTGCAGCTCTGATTTTGTGGCCCTTATCCCTTTCAGGCGGTGTGCCTTTGCCTTCTATGCCTTTACAGTGCTGAAATGTCCTGGACTGGGTTGTTTAGGGCTGTTGGTCGAGTTGTGACACTTGGGCATGGTTTGTCTGCAGATGTGTTGGTGACGTCAGGGGTTGTTTGTGCAAGTAGATGTGTCAGGGTGTGACCTGCTCCTTTCCGGATTTGGTCCACACTTAGACAACTCAGTGTTGTTGCATGCACAATGTCATGATGATTGGCCTGCAGCCATGCTGATCGTCATGTAGTGTCACTTGCATTGTCAGTGTGGCTCACAAATGGGCATCTTTACTGGGTTTCTTACTTGTGCATGTGTTGGTGGTGAGATTGGTGATGTGTGGTGTGGGACCCCTTTGGGGACATGGGGCACGGGGGCTACTTGGTGTTTGTGTGTGTGCTGAGGTGTGCCACAGGGATCAGGGACATGATCCAGAGTCATTGTGGGTGTGCAGTGTGCTCTACTTACATGTGCATGTGTGCCATTGTGCCCATCTCCCCTGTCTCGCCCCCAGTCCCTGGTCGGTACTCACCCTGTTGATGTTGTGTCAGGTCATGTTGAGCAGTGTCTGGATCCCCAACTCCTGGCACCGTGTCCCGACTGATGACATTGTCCTCCTCAACGCTGCAACTGCGTTAAGATGGTCCAAGACAGTCTGCCATATTTGCGTCTTTGTTGCCAATGACACGCTTGCGGTGCCGAACGGTTGTTGGTAGTGTTCTGTCACCTCCGTAATGATGATCCTGTTTTCCTGCGGACTGAACCGCATCTTCCTCTTCCTCTTCTCCTTGGCCTTCCCCGACTGCGAGGTTCCTTGCTGGTCGTCTGTGGGGCTTGTGGGGTTTGCGTTGTCCTCTGCACTCGGGTCCGGGTGCATCCATGGTGCTACTCAGTTTATTTTTTATGGACTATTTTTTGTTTTTCTTTTATAGTGCATTTTCCCGCATGACGCGTGGGAATTGCAGGCCTGTCGCTGGTTATCACTGACTTTTGTAAGGCGATAGGCCACATCGCAACTTTTATCGTGTTTCGCATTTTCCTGCATCGCGTTAGTTTTAACGCGGTCATTTGGCGCGTTATCGTGAGACCATCGCATGGTGCCGCTGGGTTGAGAACACATTAAGACGGTGTTATTTTCCCGCGATAGACTGTGATATGCAAAGTTGTGTTAAGCTAATTTTGCGATAATTAACACACGTTCTTGAGAATATCCACCTAAGTTTCACATGGGCCAAATCCATACCCGGTTGTCAGGATAACTACTGATTTTGTAGATGAGTTTAAGTTTAATTCACCGCAAGTGGACATAATGAAAATCTGGTTTGATATAGGACCCTCAGGACTAGGACTGTGCATAATACGCATCAAGCGTAATTTCACGTTCCCTTTTGCTTACACTGAAAGTTTAATTTTTGCTCAATGGAGACGTGGTTCAACCAGAAAATATTTTGAGGAAACTGTGAAACTGGGAGTGCGCTGTGGCCACATGCAATGCTCTAGCAATGTTCATCAAGTGACTTTAGAAAGTGATTGGTCAACACATTATTCTGGTATCTCACTTGCCTTTTGTATGCAGAGTCATAACTAATGTTCAATTTGCAACTTCCTTGACACTCGCTTTACAACTGAGAGTGACCACGTGATACTCCATTTGAGTCTCAACTTAAATTTCTCTTCGATCTCTCCATGGAAGTTCTCTCGGATGAATGTCGAGACAGTTTTAGACTTAAAGCATGGCCGAATATTCTGGAACTCAGCAAGTACAAATAAAATCACTGAAGTAATATCTTCTCAGCAGTTCTGGTTGCCAGACAGTACCATCAGCCCAATCAAGCATTTCAAACAGTTTCTCACTTCCATAACTAATAAGCTACAAAAGGTTTCTTCACATAACTCATATCTCAAGCCAAAGAAGATCACAGGAAGTGGGACATCTCTAAAAAAGAAACCAACTAATTTAATGGCAATTCATATCCTTTTCAGGGTCAAGGAAAATAGAAATAGCTTGCATTAAGAAATCCTGCAAACATTTAATAAGGAAAGAAATAGAGCCACCTCAGATAAAAACTGGATGGAACTACATATTGCAGCCACTCAAAGAAACATCAAGCAATTCTGGCACTTGATTGCCAAAGAAACAGGTAGCCTCAAATCCTTAAAAGCCACACCGGTATCAGAGATCGAGTGGGAAAGTTAACTTCTTGTTATTAACAAATGAATCATAGAGTATACCAACAGCAGGTAATTATTACGTTTGAGACCTTCTATGAGGGCTGTACAACTTTTATATCCTCCCTCAGGAAAACAAATTAAGCTTTACATTAAAATGGCTAGAACCTCAGCAGTCATGGGCCCAGACATGATACCAGTAAAAGTACTGCAAAGCAACCCGGCAAAGTGGAGTGCGTTTCTGGCACCCCTTTTTCATCATTATGACACTGCCCGAATATGTTATTCATGGATTGGGAGTATCATCATCCCAAAACTTAACAAGCATTGGCATAGCCAATAGGTCTCGCCTTTGGGACCTTATAAGTGTTTAACCATGCAACAGTTAATGTTGGTGCACAAAGGATATTGTGCTGCATAACTAAACACTAATAAGGTCCCAAAAGCGGGCTCCTCTGGCGTAGGGGTGCCCCTGCCCCCTGGGTGTAGGTGCAGGGCAGTGGTGCTGAATACAGGGGCATATGTTTAAGGCAGCGTGAGGAATCTGCTCCGGAGGGCAGGGATGTGCCGAGTGACACTGCGATGGTGGTGAAATGAGGGTAGGATGAGGCAGGGGGTGAGGTGATGCAGGGGTGAGAGATACGATGGGAAGGAAGCGAGACTGAGGGGAGAGTAGTGGGTGAAAGCATGCAGGCACGTAACAGGTGGGATAAGACTGAGTGAGGTGAGAGGGGGGCGATGCGAGGCTGGGAGGTATGACAGGGTATAACATCATGGAGTGAGACAGCTGGTGGGGTGAGGCAGAGGGTGAGTGACGGAGGAGTGGGAGATGTGAGGTCAAAGGGGGGGGAGAGGCTGCACACAGTGAGGATGTGAGGCTGGTGGAATGCAGGGAGGGAGCGTCGGTGGGCAGACAGTTTGTGGTGATGCAGGGGTGACACTGTGAGGGGGATGAGAGGAAGAGAGCATGAGAGGATGGGATTAGACACTGCAGAGTGAAAGCAGTAGTTTAATGCAGAGGGTGGGGCTGTGAGAGTGCGAGGGGTGGGACTGTGAGGGTGAGCAGTGACAGAGGGGTGGAAGTGATGGAGGGGTGGAAATGATGGAGGGGTGGGGGTGCAAGATGATGGAGGGGAGGGACTGTGAGGGTGCGCGGTGATGGAGGAATGACTGCATGTGAGTTGAGAGAGAGAGAGAGAGAGAGACCACACTGCGAGGACGCTTTGTATTAATCTCCTGCTAATTTTAGTAATAAAAGACGTTTAATAATTTGCTGCATTACCACATTGCCATACTGTACAAACTGTATTACTTTCAATGTTGTGTTCATCTTTGTAAGGCGTTTAATCCGTTCATCTCACTGTATAGCCTCTACAATGCTCAAAAACAACAGACCGACTACCTGTTGTTGAAATGCTCATTGTGCTACAGATTTTACGTGTAAATCGGCACACGCAATAAAACAATCTTTTCAATGCTTGTTTCATTTGGTTTCAAATAGTAAATGCAGTGATTTGCCGTGTGACACTAAAATAAGGTTACTAAGATACTGATGAAATGTTAACTGTCTATTTGGTTATACGCCACATAATATTTCACAGTGTGAAAAGCGTAATCTGTTTTAATTAATTTCTCTTACGAGTCCTCAGGTCATGAAGGCTTTTCAGATGTGTCCATAGCATGCTCGATATAGACTGTTTTAGAAACCCATGACCACAAAGGGCGCCTGCTGGGAGAATTAACCTCCACGGGGTTCCCCTAAAGAATGGACTCATCTTTAACGGACTGAAAGAACAGCAGGGGGGGGGCGCGCACACCACTTCTATCAGAAAGACTATTACCACAGACCGCTCAAACAACATAGCTCTACGGTTCGTAGTACTAGGCGGCGAAATTGATCACCAAATGAATACTTGCAGTGAAACTACAGAGCGATAGATAATACGCACTCTCAGTTCGCCGACAACTTCTAATGGAAGATATGCCAAAGCATATAAAATGCATTTCGGCAGCCACGCATTTCTATTATTGGTTCAGTGAGTTCGCCTTTGAACTGGTGTGTTGGGAATCCAGGATTGTGTGTTCTTGGACGCATACATGAATACGGATTCCAACTGCTTTTTTTTGCCAAAAATGTGCGATTTGCATGAAATGTGTATATTTGGAAATAAACAAAAACAAGCGCTAGTAATGTTGCCAGTTGTGGGTGTGCCGGCAGAGGAGGCTGGGTCTGCGCAGCACAGCGGCCCTGCGGCCGCGAAATTGAAAGTGATCGCGATCGCGATCAAAGCGGCCGTGCGGGCGCGAAAGTGAAAGTAAGCGCGGCGCGCGCGCCCGCGCACATGCACTGTAGCTTTAGGCCACGGCAGCACTTTGAAAAGCCCAGATATAAAATGTCTCTTCGAGCCTTTGGCTCGCGAGACCTAAAAAGAGCACTCGTCTTAACCCTGGGAATTATCGACAAATCACACTCCTGGACGCCACAGGGAAAATATTTGCTGCAAGTATCCTCAACCACCTAGGGGCTTGGGGTTCTGCCAGGGGCATAATCCCGATGTTTCAAGCGGGCTTTCGGCTCAATCACTCCGTGATCGATAATATAGATATTCTACAGTCAAATCGTTGATAAGTATGTATTATTTAAATTACAAGTAGTATATAGCCTCTTTGTCAATTTTTCCACAGCTTTTGATAGGGTCAAAAAACCAACCCTCTGGAGGAAACTAAAGAAAACGGGGATGCTGGATTCAAATTCATATGGGATGCGATAAAGGGCTGAATCATAAGATCCCCACTCCAAATGGCCTAAAACAGGTGTGTCTATTAGCTCCCCTCCTGTTTTTGCTTTATATAAGGGATTTACCAGAGAATTATTTTAATGTAAACAACTTCCCCCAAAGTAGCATCAGTAAATTTACATGTGTTAATGTACACCGACGATGTAGTACTCTTTGATCTTACCCCGTTGGGCTTACAGAAGAAGGTGAACATCTCTAAGACTAAGGTAGTCCCCTTTAGAGGTAGGAAACATAATCATTATAAATGGAAATTAGGTGGTACTACAATCGAGGCGGCAAAAGCTTACAGCTATCTTGGGCGAGTTTTTTCACAAACCCTAGAAGTACATTCCCACTTACAACAGATGAACCAAAAAGCAGTAGCACATATAAATGCCATAAGAAAATTCTACTCCTCTTTGGACAAGAGGCACTTTTATGCTCTTTTGAAAAATATAGGGCAAAAATCCTTCCAACCATCACCTATGCCATAGAGTATATTCCAATATCTAGCTGGAACATACTGAATATTAGTGAAGGACATTTTTATGTGAAGTAATGTTGTTGAGCTATGCCATCCCGGTACAGATCCTTCGCTTAGAAATTGCAACTGTAAGTGCATTTTCAATAGCTTTAAAAAAAAAATGTATCCTCATATGACCTCCGTAGATAAAACAACCTCTCGATCTATGCCACCCCTGTTGCTCTTATCTATGGGGCCCAGACTCAGCTGATGTTATGTATTCGAAGCCCGGTCGCACCACACATCTTGATCTGAGCAAGAGATATAATCATTGGATAGTATAACATAGTTTAAACAGCATCTATACGGTCTAACAGATTCCAAAATAACCCCAGGTCTGGTCTATCTCTATTCTGATTAACCTTTTGGTCCAAATCTCTAAAATATCGTGCCGCATTCCACCAGGCTCTCCAAGTTGGGGGCACAGCTTGACGCCATAACTTACAAATCTCCCTTCTTGCTAAAGTAACTAGGTAGAATACCAGTTTACTTTGTAACGCGGAGAGTCCCAGCACCCCTTCGGGCTTCAATGCAATACCAAAAAAGGATAAGAAAAGGGCTTACCTCAACCTCTGTATCAAGAACATCGGACAAGGTCTTACCCACACTGCCCCAAAATTCTTGAATCACGGAGCAAGCCACAAAAATGTGAAAATCATCTGCTTTCGGGGCTCCACATCTCCAACACTTTGCTTCTTCATTACACCTTATTTTAGCGAGCTTCAAAGGAGACCAGTATATCCTGTAGAGTGTGAAAAAATAATTCTTCCTGAGTGCAGCAGATTTAATCAGGGGTATAAAATATCTAAGGATACTTGCCATAAATTTTCCAGATCTTCACTCTGCAAGCACCTCTCCCAGACCCGTTATGGACGCTCCATTTTTCTATCCGCTGCAGCAAGAAGATAATGGTACCACAGTCCTACTTCCTTTTTTTGAACTGTCGAGTCTTGTAACTCATCTTCCATGGTGGAATCATCAGGGGTAGACCAACATTGACTCTTACACCAAGAGGAGATTTGATAATACTTAAATCTGGAAAGAGCTCCACTGGTGAGGTTTCTCCAGACTTCCCAGGGGTAACATTTATTGCCATCCACTATGTCCTTCCAATGTGAGACTCCAGCCTCCTTTAATGGTTGAGCAAGAGTGTCTAAGAGACAATCTGGTGTTCCTGGGGAGTCGCACACAGGGGCCCATTCACTATAATATGGCAGTCCCAGACAGACCCGGCATTACGACCATACCTTAGCCGACGAAGATAAAGTCTTCAGCCTGACCTTTTTGAAATATTTAGGGGCACCAAATTTGTACATCTAGGTCTAAAACCATAGCTTTAAACATAGTGCCAATCCGGGAACTGTCTGGCTTTAAAAGTAACATCCTGCAGTTTTTTAGTTGATATACCCAGCAATACAACTGGAGATCCGGCAGACCCATACCTCCCTGTGATAATTTCCGCCTTAATTTCTTCCAGGACAGCCTGACCCCTTTGGCTGCCCAGATAAATGAGGAGATCTTACCCTGTATTTTAAGAAGATCACTTTTATCAAATTCCAAGGATATATTATTAAAAAGATAGGCATACTTGGGGAGGACACACATTTTGAACATATTGACTCGCCCAAAATGCGATAACGGCAGACTCCGCCATCTCTTCAATAAGATCTCGACCTCCTTAGTAACTTTCTCTAGGTTTACTTCAGGGATCTTTCCTATGTCCTGGGTTATTATCACTCCCAGGTATCTTTGGGGCATATTATCAAGACAGGTGATAAAATTATCGCCGCTTTAGCGGCAGAAAACTGCCGCTAAAACGGCGATAATGGGCTTGATAATATGCTCTATGGAATTCCAATTGAAGCCCAAGTTAGATGTGAAGGACATCTAACATGGGCTTCAATTGGAATTCCATAGAGCATATTATCAAGCCCATTATCGCCGCTTTAGCTGCAGTTTTCTGCCGCTAAAGCGGTGATAATTTTATCGCCTGTCTTGATAATATGCCCCTTAGTTCCTTAGCAAGCCTTACTCCCTGAACTGGAGTATTCCAAGCCGTAATCTCAGTCTTGTCACTATTAACTTGATATCCTGACATTTTGCCAGAAGCCTGAACTTCAACCAATAACTCAGATAACGTGGGGTTAACGTTTGACGACAATAAAATAAGATTGTCCGCATACAATGCTACCTTCCTAGCAAACCCATTAACTTTAAAGGGGGAAATTTTATCATTCTGCCTTAAACTTTGGGCCAATGGCTCGATATACAGGTCGAAAAGAATAGGGGATAATGGATACCCTTGTCTCATACCTCGCTGAATTGTTACTGCCGCGGTAAGACTTCCATTAACTAGGATCCGGGTCCTGGGGGTTTGATATTTTTTTTAAGGACTTCCCTAAAAATGTCTCCGAAACCAAAAGCCTTCAAGGTGTTATTTAAATAATGCCAGTTGACTTGATCGAAGGCTTTTGCTGCATCGACAGTAATGATGCAGAAAAGAACTCCTTGTGTTGTTGCCAAATCAACCGAGCCTATTAGGGTGTAAACCAAGTCCAGCATCTGTCTGCCTGGGAGAAAACCCTTTTGATCTTGATGAATTATTGACCCCACTATCTTACTAAGCCGAGCATTCAATATGTCTGCAAAGATTTTATAATCACAGTTTAGTAATGATATGGGGTGATAAGATTGACACTGAGTTGGGTCCTTCCCGGGCTTCAAGATAAGGGTGATAACAGCCTCACTCTAGCACACAGCTTTAGCCAATATAATTAGATGGGCTTTTAATCTCTTGCACATTGAATGCTAATTTCTAACTATAACATGCCGGAAACCTATGGTTTTTTCAGTGAATATATATATAAGTGAAAATGCAGTACAAACATGAAAAGCATCGCCCACTGAAGGGTTACAATTAGGTGTTTTACAGCGCACTACATGGTCCAGCATGCCTGAATTCAGCCTAACGAGGCGCCCCCCAGGGAGCAAACATTATAAAAAGGCAATTGTCGTGTTGGTGTGTTGTTGTATCGAGATGCTTTGGCTCCCCTCTAACGAAGGTCAAGACGTGACCGAAATGCATTAGCAAATGCCAGCATGATAATAAAATCTTTTAAATCACCAGAAGGAGTGCGGCTCATTCCATTCTCATGCAGAGAGGTTTATTTGATGTCTATGCGGCTTGGTCCAGCCCCGAGCGATGCACCACCGTTAAAGAGCGCCAACAAACTACCCGAAAATGGACCGTTTTTGTTGATGTGGAAACACGAATGGGTAGTTGGCAGCCGCCAAGGAATGGACTTTGGTCGGGACTCTAGCAATGCGAAAATCATGTGTCTGGGGATTCCGGTCAAGTGAAAATGCAGTACAAACTTGAAAAGCATCGCCCACTGAAGGGTAACAATTAGGAGTTTAACAGTGCACTACATGGTCCAGCATGACTGAATTCAACCTAACGAGGCGCCCACCAGGAGGCAAACATTATAAAAAGGCAATTGTCGTGTTGGTGTGTTGTTGCTTCGAGATGCTTTGGCTCCCCTCTGATGAAAGGTCAAGACGTGACCGAAATGCATTAGGAAATGCCAGCATGAAAATAAAATCTTTTAAATCACTGAAAGGAGTGCAGCTCATTCCTTTCTCATGCAGAGACGTTTGTTTGATATATATATATATATATATATATATATATATATATATATATATATATATATATATATATATATATATATCACTGAAAAAACCATAGGTTTCACACAAGTTATAGTTAGCGGACATTGTACTGATAAAAAACCATAGAAATTCCCCCGTTATAGTTAGTGCAGGCAACCGCAATCCTCTGCTGATGCTAATACTGTATTTAGACACTTATTTACCCATGTCTTCTTCCATAAATTTTTAGCTATACATATATTACAAATATTTTTTTTTCATAAAGACACATATGTCATCAGCAGAGGATTGCGGTCGCGTGAGTTATAGTTGCCTGCACTAACTATAACGGGGGGATTTCAATGGTTTTTTATCAGTAAAATGTCCGCTAACTATAACTTGTGTGAAACCTATGGTTTTTTCAGTGAATTTGCAAGGTTTTTTAAATGCTAATTCCTAACTATAACGTGTGTGAAACCTATGGTTTTTTCAGTGAATTTGTACGGTTTTTTAAATGCTAAGTTACTTTACGCCGTTCGTGGCGTGCGCGCCCACTTTACGCAGTTCGTTCCGTGCGCGCACGGTGCGCTTCACGCACCGTGCGCGCACAGTGAGCACGCGGTGCGCTTCGCGCACCGTGCGCCCACTTTACGCAGTTAGTGCCGTGCACGCAGGGTGGGCACGCGGTGCGCTACGCGCACCGCGTGCCCACGTTACGCTAGATGGGCCATGTACGCACGATGCGCTTCGCGCACCGTCCGCACACGGAGGCCGTATTAGGCGCATCGTTGTTAAAGGTTATCTATTGATTGGTCTTTGAAAAAATATGCCCTTTTGCACACGGGGTGTGGAGAACGTGGATATTGTTTTTTTTTTATTTAGTTTTTACCGTACGCGTACGGTAAGCGTAATCGGCGATTTTTCGAAAATAAACAAAATTACATTTTTGCCTTTGTGGGTTCTTTGAGGACACCATAAACATGACTGGGCGGTTGGGAGCTGTCTAGCAAGCCTCTTTTATTGTTTTCCGAGTTTGCTTTTCCTCCACTCCCCTCAGAGTGCGAGAGAGAAAATGGCGGCCGACACTTCCTGGTTTCGACCGATTCGAATGTTTACTAAGATCTAACAGCCAATCAGAATCGCGCTCGCGCACGTCACCGTACGCGTACGGTAAGCTTACCATAAGCGCACGGTAAGCGCACCGTAAGCTGGCTCAGATATATATATTGATTTAAATGCTATTTTCTCAGGATCTACTGAACAGATTTACACCAGACCTACAAAAGGCACTTCCTTGACCTGAGGACTACCTCTCTGCCAAATTTCAAGTAACTCTGTTCGGCCGTTCGGGCTGTAGCTGTGTCTAAAGGTCCTATGGAAAAATGCATGGGGAAAACGCGTTTTGGGACCCCCCTTTTTTCTCAGCCCCCGCTTGACGAATCCCCCTGAGACTTTCAGGGTAGGAGCGGAGTGTAGCGCCCCACCTATTTTGAAAATTTCGCGAGGATTCATCGACCGGCGCCAAAGTTATTCCAAATAGAATGTTGCGGATTTCCTATGGAAACAGGGTCCTAACTATAACTACCTACTGGCGACCGCCAGTAGGTAATATATATATATATAAATATATATATATATATATATATATATATATGTATATATATGTATATATATGCACAGATTGTGTGTATGTGTGTCTGTGTGTTGTGCATGTACACATGTCATTGGCAAACTAAGCTTATTAACTGAGTTATGGTTCATTATGGTTCTGTACATGACAACCCACTGAAATTGGCCAGTTATTGTTACCAACACACACAAAACAGTCCATAACTTCTGCCACCTGCCATGATATTTTCGTTTTTTATCTTTCCTTTATTTCTGAATGCTTTCCAAATTGGTGTTTTGGGTATGGCAGGTGGCACAAGTTATGGTGTTTGTTCTGTGAATTATTAACAATGACTGGTAAATTTCAGTGGCATTTCTCTTTTGAACCACAACCAAAACTTTGAATTTCTTTACTTCATTTCAAAAGGCTGTGCACAGTATGGGTTGGTTGCAGGGCTGTCCTGTGGCCACGCCCTAAATCCAAATTGCCCTAAGCAGCCGTCAGCCAAGCACTACTTTGCATGGCCTTTGCTCTGCGCAAAGCATGCTTGGCACAGGTCATGGCCTGCGCCTAGAGCTTCAGCTCTACTCTCTGCCATCAGTTGTTTTCCACTGCACATGATCCTTGGAAGTGTACTGGAGGTGTAGGGTGCAGGGTCTTCCCTGTGGCGAGGCCCTGTACCCTCTGTCGCACTCTTCACCATCGCACTCTACAACACTCCACTCTCAGCTACTTTACTCTATGCGACTCTACTCTGCAACACTGCACTCTACACCATTGTACTCTACTCTGTACCACTCCACGCCAGTGCACTCTATGCAAATCCACTCTATGCCACTCCAATGTACTCTGCACTTCACCACATTCCAACGTTGCCTTCCATGGCGCAAGGGCAACTCAAAGCAATGATAAACCTGCCCAGGGTACTTTGTATAATATGCTTCCACAGAGTAAGTTTACTATACGTACATCCACATATAAGCACTTTGACAATATATTTAGCCTCAAGGTATGCAGAAATAGATTTAAAATACTAAGGGACATATTTATGAGCCCCTTGTGCCACCGCAGAGTCTTTTTTGTGACACTCCGGCGGGGAAAACTACCAAATCATATTTATGAGGTCATGCAAAGCCACTTTGCAGGGAGTTGAGTGGCCTCATAGATATGGAGAAAAGCAGGCATTGCTGCGGTGCCTTAGTCTGCACTAGAGCGGCGTTCCATGGGTGTTGCAGTGGGTGTTTCACCAACACCCATGGATTTTGAGGCTTCCCCAGATTTACAAGACCAGGTGAACCTGAGGATGCACCAAACCCTTACTCTTGAGGTGAGGCGCAACGAGCAGAAACTTTATTTCTCCTCATTTATACCTTTCTATTTGTACTCCATTCTGCAGAGGAAAACGCAACACACCTCAATGGATTGTTTCTGTGAAGGAAGGTGTCCCTTCCTGCACTCAAACAATCCTGATGACAAGACACAATTACCCTTGCACCATGGTGCAAGAGTGCCTGTATTGGCGTTAGGCTAGTGAAACAGCTCCAGCAGACGGGGAAAGGACAGAAATGCATTGTTTTGGATAAATACAGTGCATTCCTGCCCTTCCATTTTGACGTCGGGCAGCGCAGCAAGGTGACTTGCTGTGCTGCGCTGTGCTACGCTAAATCCCCATAAATGAGGCCCTAAAGCTATTAGTACTAATTCATAACTATCTCCATCTTATTTTGGTTGTCAGTATTTTAGCGATTTTATGTCTTATATCAAAACAAAGTGCCTACTACGTCTATATACATCCAGCCTGCAGATCACAGGTTTGCATCCTGAAAGGTCAATGCATTAGAAGGGCAATTGTGTCTGATGGTGTATAAAAGCGAATTGACTTTTTGTCATGTGTACTGACCTTTCTCTGAATAGGGGCAGTCAGTGAACAGAACACAGTTTGGTCCCTACAGTACAAAGGCTTACTAACATCACTCAGTGTGTGATTAATTTAATACCTAGAGAGGTAGACGGAGGAGGAAAAGCCTGAAAGGGAAATAATGAGGGGCAAAAAGATGTGGATGGAGAGAAAAACAAGAGAAATGATGGCGTCAACGAAAGAGAAATGAAGAGATGATGGGAAGGCAGTGATACTGTGGACAGAGAGAAAGCCTAAGAGTTGTCAACTGCTTTCAGCACGGTGTCGCATTCTGTGCTTCTACAATGTCTCAGGAACATCGGTGTCAAGGGCTAGGGTCTAAGATAGTTTCTTTCTTTCCCAACTGAATTCCATCAAGCGGTGTCATTTACACCTTTAATATCAGAATAAAAAAATGCTGTGAGGTCCCAGAAAGGTTTGCTGCTTTAATACTCTCCTTCGGCGCTAACTTCTGCTCATAAGCAGATGACACTCAATTAACAATGCATCATACTGGTCTGGTAGTTGGTGACCAGATCAATTTGGACATTCGCCTGTTCCTGCTGAATCTGCCAGAAAACTAGGGATCACAGTTAATAATAATCTTGCATTCAATCATAACATTAATAATCTTTCAATAAATTACTTCTTGATTCTAGCTCTGAGAAAAATTCTGCACCTTCTCCCAAAATCCCGCAAGAAATCTGTTCTCCCGGCATTAGCGATCTCCAGACTGGACTACAGCAATTGCAATTATTTTTATCTTTGACTTCTGTCCTGTCTTATCCTAGATTGTAGTGCACGGCTGGACAGGCCTTTTATTCCAACAGGTATTTCCTCAGTGAGCTGAAACCCTTGGAAGCTGTTTTTTAAACACCAGAGCTGCTTCAGGGGCCCAGATTACAGAAGTGCCTCAGGGGCGCAACAGGTGTTTGCGACTGCCTTGTGCACCCCGGGGGCACATTGATATTACAAAAGAAGCAACAGATGCTTGTTCAGCCCCTTCTGTAATACAGAAAGCGCTGACGCACACGTTACACCAGTGCTATCTCAAGAGGGCATTACATCATTTGCATAAGGGTGTGGCCCCATGCCAATGAGGAAATCTCTTTACCTCTGCGCACACGCTGTATTATGGATGCAGTTGCAGAGGTAAAGAAGCTGTCAGGAGGTGCACTACCAGCCCGCCACAACAAAGTGGTGCACTGCCAGTGACTCCCCTTATGGCAGCCCTATGGGGCCCCCAGTCATCCTCTTGCAGGCAGATGTAGTCACTCACTGCACCAGCCTGCAAGGGGATCTCTCTCCCCTCTTTAAATAACAGGTGTGTGCAGCCTGCACAGTGCAACACTAAGCGGCTTTAAACCAGAAACTCCATATTTCACTTGAATGCGCTGCCCCAGGGCAGTGCAAGTTCACCGCTGCACTGAGAACAATGCACTCAACCAAATAGGGAGCACTTTCCCAGTTTGCGCATGGCACACCTGTTTGAAGTTGCGCCGTGGCTCATACAGGAAAAGTGTGCCCTATATGTAATAGGGCCCCTGGTGACTCTGTTACTTTTCAACAGGGAAGCTTCAAGAGAAAGAGAGGGATAAAGAGGGGAGGGAGAAGAGAGAGAGGAGAAAGAGAGAATGGATGGATAGAAAGAGAGATTTTGCAAGGAGTAAAACAGAGTAGGGCTGGGTCGCTTTTGGTTACCCAATGCAGCCCTGACTCAAAATGCTGCTGTCTGATGTATCCTGGATTTACAAATCTACTCATCGCCCCTCTCACACGCCCACTATCTGCAAAATAATTAAAAATAAACATTCCGACTTGACTTTTAAGATCGCCAGCGTACACTTTTCACAAGAATCTGCGGTGGTGGCGGCACCTTTTCTGTGCTATCTGACAAGCCATGGAACTCTCTTCTGCAAGAACACAGAACCACCACTGAGCTCCTTATTCCATAAGCTCCTAAAAAATACACTTTTCACCATGATCACTATTAACTATATAGATTCTAGCTTTAGCGTAAGGGTGGCCTAAGGGTAATGGCCATGCGCTGCAAAATATAGATTAATCATTCATTTTAATTCTGATCACATTCACCTCTTAGGTCCTCATTACAAGTGTCCTGTATAATTCTGATACCTAAGGCAACTTCTGTTACTGCTCCTATCGGAATTATGAGATTTTATCTTGCCTCGTAAATTCGGGTTGTGATAAAATCTGAAACCCTAGAAACATTTCAGCAGGACAAACCTGCAGAAATTCACCTGGGGGCAATATGCTCAGCAATTACCAAAACTTTTGAATTTAGTGCCATATTATCAAGGAACGGCGATAACATTGTCGCCGCTTTAGCGGCAGGAAACTGCCGCTAAAGCGGCGATAATGAGCTTGATAATATGCCCTTGTGAATTCCCATAGAAGCCCAGGTTCTGTGCTTCTATGGGAATTTACAAGGACATATTATCAAGCCCATTATCAAGTTTCCTGCCGTTAAAGCGACGAATATGTTATCGCCGTTCCTTGATAATATGGCCCTGTGTAGTAAGCATGAAAATACGCATTTTAAGCCCATTTTAAGGACAGAGCTAGTAACAGATTAAAAATATCACCCATGATAAAATACGAACAACTCAGTGTCAGGTTTTATCATAAGCAATAACTATCAACTCAAACCGCAACAATGAGGCTTTTAGTTGGCGATTCTCCTTGTTATCCCATTTCAGATTTACAGTGTTTGATCAAACCTATAATAGCAAGCACGATGAATAAAAACAATTTATTATTGTTTAAAAAAGAATATTTGCATGATGATGTCATATTGAGCCAATTGATGACATTGTGAGTTAATTGGGCCATATGACCTTTGACCCTTTTTTTTGGTGAGGAAGTCTTCAGGTATCAGGCTGACAGTGGTACTGTGCTTATATTGTCCTGCCCAATTGTGAGCAATTGGTTTACAGGTTGGGGGTGGGGTGAAACCCTACCCAAGCATTGACCACAATCCTTGACAGTGCGAGGCACAAGCCAAACCCAAATTAACCAGTGTCCAACCCTGTGGTAACTTGGCACACAGCAGTCAGGCTTAATTTAGAGGCAATATGTAAAGTATTTATGCAGCACTTCAAACAGTAATGAAGTGAAAACAAAGCACAAGGAAAATCCCACACCAATTTAGAAACATAGAGCAAAATGTACTTAATACATCAAGACCAAAATGACATAAATTCAATCAGTAGAACCAAAGATATGAAATTTTAAAGATGTTGGTGAAAATAGCACAAAAAAGCCCAAAGAGCAACTGGCGGCTATCTGGTCGGGCGAGACCAGGAGAAAGTCACAAATTCAGGCCGACTGCGATGAAGTGTGGGTTGGATACAGAAACTAGGTTAGTCCAGCTGAAAAGTTACCTTCCCAGTCCAGCGCAAAGAGTCCCGTTCACAGTCGAGGGGGGCGCAAACAGCAGGGAAGCATCACAGATGATCGTCAATGTAGCGTGAAGAGCAGGCCTGGCTTTGCAGACAGTCATCACTGTACAGCAAGGATCCTGTTTTCATCACGAACGGTCAGGCTGGAGCTTCACGGTGGCGCTCCCCGTGGGTTGTCTATGCTATAGAATGAAGGGTCAGGTTGATGGAACTTTGCGTTCCTGGGCAGTGTGAGCAACAAGATTTTGGCACCAATGGGCCCCTTCGCGAGCAGCTCAAAAACGTACATTTAGCTCCTGAGGACACACATAAAGTCCAGGACCTGAGGGGCACCTCTTGGGTGTCTGAGGCTGGTCTCAGCTGAATCTGGGTGGAGGGCTAGGTGGTTAGGAATCTGTTAGGGCCCTGCAACTCTGAACAGGAGACCAGCAGACTAGCCCTTTGAGTCACTCTGGGAGTCCTGGGTTCAGGTGCAGGTCCAATCTCTCTGGCTTAGGCAGGAGGACATCACAGCAACAATCCAGCAAGGAGGGTCCAGCAGAGTCAGGTTATGATGTCCAGAAGATGTATCTTCATTTCTGAGTTAGGAGAGTGAAGTTCTCGATTTACCACACACCACTAAGACCACCAGCACAGGTGGCTCCCCTATTGCTGCATACAGCCTTCTGTCAAAGGAGATGATGGGGCAGGTACAACATAGCTGTTTGGCTGTTTGTACAGGATCCTAGCACCCAGATATAAGTATTTTCCTGGCTTTTCCTACGTCTGTGATTCAAAGCAAGACAGCAATTCCTCTGGCTGGCTTGCACAACTACCAAAAACCAGTGATGTACCAGCAGTCTTCACAATGTCTCTGACCATTGTAATACTAGGGCCCAGATTTATAAATGTTTTGCATCAGGTTTCCGTTAATTGTTATGGTTTTTGTTGCAGAACCGTATCTACTAAAAATGCAGACAGGGCTTTGTTCCAAAAATTAATGCCAATTGAGAGCAGGCGTTAAAAGGATAAAATGCATTACTTTCTCTTTTCTTTTCTGACTTTGCATTTATGCTGCACTATACAGCATATGCACAAAGTAGGAAAAGTTGTAAAGTCAGTTTAAGCAAGCATTTTTGTACTGGAAGGGTGCCCTGCCAGTACAAAACCTAAGCTACGCAAACACAGTCGCCTTTGCTCTATGTGGCATAGGTGTGTGTGTGGCACCCCCACTGACTTGAGCAGCTCACTATAGACCCCTACAAAACAAAGAACAGGTGGCAGTGTGCAGCCTGCAAAAGGATTTTGTTGAGGATCTAAACAGATTCGAGTGGCTATATTTTTGTGACCACTGGATTTCAATTAAAAATGTAGAACGGCCCAAAGAATATGTTTAATGTTAGGAGGAGACTGCATTGAGACATCTGCAAAGTTCTGTCCACTTTAAACAGAGATTAGGAGTGAATAAAGGAGTTGTGGTGAATTCTGAAGGTGGAATAGGCAACTGTGACCATGTCTCAGTACCGTTGTTTTTATCTGATACTTGAGATCCACTACTAGTGTGGAAGCAGCAAAACAGACTATTTGACTCCTATTTATACCGATTGGAGGATTTGTTGACAAGTGACCTGTTGATTAGGTGTTTGCAAAATCCTGTGGTGCAAGAAAGTGTACTTACAAAAATCCGCAACTTCACAAGAAGTTGTGACAAAGAATACACTTTCTACTCAGCAATACATACAGTAGGCTTCATTGGATTCTAGAATCTAGCAGCCTTGGCTCTAGAGTACAGACTGCTGAGCTCCTCGTCAAATTCCTCTCAGACCATCCACCATTACTTGTAGATCTGGAGGGAAATAGACCCCTAAGTGGACCATTTACTTGGAGACTGAACACAGAAACCTTAACTGATCTGGTGTTAGGTAATAAGATAATTCAGTCCCTAGAATTCTATATAGAATGTATTCGGAATACATCAACCTCTAGAGTGAATGAGTGGGAGACATTGAAGGCAGTCCTTCAAGAGGAATTTCTGAGTAAGATAGGTGGGAGAGAAAGGGGACTGCAATTTAGGCTCAAAATGTGGGAAGCCCAGGTAGCGACATTGGAGAGCTGAACCAGGAGGACCACATCATGAAGACTCAAAGAACAATGGAAACTACTTGGGATGAGTTAGATAGGTACACAATAAAGAATTATAGGCAACTCATTCACAGAGAAGAAGACAAATCAGGACTACTAATTGATTGGCTAGTTAAGGAAGAAAGACCCTCATCCTTGGTGCTGTCTCTACTTAAGGGTGAGGACATGTTAGCAATTACGCAAAAGGATAGTAACACACTTGCCCGCCAGCTGAAGGCGATTTACATAGTGCCAACACAGGCAGGTCGTTAGGCACTTTCTATACAAGATAAAATATTGACGATATCCCCAAAGTCCAAAGTGTATTGCTGGAGCAGAGTTTTCTTTCAGAAAATTCATGGGCTTTTTGAAGCTCTGGCATGTCTATGCGTATTATTAATTTATTAATAATTAACAATTAATTATTTGTCTTGTGCAAGTATGTTTTACTAATCAACCTGTTTGTCCTAACACAAGAGAAAGTTACATGAGGGTTAGCTTATATGTGCTGTTTCTGTATTTACAATAACGTGCAAGTTTTCATGTTTAAACGTTGCTGTGTGCTATTTATTTTGAGCACAAAACGCTGTTTTGATTAATGCTTTTAATGTCGCAAAGCTAGATAAATACATACACATAAGGGTATTAGTGGGGTGAACACTGTTTAATCATTATGCTGTAGTAACGTTTATTTTGTCTCTTTAATTAAAGATGGTCTATTGTGGCCTATCAAGGCCTTAAACGAGCTGAGAATATTTGAAGCCTGGCTGTGGTGTGGCATTTTTTGTGATGTGGCAAGGGAGACCCCTGCTGGAGAAAGGTCGAAGACAACTGACCGTGGTCCTTGTTGTGTTTTTCCATGAGGACATCAGCAGTTTGGAGAATCTCCAAAAGAAATGATTCGTCCTTGGTGGACAAAGGAGCTTCAGAAATGAACAATGTACTGTAGCCCGGTTGCCGAGGGAAGTGAACAAGTTGGATACTTTAATAGTTTCTGTTTCTTGGTTCCTGTTCCGTAGTTCACGTCTTGTGACTTTTCCTGAGCGGAGATTTCCAGATGTAGCAATGTTACATTCCTTCCTTCTCGTTCTGCTCAGTGATACAGTTTAACTTGCCAATTTTATGTGTGTTTCTATTGTATTTTTCATTATAAGAATTGTTAGCTTAGGGAGGGTTTTTGCCACTTGCCATTTTACCTTCACTGCGTGAACTTGCGTTGCTGAGGATCGATGCTGAGGGACTCCGTCTTAAGAGACTTTGCTGAGAGACTTGTCCTGACCCGTTCTGACACTTAGTTAGAATAGGTAACTATGAGAACTGATTTATTCTGATTGATTTACTTTGACTAATTTAGATAAAGCAATATAACTTTTAAACATGGTGTTGAATATTCTTTCTTGTCAATTATTGTGTACATTTTTGATCATTATTGTATAGAGTATGTTTAAGGACAATCACTATAATTAGGTCCTATCGTCCTCGATATAGATGCAGGGTGGTTTAGGAGTTTCCTTCCCACAGGTTTATTGCCAGTAGAGTATTTGAGCGTATGTTAGTGAAATGGGCCCTAGCGTATGATGAATGTATGTGCGTGTAACTGTGAGATTACTCTATCTGTGGTAGTGGGAATAATTTACATACCCTGATCTCTATCAATTTCTCTGGTAGCAGAGGATGGTTATAGATGGTTGTCTTGATCTGATAAGATAAGATTGCTTGTACATTGGCTTATTGATTATTGACTTATTTTGGTTAATGTTGGTATATGTACTAATACTATATGTTGGAGTCGTCTTGTTGAGTTATATGTAGTGCTTCTGGAATTTGGAAGCTAGTAGCAGTTCCGTAGTAGGGCAGAGGGAAGTATATGCTGCTCTCTCTCGGGAAAGACGGGATTGTAAGGAATTACGTGTGACAATTGAAGTTGCACGTTCACATTGTCTGGGTTCGGAATCAGTGACATTATTGTATGTTACTATTAGAATATATTTCTAGTATATAAGGAGTGTGTATTGTAGTGAAGGTTATCTGTGAAACTTTGGTCTTAAGTCCCAGGGATCCGTAAGGATTGCCGTTAAAGCTTATTGCGGGAGGAGTAATAGGTATTCTCTGAGCTTGTTTGAGGAACTGGCGGAGGTAAGCTGCTTAGTTGTTGTGAGTTATAATTCTGTACGGAGACAGATTGTACGCTGTTCTCGAAAAGCAGTATTCTGTGTGCATGTACTATATTTTTCTTGTATGAATGTGCGTGAATGTATATACATTTATTGATTGTAAGACTCTTTGGATAAGTCCTAGAGGAAACAGTTATGAGATGTATGAAAGTTTGTTGACTCTTGAGAAATAGACTCTTTTTTACTATTCTGTGGTTAGCGAAGCAGACAATGGAGATGTTTTTATGTTGTAACTAATAGATTTTGTTAAAATCTAGACACGAAGTCTACTGTGAGATTTTGTAAAGGAGGGGTAGACGAGTGACAGAGACGGGAGACAGAGACTGCAGCGGCTGCTGACATCATAGAGACCGCGCTCTGATTGGATAGTGGATCAGAATAGTGCTCGCGCTAGGATTGGTGTGTTGGTGTGAGCTGCGCAAGGATTGGTAGAGCTGTTTAGTGACGTAGACGCTCCAGGATTGGTGCGTTAGTGTGAGTCGCGCTGCTATTGGTTGAAAAGCTCGCATTTTACAACCTCGTATTGTATATTTATAATACGGAAAGAGTAGAGAGTTTTGGTAAGCGCTAAAATGTATTACCAAGAAGAGAAGAAAAAGAAAACGTTCTTTGGAAAAGTTAAAAAGTGGTTTAGCAAGGATAAAGAGGTTAAGACGAGAGAGGGTGAGTTGCTACCTCCAGCGAAAACACCTGCATCCTTCATGGCTGCGAAATATGGATTACATACCTGTATATGGTTGCAGAATTGGGTTGGGTATACTAAAGAAGATGGTGTTCTAGCATTTCCAGAACATGGTTCATTTAATCTGGCCGTGTTGAGAAATTTACGGGAAAAGATGGCACATCTGGACCCGAAGCCGAGACCTACACAGTTCGAGGCTTTAGTGGAATGGGAAGAAGAAGTATTTAATCGAGAAAGACAAAGAACTGGAGGTCAGTACAGATATATGTTTGGGAGGAGACATGATCGTGAAACACATCATGATCGAATGAAAAGGTGGCGAGATGCTAATATGTCAGAGGGATTATATCCAATGAGAACAGTTGAAATTTCTGCTCCTTCTGTAGAAAGGGTTCCTGAATCAGATATGAGAAGATATGGAGAGTATGAGGATGAGGTCTTGAATGACATGATTTACAAGAGACCACCTCCATATAGACCAGAACCAGACGATAGTACACCGGTTGTTTCCCCGATAAGAGATACAATTGAGAAAGAAAAAGTGACACCTGAATCAAGAGGTAGTAGTTCTTTCAGGGAGAGAGAGAATCGAGGTAGTGAAGAAAATACCAGACAATTAGCCAAAACGACAACAGAACTGACTGAGAAAATTAGGGAGTTAACGAAGAATCTGGAAGCTGTTACGGTGCCTGTAACTATAGGTCCGGTTATTCCTGTATTTGACAGACAGAGGACAGGTGAAAATGAACTGGTAGTTCCATATATTGCAAATGATTCGACAAATTCAGTTGGTCCTTCAGGAGATTCAGATAAAAGAACAGGGAGAAGTGACCTGAGACAAACCAGACATGACACATGTAGTGAACTATTGGATGCTAGTGAACCTAGTTGTTCAGGGATGCCAATTTTAGAACCGCAGAAAAGAGTGGTTCCAGTGAGAAAAACTGCTGAAATAACAGTTGATGATTTAAATGATTGGATGAAAGTTCTTCAGAAAAAAGATAAAGACCCACGAGTTGTTGATGTGGTTAAGTTACGTATAGAATTAGAAGAGCTTGTGACAGGAACAGTTCCAACAGAAATCCTGAAGAGTCATCATGATGGTGAGCTGATGTTTATGTGCAAGAGTATCACCTGGAGAGCAAGAAATACACATGATAGACTAAGAGCGATAGCAAATGAGCAGGGAATTGACATTGATAAAGTGAAGGCTTTACAGAAAACCTACAGGATGGATTTCACAGAGAAAGACATAGAAAATTTGAATGCTTCTGGTAGAACAGGACAGATTAAGGAAATGATAGCATTATTGCGAAGATGGGGCGATGTAGAAAAGTGGAAGGATAGGTGGTATAAGAAAAGAGATGAATCTGAAGATAGAACGACCTATTCAGCATTTCCAGTGAGAGAAAAGGAGAAACCAGTGGAGCATTATCCCATGAGAGAAATACCTGGAGGAGGATATGTACATGTTCCATGGACCAGACAGGATATTTTATCATTTACGAATGATTTCCCTCGATTGAGAGAAAAGCCCGTCGAGTGGTATAGGCAGGTAGACAGGTTTGTGAAATTGTCAAAAGTGCTGTGGGTTGACCTGAATAGTCTGTTTGATATAATTGTTCCAGCAGACTTGTGGACTGAGTGTAAGATAGTTGTGAGTTGGCCTAGTGAGGAGTATCCAAGAGATCCAAGAACAGGGGCACCAGATCCAGAAGTAATGAGGAAGTATGATCAGGTGATGGTATACCTGAAGAGTAAAGTTCCTCCAAAAGAGACAGACTGGGTTAAGATAGATCGAACACAACAGGAAGCAAAAGAATCAGTTCATGCTTTTTACGAAAGGCTGATACTGGCTTTTAAACAATTCAGTGGAGATGAACACCTGGGTGACAAGGATTTGAGTCATTTTGTATACAGATTTGTTTATGGTCTTAGACCTGAAATTAGTGAGAGAATTCGTGAACATACAGTGGATTGGCAGAGTAAAAAAGTAGATGAGATTCTGAGACATGCAAAATACTTCAGTGATGAGATTGAAGCAAAACAAAGAAAGCTGAAAGAGAAAGCAATGTGGGCACAAGTGAAAGTTGCAGAAAGACAGGAAGCACAGTTGGTGGAACAGGCAAATAATCCAGGAAATAATGCGGGGAATAGACCTAGGTTTGCAGGAAAAGGAAAGGGAAGTCTTGAGGAAGCAAAGAAGAAGTTCCCGTGTCACAACTGTGGCCAATTGGGACATTGGAGATCGGAATGTCCTAATCCACCATTAAATGAGGGTAAATCCTTAAATCAACAGGTGCAGAATGAAGGGAATAACCAGCAGCAACAACAGCAGAAAGCTGTGAGACAGCAGAGTCAAGAGCCAAAACCGCCCTTGCCGCAGAATAGAGGGGTACAAAAGTACAATCAGGACTCAGGATTCTTCAATGATGAACAGGTAAACAAACCAAGACGTTCTAACCAGGTACAACAGTACTTGTTAAAGAGTGAAGGGAGTGAGTCTGAGGGTGATTATTGACGGTGCCGAAGAGAGGAGGAAGAGTGCATACTTGGTGCAACTCTAGAAATAGACCAGGCAGGACCATTTGTGGATGGGAAAATAAATGAGGAGAGTGTTACCTTTTTAGTAGATACAGGTGCGACAAGATCAACTGTCAGGTCAACAGATGTTAGAAATCTTCCTCTCTCGGATGAAGCAATCCAAGTAGTTGGTGTAGCCAATACACAAATCAGAACACGTCTTACTGAACCAGTAAGAGTACAGATAGGGAAATTTTCAGACATGCACAGGTTTATTGTCTGTGACACGAGTCCAGTGAACCTGTTAGGTAGGGACCTATTGTGTAAGATGAACTGCACAATTTTCTGTACACCGGATGGAATAGCTTTTGAGACACCAGATGATGATGTTTTGTACCGAATGACTCTAGAAAATAGAGAGAGTGAGTTAATTGGTGCATTTCCAGTATTTAATCCGGAGGATTTGCCTCAAGAGCTGAGAGACACAGTGAAAAGAGTAGTTTGGGATTTTACTGGAGAGGATGTGGGATTGATGAATAATGTAGATCCAGTGAAAATTGCAGTGAAAGAGGGAATTACATATCCTAACATTCCTCAGTACAAAATGACGCCAGAAATAATTGAAGGGATAACTCCTATAATTGAGAAAATGATTCAGCAAGGAGTTCTGAGAGAATTACTGAGTAGTCCGTGTAATTCACCGATAATGGGGCTGAAGAAGCCTAATGGCAAATTTAGGATCGTGCAAGATCTGAGGAAAGTTAATCAAATTGTGGTGGCATGTTGTCCTATTGTGCCAAATCCATCAGTGATTCTGTATCAAATTCCACATGATGCTGAGTGGTATACAGTGATTGATTTGTGTCATGCGTTCTTTTCAATTCCATTGCATCATGATAGCCAGCCGATTTTTGCATTTAGGTTTGGCCAGCGTATTTTAGCATGGTGTCGTATCCCACAGGGGTATACGGAGAGTCCTTCGATATTCAATCAGTTATTGAAGAAATCGTTGGAAAGTTTAATCATGCCTGAGAACTCAGTACTAGTGCAGTATATTGATGACCTACTTGTGGCATCAAAGACACGTGAAGCTTGTGAAGTAGATACCATAGCTTTACTGAATCATCTGGGAGATGGAGGGTTAAAGGTATCTCCAGCCAAATTGCAATGTTGCAAGAAAGAGGTACATTATCTTGGACACAATATTGACAAAAGGTCTGAGAAAAGTGACTACTGACAGGATCAGAATAATCAGAGAAATGAAAGCTCCAAAAACCCAGAGAGAAGTGAGAATGTTCCTGGGTATGGTGGGATATTGTCGTCAGTGGATAATTAATTTTTCGCTGATAGCAAAGCCATTGATTAAATTGACAAAAAGTGAAATGACAGATCCATTGGAACTGGATGCAGAACAATTGGCAGCATTTGAAGAGCTCAAGAGTAAAATGTGTGAGGCTCCAGCTTTGGGTATGCCTGACTATGAAAAGGAGTTCGAACTGTACTGCAGTGAGAGAAATGGATGTGTACTTTCAGTGTTAATCCAGAAACATGGACAATTGAGAAGGCCTATTGCATACTTCTCATCGACACTTGACCCTGTAGCTGTGGGTTTACCAGGTTGTCTAAAATCTGTGGCTGCAACATGCAGAAGCCTGGAACAGAGTGAGGGAATCATAATGGGGTATCCTGTAAGGGTATTCGTACCTCACAATGTGGCAATTCTTTTGACGAGAAGCAGAACTCAGTACATGTCACATAGTCGGCTGACTAAGTACGAAAAGGTGATTCTGGGAGCATCAAATGTGACTCTTGAGAGATGTGTGAATGTGAATCCAGCGACACTTTTGCCGGATATTGAAAATGTGGGTATAAAGATGGAAGATGATCATGATTGTTTGGATGTGCTTGAGTACTGTACAAAACCAAGACCAGACATAAGGGATATCCCCTTACCTGAGAATGATCATGTGTTGTTTGTGGATGGATCGTGCCTGAGAAATGATAATGGTGTGCTATGTGCAGCATATGCGGTGTGCAAAGTTTCAGAGGTCATGGAAGCATCACCATTGAAAGGAGTGAAATCTGCGCAAGTTGCTGAATTGGTGGCATTGACAAAAGCTTGTGAGATTGGGAAAGATTTGAGGACGACTGTGTTGACTGATAGTCAGTATGGATTTGGAGTGGTGCATGATTTTGGCCAACTTTGGCTACAAAGAGGTTTCTTGACATCAGGTGGAACTCCGATAAAGAATGCTGAGTTGATTGGTAAATTGCTTGAGGCGATACAGCTGCCTAAGGAGTTAGCAGTTGTAAAATGTGCTGCCCATGGTCCAGGGGATGATTTTATCACTGTTGGTAACAGGTACGCAAATGATGTTGCGCAATACTGCGCAAAAACAAATCAGTCCATTAATCGGGAAAGAGAGGGAGAAATGTCTTTTCTTTCTGTGATGTTTACTAATGTCCTAGAAACGTGGGATGAAGTGAAGCAGTTACAAGATGAGGCAGGAAAGGAAGAAAAACAAGATTGGATTAAGGCAGGATGTGCTCCAAGAGAAACAGACCATGTTTGGGTCTACAGAGATGGCAGACCAGTGATGCCAAACTCAATCTTGTCGTCAATGGCAAGGATGTATCATGGCCAGGGACATTTGGGGAGAGACGCAATGGTCCGGTCGTTCAAACAGACCTGGTACAATGCAAAGTTCAGGACAATTGCAGAGAGCATCTGTCAAAGGTGTTTGATTTGTCAGCAATTTAACACTGGGAAAAAGACAGTAGTGAGTCTAGGGACTATTGGAAGAGAAGGAGGTCCTTTTACAAGAATGCAAATTGATTTCATTGAAATGCCCCAAGTGAACAGACTAAGGTATGTTCTAGTGGTAGTCTGTTTGTTTTCAAGGTGGGTGGAAGCTTACCCGACTAGAAGAAATGATGGATTAACAGTGGCAAAATTACTGTTGAGGGAGTTGATTCCTAGGTACGGGTTTCCAGTTACAGTTGAGTCTGATAGAGGTAGACACTTTCAAAATGAGCTCATAAGTTTAATTTGTGAAGCATTGAAAATACAGCAGAAGCTACATTGTGCATACCGACCAGAGGCTTCTGGTGTGGTTGAGCAGATTAATGGCACAATCAAGAATAGAATTGGAAAGATGTGCTTAGCCACTGGCATGAAATGGCCAGATGTGTTACCTCTAGTTCTGATGACAATGAGATCTACTCCAGATAGAACTACAGGTTTGAGCCCGCATGAAATAATCATGGGACGTGCTATGCGCCATGCATTCGTGCCTGTCAATAAGTTGGTGACAATAACTGATGACATGATTTTGGATTACTGTAAAGGCCTGGCTGACGCAGTTCATTCTGTGTTTCACCAGGTTGGAGAAGAAGCTA
The DNA here is from genome assembly GCF_964204655.1 of Triturus cristatus. Taxonomy (NCBI): domain Eukaryota; kingdom Metazoa; phylum Chordata; class Amphibia; order Caudata; family Salamandridae; genus Triturus; species Triturus cristatus. The sequence continues at coordinate 291,612,902 of NC_140592.1, read as the reverse complement.
CCACACTTGAGAAGAAGCAAGCCCATGATCTGAGTCCAGGAGACTGGGTGAGGATTAAGGTGCACAGAAGAAGAAATTGCTTGATTCCAAGGTGGGGAAGGCCAAGACAAGTTATTCTGACTACGACGACTGCAGTAAAGTGTGCTGGAGTAAAGCACTGGGTACATGCAAGTCATACTCTGAGAGTTCCAAATCCAAAAGAAGGGACTGGTAAAGAGTATTTTGAAGAATCAGATTCTAGTGATGGTGAAGATACTGAAGATACGGAATCAGTGAGAAAAGAAGCAGAGAGAGCTTCAAGAGAATCACTGCGAGTATCAGAGAGAGGATCAGATTCTGTTAAAGAGCCTGAAGTTTCAAGTAGCAGTGGAGGAAAAAGAAAAGAAAAGAGAAATCACACAGAGACTACTCCTGAATCAGAAGAGGAGGAGATCGAAGAACCACTTGAGATTATTCTTGAAGAAGCAGGGTCAGGAAAAGATAGAAAGGGACCGATTGCGGAAGACCCCCGAGGAGGTGTAGGGAACATTGATGAGGAGCTAGGTGAAGGGACAAGTAGACAGCAAGAAGATTGCGTGTCGGAGACCCGAGGAGGGACAGAAGTAGGGAAGTCTCAAATAGTGGTGAAGGAATCTGTGGAAGAAAAGAAAACTGCTAAGAAACGAAAGCAGAAGGTACTTGAAACAGAATCGGATGATGAAAATGAACAAACAGAGGGTCGAGTTCTGAGAAAGAGAACTTGGATTGGAGAAAGGAATGATAAAGAATCAAGGCCGAAAAGGGTTGTGAGAGGAGATCGTTGGCCTAACAACCGAGTTAAAAGGCTGAGATACAGAATAATAAGAGCAAATTCATCAAAAGCTGAACAAGTGAATGAAATATCGAGTCAAAGTTCAAAGGCTGAAGAGAAAAAATCAAAAGAATCGAAAGAACCAGAAGAAGTCAAAAGAGTGAGAAAACCTAACCAAAAGTATAGGTCGCCGGAATGGATGTATGTGACACTGCCTGAAGGTGAAGAGGTGGAAAGTCAAGGAAATCCAGAGGAGGCCGTACGAGAAGTGGTTGAGGAAGATACTGGTGAAATCCTGAAAGTACTCTTGACTGATATTGGAGAAGAGTCGGATACTGAGGATTTGGATTTGAGTGTTGGAGATCTAATACAATTTGATGTTGAAGAAAGTGGAGTGAAAAATGATGAGTATCCAAACTGAGTAAAAGAAGGATTCACTTGGATCAAGTGAGCGAAGAGATCATTTGGATAAACTGAAAGCTGAAGAATTGCTGAAGAATTTTGAAGAATTTAAACAGTAGCGGAGTAGTATAGGCTAAACTAAAATGGCTAACGTAGAGAATAATCAAAATAGATGTGCCTTCTTTAAAAGGTGGTGTAGGATGTGCTGCTGCTGTACTGGATTATTAATGCTTCTATGGGGTATTTTAGTTTTATTAGTGACTTTTAAGGTTGAATTTGGGATGAATACAGAAAATGTGACAAACATACAGAAGAGTTCACAAAAAGTAATTCCGATTAATAGTAATTACATACACAAAGATAGGTCAATTAATAATTTTTCTAGTAACGTGTTTTCTAAACTATTATATGAATATGTGAAGACAATGGAAGTCAGGGATTGCTATGTCTGTATGCAGTTACCTGCATCTGTTTCAGAGGGTGTTACTTATCACCTTTTACCAGCTACATATGGTATTTCTTGTAGTATTTTAAGTAGTGTTTTTTATTTGTTAGGGAAAGTAGATTATAAGATGTCTAACAGAGATAGTATTTTTGGGCACTTGCCAATGAATAAAGAGCTGAATCCAGCTAAAGAAGCTAACACTTTTGGTGAGATTTTTATTGAAGAAAGAGGATTAACATTAGATTACATTTTTAAGAATAATTTAACTTGCAGTCTGAAAGAAGAGGAGAAAGCTTTCCTGGATATGGTAGAGGAAAGGAGAGTGAACATGCATGAGAAGGCGGGAAAATATGAAGTGAGTGAGACAATTTGGGACATTGAGATGGGAAAAGAGTTGAAAAATGGGGCTAGTCCAACTTTAGCTTTAGATGCACCGCAGAAGGGTAAACTATGTATTACCAGAAAGAAATCCCAATATGATACGTATTTCGTGGGGACTAGTGAGTGCCATGATACATACTTCGTTGCGACAGGTTGGGGTTTCAGAGGTGGAGAGGATACAATTTTTCCGGGAGTGTACTATGTTTGTGGGAACAAGGCTTATTACAAGTTGCCTGACCATTGGTATGGCACATGTTATGTGGGCCTGGTTTTTCCCAAGATTTTTCATACAGATAAAATAAGAGATGTAGAAGATATTAACTTATTAACACGTTTTAAGAGAGAAACTTGGTCTGAAATTGTGGGTGATATTTTTGGGGTTTTGATTCCAGCAGTGGGAATTTCTTTGAATGCTTATGGAATTCGGAAACTGTCCACAGTGGTTGATCGCTTATCGACAAATACCGCAGGAGGGTTTCTTTTGGTGAATACGGAATTGAGTGCCGTACGTGCCATGTCAATGCAAAATCGACTTGCCCTTGATATTCTATTGGCCAAGGAGGGTGGAGTCTGTGGAATTCTGAAAGTTCAACATTGTTGCACTTACATTCCTGACGAAAGTAAAGACCTGAAGGTCTATATCAGAAATATTACTGATTTGCATGAAGATTTAGTACCACTTGAAGCTGGGAGTTTGTGGACTAAAATAGCTAATAAGATGATAGCTGTTAAGGATTTTATTGCAAAAATAGGTAGTACAATTATAGGTAGGATATTGTTTCCCTTGTCTTGTATAATTGTGGCTTTATTAATAATAAGATTGGTGTGTGTGTGTTGTAAAAACAGGGGAGGGAGAAAGAAATTGAAAAATGAGAGGAAAAACAAGAATTCGGAAAATTCGAAAAGAGAACCAGAAGAGATTGAATTAGAAGAATTAAGGGAGAGTGTTTATTTAGAGACAAAAAGGGATGATGAAAGAGTGACTGGTGTTTAATGTTGTGTAAGGGGAAAAGACATTTCTGATTTCTCCTAAAATGGGATTAAAATTTTCACTAATTTTTTTTTTGGGTTTATTTGGTGATAAAATCACCAAAGGGGGGATTGCTGGAGCAGAGTTTTCTTTCAGAAAATTCATGGGCTTTTTGAAGCTCTGGCATGTCTATGCGTATTATTAATTTATTAATAATTAACAATTAATTATTTGTCTTGTGCAAGTATGTTTTACTAATCAACCTGTTTGTCCTAACACAAGAGAAAGTTACATGAGGGTTAGCTTATATGTGCTGTTTCTGTATTTACAATAACGTGCAAGTTTTCATGTTTAAACGTTGCTGTGTGCTATTTATTTTGAGCACAAAACGCTGTTTTGATTAATGCTTTTAATGTCGCAAAGCTAGATAAATACATACACATAAGGGTATTAGTGGGGTGAACACTGTTTAATCATTATGCTGTAGTAACGTTTATTTTGTCTCTTTAATTAAAGATGGTCTATTGTGGCCTATCAAGGCCTTAAACGAGCTGAGAATATTTGAAGCCTGGCTGTGGTGTGGCATTTTTTGTGATGTGGCAAGGGAGACCCCTGCTGGAGAAAGGTCGAAGACAACTGACCGTGGTCCTTGTTGTGTTTTTCCATGAGGACATCAGCAGTTTGGAGAATCTCCAAAAGAAATGATTCGTCCTTGGTGGACAAAGGAGCTTCAGAAATGAACAATGTACTGTAGCCCGGTTGCCGAGGGAAGTGAACAAGTTGGATACTTTAATAGTTTCTGTTTCTTGGTTCCTGTTCCGTAGTTCACGTCTTGTGACTTTTCCTGAGCGGAGATTTCCAGATGTAGCAATGTTACATTCCTTCCTTCTCGTTCTGCTCAGGATACAGTTTAACTTGCCAATTTTATGTGTGTTTCTATTGTATTTTTCATTATAAGAATTGTTAGCTTAGGGAGGGTTTTTGCCACTTGCCATTTTACCTTCACTGCGTGAACTTGCGTTGCTGAGGATCGATGCTGAGGGACTCCGTCTTAAGAGACTTTGCTGAGAGACTTGTCCTGACCCGTTCTGACACTTAGTTAGAATAGGTAACTATGAGAACTGATTTATTCTGATTGATTTACTTTGACTAATTTAGATAAAGCAATATAACTTTTAAACATGGTGTTGAATATTCTTTCTTGTCAATTATTGTGTACATTTTTGATCATTATTGTATAGAGTATGTTTAAGGACAATCACTATAATTAGGTCCTATCGTCCTCGATATAGATGCAGGGTGGTTTAGGAGTTTCCTTCCCACAGGTTTATTGCCAGTAGAGTATTTGAGCGTATGTTAGTGAAATGGGCCCTAGCGTATGATGAATGTATGTGCGTGTAACTGTGAGATTACTCTATCTGTGGTAGTGGGAATAATTTCCATACCCTGATCTCTATCAGTATCATGACATGGAACTCATTAAAGAAGAACTCCTAGCAGCCATCAAGGAACAGCATCCAACAAAAGCTCTGGGGACTGATGGATTCCATTCAGAATTCTATCAAACCTTTCTAGCTACTTTACCGGACAGACTGTTAGAGGTTTATAATGAGGCTAAATTCAAGTGTAAACTGCCTGAGACGATGAAGGAAGCTATGATAACGATGATACTAAAGCCAGATAGAGGCCCTCTATTTCCAGGCTCTTATAGGCCATTATCTATGTTGAATGTTGATGCAAACATATTAGCAAAGATGCTGGCAAACCAGGTGAGGGGGCTAGTAGAAGTACTGGCTCATGAGGATCACTCATGTGTTCTCTGTGTTCTCTGTGAATGCAGACAATGCCCTCAAATACTTGAGACAGTTGCAGACATCTGTTCCCCTGTTGCTGCATTAGTTAGATGACTTCCCAGCATCTTTTGGCCTGTGCAGGAATAAAATAAGGTGATTAATCTTTAGCCAAGGGTGACCTGCCAATATCAGTACTACTATGGGAAGTTGACTCTTTCTGCTACTTAGGCATGCAGACAGCCCACTCACCGCAGCAGTAATATGACTGCAGTACGAGTCCTTCAGAGACTTAATGCTTCAGTGCGGTTCTGGAACAGACTGCTGCAGTGACAAAGAAGGTGCTCCTTCCCTGTTGCCTATATGTGTTCTATAACACAATGTGCCCGATACAGTATTTAATGAAATAGATAGTCTATTAATATTATTGGTATGGGCAGGCAAGAGAAGCAGAGTACAATGGGATGTGATTAAACTTGAGCACAATAGGGGCAGATAGGGGCTGCTGGATTTGAAACTCCCCCACCTGGCAGCTCAACTTCAATATGTAGCACAGTGGTGCACAGAGAAAAGAAACTGGGAGAAGAGGCTACTTCGAGGGTTGGCCACAGAGGGAATGCTGCTGATATTTATGATAAAAGAGGGTAGTCAACAAGGAGACTCTTTACTTGTGGTCTTTCAGCTGGGACGAGCGTGGGAATTGACGGTTAATATTGTGATACAAATGGCCTCCGTTCAGTAGACCTCTGCTGTTCTGGTGGTTGCTGCCCATAAGCCACACTACAACTGTAGAAAAATAAAGGGAGGGAGGTTGTAGTATCCTGTTAGATCTGTACCGGTGAAGACAGGTTTGCAACAATAGAAGAAGCCCACAAGGTGTTTGGTGTTACTCTAGGCCAATTCCTACAATTTGGCAAACAAAAGAAGGAGTGCGCCCTCTGAGGTCAAATGATACCTCCAAGTTTAAGAGAGGTGTACTGAAAGGGACAATCCTTTAGTTAAAGACCCCTCACTCACCGACCTAGTTGGTGACATGCTTCATCATCGGGGTCCCACCCAGAGGCCGAGTGCCATCTGGGTGTGCTGCGACACCTGATTACAGTGGAGCTGGTGTTATTTGTGTGTGCAAGTGATTGTAGTGTTTTAAAATTTGGTCAAGTTTTTAACTCTGTAAAAAATTATTTAATCATAGAGCACTTGATCAATGTTAAAAGAGTAAATGGGGATACCCTATAGGGTTAAATTGGCCCGTGGTATCTAACAATAAAGTGTAAAGTGAGTGAAAAAAATATATATATGTGGTTGGTCATATATATAAAAAGGTCTACATGTTTCAACCCTGGTGGAGAAAGTCTCCAGGTTTTCTTCAGGACCGGAGGTGATGGTGCTAACCAGGGTGGTATACACGCGCTAAGGTGTACCCTGCCCTTGGTTAGGAGTAAAAAATTCCCACTGAAAATCCAGTGGGAATAAGCCTGTGGAGGAAAACAGAAAAGAAATATACATTGTATTTATATTCCGTAAAGCATTATAAATTTCAGGTACCTCTCAATCACTAGAAAGTGATGCTAAGCCGTGGTTGTAAGTTTAATCGGCTAATCCAGTCATCCACATTATGGTGAAATAGTGTGTATGTGCTCCATTTGTGGAATACAGCTTGCATCCATCAAAAGTGCGCTACAGCTTACTCCAATCATACACTGTTGATCCAACAGGTGAGAGAGTGCATTCACACGGTAGCTTACCGGGGTGCACGTGAATGGCGGTGTGATGATCAGGTGACTAACATCAATCGTTCGTGTTGTCACTCCGTGTATCCACCATTGATCGTACTGGTGATTCTGTGCACTCACACGATAATTTGCGTGGTGCACGTAACTAGCGACGAGTGATCAAGTGACAATCACAAATGCCATTCGTCACCAGTGAAAACACACCATGCCAGTATTAGATTTATACCGACAACTGGTTCAAAAGGCTACAACTAACTCGCATACTCTACATAACAACACTCCTGAAACAACCGTGCAGAGGGCGAGAAACATGAAAAGGTAACACCAAGGTTGGTCTTACTGGTAATGCGGGGAGAAAGTGCCTTGAGAATGCCGAGAGCACGGACAGAAAATTCACCTTCAATCTGCCGGGAAAAAACGTAGAACATAAGTGGACCGAATGACCGATCCTAAACAAAGCGTGGTGCCCACCCACGAGAAGTACTTGTCTACTTACATGGTGAAAAGGTAGATCAGCTATTTCGCCTACAACCGTGTCCCGCCACCGCGTCCCGAGAAATGCCCGGGATGCGGAGAGGAACCGGAGGGGCGTGTCAAATACTTCCTGGTTGCACACGATTGGTTGGAATTCCGCCAATAGCAACATTTGTTTACATGTAAGGCCCAATGGATGGAGGCGTAGGTGACAGCCCAAGTTGGATCAAGAATGGAAGAGCGTTATAGGCTCAAAACGGGGGGTGTGTATTGGCGAAATAGACTATGTGAAAACACACGCATTAAGCGGTAAGCCTCAGAAGAGGCAAAGTGTTAACATCTGGTGTTTAATTGACGGAAAGCTTAGCGTCAATATTAAGCTAAGGAAAGAATGGAAGATAATCCTCTCATGGGGGACCAGGAGATTACAGGTTAGAGGACAGAAAGGTAATAGTAGGTGTGAATACCAGGCATACTTATCCTGATATAACCCACACAAGAACAAACATATCTATCACACTTATATCAGTAGATCCAGTATTTTTGAAGGAGACAGAACTGATTTTCAGATAGAATAGGTGTTAAGTCTGTGCCAAAGGGAAGGTCATCTACTTGGAAAGAACTGAATTCCATGGGATATTATCGTTCAGCCCTTTCTTATGAGTGGAAAGTCTGTACACCCAACGTTGTTCTTTTTCAAAAAGTCTTTCCTGTGATTTTTCTCCTGCTGTAATCTGTTCAATGACAGTCCATTTTAGATCGTTGGTTGTATGACCATTTACTAGGAAATGTTCTGTTAGTTTTGTCATTGATTTCTTGCATCTGATTGTGCTGCGGTGCTCGCAGATTCTTTGTTTGATTTTTCTGGTTGTCATACCCACGTATTGTAGTTTACATGGGCACATGATTAAGTATACTACATTCGTGCTATTGCAGTTTGTGTGAGCTCTCAAGGTCCATATTTTTCCTGGTTCCAAGTCTAGAGTTTTAGTGTTCTCAGTGAGATGACAGACACTGCAATTGCCACATTTGTAATGTCCAATGATACCAGGTAGACCCCATGCATTCAGAACAGTAGGTTGTTTTAGCTGATCCGTCATTCTTGGGCGTGTATTCACCAGAGTGTCTTTTAGGCTCCTGGCTTTCTTGTAGGAAAACAAGGGTTTTTCCCAATTGAAGATCCCAGTATTGAGGATTTTCCAATGTTTATTGACCGATTTTGTTACTAGGTTTGAAACACTATTGTATGTGGTTACACAAGTTAGAGGTGTGGTACCTTCTTTTGGAGGTCTGTTGTCCAAAAGTGCCGCTCTAGGTTGATTGCGTGCCCTTTTCTGGCATTTATCGAGGATCTTCTCCGGATAGCCTTTTGATTCAAGTTTCTTAGTCAAGTCAAGGGCTTGTTTCTTAAAATCGTTGATTTTACTGCAATTTCGTCGTAGTCTTAAATACTGGCCATACGGGAGATTCTCCCTCAGAGGCCTAGGATGAAAACTTTCAAATCTCAATAGATTATTTTTTGCTGTAGGTTTATAGTGGGTTATTGTCTCTAGGCGATCTTTTTCTTTCGTGATCTCAACATCCAGAAAGACCATGGTGTTTCTATCTGTGGTGTGGGTGAATCTCAGGTTCTGGTCACAGGTGTTGATCCACTGACAGAACTCCACTAGGATGTTTTCTGGTCCTTGCCAAATTGCAAGGACATCGTCAATGTAACGTTTCCAAAAAGAGATGTATTTGAGGAAAGGATTCTGCTCAGTGAATATGAATTTCCTCTCGAAATTGAACACATAGAGGCCCGCTACGCTCGGCGCAAATGTACTTCCCATAGAAGTACCCCCTATCTGCAAATAGAGAGTACCCTCAAATTCGAAGAAGTTTTTCTTTAGTGCCAAACTAGCACATTCCAAAATAAAGTTCTTAGGTGTTCGGTATGTCCAATTTGTAGTGTCAAGGGTATTCCTGAGTACTTCAATGGTATCATCCTGAGGAATGCTTGTGTATAAGCTCTCGATGTCAAAGCTTACTAGAATTGTTGCATCGTTGACTCTGATTTCTTCCAGAAGTCGAAGTAGACTCTTAGTGTCTTGAAGATATGTCGATGTGTCTTGCACAATAGGTTTCAGAAAAACATCACAAAACTGGGATAGAGGCTCAAGGAGAGAACCTATACCCGAGACAATTGGTCTGCCAGGGGGTGGCAGCTTATTTTTATGCATTTTCGGCAACGTGTAAAAATATGGAATTTTTCCTTCACTGCCAGTAAGGAACATAGCCTCTTGTTTAGAGATGTCGCCATGGGTTTCTGCTTCTTCGATTAGAATTGCTATTTCTTGTCTTAGAGTCCCGGAAGGGTCATTGATGATCTTTTTGTAGTTCCTTTCATCCGACAGTAGTCTTAGACATTCATTGCAATAGGCTTCTTTATCTTGAATCACTATCCCCCCTCCTTTGTCCGCTGGTTTTATGACGATGGTATTACAATTCTTGAGGCTTTCAAGTGCTGAATGTTCTGACTTGCTGATGTTTTGAAAAGTTTGTTGTGGTTTTAGGTTTTCAATGTCATTAAACACTGCTTGTTCAAAAGTCGAGACTTCGACTGGGACTGTATGGGGGGGAGGAGTGAATGTGGACCTGGGTCGTAGGCCTGTTTCATTAGGATCTGGTTCTTGTGATCTTTCCCCTTGTTTTTCAAAGTAAGCTTTTAGTTTTAACTTGCGGAAAAAACTAGCAAGTTCACAGTGAAGTTGGAACTTATCTAGTCTCGCAGTGGGGACAAAGCCAAGACCTTTGTTCAAAACACTTTCTTCCATAGTAGTGAGTGGTCTACTTGCTAGGTTAGTTACTAGGCTCGGCTGTTGCTTGGCCCTGCTTTCGCTTCCAGAGTTCTGCTCCGTGTGTTGGGGCCTGTTGGGTCCTCGTCTTCCCAATGGACTTGATTCGTCCCTCTTCTTCGGCCTCTTCCCCTCCTGCCCCTGCCTAAAAAAGGAGGTCTGAACGGGTTTGGAGGGAACATGGGCTGTTGGAAGGGTGGTTGCCAACCAAACATGGGATAGTGTTGTTGTGGGTTAAACGGGTTTTGAAAACCAGGCAACATTTGAGTATTGAAGGCAGGCCAGTTAGTTTGAGCTCTGTTCCTTCCTCTTTGTTTTTGGCGATAACTGCTAGTGCTTGAGTTACTACTAGCTGTGGAATCATTACTGGAAACATCTGAGTCCTTATCTGCTCTGGTAGGGGGAGTGTACTCAGGATCAGAGTATGGGTAGGTTTTTACATATGAAAATCTTTTCAGATCCTTTTGAAATTTTTGTACTTTCTGCTGAGTCAGATTGTCTTTGTACTCATTCATCTCTTTATTAATTTCATCTAATCTCTTTTTGTAACCAGATATAGTAGTTTTTAAGTGACTCTCGGTAAGTTGTATTTCAATCAAGATCGTTTCTGAGAGTCTCAATGCAGTTTTAATGATCAACACGATCCAATCACGTGTGCAATGCCACGCAATTTGTGCCCAATCTCTTCTAAAGGTCGGGTCATCTAGAAAAATGCGAGGCGCATTAGTGACTAGTAGCCCTTTCGGTGCCATGTTGTTTCTTAGGTATTCCTTAAGGATTGTTCCATGGAGTATAGTTCTTATTTTGTTTCGTTTCATTTCTGTGAGTTTTTCCCAGTCTGTTGTCTGTGAGATGGTTTGTGCGATGCTGGCATCGGCAAATAATGAAGGATCTGTCAGAATTGCATCCACTTCTTCAGTGGTGTATGAGAGGCCTTGATTTTCGCCCATGGTTGCAGGAGTTTCACGAGTGTAAAGTATGGAGAGCGATACAAAAAGTTGTGTCTCTCACAGCTGTGCGCTGCCTAGACTATGAAAAACAATGGGAGAGAAAGGGTTTTTTTGGGGGGTACTCCTATTCCCCTTGGACAAATATTTGGCAAACAAAAGAAGGAGTCAATTAAACACCAGATGTTAACACTTTGCCTCTTCTGAGGCTTACCGCTTAATGCGTGTGTTTTCACATAGTCTATAGTCACATAGTCTATTTCGCCAATACACACCCCCCGTTTTGAGCCTATAACGCTCTTCCATTCTTGATCCAACTTGGGCTGTCACCTACGCCTCCATCCATTGGGCCTTACATGCAAACAAATGTTGCTATTGGCGGAATTCCAACCAATCGTGTGCAACCAGGAAGTATTTGACACGCCCCTCCGGTTCCTCTCCGCATCCCGGGCATTTCTCGGGACGCGGTGGCGGGACACGGTTGTAGGCGAAATAGCTGATCTACCTTTTCACCATGTAAGTAGACAAGTACTTCTCGTGGGTGGGCACCACGCTTTGTTTAGGATCGGTCATTCGGTCCACTTATGTTCTACGTTTTTTCCCGGCAGATTGAAGGTGAATTTTCTGTCCGTGCTCTCGGCATTCTCGAGGCACTTTCTCCCCGCATTACCAGTAAGACCAACCTTGGTGTTACCTTTTCATGTTTCTCGCCCTCTGCACGGTTGTTTCAGGAGTGTTGTTATGTAGAGTATGCGAGTTAGTTGTAGCCTTTTGAACCAGTTGTCGGTATAAATCTAATACTGGCATGGTGTGTTTTCACTGGTGACGAATGGCATTTGTGATTGTCACTTGATCACTCGTCGCTAGTTACGTGCACCACGCAAATTATCGTGTGAGTGCACAGAATCACCAGTACGATCAATGGTGGATACACGGAGTGACAACACGAACGATTGATGTTAGTCACCTGATCATCACACCGCCATTCACGTGCACCCCGGTAAGCTACCGTGTGAATGCACTCTCTCACCTGTTGGATCAACAGTGTATGATTGGAGTAAGCTGTAGCGCACTTTTGATGGATGCAAGCTGTATTCCACAAATGGAGCACATACACACTATTTCACCATAATGTGGATGACTGGATTAGCCGATTAAACTTACAACCACGGCTTAGCATCACTTTCTAGTGATTGAGAGGTACCTGAAATTTATAATGCTTTACGGAATATAAATACAATGTATATTTCTTTTCTGTTTTCCTCCACAGGCTTATTCCCACTGGATTTTCAGTGGGAATTTTTTACTCCTAACCAAGGGCAGGGTACACCTTAGCGCGTGTATACCACCCTGGTTAGCACCATCACCTCCGGTCCTGAAGAAAACCTGGAGACTTTCTCCACCAGGGTTGAAACATGTAGACCTTTTTATATATATGACCAACCACATATATATATTTTTTTCACTCACTTTACACTTTATTGTTAGATACCACGGGCCAATTTAACCCTATAGGGTATCCCCATTTACTCTTTTAACATTGATCAAGTGCTCTATGATTAAATAATTTTTTACAGAGTTAAAAACTTGACCAAATTTTAAAACACTACAATCACTTGCACACACAAATAACACCAGCTCCACTGTAATCAGGTGTCGCAGCACACCCAGATGGCACTCGGCCTCTGGGTGGGACCCCGATGATGAAGCATGTCACCAACTAGGTCGGTGAGTGAGGGGTCTTTAACTAAAGGATTGTCCCTTTCAGTACACCTCTCTTAAACTTGGAGGTATCATTTGACCTCAGAGGGCGCACTCCTTCTTTTGTTTGCCAAATATTTGTCCAAGGGGAATAGGAGTACCCCCCAAAAAAACCCTTTCTCTCCCATTGTTTTTCATAGTCTAGGCAGCGCACAGCTGTGAGAGACACAACTTTTTGTATCGCTCTCCATACTTTACACTCGTGAAACTCCTGCAACCATGGGCGAAAATCAAGGCCTCTCATACACCACTGAAGAAGTGGATGCAATTCTGACAGATCCTTCATTATTTGCCGATGCCAGCATCGCACAAACCATCTCACAGACAACAGACTGGGAAAAACTCACAGAAATGAAACGAAACAAAATAAGAACTATACTCCATGGAACAATCCTTAAGGAATACCTAAGAAACAACATGGCACCGAAAGGGCTACTAGTCACTAATGCGCCTCGCATTTTTCTAGATGACCCGACCTTTAGAAGAGATTGGGCACAAATTGCGTGGCATTGCACACGTGATTGGATCGTGTTGATCATTAAAACTGCATTGAGACTCTCAGAAACGATCTTGATTGAAATACAACTTACCGAGAGTCACTTAAAAACTACTATATCTGGTTACAAAAAGAGATTAGATGAAATTAATAAAGAGATGAATGAGTACAAAGACAATCTGACTCAGCAGAAAGTACAAAAATTTCAAAAGGATCTGAAAAGATTTTCATATGTAAAAACCTACCCATACTCTGATCCTGAGTACACTCCCCCTACCAGAGCAGATAAGGACTCAGATGTTTCCAGTAATGATTCCACAGCTAGTAGTAACTCAAGCACTAGCAGTTATCGCCAAAAACAAAGAGGAAGGAACAGAGCTCAAACTAACTGGCCTGCCTTCAATACTCAAATGTTGCCTGGTTTTCAAAACCCGTTTAACCCACAACAACACTATCCCATGTTTGGTTGGCAACCACCCTTCCAACAGCCCATGTTCCCTCCAAACCCGTTCAGACCTCCTTTTTTAGGCAGGGGCAGGAGGGGAAGAGGCCGAAGAAGAGGGACGAATCAAGTCCATTGGGAAGACGAGGACCCAACAGGCCCCAACACACGGAGCAGAACTCTGGAAGCGAAAGCAGGGCCAAGCAACAGCCGAGCCTAGTAACTAACCTAGCAAGTAGACCACTCACTACTATGGAAGAAAGTGTTTTGAACAAAGGTCTTGGCTTTGTCCCCACTGCGAGACTAGATAAGTTCCAACTTCACTGTGAACTTGCTAGTTTTTTCCGCAAGTTAAAACTAAAAGCTTACTTTGAAAAACAAGGGGAAAGATCACAAGAACCAGATCCTAATGAAACAGGCCTACGACCCAGGTCCACATTCACTCCTCCCCCCCATACAGTCCCAGTCGAAGTCTCGACTTTTGAACAAGCAGTGTTTAATGACATTGAAAACCTAAAACCACAACAAACTTTTCAAAACATCAGCAAGTCAGAACATTCAGCACTTGAAAGCCTCAAGAATTGTAATACCATCGTCATAAAACCAGCGGACAAAGGAGGGGGGATAGTGATTCAAGATAAAGAAGCCTATTGCAATGAATGTCTAAGACTACTGTCGGATGAAAGGAACTACAAAAAGATCATCAATGACCCTTCCGGGACTCTAAGACAAGAAATAGCAATTCTAATCGAAGAAGCAGAAACCCATGGCGACATCTCTAAACAAGAGGCTATGTTCCTTACTGGCAGTGAAGGAAAAATTCCATATTTTTACACGTTGCCGAAAATGCATAAAAATAAGCTGCCACCCCCTGGCAGACCAATTGTCTCGGGTATAGGTTCTCTCCTTGAGCCTCTATCCCAGTTTTGTGATGTTTTTCTGAAACCTATTGTGCAAGACACATCGACATATCTTCAAGACACTAAGAGTCTACTTCGACTTCTGGAAGAAATCAGAGTCAACGATGCAACAATTCTAGTAAGCTTTGACATCGAGAGCTTATACACAAGCATTCCTCAGGATGATACCATTGAAGTACTCAGGAATACCCTTGACACTACAAATTGGACATACCGAACACCTAAGAACTTTATTTTGGAATGTGCTAGTTTGGCACTAAAGAAAAACTTCTTCGAATTTGAGGGTACTCTCTATTTGCAGATAGGGGGTACTTCTATGGGAAGTACATTTGCGCCGAGCGTAGCGGGCCTCTATGTGTTCAATTTCGAGAGGAAATTCATATTCACTGAGCAGAATCCTTTCCTCAAATACATCTCTTTTTGGAAACGTTACATTGACGATGTCCTTGCAATTTGGCAAGGACCAGAAAACATCCTAGTGGAGTTCTGTCAGTGGATCAACACCTGTGACCAGAACCTGAGATTCACCCACACCACAGATAGAAACACCATGGTCTTTCTGGATGTTGAGATCACGAAAGAAAAAGATCGCCTAGAGACAATAACCCACTATAAACCTACAGCAAAAAATAATCTATTGAGATTTGAAAGTTTTCATCCTAGGCCTCTGAGGGAGAATCTCCCGTATGGCCAGTATTTAAGACTACGACGAAATTGCAGTAAAATCAACGATTTTAAGAAACAAGCCCTTGACTTGACTAAGAAACTTGAATCAAAAGGCTATCCGGAGAAGATCCTCGATAAATGCCAGAAAAGGGCACGCAATCAACCTAGAGCGGCACTTTTGGACAACAGACCTCCAAAAGAAGGTACCACACCTCTAACTTGTGTAACCACATACAATAGTGTTTCAAACCTAGTAACAAAATCGGTCAATAAACATTGGAAAATCCTCAATACTGGGATCTTCAATTGGGAAAAACCCTTGTTTTCCTACAAGAAAGCCAGGAGCCTAAAAGACACTCTGGTGAATACACGCCCAAGAATGACGGATCAGCTAAAACAACCTACTGTTCTGAATGCATGGGGTCTACCTGGTATCATTGGACATTACAAATGTGGCAATTGCAGTGTCTGTCATCTCACTGAGAACACTAAAACTCTAGACTTGGAACCAGGAAAAATATGGACCTTGAGAGCTCACACAAACTGCAATAGCACGAATGTAGTATACTTAATCATGTGCCCATGTAAACTACAATACGTGGGTATGACAACCAGAAAAATCAAACAAAGAATCTGCGAGCACCGCAGCACAATCAGATGCAAGAAATCAATGACAAAACTAACAGAACATTTCCTAGTAAATGGTCATACAACCAACGATCTAAAATGGACTGTCATTGAACAGATTACAGCAGGAGAAAAATCACAGGAAAGACTTTTTGAAAAAGAACAACGTTGGGTGTACAGACTTTCCACTCATAAGAAAGGGCTGAACGATAATATCCCATGGAATTCAGTTCTTTCCAAGTAGATGACCTTCCCTTTGGCACAGACTTAACACCTATTCTATCTGAAAATCAGTTCTGTCTCCTTCAAAAATACTGGATCTACTGATATAAGTGTGATAGATATGTTTGTTCTTGTGTGGGTTATATCAGGATAAGTATGCCTGGTATTCACACCTACTATTACCTTTCTGTCCTCTAACCTGTAATCTCCTGGTCCCCCATGAGAGGATTATCTTCCATTCTTTCCTTAGCTTAATATTGACGCTAAGCTTTCCGTCAATTAAACACCAGATGTTAACACTTTGCCTCTTCTGAGGCTTACCGCTTAATGCGTGTGTTTTCACATAGTCTATTTCGCCAATACACACCCCCCGTTTTGAGCCTATAACGCTCTTCCATTCTTGATCCAACTTGGGCTGTCACCTACGCCTCCATCCATTGGGCCTTACATGTAAACAAATGTTGCTATTGGCGGAATTCCAACCAATCGTGTGCAACCAGGAAGTATTTGACACGCCCCTCCGGTTCCTCTCCGCATCCCGGGCATTTCTCGGGACGCGGTGGCGGGACACGGTTGTAGGCGAAATAGCTGATCTACCTTTTCACCATGTAAGTAGACAAGTACTTCTCGTGGGTGGGCACCACGCTTTGTTTAGGATCGGTCATTCGGTCCACTTATGTTCTACGTTTTTTCCCGGCAGATTGAAGGTGAATTTTCTGTCCGTGCTCTCGGCATTCTCGAGGCACTTTCTCCCCGCATTACCAGTAAGACCAACCTTGGTGTTACCTTTTCATGTTTCTCGCCCTCTGCACGTTTGTTTCAGGAGTGTTGTTATGTAGAGTATGCGAGTTAGTTGTAGCCTTTTGAACCAGTTGTCGGTATAAATCTAATACTGGCATGGTGTGTTTTCACTGGTGACGAATGGCATTTGTGATTGTCACTTGATCACTCGTCGCTAGTTACGTGCACCACGCAAATTATCGTGTGAGTGCACAGAATCACCAGTACGATCAATGGTGGATACACGGAGTGACAACACGAACGATTGATGTTAGTCACCTGATCATCACACCGCCATTCACGTGCACCCCGGTAAGCTACCGTGTGAATGCACTCTCTCACCTGTTGGATCAACAGTGTATGATTGGAGTAAGCTGTAGCGCACTTTTGATGGATGCAAGCTGTATTCCACAAAGGGAGCACATACACACTATTTCACCATAATGTGGATGACTGGATTAGCCGATTAAACTTACAACCACGGCTTAGCATCACTTTCTAGTGATTGAGAGGTACCTGAAATTTATAATGCTTTACGGAATATAAATACAATGTATATTTCTTTTCTGTTTTCCTCCACAGGCTTATTCCCACTGGATTTTCAGTGGGAATTTTTTACTCCTAACCAAGGGCAGGGTACACCTTAGCGCGTGTATACCACCCTGGTTAGCACCATCACCTCCGGTCCTGAAGAAAACCTGGAGACTTTCTCCACCAGGGTTGAAACATGTAGACCTTTTTATATATATGACCAACCACATATATATATTTTTTTCACTCACTTTACACTTTATTGTTAGATACCACGGGCCAATTTAACCCTATAGGGTATTTACTCTTTTAACATTGATCAAGTGCTCTATGATTAAATAATTTTTTACAGAGTTAAAAACTTGACCAAATTTTAAAACACTACAATCACTTGCACACACAAATAACACCAGCTCCACTGTAATCAGGTGTCGCAGCACACCCAGATGGCACTCGGCCTCTGGGTGGGACCCCGATGATGAAGCATGTCACCAACTAGGTCGGTGAGTGAGGGGTCTTTAACTAAAGGATTGTCCCTTTCAGTACACCTCTCTTAAACTTGGAGGTATCATTTGACCTCAGAGGGCGCACTCCTTCTTTTGTTTGCCAAATATTTGTCCAAGGGGAATAGGAGTACCCCCCAAAAAAACCCTTTCTCTCCCATTGTTTTTCACAATTCCTACAATTCACAAATCTCAAAAGACTGTGAGAGACATCTGGATTGAATTCACACACAGAGGCGCCATAGACATTGGAAACCTTGGAGGTGATATTGGGAGAGGGACAGAAATATAAAATAATATCCTGCATGCACACGGCTTTCAAAGGGGACCGGTAGAGAAGGTGTGACAACAGCAGAAGGGACAGAGTTTACTATGGGACAGATAAAAGATATAAAAGAACAAGCCAGAGGGGAGGCAATGAGTGTAGCTCAGGAGCACAAGAAAGAAGATAATATCAAGACACAGAAACAATGGCGGTGTTAAACAAATCTGTGAAAGACTCTGGTAAAATAAGTTGTTTCAGTGGAGGTAATACTGGGCATGAGTCTGTGGTTTGCTAGGAACCTAGGAAAGGTGCAAGTGTGGCAATTTGTGCAATAATATTAATTATTGAAAGATGAAAGCATTCACATTGTTGAGCATATGGAAGTGTTGTGTAGTTCCTATAAAAAGTATACAGGATCTGCACGTTTAGATAACATACACTGTAGGATTGGTGTCAGACAAACTCTGATCACCTCCACCGGGTATGTTGGCCTTTTGCACCAAATAGCTCACAGTGCCACTAGAATCTCCTCTTACCAAGGAGAGAATAGTTCCTGGCGACCATCGAACATGACAACCCTGATCCCTCAGGACCGTGGAAACAATATACTACTTTTCGCTAAGTCACTCGAGCTTACTTAGTCTGTCTCAGAGAGATACACAGAATAAACAGGCTGGGTGTTTTCAATAAGAATTTATTGAACAGTTGTTATTCTGTTGTAAAACAGATGAGATGCAACAACCGTTAGGCAGTATAAGATATAAATGATTAGCAGTAGTATAAAGGTAAATGGATGGTATAGCTCTACCAACTTACAATAATCATGAATACATACGAGTATATTAAACACATGATAAAAAGATGCAAAGTCCTACAATGTTTCCCTAACTTGATGTACCTACGTGTACCTAGCATGTATGTAGATGTTAAGCCAAGAATCCCTCTAGGATTTATTCAACCCCATTACCTGAAGTGAGAGACTGTGGGACCCCGGTCTGGTCTCGAGTTGGACACCCCACGAGGGATGTTTTAGACCACTGCGAGCTGGAGTGTCTGCATGCAGGAACCTCAGCGTCTCTGGTCAGTGTGTCGGCCGGGAAGTCTCGGTCTCCTCTGTCTTGCCTTAGCAAGATGTGATGTATATATACCCGTAGGTCTCCACACGGGTCCTACCTTGCTGTGCTATTGTGTCGGCCTAAGGATGACGTTGGGCATGAACTTTGTACATAGATTTTATACAAGAGATGGTAGTCCTGCTGTGCTTCTAAGAATCCTCATGCATAATGTATGAGATTTCGAACTAGGGAAAACCTGCGTTCTGAATGCAGTGTAGTATCTAGGTAAAACGTCAGTCCCTGTAAACCGTGACAAGTGTAATGTAGGGAAGAATATAGGTGAAGGGTAATGAAGTTACCGAGGTCTATATTATGGTACCTATATGGAATATGTAGGAGGAAGTGAGTAGATTTTTCTTATAAGTAAAAAAAAGTAAAGTGTGGAGATGTATCAGAAGATGAAATCATGATGCCCTCCACTGAGATTACTTTTAAAGAACCCAAAGTCAAGATATTAGTAGATTGGGATCCCTGCAAACATAACATGAACCTTTTTCATGACGGAACACTTTATAATGGAACTGGAGTAAATGGAGTAACAGAGAAGGCAGAATTTTCAGAATGGTTAGCCTCAGTGGTCCTTGTGACTAGTGGTGGGCGGAATTTGCGAAATTCACTTTCGCAAACTATCGCTAAAATGTTAAAAATCTCCGCAAACAATTGGTAAGATATTTCAGTATCGCTTCGCACTGAGAGCTGGAGAGATGTCATTTTCAGCAGATCGTGTAAATCACCCGACTGACTGAAAGAATTAACTACTTGGACATTTGCCAAACCTCTTCTACTCGTGTCTCTTGTGAGGTCAAACATAAATCGACCCCGTTTTTTGAAATAGAAGCATAATACACGCGCAGTGATTAATGACTCTTGCGCAGGGCTACATACACTCCTCCGTCCCGAAGAAGACCCGCCGTGACGCTTATTACAAATTTTGCGCCTTGCATAGGGTCGAAACGTCGACGCATACTAAGAGTCTACGCAACGTCTCAGTTCAAAAGCCTATTCACATATGAACAGGAGGTGTATGCGATCAATCATATGGACTTTACCAAAAATCGCACTTTCCCAACTATTCCTTTATTTGTTATACTAAGTGTACTAAGTGTATTGTCTGTATTTACTTCTACATGTCACCCCTCTTTCACAATTCTTTCAATTGTACCATTGTAGCCCAATTTATTTGTTACTTCTTAAAATATTGATTGAAACTTTCGCTTGGGTGTTATTCTTTTCTCTTCCTGAATCATGGATACATGTTACATGTAATGTATTTATATTGTGAACATCCCAAAGTAATTGTATTTCCCCGACAGAACCATTGTAGCCATATAATACAAATACCCAGGTTCTGAGGGACACAGGGTCACCCCATTATTTTTCATAATTGCACAACACTGAGCCTTGAACTAGCAGTGTACAGCACGATTACGGAGACTTGAACTGGCACTGCAAGGCACTACCACTGAGCCTTTGACTGGCAGCTTGATGCACTATCATTGAGCTTTGAACCAGAAGTGTAGGACATTATCACTGAGCCTTTAACTGAGTGTTTGCATAGAAACTACAACAATGTGTACCAAGTAGGTCTATAAGATCAGATAAAGCCACACTCCTAATAACTCCTCGATTCAACCTTAAGAGAAAGGTTGATGGATCTTTCTCCTTCCTGGCTCTGAAGCTGTGTAGTAGTCTCCCACTATCACTTGGAAGAGAAACACATCATTGGAAGTTCTGTAGGAATATGGAGACATGGCTGTTACAGTGTATATAAATTGGTTTAAGTTATCTAGCACCAGGACACCTATGCAGGCTAACAGTTTGTGCTTTAGAAATATATTTCATCATCATTATCAGTGAGCGTTTAACTGGGGCAGCACAGCTTTGTCATTGAGTTTTAAACCAATAATGTATGACATTATCACTGTCATAAATATTATGGGCCCGATTCACAGAACTAACTTAAGACAAAATCCTAAACTTACTACCATTTTCGTATTCACAGAAGGCACTTACTCATTTTGGTATTCACAGAAGACACTTACTCACTTCGGTATTCACAGAAGTTAGGAGTCCTAACTTTAGGACTCCTAAATGCCTTCTGTGAATACCGAAAGTCTTAAAATTAGGATTTTTCTCAGTTTAGGAGTCCTAAAAGTTAGGACTCCTAACTTTACTACTACTAAACTGAGAAAAATCATAATTTTAAGGCTTTCGGTATTCACAGAAGGCATTTAGGAGTCCTACAGTTAGGAGTCCTAACTTTACTACTGCTAAATTGAGAAAAATCCTTATTTTAAGACTTTTGTTATTCACAGAAGGCATTTAGGAGTCCTAAAGTTAGGAGTCCTAACTATACTACTACTAAACTGAGAAAAATCCTAATTTTAAGGCTTTCGGTATTCACAGAAGGCATTTAGGAGTCCTAAAGTTAGGACTCCTAACTTCTGTGAATACCGAAATGAGTAAGTGTCTTCTGTGAATACCAAAATGAGTAAGTGCCTTCTGTGAATACCAAAATGGTAGTAAGTTTAGGATTTTGTCTTAAGTTAGTTCTGTGAATCGAGCCCTATGTCTTTTCTCTTGCGTGCATTCCCTTTCTTGAGCTATCTGTGCCAATCAATCAAAAGTGAATATGGGTGACTAATAGAAAGCACCTTTAGTTTATAATATGTTCTCCAAATTGATAATTAAATTTTCTTGAATATATTTGCAATATTTAATCTAAATGCGACTATTTTTTTTTATATTATGTGTTATTTATTTCTAAAGAGTTGAGAGAAGGTTGATAACTGCATGTCTTGTTTATTGTTGTTGTTCAAAAAAGCACAGTCTGGCAGAAAGAAAATAAGTAAAAGGGCTACATACTTTCAACAGCAATGAAATAATGTTATAAAAGCTGAGCACAAAGAGTGAAAAAAGAAAGTCGAATATTCTTGCCAGCCTACAACTGTAAAGGTTGTGCAGAATCAGATTCTAAATGAAGGTTACCGGGGAAGGGGCACTTAGCCTTTGCTCACTGAACTTATCAATGTAGCTGGCCTCACACTCTAAGAATAACAGGCCTTGATATCACATTGAACACAAGACCTATTGTTCAAACAGTTATTTTACTCTCTGATAAGCCTAAATGCTCACCCACACTACCACAAAAAGAGAGTTAGTATTATCTACTTGTACCTCTGTATACCCATTGGTGAGTCCCTGGAATCTCTATACATTGTGTACTTCACATTAGTGCACTGTACTGAGAGCCAGTTTCCTACAGGTATGCAGATGTGAACCATCTCTGAAACTAGAAATTTGTTTTTCAGCTGTGCTAGAATTAGCTTAGAACTTAGAAGTAGAAGAATTGGGGTAGAACCGCTATAAATGTTCAACAGCAATTATTTTGGAGTTTCTACTTTTATTCATGCGATTACCTGAAACACATCTCACTCAAATAATGCTCAGGGGGTGTGGGGTGGATGCAGCCTACAGGTTTTCTGTCTTGAGACAGCACATTGACTGAATGCTTAGTGCCAGGAGTTCTAGAAACCAAGCTCCATGTTCTTGGTAAATCTAGAGAATGTATCAGCTGAGCCTTGACCCAGGATTGTGCAGCACTAACAGTGACTCTTGAAGTGGCAGTGTACGGCACTACCACTAAGCAATAAAATGCAAGCTAATGGCACCATCACCCGATGTAACCAGTAGTGTAGGGCAGTAACCTGAGTCTACAGTGGTCAGTTGTCAATTACGACTGACAAAAAAAGGTCCCTCAAAGCCCTGGATCCTGCCACAACTGCACTTGCTGCACTAATAAGAGGAACACACACAGTGCTTTAATCTGACAGTGTCAACCCATTGCAAAGACAGGGCCTGACGTTTCAGAAAAAATGCCCCCAGAGTGAGAGACTGTGGGGCATATGTACAAGAAAGTATCGCTGCTGTTGCATAATTTTGTTTTATGCATTGGCAGCGCATTCTCTGCTCCACATTGCCCCATATTTACAAAATAATGCACTGGGCACCACGCAGTGTATAATATATGCAGGTTAGGTGTTCCCTCTTAAAAACCCACTTAAAACAGACACAGTGAAATTTGCAAGTTTTCACGGTGTCGCTCTAAGCCTGGAAAACATACAAATTCCTATGCCTCCTCAACTCAGGCGTAGGAATTGACTCCTTGGATTTATGATGGGAATCGCCTCTATGTTTTGCCGCATTGCTGTAGTTGGTCACGCATTGCTGTAGTTACGTCAGTCAAACGACCAGCTACAGCAATGTGCCACTTTTGAGCCCACAGATGCATCAGCATTTCTGACGCATCCGTAGATCCCTGCGCCATGGAGCCCTGTAAATTAGGTGCATGCATGGCATTTCAAGTTTATTTGACGCAGGCACAAGAAATTTGACACATCGCTGCGGCGGCACATCCATGCATTGTTGGTTCTTGTAATATGCCCGGTGTCAAGATTCATTAATATATTTGCTCAGTGACAGATTTCAGTCTAATTTGCAAAAATTGCTGGAGTAACGTTACACAAGATCACTGGATATTGTTGCACCATCTGTGTGTCTGTAGAGCAGATGTCTTCAAACTTTGGGACGCGCCCCCCTGGGGGGCCCTGACCATGTTCCCAGGGGGGCACAAATGCCTCAGTAGCAACTTGTAAATGAAAACGGCTTGGAAAGTGAATTCTTTTTAAAAACGGGCTTCCAGGCCGTCTTCATTTACAAACAGCAGCTGAAGTACATTACAGGAACAAAGACATGATTAAAAGGTGCATAATATTCTGGAACTATTTTGTGCTATTTTAACCTGCAGGTGACGTAAATGAAAAATAGTTTCAAGAAAATACTTATGAATCCTCAAATGGTTAATGCAGTCACTGCAGATGTTTCTGTATGAGGCCAAAGAGTAACAGAAATGAATGTTGGTGGGCACAGTGGGGAAAAGGGGCTTTGTCTATATAGATCTACGAGGTCCAAGCCTGTAACAGAAATTACTGTGAATGTCAATATGTAAATCATTATTTAAAAACTGCATTACACCCATTATAAAATAGGCTGCTGCAGAATGGTTTAGTTAGAGCCACTGGAATTAGGGTTGACAAAATTATGCACAAAGAAAAGGCAAATTATGTGGAATAATGTGGCATATTTTTTACAGTATTACTTCATTGTTTTGTACTTTTTTCACATGGTAATACTGTTTGGGATTTTATTTTACCTCGCTAGTACCAGTTTAACAACCAAATACAGAAATAAGCAAATGAAAGGTGACAATTTAACCTCTGTCAAGGGCCTGCCATTGCGTGGGACCACACGTCGCCATATTTTAGTAACTTTTGATACGTTTAAACTACAAGCAATTTTTTTCAAAAATCTGCAGTTTATGCACCAGATGATGGATTATGTGGCAAGTGTGGCAGATCAACATTTATGCGAAAAAAGCAACAAAATCGCATAATTCCAGTGCACTGGGACCAAGAGTGTGAGTGGGCCACTGCACTCTAATTAAGACTGTAGCAAAGAGCCAGTTTCCTTGCTAGTATAAGGGCCCAGGCCACCCTTGTTGCACAGGGAACAGGGCCCCAGCACTGGGAGGGGGAGATGTGGGACTTTGTTCCCTTTTTTAAAAATTACACAGAGGGGCAGACAGTCTACTCCGAGCGTCAGGCCTAGGAGTAATATCTCTGCGTAGTGGGCTGAGGATGAAGCCTGCTTCCTAGAGCTGTAAGTATCACTGGTGCTGCTGGTGCAATGACACTGAGGCCCAAGGGTGTGAAAGGCCAACTAAATCCCAATTATGGCTGTTTTACTATCCTTCCTTGTTTGCATGAGGTCCCAGTGCACTCTTGCTGTGCCTGTATTTTTGGCCTTATACCAATGCCCAAGGGAGTTGAATGTCGAAGCAGAGATGACAGCTTAGCTTGGGCAACATAGAGATGACAGAAGTGGTATGACACAATGTCCAGGCCCATGTTTTTAACAAAGATGCGACAACTAGTTCGCACGGCTGTAGCTATCATTAGTGAAGCAGCTAAAGTGGCACTGAATCCCAGGGGGTTGAGGGGCCCACTGCATCAGAATCATGCCTGTCTTATTTTGCAAAAGAGGCATGGGGCCTTGCTAGCATTAGAGCTGAGATAACCATTGATGCAAAGTGTGGGAAACATGTAGGAGCTCATTTGTGTCTGAAAGAGTCAGAGAGTCTGTGTCAGGGCTGGAAGGATGGCTTGGCATGGTAGGGAAAGGCAGAGAGGCAGCCTGCTACTCAGGGCTGCAGCTATCATTAGACCTACAGGTATATGTGCATTTGGGTCCAGGAGAATGAGGGGCTCACAACACCCTAATTATGTGGGGCAGAGTTTTTTTGCTCAATTTTTGTTTTGTGTGACATATTTGCTCTTTTATACTGCTCATATTTAGTGACAAATTTCAGCTTCAGAAAAGTACCCTTGAAATGATCTCATACTCCTAGCCCCCTGGGCTCAGCTGTACCACTCCCGCTCCCCCAAGTCTTGCTATAAAGTTTTGGAGGGGGGCCTGACTTCAAAACATTTTCCTTAGGGGAGCTCAAAGCAAAAAAAATTGAAGACCTCTGCTCTAGAGTGTATGATGGGCCTTGTCTGTCATGTGCGCTTCTGAAGTGGGTAATAAGGTGGCAAAGTCTGCATGCGCCAGTTTCTGTCGGCAGTGTGTGTGCTTCAGTTTTCAGTTTGCATCCCTGTATATGCATGAGACTTTTAGCAGCTTGATTTAATGTGTAATTTTCTGTGATTATTGCTGAATCGGCAAGTCTTATCTGGAATTGAGAAGTAAGTTACACTCTCTGTTAACTCCATTTAAAGCAAGCTACATAAATGTTCTCAATAAAAATGCCTAGAAATTGCAGTTCTTGCCCTTCCGGAACCCCTAGTGTGTAAACATGGCGGCACCGGAACAAAGATTTCTCTGGTAGAGAGACGAGCGCTGCAACGTCAGACGCGCCTGGAGTGTCAGATACGTGGCCGTCCGTGCCAGATATATGATGGCCAAGCAGTGCTTAATTTGAGCCGGAGCTTTCCGGTGCTGAGCACCGGCACTTAATTGGTTTCCGGTGCTCGGCACCGGCCCCTAATTGTCAACACTTAGGGCAGTCTGCCACAAGGTGGCGCTGCTCATGTAATTTAGACATGAGCAGTATAACAGTTGTTTAGTAAAACAATGTACATAAAAAAATTACTAATACCTGCCTCCCCATCCATTTCTTTAGCTTTGGGGACCTGGAATAATCTGAGCTGTCGCATTTACATGCGCAAGAGATGGTTAGAAGTTGTTTTGGCAGCGGTGACAGGGGCAATGGGTGGTGCAAGCTGCAGTGGCCTCCTGGTCAGAGCCCTGGCACTTAATATTTTACAAATTAAGCACTATGGCCAAGTCACTACCACATACATGCAAAGATTGTAGAACAGGAAAGTTGGAGATTGTGAAAAAATGAGGGCGATGTAATTTCCCATTGATTTCTAAAATAAAGTCAATGTTGACTTAAAAAATCGTGAGTCTCCTGCGTGAATCAGGCCTATTGGACTGTTTTTGCAATATGCATGAAGTGCAGTGCCAGATAAATGGTCACAATGTCATATACAAACAAATGTGATTCATTCAGGAGACTCCTGATTTTTTAAGCCCCCAAATTATTTTATTTTAGCTATCCCTCGCCTAAAATGTCTTTGCTTCAATGTAGATCAAAAAGGAAAATAAAATCCGTTTTTTGTGCAAAGTCTCCCTAATTGTAGTTTTAAAATGTTGGCATGCACGCAATGTCACTTACATCTACCACAATGTCAATTACGTTAACCATATGCCCATATTTCCTATTCCAGCAGAGAAAGACATGGGGGCATATTATCAAGAAACGGCGTTAAAATTATCGCCGCTTTAGTGAAAGAAAACTGCCGCTAAAACGGCAATAATGGGCTTGATACTATGCCCTTGAGAATTCCCATAGAAGCCCATGTTCTGGTGTCAACATGAGCTTCTATTGGAATTCTCTGCAACATATTATCAAGCCCATTATCTTAAAGCGGCGATAATTTTAACGCCGTGCTTGATAATATGCCCCTTGGACGTGAATGCCAGATGTACTGTAAAAGCATGATATTCAACCTAAGGGTGCATAGTTAGCTATAAAAACAGAGTGGTAAATTTTTAACGCACATCAGTGTCATTCATTGGATTTTGACAAATATTCAGGTTGTATGTCACATATAGAAGCTGCACTGCCAAACGTATATAGCACAACATCAGGCATAGAGCCCACAGCTGAAGAGTATGTACTGCAAAGACTGAAAGGACGATTGCAGTGTCAGATATAAGAGAGGCAATATCAGAACTGCGCGCCTTACTTCCACATACAGAAAGCCAGCAGTCAGATATGCAGAACAAAGTGCTACTTATTCAAACCCCACTATCGGATACAGAATGGGATATTACATATAGAAACCTACATATAGAAACCCTCGTATCAGATATATATATATATATATATATATATATATATATATATATATATATTGCAGTTTTATTTAGCGCAAACTCGACCCGAAGGTATCAGAGCGCTTTACAAGAGCACCAGTTGCATTACAGACACATTTTTCTTTTCTTTTTTTTAGGCATGGGTAGATTAAGTGATTTGCCCAGAATCACAGGATGCTTGAGCCTCCCGCCAGACTCGAACCTGGTTCCCCAGCTTCAAAGTCGAAATGAAATGACAAATATGTGAATCGTAATGTTAAATATGCAGACAGTAATAGCAGATATATATATTCCGTCAGGTCAGATATACTCACTGGTTCAGGGCTGCAAATTTTTCACATGGTTACCATCGACTTGAATTCAATGGTAATAGCATTTCCTAAATGCACAGTACATGCGCTAAGGGACTCACAATTTACGATTCCCTATTTGTAGTTAAAAGATTAGGTAATTGCAATTTTTGCGATTTCCTAAAATTGAAACTACAGAGCCTTTCATACATTATGAAAGGCTATTTTGCATTCGCAATCAGCCGAATTTTGCGATTCGCACCGTTTGCGAGTGCAAAATTGTTTTATACATGTGGCCCTTACTCACTGCTGTGGCATATGCAAAGGATGTGCAGAGATCAATGTAATGTCTCTATCTGAAAGAGGGCTGCCCTTCCTCACCACCTATTGTTTATGTGATACAGGAGACCAATTCTGCCCTTCCTCACCACCTATTGTTTATGTGATACAGGAGACCAATTCTTCTCTAACTTAATTTGAGCTGCAGGTAAGATGTCTTTATCAACAGTGAGAGTGAAGAGGAATCACCTTAGTTTGAGTGAGTGTTATCAGCACATGAACGACACCAAAACATCTATTCAAAACATTTGCAACCTAAGGGTGAGTTACGCATGTAAAAACACTGGGCTCGATTCACAAAAGATTTGCAGTGATGTACCCATTTATTACACCTGAATTCCAGGAGTAAGCAGAGGTTGAAGCGGGTGGGAACTACTATGAACAATTTTCCCATTATTAATTATTTCATCAGAATTGTTCCGATACATCTCCAGATCAAAAATGTGCTCCAGGAAGGCATTTTCAATTTTCATGGTCCATTCAGAATCAAGCTCTACACATGCCTCCCTTAGTTAGCAGTTTATTTACCCACCCCTGGATTGCTGTTACCCTTCCATCCCTTGTTCGGTTGCTCCTGTGTTCCTATCTATGCTCCTTCTCACCAGTGCAAGCCTCTCTCCCTTTTCTCTACCTTCTTCTCAGTGCCTTCTCTCCCGTCACGCCTCAAGTGCTTTTGTCCCTACATCCTCTCACTACCTGCAGGTTAATCCATTAATTCTATTCCCTTCTTCATTTCTCCACTCTGACACTCATGGCTCTATCTCAGTCTCATTAGCTGCGGCACTCTTATCATTCCTCTTACTTTCTCTATTCGCTCTCCCATCATATACTCATGTTCTCTCTTCATCCTCTCTAACAGCAGTTCTCACACACCCAGTTCTCTAGGTCTTCCTCCTCATCTATTCCATCATATTTTCATGCCACATCTCCCAGTGCGTTCATTGTCCTCTCTTCTAGATGTCCAACTTCGGTATAACCAATGTTGCCATGGGTGTGGTTACGCCCTGTCGCTATTTTTCATTTTGCATAACAAATATATATTTGTTTGCACCGCATATATAAGTATATAAAGTATGATGTTCATGTTAAGTTAGCCATAGTTAATGTCAGCCTCAGTCTAAATAATTTACGCTAACATGAAAATGTACTTTTGGCTACAATGTTCTTTCTCTCATTTCCTGAGCCAAGCTGCAGTAGTTTGAGTTAATTAGAAAGTCACAAATGTTTGGTTTCTGTGAGAATTGTTTATTTGTATGCACTTGTGTTGTGGTTGGCTGGAGTATGAACCATAATCAAGCAGCAACCACAATCTGAGTCAGGGTAAGAAGCAGGCAAACTCTAAATTAACTTGTGCTCATCATCTGGTAGCTTAGCACAGAGAAGTCAGGCTTAACTTAAAGGCAATGTGTAAAGTATTTGTGCAACACTTCAAACGTAAAACGTTGAAAACACCACACAAAAAGATTCCACACCAGGTTAGAAAAATAAACCTTAATTTAATTAATACAACAACACGAAAACAATAAAAGTCCAATAAGTAGAACTTGAGATATAATTTTTTAAAGAATAGACTGTATAACAGTACTTAGAAGCAATAAACGCTTATTTGGAATATGTGGCCGCGCAGGACTGTGACAAAGTCAAATGTTCAGGCTGACTGCAATGGAGTGTGGGCCGGATACAGGGACCCAGTGAGACCCGCAGAACAAAAGTACCCTGATCCTGGTTACGTCGATGTCAAGGATCAGGGGTGCAGCTGAGGCGATAGGTCGCTATTGATGCATGCAGTGGTGGTGATGTGCCGCCCCTGATCCATGCAGCAGCGGGGATGCATCTACTCCAATGAACGGTGAGTGCGATGCAGAGGTTTGTCGTCAGGTCGACCGTCGATGGGAATGCGAAGACCTTGTGCCGGTGAGAGCACAGTGCATTGGAGGTTCCGAAGGGGATGCGTCGGGTCCTATCCACGCATAGAGGCGATGCGCCAGTTCTGGTCTATGCAACAGCGGCGATCCGTTGGTGATGATCCCTGCAACACAGGCGGTGTGCCGGTTCTGATCCACCGTGTTGATGCAGAGGTTTGTCGGAAGATGCAAGGGTTCTGCTAGAAAAAACACCTTAGGTCCACTTTTGAGGGTCCAGGACTGGGGTGGAACCACTTGGCAGGGTAGACTCACAGATGGCAGAGTCCAGGTGCCGAAGCAGGGTGGTTCGAAGTCTTTTATGTCCCTGAGACTTCAGATCAGGAGGCCAGCCAGCTACCCCTTAGAGCAGAGGTCTTCAAACTTTTGTAGGTTGAGCCCCCCCAACTGAATTTTTTGAAATGTTGGGCCCCCCCACCACCTGACAGAAACTTCTGGACTCTTGTACACTACATAATTGACTGCCACCCGCATATCCCGGGCCATATCCGGCAAATAATGTTCAACGCAATAGGAGTTTAGTGAACTGTAGGTTTGTGAGTGGGTGTGGTTAATGACAGGCTTATTACACACCTCAAAACAAACAAAATGTTCCAAGATAAAATGTGTGCAAATCTTTTTTACTAGGATGCTTTGTTTTACACATGACAGAGTGATAATAACACCCATCCACCCTTTCAGTCATCCATCCATCCTCCCTTTCCCTCTCCATCGACCCTTTCACTTAGCCATCCTTCCTTCCATCCATCCACCCACCCATCCATCTACTCATCCACTCATTAATCCATCCATTGACCCTATCACTCATCCATCCTTTCTCTCATCCATCTATCCTTTCACTCCTTCACTCATCTATTCATCCTTTTGTCCATCTACCCTCCCTTTCACTTACTCATCCATCCTTACATCCACCCTTTCACTCATCCTTCCATCCATTCACCCTTGCACTTATCAATTCATCAATCCATCCATCATTTCACTCATCCATCCACCCACTAACTCATCATCCATCCTTTCACTCATCCATCCTTTCACTCATCCATCCTTTCATTCATCCATCCTTTCACTCATCCATCCACCCTTTTACCCATCCAGCTACCCTTCCACCCATACATTCAGCTATTTACCTTTTCTCTCATCCATCCTTCCACTCACTCATCAATCGTCCATCCTCTCTCCTTCTCCATCTATTCAATCTTTCATTCATCCATTCACCCTTTCACTAATTCATCCAGCCATCCACCCATCCCTTCACTCACTCACTCACTCGCCCACCTTTTCATATAAATTTTTGAGCTGAGCCTTTTTGAGAAGAGGCCCATCAAGAACTTCACCCTCGCTGCAGAAGCCATTCCAGGACTGGGACAGGATCTACCATGGGTGGGGGGGGGGGAGCCATCACGGGGGGGGGCAGGAGTCATCACAGGTGGGTGGACAGGAGCCACCACATGGGGGTGGGGGCAGGAGCCATCACAGGAGGGGGAACAGGATCCACCAGGGTGGGCATGCAGTTTTCAAGTATCATCGTGGTCTCTTCCAGGGAGGGGTAGGGCTCCTCACCCCCTCCTGGACAAGACAACGAGAAGACAGGCTCTCCTTCCAAAATGTTAGTTTTGCCATCCCCCACTGTGATGTACAGTACTTAAAGGAGATACTCCAAGAGAACTGATTTAACTGATTGTCCTCCATACTTTGTTTAATCAGTGTGGGTGCGATTGTGCCATTTCTTTATTTTATTCCAATTATAGACTGCATGTTTGCAGAACCGAGGTTTGCTTACAATTTAGTGACAGTAATTAAGCTCTGTGAAGAGAACCACGTGCTGCCTCGGGGTAATCAGGGCCGGTTCTAGGATGTTTGGGGCCCTGGGCAGAAAGGGAATGTGTGAGGCCCCTCTAAATTGCAGAGACATGAGGCATTGAGGGCTGTTTGCATCTGAATAGATGCCCCTGCGCCTGAAGCTGCAGCCCCTCCCTCTCAGTCACCCTCAAGCACCTCTTAACAGCTCATCAAGGGCTGAAGGTGTGAGGGTTGCCATCCCGCTGTGCCTCTCCAGCGCTTCCGGGTATCTGAGCTTTGGTGCTGCATCGGAGTCTGTTACACCTGACGTCAGCAGCATCAGCAGAGGCTCACCTCTGATAATGAAATGTAAAATGATGCAGAGTACTGCTTGAAAAACTGTCCACATCTCTGAAAAAGCGCTGTGCGCGAGGATGCTTTTAGGCGGCCAATGTGTTTAAAACCTCCGCTACGGCGATCAGCCATCAGATTTTCGGGTGGAGTGCGCGCCCCCCCTGGGATGGTGGCGCGCCCCCCCACGGATGGTGGCGTGCCCCCCCTGGGGGGCGCGCCCCACAGATTGAAGAACACTGCCTTAGAGTCACTCTGGGTTCAAGTGATGCAGATCCAGTTTTTCTCACCCAGGCAGGGGAACAGCAGGCAGAAGGGCAGCACAGTAAGGCAGAAGTCCAGCAAAGCAACAATCCAGCAGAGGCACAGTCCTTCAGCAGCACAGCAGTCCTTCTTCCTGGCAGAGTCTTCTCAGGTCTAAAAGTGTAATGAAGTGGTGGTGTCAGAGGTCCACACTTATACCCAGTTGTGCCTTTGTAATGGAGAAGACTTCAAAGATATGTCTTTAAAGCGCACAGAGTTCCTCCCCTCCTGCCATGGCGCCAGACTCACTACAGCGGGGTATGCAGCCGTTTGTGTGGGGACAGGACTAAGGGTGGACGGTGAACTCCGCTCTGCTAGCAGAGTTTGCAGAGTTTTGCCAACTCTACGCTCCACTGGGAGTGCGGAAATTGGCAAAAAACTCAGTTTCCGATGTGTGGGGGATTTTGCTCCAGCTGCACGGTGAAAAAAGAGAGATTCCTGTAGGCCACTCACCAATGGATGCCGGCTGGGATTGCTTAACGTGTTTCCATTGATTTCTTTTGTACGCACTTACTTGGCGTCCAGTGCAAGAACATGTATGAGTTAAGGGCACACCCAGACAGCTAAATCTTCTGCTGGAGACCGAACGGTTCATGGTGGTCGCTCAAGTGAGGGTCATTACTGGATGCAGGCCAGGATGAGTCAGGAGCACTGTTTGGAACCGCAGAAGTGCAGTGTCACCCGGTCTCCCCATTCTCTGATGGTGTTGCCGCAGCCATATAACCTCTGCTCGATTTGCTCGGCAAATTCATGTATGTAGCATGTGTTAAATTAATCTGCACTGCAATAAAACCTCTTTGGTGGGAGGGCTATTGCCAACTGCAAGGGTAGGTAGAACACTCTCACTGGGAACGGCCGGTTGACTGTCCTGCACCCCCCTACAAAGACCCCCTTCCCCTCAGTGCTTGAAACTGGAAGCATAACAAAATCCAGCAAAGAGCTATTTGGAACTAGGAAAGGAAACTGGTGATGGTCACCAGAGAGAAGCTTGGAACACATAGCTCCAATTTGCATGGCCTATGGGACTACAAGGAGTGTCCGTACAGTGGAAAGGCTGCACATTAGTACCGTGTTCACATGGAGACTACTGGAGGCAGCTCTGGAGGTGCACAGGTACAGCACAGAGCTGGGCAATTATTACATCAAATATCAAATATTAAATGTCTGCTTACAGGCAGTGGTAGGGGGAAGGGGGCGAGATGTCGGAAGCAGAGGAGGGAGAAAGACTACGTGGAAAATAGGGTGAAGAGAGAAAAACAGGACAGGGAAAGAAGAGATGGTGAAATAGGAAGAAAAGTACACAAAATGGTAAGTAAATGTTTAAAAGTATCGAATGGTGCAGAGGAAACAAAACATTGGTGAGAGAGACTAGCTGGACAAACTGAAAAGAGTTTAGGTAAAAAAAGAATGGGGCAGAGAGAGTAGATTAGGGCGGAGCAGAACTCTGCGGAATTCCACAAAGTTTTTATGCAACTCTGCGGAATAACAAATGGTACAACTCTGTAAACTCTGCCCACCCCTGGACAGGACACAGCCTATTCAGGTGTAAGTGAGGCGAGGTTGGGTCTGGCTTCTCCCTCCCTTCCTGCCAGGATGGCCATCAAGTCACACCTAAGCTCACATTGTGTATGACTGTCTAGAGGGAATACACACAGCCCAACTGACACACACCACAGACATGGGATCAGAGACAGGCAGCCGGCGCCAAAACGCTAAAGTGAGAAAATGGAAACTTTCTAAAAGAGGCATTTCCAGAATTGCAATTTAAAATCCTACTTCACCATGAGTTTGGATTTTAAATTGTGATTCCAGGGACACCAACCTTGAAAATTCTACCTCATCACAATTGGGAATTACACTTATGAAATCTAATAGAGTAATCTCAATGATATTCCATGGACAATGTGCCTGGGACAAGCTGATCACAAATGTACTATACTGCTACAAGATATAGCTGATCATAATGTACCATACTGCTACAAGATATTGCTGAAGGTCATGCAGTAGAAAACTTCCATTGTGCGATGGATGGAAAGAAGAGTGAGTGACTTATCAGGGAATGTCAGGAACTCAATTGCTTGCACACTTACCGCTTCTGTTCCAAGAAAGACTATGTTGATTCGGCACCTTAAGCCTAGAAGGTTGCATCCCCATCTGTGGCTTCTGTTTAATAGATTGCTCCTGTTGATTGCGCAAACCGACTCGAACTCCATCCAAGAAGGTGGCCGCCGTCTATTCAATGTGACATGCTCTAGTCTTCTGGAGAAAGGCTCGAGCTCAAGCCAATCTGCTGCGCGAGCGCCCGGTGAGCCGCGCACTTCAACTGAGGAATTCCGCGTTGACAGCTGCTTCTCTCAGCTGTTCCAGTGAAGAGACTCAATTCCTGTCTGAGTTTCCCCCTAATTTTTTCTCGTTAGTATTTATAGGGTGTGCACACTGGGAACTCGTTCCCCAGATTAGAGTCCACTCGTTTTTTCCGTGTCCTCCCTTCATTTTCCTCCCCCTTTGAATAAACTCTTGAGTTCAGATGTTTTTAGATGCGCAGAGTAAAGTGTATGTCAAAATAGTTTTCAGCCAGAGTTCCAGAGTGAGAATTCCGAGTGAAGAGACTTCGTCGACTTCTGTGGAAGTATTTCCGTTCCCAGTCAGCGTTCATTGCCATGAGTCCAGAGACCATCCAAGAACACAGCGAGACCAAGTAAGACAGAGACTTCTTGTTATTGGTTCAGGAGACTTAACCCCTTCCATGCTCATGACGGAACGATTCCGTCATGAGCATCGGTTGAGCTGTGCTCATGACGGAACCGTTCCGTCATGGCCCCGCCCGCGCTCGAACCTTTCAGCACCGCGGGGGAATCCGCGCAGCGCTGAAGGGGTTAAGAGATATATAATTGACTTTTTCTACAATTTATCTGAGAGCAAGAGTTATCAACTTTCCTTGCGAGAATATTGGAGCCTATTAAGACTACTGAGAAGAGTGCTATAGTTCTTCAGCATTCCAAGAGAGTTAGGCTTAGTGCAGCTACTCCAGGTTGTAAAACTTAGAACCGCAGCACTACAGGAACACCAATTTCACTACCATCAAGAGAGAGGCAAAACTGTGATTACATCAGGTAGACTATGTTCTAATATGGGAGGGAGAGAGGAAACCCAGGTAATAGGGAGGATATAGAATTGTATGGTTGTTCTTTTCCCCCTTCTGCAGGTCAGCCATATCCTTCCTGAATCTAGAAGACTGAGGAGAAAATGTAATACAGAAGATTCAGAATAGAGAAGGTGGCAGCTCCTGAGATCGCAGGCAGTCTCTCTTTCTTTTCCCATTCCCCTTTCCCCCCCGTGGGTGTCGAAACAGAATTATTCTGTCTCTGTAACAGCGCTGGGGATTTGGGACTTGTCATCTGCTTCTGTGGAAGAAATCTTGGCACCAAGGTAAGAATCCTGACAGGGAATGTTCAATCTTGATTGGCTTCCTCTCCATGTAAATCATGGGGAGTGTTGCATTTTGTCGAGTATTGAATGATTTAGTTGTGCATTGCTGAGCTACTTAGATTCAGATACCCCTTTCCACTCTCTTGAGACTAGTGTCCAGATGTACAAACATTAAGAATACCGGTTTCCTAATTATCATTCTCTCCAAATTCTAATTGGGAAATCAGTATTCCTAATGTATGAAACTCTTTTGAGTTTCATTAGTGATTGCAGTGGGTCGCAAATAAACCTACCTCATGCATATTAAAGAGGTAGGTCACAATATGTGACCCATTAGGAATCACAGTCATCACAGGGATGCTGGCCTGCAAAATCTCATGTGTGGTTACATGCTGTTCCTACCACTTGCGTTGACTCAGGAACTATCTCCATTTCTCTACATTGTTTCCTCTTTCTAAGTGTGCTTCAGCACATTTAAAAAGAGGAAAAAGCATCAGAGGACTGTTGTTGTGCAGGAAGGTGTCCCTTACTGCCCAAAAACAATCCTGCCTACAACG
Organism: Triturus cristatus; assembly: GCF_964204655.1. Taxonomy (NCBI): domain Eukaryota; kingdom Metazoa; phylum Chordata; class Amphibia; order Caudata; family Salamandridae; genus Triturus; species Triturus cristatus. The sequence continues at coordinate 291,576,336 of NC_140592.1, read as the reverse complement.
CAGGCACCCATGCACCATGGCACAATGGGGCCTTCATTGGCACTAGGCAGCAGATTGCGCAATAGCTCATAGTCAAAGTAGGCCGTGCTATATTCTGGGAAATATAGCACATTCCAGTCTTATTCCTTTTACGCAGCACAGTGTAGCAAGTTCACTTGTTGCGTTGTGTTACTTGAAAGCATGATAAATCTGGCTCACCAGGCTTTCCCCAAAAGGAGAGTGTTACACATCTTCATCTTTGCATTAATTCAACCATTTCTGCTGGCCCTTCAATCAGCATCCATGGCATTAATAACCTCTTTCATTGCCACTTAATTATAATCCTAGAAGTTCACCTATGATCCATGCCCACCTGGCATTGCACTAGACCACATTAATGTAAGTGTTTTCTTCACACTAATTTGGCTCAAAATATCATAGGCTGGAGAGCTAGCTCATGGATTCACAAGAGTAATGTTCTGGCAGGTTTTCTAAAATGAAAAACCTATCTTTGGTCCATCTCAGATGAAGTCTCTTCAGGTCGCATGATGTGTTCGTTTGAGAAAAGGCACATGAAGCATTCACACAGATAAAATTCATGCAAATTTCAAACTCCAAATCAAACCTGAAAATACACCAGGGAGCATATTACTAAAAGTCACACATGGCAGCAAGCAAAGTTGCTGCACTATGTGAGTGGGAGAGAGCTGATCAGTGTCATATCTGCTAAGATATGGTTCCCATCAGCTCTCTACCTGTGCCTGTGCACTTGAGGCTGCCTGGTGCCAACTCGATGTTTACAAGTCTTAGTAAATCTAGGTTTGAATCAAAATACATGGTTGATGCAGGGGAACGCCCAAGCTCCACCCAGGTAATGCCTACCCGACACAATTTAATGCAAGGCAGTTCTAAGTCCTGTGCTGCATTACTTTGCATTTACTAAACCCCACAAAGCCATTCAAATTGACTTTGCATGGCTTAGTAAATGGCAAAAAATTATTTTGCGTCAGGGCTGAGCCACAAAAGTAATGCAACACCGATGCAAAATTTTAGTAAATCTAAAGTAAAATTAAGGCATTTTAACTGCAGAACAATTCCACTTCTGCCAAGCGATACATAGGATTCAAGGATGTTTAGAAATTTACAAGTCTTGGTTACTAAATATCTAGTGCTTACTATAAAGCAGTGTAACTGCAACAAATGATGGACAGAATGCTGAATGAGTCAAACATTCTCTCCCAGTCAAGAGATCTGGGTTAAATCCATTGTTCTTTTGCCCACTGCTCCACCCCAGTTTAGACCCAGCCATATGCAAATCAGTCTTGACCCTGTACCTCATGGGAACAGTCCAGACAGAACTGCCAAGCCTGGTCCTCCCTGGACCGGAAAAAAGCATCCTGGGAACGGTTTGGGGGTATGTCACCCTTCATCAGCCAAGCTAGTTTGAATCCAGTGGCACAGTGAGCAAGGGACCCACGTCTGGGCATACAAGCAAGAAGAAGAAAAATAAAGGTGAGAAACTAGCAGAAAGAGGCGGAATAAAGGTCAAAGGCGAGCAGAAGGAAGAAGAAAAAAGGTTAGAAATGAGCAGAAAGAGGCAAAATAAAAGTCAGAAACGAGCAGAAAGAGGCAAAATAATTTTAAACATGAGCAGAAAGAAGCAAAATAGGGATCAGAAACGAGAAGATAGAGGCAAAATAAAAGTCAGAAACGAGCAGAAAGAGGCAAAATAAAGGTCAGAAACAAGTAGAAAGAGCCAGCATAGAGATTAGAAACAAGAAGAAAGATGCGACATAGAGATCAGAAATGAGGAGAAAGAGGAATAATAGAGACCAGAAATTAGCCGAAAGAAGCAAAATATAGATCACAAACGAGCAGAAAGAGGCAAAATAGAGACCAGAAACAAGCAGAAAGAGGCAAAATAAAGGTCAGAAAGAGGGAAAATAGAGTTAAAAAACATGCAGAAAGAGGCAAAATAAAGGTGTAGAAATGAGCAGAAAGATTCAAAATAAAGGTCAGAAACAAGCAGAAAGAGGCAAAATAGAGTTCAGAAACGAGCAGGAAGAGAGAAAATAAAGGCTAGAAACAAGCAGATAGAGGCAAAAATAAAGGTCAGACATGAGCAGAAAGAGGCAAAATAAAGGTCAGAAACAAGAAGAAAGAGCCAACCTCGAGATCAGAAACAAGAAGAAAGATGCAAAATAGAGATCAGAAAAGAGAAAGAGGCATAATAGAGACCAGAAACAAGCAGAAAGAGGCAAAATGTAGACGTGAAATTAGCAGAAAGAGGCAAAATAAAAGGTCAGAAACAAGCAGAAGAGGCAAAATAGAGATCAAAATAGAGATCAAAAATTAGCAGAAAGAGGCAAAATAAAGGCCAGAAGCGAGCAGAAAACAGCAAAATAGAGACCAGAAATGAGCAGAAAGAGGCAAAATAGAGATCAGAAACGGGAGGAAAGAGGAAAAATAAAGGTCAGGAATGACCAGAAAAAGGGAAAATAATGGTCAGAAGTGAGTAGAAAGAGGCAAAATAGAGCCCAGAAAGGAGCAGAAAGAGGCAAAATCAAGGTCAGAAACAAGCAGAAAGTGGCAAAAAAGAGATCGGAAATGAGCAGAAAGAGGCAAAATAAATGTCAGAAACAAGCAGAAAGAGGCAAACTAGAGATCAGAAACGAGCACAGAAGGCAAAATAAAGGTCAGAAACAAGCATATATATTATATATATATATATATATATATGTATATATATATATATATATATTTATATATACACTCAAAGTTTATCTTCAGACAAAGCTTTTAAAATAAATTAACATCCAAATCCGACACAAGACCTTTTGGCTGTGCCTGTCAGTGCTTATAATCCTTTGTTTGTTATTTGTGCAGTGCCTTTTGTTTGAATGCTACTTTTATACTTACATTTTGTTCTCTCCTAATTTACAGTCTGCAGCTGTGGGCAAAACAATCTGGTGAAACAGGAAACATAGGGACTCTGCCAGGGGTGAAATTTCGCTTGAGAACAAATTTACCACTTTTACAAAACATATTATGCTGGCAGGCATGCTAGGATTTTTGTCAAATTTTGTGGTTTGTGCAGAATTTTAGAGGCTTTTTGCCCCTCGCCTCCTAATTGCATTTTTTTACGCAACACAACACAAACGAATTGCAGCAGTTTTTTGGGGATGCAAAAACCACAGAAAAATTTGTGTGCTGTAGTTTTTTCATTTTGCATTTTGCAAAGAAAACAGATGATCAGGTCTTACCAGTCTGTTCTTGTCATTTACTGATTCTTTAAACGCAAAAGGTCTAACGATCCAGTTTCAGAGTGAATCAAATGTGCAATTGAAGTCTTGCTCACATGTTCTAGAGCAGAGGTATTTAAACTGTTTTTCACTGAACCCTATAAGCAAAATATTTTGAAACTTTCTGACAAAGATTGAGGAGTGGGAGGGGCATAGCTGATGGCAGGGGGCAGAGATTAGATCTTTTTGAGACGGTGGGCACCACCAAAGAGGTGTAGGTAGCCGCAATATTTTCCCCGGTCCTGATGAATTGCCATTTATTATATTCCAAGGCAAGAAACATGTTGACCTATTGATCCCCCCAGCACATGCACTCACATAACTAACGGTGATAAATGTGCGGATTATATTTTTTGTTTTAACCAGGATGGTGACCATGCTTTATTAAAATTATTTAGTGGATCACCTACCCCTGTTTTAATATACTCACTTTCACCTCATATGCACCTACACTCACTTATGTAATCAACTCTCCCCCCCACACACACCTCACTCATCGGCGTTGGAATAAAGATCTCCGCTAGGAAGGCCCCATTAGGTGCCTGATCGGGCATTGCACCTGCCGGCCCGATAAGGAGCAAAGACCCGGTGATGAAGCAAGACACCCGCTTGTTGGGTGTGTGAGGGTCTTCTTTTCCAAATAAGGAGTTATCTTTAACTCCTGTTATTCACATCAGTTCCCTTACACCACCCTGGTACCCCCTAGTTAATCTTTCACACCTTGCATTCACTTTAGGAACTGCATACTTTTTGTTTCACGGCAGAGATGAGAGATCATTTCAGGAGTGGTTTTATGTAGATCACAATCCACACCAAATGTGAGACATCTAAAACAACAAAAGCATAAAACAAAAAACATTTGACCAAAAACACGATTATCCATAAATAGGGTGCTGGTAGCCCCTTGCACTCCAAGGCCCCAGTGCAACTACACATGGCGCACTGGTGATAGATGCCGCTCTGAGAAGCAGGCTATCTCTTCTTCTCCTTTCATCCTCATGCCAGACCATCACTTCAATCTAGAATCACACTCTCTGTTCTTTTCCCTAAAAAATTAGCTCCCGCATGCCCCCCCCCCTTTTTGCAGCAAGGAAGCCCAATGCCCTAATGCTAGCAAACACAATTAGCCCACCTTCCCCCCTTTTAAAGTAGGGCATTCATAATTATAACGCAGTTGCCCCTCAGAACCCAGGGCCCCAGTGCTGCTGCACCTGCTTCACTAATGATAGCTATTTCCTTTTGAAGCAGGCTATCTCCTCTTCCCTTTGTTAACAGCATGGGGTCCAACCCACACCAATTCCCCCCCTCCCATCTCTCACCATCCCTCTGCCTTCCATTTTTCTGATGCCAAAACCAAGGTGTCTCCTCTGCTTCAATTTACCCTCCCATGGGCCATTGCACCGAGGCCCAAAGAAACACTGGCACAGCAGGTATGCACTGGGCCCGAATGCAAGAAAAAAAGGGTAGCAAAATTTTGCAGCGTCAGCACCAGTGACACCTATAGCTCTGTGAAGCAGGCAGTCCGGTCTGCCAATTCCTCAAAGCCATCACTCCTAGACCTAATGCCGAAAGAAGGTTTTCTGCTGCTTTGTGTTAAATAAATGTGTTACATAGACCACCCCATTTATTGGGCCCTGTTCTATGCACAGCAAGTGTGAACTGGGCCCTAATGCTAGCAAGGAAAATGGGCCCTCATGCCCCTTTTCATAGTAGGGCAGGCAGGTGAAACTCCTGTGCTGTGAAACAGTGTGAGGGATAGAGAGCTATAGGAGAAACATGACTTTTCACCAAGAGGCCTGCTACCTGAAAGAAATGTAAATGGTTACAATTGGTTAATCACCAAATATAAAGTCTGCTTGTAGCTTCGTGGAAACAAATATGTATTCTCTTTGAGAGTTAACATGAAGGTGGTATAAGCAGAGTTGTGGGGTGCATACTTTCAAAGGCCCCTTAGAATAGTGGTTGCACTAGATACAGTCTGAAACACTTATTACAAAAGTGTATATTTTTAGAGCACCTGTTTTATCTTAAACAGTATATTTTGTGGCAACCAATTTTATACTGTTTAATACAGTTTTAAAATAATGACATGTTCACAGTGCTTTCTGTCACAGGCTAAGAATTCTTAGCACTGCAAATAAACAACTCACTGTTCCTCATTGCACTAATCATGATTTAATTCTGTGACTCTCTGATCATACATACAGAAAGCTGAGTTATCACATTAACCAAATAAGGCTTCAGTACATAAATGAGTACATTTTCCGGTGATTAATTTAACTTTACTTTTCATTTTAGATTTGTGCATGTTATTTTATAAGCTGACTAAAGGTAAAAACAACAAAATGCTGAATATATTAGAGCATATTTACAAGCCCCGATCTCCACCACGTCATCACTTTAAGTGCTGTTGTGGTGGCGATAGGGGCTTTGCCTTATTTACAAGGCAGCATTAAGCCACTTAACATGGCTTAACGCTGCCTTGTAAATAAGGCACCCTTTCACGCTGTATTTAGCTTGAAAGAGGAGGGCAATGGGTGTTGCGGAGGGCGTTCCACCACAACACCCATTGATTTTGATGCGGACCTCTATTTTCAAGAGTGGCGTAAATAGGAGGCAGTGCTAGAATGAAGGCCAGTGAAAACCTGGTCTTAAACAGGTGAAACAAGGAGAAATGCTTTATTTCTCCTTATTTTTGCTATTTCAATGTTTGTTGTTTTGTGCAGCACATATAAAAACAAGAAATTGCCATTGATTGTTTATGTGCAGGAAGGTGACCCTTCCTGCACATAAACAATAACAAAAATAAAGTTTTGCAACTTCTGTGTGTGCTGCATTAAGCAGCACATATAAAAGTTACAACACATCATTTAAAGATGTTTATGTGCTAGTAAGGACGCCTTCCTGCACATGAACAATCTTCCCCTCAATCCAGACACCCTTGCACTATGGTGCAAGGGTGCCTGCGTTGGCGCTAGGCTGCTAAGTTAAGCGCCAGCGCATGGGTAAATGCAGGGCTGTACCATATTGTTGTAAATAAGGTGCAGCCCTGCGTTTCTGAAGTGGCGGAACACGGCGTTAAGCCAAGGAGGCTAATGCCGTGCTCCGCCACTTCGTTGTAAATTTGACCCTCTTTCATTTTCTTCTCTTTAACTCCATCCCGACACTCACTGATGTTGCCCCCGTGGCACATAGTATTACATTCCCTCAATTATTATTCTCTTCACCTGCTGCATGGAAATGAAGACGGCCTTAGAAACACGCAGTTGATCTTTCAGGCTATCTTCATTTACAAGTAATTGCAGACACATTTGCGCCCCTCTGAGTATACAGCCACAGACCCCCCAGAGTGCCTGTCCCAGTCTGAAGACCTCTCTTCTAAATTAAAATCAGATGTTTTTTAAAGAGGCCCTCACCCTCAGTGGCCCAGACATTTTCTACCTTTAGAATTCAGGAGAGTGATTCGATTACCTGCCTGCTCTTGAGGCCCCACACGCCTCTGCTCCAATGCTTCAGGAATAGCTTTTATACTTTGCAGCACTTGCTCCTACTAACATTGAGGGATGCTTCCGGCAGACAAATTTGTTAAAGCAGCTACTATTTTGTTCAGCAAATACATTGCGGTTATAAATGGCGCTAGAGCGCCTGCAATGTTTTCTACAATAACAATTTGTGTGTCAGGTTTTTCAGTCTGCCAATCCATGGCTGTCACTGCCGGCATGAGAGCGTTAGTCATTAAGTCCATCAATGTCAGTGTGGGAAATGCTGGCGGGATGTGATCTTCATTTGTGTTGCTTAACATCACATGCTGTAACTCTCCTGGGGGCTCACTTTCCTATTGGCTGTTTTGATGGATTGTTGTAGATGAAAGAAAACCTGAACTAGTCCCTAGACAAACAACAGCTTTGTGGATTATATGCAATGGCCAAATGAGTTGCAGGCATCCCATAGGCACCTGGCAAAATTAACCCCTGCGGGATCAGGGCATTGGATAGTTTAAATACAATTTATTAGCCATGGTAACATTATCACTGCGTGTAGGTATTCATATGGTACTGTTTATAAGAAACCCTTATCTATCTGTGTGTGTGTGTGTGTCCAATCTGTGTATGGGTGTGTGTGTGTGTGTGTGTGATCAAATCTCTTTAGTGCTTAGTTTAATTAACATTATAATATTAACACTGTGTTTCTTTCTGCAATAGCACAAGGTAGTGGGATTTAATAAAAGCAACAGCAGCAGAGTGCCGCTCAAAAAGCAATTTGATAAGGTTGAAGGCACGTTGGTTGAACTGACTGCTAGTACTTGTGTATATTAGGTTGTCTTCATAAGTGCTCTATAATAATCAAGACATTCATTGAAAGTTACAATATTGATACATCATCATATCTTAGCATTGTCATATTTACTTATCCCATAATAAACAAGCACAATTCATTAGAGTGGCAAAAGTGTATATGTACATTTTTATTTTGAAGCCACATCATAAATGGGCATTCGAGGCAGTTGCATCTGTCCTAAGAAGGATATTTAGGGGCATATTTAGCAAACTTTCACTCAACGCAACCCAGCACGCCACCTGACTGACTGACTGATAGCTTATAAAGCGCACTATTCCCGAGGCGTCTTGGCGCTAAGGTGAGTGGAAGCCAAGCAAGCACTGATGGATCTTAAGGCTTTAGGAAGAGCCAGGTCTGTATCGACTACCTGAGAAGGACCCTACTTGTTTGTAATCCAATCGTCAGGGGGAGGGAGTTCCACAGTGAGGCTGCTTGATACGAGAAACCCTTTCCTCCCCATCTGGCTCTCTTTATTTTAGGGATGTGAACCAGTCCTGCATTTGCGGACCTGAGACAGCGTTGCGGCTGATATCGGGGAAATAGAGTTTGAATGTCTGCAGCTCCTCCTCCGTACAGAGCCTTATGCACTAAACAGAGTGCCTTAAAGTCCACTCTCCACCGAACTGGAAGCCAACGGAGCTGCTTGATACTAGCAGATGTGGGGTGATGTTTGGGTAAATCAAGCAAAACCCGTGCAGCAGCGTTTTGGAGTGACTGAAGTTTGATAATCTGCCCTATGTCAGCTCCTAAATATGGAGCGTTGCAGTAGTCGACTCTGGAAAGAACCAGAGCACCGACTACTGTTTTTCTAAGTGATAAAGAAATAAATGGCAGAATTTTACGCAGGACTTTTAGTGTAAAGAAACATGCAGAGGAGACTTGATTTTTTTGTGTAGCAAGCTTCAGATCCTTATCAAACACAAAGCCAAGGTTCCTAGCCTTGGACACCGGGACCTGGCAGTTGCCCGCCTCAGGGGGCCACCATGATTGATTCCATACAGAGGTTTTTTTTGATTTCAAAAGAATTTATTTTTTAAAAGATTAGATACAAACATAATATACAGGCAAGAATGATACAATTGATAACAGCTAAAATATGTAAAATGTTAGGTTGATAATAACCAATAAAAATATATCTAAACATTAATTATTCTGAAAGTATCAGAGACATACGTCAATTGAGGAGGAAGCAATGAAAAACCGGGAGAAGTAATTATCAAAAGTATCATCATTAGATATTAAACTGGGGATAAGAGGAAAGAAAGGAAAAAAGCAAAGATAGAGAAGAGACAGGATAGAGAAGAGGAGAGACAAGACAAAGGGAGAGAAAAGAGAGGGATTTCCAAAGGATTCACCGAACACTCAAGACAACATTAAATAGACAAATCAAAGGGATATTGATCCACCAACCCCTCTGAGGCCAATTGCATGTACATATCTAGCGCCAACCACACACCAGAAGATATAGACGGAGAAAGATGAGCATGCTCAACTGAAGTATGAGCACTACGTAGGAAAGAAACCCATGCCCACCAAGTATGATAAGAGACTGAAGAAAAAGATTTCCACTCCATGAGAATTACTTTGACTGCAACGGTTAGTAAAAGATCCAACAGTTGTACCTCCATGGAGTCTAGAGGCAATGGGACCGAGGCCGCCAGCGGGCCTAAAAGGACTAACGGAAATGAAAGTTGAAACTTAATATTAAAGATAAGCATGAGGTGTTTATGAATTAAACCCCAAAAGGGTTGGAGAAGAGAACAATCAAAGAACATATGCTGAAAATCGCCTGGTGCAAGACCACAACTCCAACATAAATTATCTTCCTTAAGATTTAACGAATACAAACGAGTGGGAGTCCAGTGAAGAAGATTAATAGAGAAAAACTTAGACTGCATTAAAGAAGGGGCAATTTTATTACGAAGAGAAAGCCTACCAATATCCTGCCAAGTGTCTGAAGAGATATGATCGGTAACATCATGTTCAAAATGATGAAGCCATTTTTGCTGTGTAACAGTTTGAGAGGGAAGTGTCGAGGACGATAAAAATTTATAAATCCTAGATGCTACATGACCAGATCTAACCCATAACTGAAAAAGCGTAATCGTAGGGGAAGAAGGATGCAGATGTACTTTAGCAAGTGCTAGTTTTATCTTAAGGAAGGTATAGAAATCTATATTAGATAAAGAGAAATGTTGAGCCAGGGAAGAGAAAGGGAGAGGATCATTGTTGGAATCATATAAATGTTTAACAAGTGAGATACCTTTCCCCGACCAATAAGACACCAAGTCTGGATCGATAGTAATTTTAATTTTGGAATTCCGCCAAATAGATGACCATCTAGTTTTATGTAATGGAATCGCCACTCTCTTATCAACCTTGCGAACCGCAGCAATAGTGTCTAGAATAATAGATCTAGAAAATGGAATAGAAAGGGTATTTGTGGTTAAGAAAGAGGCAGTCGGAAGAGGAGAGGCCAATTCCTGTTCTATTAGCAACCAAGCCGGAACATGCATAGAGGGAGAGGAAAACCAGAGCGCCCCCTGGGAGGCCAAAAAAGCAGACTGATATTTCCCCCAATCAGGAAGGTTACAACCTCCCATATCATAGGATTTTCTCAAGAATTTATAGGCAATTCTAGCCCTTTTGTCATTCCATAAGAATTTGGAAGTAATTAAATCAAGTTCATGAAAGAAGGCATCAGAGAGCTGAACTGGAAGCATAGAGGAAACAAAATTAATAATAGGTGTTATCATCATTTTAAGAGTTTGGAGTCGGCCCCACCAAGAAATATGTTTCGGAGACCAATTTTCTAGAAGATGTCGTACCTTAAGAATAGTTTGAGATTCATTAAATGTAACAGTGGCATAAAGAGTGGAACAAAAATAAATACCCAAATATTTTAATTGCTTAGATTGCCACTTAAAACCAGCCGAACCCATATGAGAGGAGAAACAATAAGCATTTAATGGGAACATCTCGGTCTTATCCTTGTTCAGGGTATACCCTGAAACCGTTGAGAAAATAGAAATTGTATCAGAAATAGCAGGGATGGCGCGTGCAATATCTTCTGAAAAAATGAGAACGTCATCAGCATAAGCAGCTGTTTTAATCTGATGAGATCCAAAAGAACAACCCCTAATGTCTGGATGAACATCAATCATTCTGAGAAGAGGATCAATGGACAGCAAAAATAAAAGAGGGGACAAAGGGCAACCTTGTCTCGTACCCTGGCGGAGGTTAAAAAAGGATGACGTAGCTCCATTCACTCTTATGTTAGCTCGAGGCCTGGAATACAGAGACATAACCATACGGATAAAGGAATCACCAAGGTTGTGCGCACATAAAACGGCTCGTAAAAAAGGCCACGAAACCTTATCAAAGGCCTTTTCAGCGTCAAGAGCCAAGGCCGCTGCTGGAAGATTAGATCGCTTGGCGGCCCCGAGAATGTGACAGAAAGTACGAATATTATCACGTGCAAGACGGCCCTTCACAAAACCTGTCTGGGAAGGATGAACCAATTGAGGGATAAAGGATTCTAAGCGTTTAGCCAAAATTTTAGCAAAAATCTTAGCTTCCATGTTAAGAAGGGAAATAGGGCGAAAATTTTTGGGGTCTGAATGATCTTTCCCTTCTTTGGGGATTACTACAATAGTAGCATCAGCAGCAGAACCAGACACCGAGCCATCCTTAATAAAAGCATCAAAGACCAGTTGAAGTTTCGGAACAAGCACGGAGAGAAAAGTCTTATAAAACAAAATAGGATAGCCATCAGGGCCCGGAGCCTTACCAGAACGAGTAGCTTTAATCGCGGAAATGATCTCATCAGAGGTAATCGGGCAATTCAAAGAATTATTATCTTCCTCCGAAACAGCTTTCAAAGGAACCGTCTTCAAGAATTCCTGACAACGTTCAAAAGAAGCCTGAGTAGAGGGCGTATATAAATTATTATAGAAGTCGCGAAAGACCTCAAAAATTTCTGCAGTCTGGAATTTTTTCGTACCAAGATGGTCAGTAATAGAAGAGATTTGGGAGGATTTATAAGAAGATTCCTGGAACTTCAATGTAGCTGCAAGAATCTTACCCGCACGATTTTTTAACAACAACTTCTTAGATTTTTGAGCCTGAAGGCCAATATGAGCTCTCTTAGTAACTATGGTATTGTACGTGTATTTTAAGTTTTTAATAGATTGTAAATATGACTTATCTTTAGAATTGCGAAAAAGAGATTCCTGACGTTTAATCTCATCTGCTAAATCCGTGAGTTCCTTCTTAATGGCAGCATTCCTCCTTGACATACACTGAATGACCTGACCACGGAAAGTGCATTTGAAAGAATCCCAGAGAACCACAGGGGAACTAACTGATCCAACATTCTCAAGGAAAAACGTCTCAATCTCATTAGAAAATTCTCGAATCAGGGAGTCATCATGTAAAATTTCTGTATTTAGTCTCCAAGATCGAGACCTTGCTCTGGGGGCAAAAGACATAAGCGTGAACGTCACCGCAGCATGGTCTGAAACTAAAATAGGATGGATAAGCGGGGAAGAGGCAGATTGAACAAGCGAGGAGTGAACCAAAAGGTAATCAATGCGTGAAAAGGACGAATGAGGGGACGAAAAAAAGGAGAAATCACTGCCAGTGGGATTATGAAGACGCCACACGTCCTGGAGATGTGTCAGAGAGCACATATTAATCAGTTGTTTATGTGCTTGAGGGGGACGAAAGGTAAAGGCAGAATTCCTATCCAAAATAGGATCCATTGGTAAATTAAAGTCTCCCCCTACAACAAGATTGCCAGAGTGAGGAGTATTATTTAGCTTTTTGGAGATTACTTTCCAAAAAGATGGATCATCTTTGTTAGGGGCATAAATGTTCATAACAAAGAGAACAGCATTACCATCGGATATCTTAGAAAGTAGCCAACGACCCTCTGTATCCTGTTCAGAGGAAACAATAGATAATCCAGATCGTTTAGAAACTAAAGTAATTACCCCATTACGTTTACCACACGCATCTGAACACGCAACATCAGAAACCCATTCTTTCTTTAGAAACGACGCCTCCTTGACAGAGACCTTTGTCTCTTGAAAAAGGACAATATCCGAAGACAGGGATTTGCAGTAGTCTAAAATTTTTGACCTCTTGACTGGGTGATTTAATCCTTTAACATTAAGGGAGAGTATATTCAAACCAGACATAGAGCTAGCCTCAGGAAACAAGGATATGGCATATATAATATATGAAGTACAACTTCCAAAAAGACACGCCTCCAGACACTAGACAACAACACGAAACAAGGAGAATCCAAGGAGGAAATCCGAAAAGAAAAGGAAAAAGAAGAGGAAAAAGAAAGCAAGAAAATAGATAAAGCAGGAGAGATAAGAGCCCAAAAGGAAGGTCTGAAAAAGACCAAATTCATATCAGGGGGAGCATGGGAAAAAGAGCAAGGAAACCAACAGGAGGAATAAAACTCATCAGCATATATAACCCCAGACCAATACATAGCTGATTATGTGTAATTAAAAAGAGGAACCATCTAAAGGAGATAAACAGCACTTCATAATAATAAACTAAAAATACAATTCAATAAGAGCTAGTGAAAAATGAATCAAAACGACACTATAATTATAACCAAGCCAGAGTAGACATCATCAAGAGCAGAAAAGAAAAAAGAAAAAGAAATACAATACAAAGAATATTATATAGTACTTTATGAAAAGAAGATAAAAAAGAGAAAAGTGAAACATAGTAGAGAACGGAATGTAGTAAAGATAAGTATAACAGTCAATGAAGCTCTATGGCAAATAATTAAGATAAACGAGATTATATATCAGTATGTCAACTCTATAAATAAGCTTGTAAATAACTGACCACTGAAACATAGAATCCGTTACAACTAATGTAACTAAGAAAGGCGATAATGTCGTAGATATATGAGCATGAAAATAAAGAAGCATGAGCCCAACCAACACAGTACAACGCTATACCTCCAATCTAGTGGAAGAAAACAATTAATAATAATTCTTAAACAGTCAATGATATAACAATAAGAAATATATAGACACTAATTATACAGAAAGAAAGATTATCTCTAATAACAGCAATTAATACTTATCTAAAAAGAATACTATGACTCAAATACATAACCAAGCAATATGCCAAAACACTAATAAACAATGGCGTACTCCAGATAAACGAGACAACCGAAGACGCAGATCAGACAGAAAGACCATAAACGAAAAAAAGAAGACCAAATCATACACACAAATTTGAAGAAAATTAAGAAGCCCTACAATGGGCGAAGAAACGGACCCGGACCAATATAGAAATGCACATTGGGGATGAGAAGAGTAATAAGGACGACAAGTGAACATAAGTGAAATAGAACCATCAAGAAATACTACCACGAAAAATTGGACGAATCATACAGTAGGACTAACGACAATAAAAGGCCACTACATTATAACGATAGGAATGAAAAACATAAGACAACAACAGCACGTCCAGAACATTGGACATTAGGACCACCACGCAGATCTAAGAGAGGGTAGACCTAATAGACCTGGCAAAGACAAAAACTCATTGCATTATGTATAGTCATATCAGGTGCCAGAGGAGCCAGGATCCAGCGAGGCCACCATTTGAAGTTCCATCTGCGATTCCAACTGATTATCCAGAAACGAGGCCAAATCAGCAGGTTCATCAAAGATTCTGGAGCGCCCTTTGAAAGTAATACGGAATTTTGAAGGGCCAGCAAAAGAGAAGGGAATATTCATCTCGGCTAAACGCTTCCGGAGATTAAGAAAGCCCTTTCTACTAATGACCGTGTCTCTGGCAAAGTCTTGAGAAATTGAAATGCGATGGCCATTCCAAGAGACAACTCTAACCTTCCGCATATGAGCCAGAATTTGCTCAGTGTGTTGATGGCGCAGTGGCTTGAAAATGATCGCTCTAGGTTGCGTAGCAGACTTAGGACGAAATGTGGGAACACGGTGTGCACGTTCCAGTTCAAAATCCCTTTGGAAAGAAATTTGCAGTGTGGAAGGAATCCATTGATAAAGGAAATCAATCATAGAAGATGCATCTTTCTCAACATCCTCCGGAAGACCAAAAATGCGCAGATTAGACCTGCGGTTACGATCTTCTTGCTCAGTAAGGTCTTTCCGCAAAGCTGCCATTGAACGCTCTAACTGTGAGAGAGATCTAGATTGCTTTTGCATGGAGTCCTCTGCGCCACTAATACGTGCTTCTGTGTCCGAAACACGAAGAGAAAGGGCCTTGAAGTCATTCCTGATGGCTAGCACCTCTACTTGCAGTAAATCTGTGTTAGTCTTGGTAGATTGCGCAATTTCATAGACCTCATTAAGGCGCGTCAGGATAGACTCAAGAGTGGCGCTAGGGTCCTTTTGCGCAGATTCAGGTGTAGGGGATAACTGTGTGGACCTTTTAAGAGACGCTTTAGAGTCTTTTGCGTCCTTAGCATTTGGTGACGGGCCCATATTCGCAGCCATAGAGCACACCACCTCAGCAGGAGCAAAAAAAAAGGAAACAAGCAAAAATAGAGAGCGCGCTCACATCAAGAGAACGATAATAATGGCGTCTTCCAGGGCAGAGAAAGGAACCACCTCACAAAAATATCATGCCCTACAGATATCAAAAACGGCACCTTCCAACAACCAGAAACAGCCACGAAGTATGGAAATATCAGTCAACGAGACCTCCTAAGAGGGCGATGGCGGTGCGCTGACTAGAAATATGACAGTAGGAAACCAAACAATATGGTCATAACAGGCAGCAAAGCAGCAGGAGGAAATAATAAAAAACAGTATAAATGTAGGAAATGTGAGCAACTTCACCAGTTCTTGTCAGTCCTTATTCATGGCAAATCCGTAGCAGTGACGGCGTCGTGCTGAGGAGAGAAAACATCCCACTCTTGAGAGAAACAAAATGGCGGCCGCTCGCAAAAACACCGAGCGCCACCTAAAAACGCCCGAAATATGGTCACCGGCAGCCTCAAAGATCAGGAAACATCTCTCATTACATGCTTGGCAGCTTCATATCCATGAGGCCACCTTCACAAATGACCGGGGCAATCCGAGGCGACAGCAAACCTCCGTCGGCTCTTGCTCCAGCGCAGAGCTCAAGCACAAACCGCCATCTCGCAGCGGCGTGCAAGCCACGCCCCTCCATACAGAGGTTTTTTGACTGAACTCGATGACCTCAGTTTTTTCAGTGTTAAGCTTCAGGAAATTCGTGTTCATCCATGGCATCACATCCATGAAGCAGTTACGAAACCTGTCAGCTGTTAACGCCACACTTTGCGTGACCGACACCACTAACTGGGTGTCGTCTGCATACGACACCAGTGTAAAACCATGATCTTTGATTAGTCTTGCCAATGGTGTAACATTTAAGTTAAAAAGTGTCGGAGACAAGGCCGACCCCTGTGGGACTCCACACAGGAGGTAGAAAATTCCTGATTGAAGGCCATCCCAGTGAATCAGTTGTTCCCGGAACGCTAGGAATGATGTAAGTAGAGTTAACGCCATACCTCCAATACCTGCTGCCCTCAGCTGCCGCAGCAGCACCGCATGATTTACGGTGTCGAATGCTGAGGTCAGATCGGGCAGGATGAGAGCAGCTCTACCCCCTCCATCCATCACTTTACGGATCTCTTCAGTGGCCATAATCAAGGATGATTTGGTGGAATGCCAAGATCTAAAGCCATGTTGGGTAGAGTCAAGAATGTTATTACAATCCAAATAGTCTGTCAGTTCCAAATTCATGGCTTTCTCCAGAATTTGTGATGGTAACGGAAGGCAGGATATTGGGCGATAATGTTTCGTCTCTGTGGGGTCTAAGGAAGCTTTTTTTTAGGATGGGTCTAATACATGCCTTTTTCCAGGCATGTGGCAATTCCCCGGAGCTAGTGATCTCATTTAGTAGAGGGGTCAAGAAAGTACTGACTTCCTTGGCACCAAATGCAATATGTGTGGAGGACAGGGGTCCAGGGGAGACTCGGACTTAGTTTGTAGCAGCAAGTTTGCAACTTGATCTGCCGCTAGAGCAGAAAAACGTGACAAGCTATGCAGCGATGGAAGATCCTCCGATAGATCTGCACTGTTCCCCTCTGGATCACTTGCTAAGTTCAGTAGTACATTATATACTGTTTAGACTTTGTTTTGAAAAAAGGAGGCAATTTGGTCCACAAAATTTTGATCCGGTGGGAATACACTATCTCGCGGACATTTTGATAAAGCTGTCACAGTTTTGAACAACTCCTTAGAAGAATTCTTAGCCGCCTGAATTTTGGCGGTGAAATATACTGTTTTGGCAAGTTTTATAGCTGCCTTATATTCCTCTAAAGTGATATTATAGCCCTTTTTATGCTCCACACTGTAGTCCGATCTCCAAACATGCTCTTTGCGCCAACATTTGACTTTAATTTGTCTGACCTCAGCCGAATACCAAGGTGAGGTAACTTGTTTACTCTGGGAGTGCTTTGTGATTTCAGGAGCAAGCGTATTTACTGATGAACTAAGCCAGATTAAAAAAATTCTGGCTGCAACGTTGGAGTCAGATGCCACATCAGGGGGATCCCTCGCCAGAGCTGTTATCAAATCACTTTTTTTGGATGGATTTCCAAGAACATGATTTGACCATACCAGGTCTTTCCACTTCAACCAGCGTGGAATACGCTCACGAAGACAGGCAGTTCTTGCCTGCTTTACACCTAGTGACCCGCAGTTGAACTGTAGCCTGGTGAAGTTCTTGAAGGAGGTAGAAACAAAGATGCAGAAGATTGACCTATCGTCATGTTTTTAGAGGCTCTTAAATTAAGCAAAATCCTATCTATAAAGTATCAATTATGGAAGGTGGTAGAAGAGTGAATACTGGAACTTGTCCCCTTGCCCTAAATTACACAGGACATTCAGAACAATATGTTTATTATTTTAATCTTATCAACATATTAAATCTTATGAATTTTTTAAAGGAATTATAAATATAGATTTTAGGTGAATGTAATTTTACTTAAGTGATGAATAATGTATTGTGTACACATTAGTGTTTTATTTTTCTAAGGATGAATTGCAATGGTTTTAATTAACTATGCTAATAAACTATTACTTACTTACTTACTTACATACCAGGTCTTTCCTGATGGCACTTACTCATGTGAGGGGCCTTTATGCTGAAATATACTGTGGAATGATCAGACCATGGTAGTGGTTGCCCGCTGACTATCTTTAAAATCAACACCATTCCACCAATGCGCCCCCTAAAATCAAGTCATTGTTACGACTTGCCTACTGACCAAATGCGTGCTAATGCCGCTTTTGTTGTATTGCCGGCTTCGTCCGAAAGGACGTTTCCCCCGTGCAAAATGTGTTCTACCCTATTGCATGATACATTCACACACAAGGATAGAAGTTTCCGAAACCTTATCTATCAGAGTGTGAAAATAGGGTTCAGATCCAATCCACTCAAACCATGCAACTGGTACCAGGCGAGGAGAATAGGAAGGTCTGGTCAGAAGGAGGCAAAAGAAACACCTCTCGTTTAAGATGTCGACATTTTCTGTATCAAGTAATCAATATTAATGTGCGAATGTGCTCTGTCTGCAAACTGCATGGTGCTTTACAGGTCCTGATTGCACCATAAAGTTTACTTTCTTCCAACATGGTTACCGGCTGGATTGGTTCCTGTCACCTTCTGCTCAAATTATGTGGGTGACAAGGAACGTTTTGTCAGAGAATCACAAGGGAGCGCTCCCAGTTTGGAGTGGAAGGTATTGTTAGTGCAAAGAAGCTAGATTAAAATGCAATTCAGAGGCTTCTGTGTCAGAGTAGCAGTCTGAACACCACAGCTTCATGAATTATTTTCTCTCCAACAACAACTAGGCTTTTAATTGGAGCTAGCCAATAGGAGTTGGTTCGGAAACTGGGTCCCCTCCCTGCACACTGGAAATATATGTAGTGAATCTCAAGAGGGAAGACTGAAAAGGTCAGCTCACAGAATGGGAACGCGACACTCCAACTGCAGCCACCAACATGATCTCTTTAAAGAAAGTACTATTAAAGTTGAATTCAGTTGTATCTGCCGAGTGCATGATGTAACACAGCCCCTTTCCCCACACCACAGTTTATGCAATCTGTCTCTCACTGCAACAGTGGTAGAGACAGGATGGATTTCAAAGAAAGTGATTTGACCATACCAGGTCTTTCCCGACGGCACCTACTCATGTGAGGGGTCTTTATGCTGAAATATACTGCAGAATAATCAGACCATGGTAGTGGTTGCACGCTGACTATCTCAAGATGTTGGTTATTGGTAAAATTACCATCCAACGTATGGCCTGCTAAATGTGTTGGCTCAGATACGATCTGTCTCTACCCAAAACTTGCAAGGTTGTCTATCAGGCGGGAGGTATCCGAGTCGTTGTTTGCTTCCAAATGGAAGTTGAAATCCCCCAATACCGTGAAGGTGGGAGTATCCAAACAAGATTCCAGAAACGTCTGGAGTGAACTAGAGAAGGGAGATCTCATTCCTGGTGGCCTGTGAATAAGTAGCCCCTTGAAAAGTTCAGAATTGTTAATTCTGACACTAAATGTCATTTCCTCAGCCTGTAAAGACAATGCAGGCAAGATCCTGACTGTGTGACAGGATCGATAAATTATGGCTATCCCTTCCACTTTTGTCCCAGCCCTATCTATATCAGCTACAAGATAGCCTTTTAGAACTGCTATATTCCAGTCCTGCTCCGAAGCGCCGTTTGCCCAGGTTTCAGTGAGGAACATAAGATCAGGATTTGCAACTTGAATCAGACATTCTAAGTCGTATTTGTGTTTACTCATTGATCTTGTGTGTAATAGGATACAGCTAATTATGTCTGAGCTAAGGCTCAAGGGTCTCCTCTCCTGGCATGAAGAACCCTCAAGGGATGTTCCTTTAGCTATGTTTGGTACTTGTGAGCCCCTAATGTGATGTGTGTTAGCATTATTATTCATACTTAGGGGATGCACCACACTGCCCCCAGTTGCTGTATCCCAGCTATTCATTACAGGTTGATACAGGGCCCTCAGGCCACAAACGTTGCATCTTCTAGAGCTGTGATTACCTCGGTCTAGCAATAAGGTGGGTTTAGCGCACTCACCACTATTCAGATCGAGACGTTCACTCCGCGAGTATGTTTGCAGAAAACGGGCAGGGGTTCTGGTGCTGGTCGTGCTCCGGGTGGCGACGGGCACAGACGGGCTTGCCTTGCTGCTCTGTGCTGCGTGAAATGGAAAGGGCAGGAATATGCCATTTTTAACATCATACAGCGCATTCCTGTCATCTCCATGTGCTGACACTCTTGGCTGCCTAGCCCCGATGCAGGCACCCTTGTACCATGGTGCAAGGGTTCCTGCATTGTAAGCAGGATTGTTTTCAAGCAGGAACGTACACATTCCTGCACCAAAACAATCCTGAGAGGCATTTACCTCTTTCTATGACACATAGAAAGAGGAAAAAACACATGTGGAGAAATAACACTATTTTTACATCTCCCCTGGGGATGCGTAGCATTTTGACGAATTCCCAGGTCTACCACTAATGGTAAATCTGGGAATGCGCCACAATCCATGGGTGGTTACATGGAAACACCCATGCTCCACCCATGGAACACCTCCGTAGGGCAGAGTAGCGTAAGGCAGTGATTTGCTCTGCCTTGCGTTACTCTAGATTTATCAAGCCATGTAGGGCCGCGCAAGGTGGCCTTGCATGGCTTGATAAATCTGACTT
The DNA here is from genome assembly GCF_964204655.1 of Triturus cristatus. Classification (NCBI taxonomy): domain Eukaryota; kingdom Metazoa; phylum Chordata; class Amphibia; order Caudata; family Salamandridae; genus Triturus; species Triturus cristatus. The sequence continues at coordinate 291,555,931 of NC_140592.1, read as the reverse complement.
TGTTGTTACGTCGCCTTTGCGTGGAGCAAGTGCAATACAACACAATGATAAATATGCCCGATAGTAACAACTTAAGTTATGGCATTTGTGTGACAGACCGTGTTTAGCAGTTGTTTTCGACTTGAGAGAGCCATCTATGAAAGTTTTGAAGGTCTGCAGCCTTTTTAAGGGTTCAAGCTACTGCTTCCGATTTCAGAATGATACCTAGTAATGACTTAAGGTACTGTAGCAATGCGAAAGGCTAGACCTATTAGCTTTGCTAATGTTGTTTATGTTTTTGGCACGATGGAGAATACAATGCTCTCTGCTGCCAGAAAATACTTTCCACTTAACATCCCTACTCTTTCCTCCCAATTCATTATCCCCCACGACACCAACAGGTCCTTACAGAGCAGGTGGTAAATGTATGCATCAAAACTCCATTGGGAATTTCATGAGATTTTATGACCCTAAAAATCAATCCTACACAGTCATTTCCCATTCAATGGAGTTGTACTCATAATTGCTCAAATCTGGTGTAGATTTACTACACAATAACCCTAAAATTGCTTGGGATTTTACCTTTACTCCAGTACTGTGCAATGAATGAATGTATTCCACATGCGTTTAGGACGCATGCATTCTGAATGCTGTCTTTTGTATAAACGCAACTTCAGGACGCATTTGTTCAGCACACAAGTCGTTTTAACTACTTGCCTTGGATGTTGGAATAGTTTAATTGACTCTCCCAACTCTGGTCTGCGCAATAGTAGGGAAGGTGTTGGACTTTAAAGTCAACACCATTCTACCAATGCGCCCCCTAAAATCAAGTCATTGTTACGACTTGCTTACTGAATGAATGCGTGCTAATGCCGCTTTCATTCTATTGCCGGCTTCGTCCGAAAGGACTTTTCCCCTGTGCAATATGTGTTCAGCCCTATTGCATGATACATTCACACACAAGGATAGAGGTTTCTGAAACCTTATCTATCAGAGTGTGAAAATAGGGTTCAGATCCAATCCACTCAAACCATGCAACTGGTACCAGGTGAGGAGAATAGGAAGGTCTGGTCACAAGGAGGCAAAAGAAACACCTCTTGTTTAAGTTGTAGACATTTTCTGTATCAAGTAAACAATATTAATGTGCGAATGTGCTCTGTCTGCAAACTGCATGGTGCTTTACAGGTCCTCTTTGCACCATAAAGTTTACTTTCTTCCAACATGGTTACCGGCTGGATTGGTTCCTGTCACCCTCTGCTCAAATTATGTGGGTGAAAAGGAAAGTTTTGTCAGAGAATCACAAGGGAGTGCTCCCAGTTTGGAGTGGAAGGTATTGTTAGTGCAAAGAAGCTAGATTAAAATGCAATTCAGAGGCTTCTGTGGCAGTCTGAACACCACAGCTTCATGAATTATTTTCTCTCCAACAACAACTAGGTTTTTAATTGGAGCTAGCCAATAGGAGTGGTTCGGAAACTGGGTCCCCTCCCTCCACACTGGAAATATTTGTAGTGAATCTTAAGAGGGAAGACTGAAAAGGTCAGCTCACAGAATGGGGACGCGACACTCCAACTGCAGCCACCAACATGATCTCTTTAAAGAAAGTACTATTAAAGTTGAATTCAGTTGTATCTGCCAAGTGCATGATGTAACACAGACCCTTTTCCCACACCACAGTTTATGCAATCTGTCTCTCACTGCAACAGTGGCAGACAGCCTTTAAATTTAAGAAAGCCAATCAGAAGTGGTCCAAATGATTAACTCCCTCTCCTCTCACACTATGCAACTTTAGACAGTGACGTCCTGGTCATCAGAAGGGGAGGGGATGTTACTTGTTGGAGCATCAAATATTGTCTGTAGAAAAGAAGCCCAATTATCGAGTGCTCTATTCACAGATAACCAATCAAGATTCATTAATATGTCAATGATACATAATTCTACTTGAAAGTCTCCTCTGCTCCGGACATTCAACGCCTCAAACAAGATAGATTTCATGTTATTTGCCAAAAACAACAAAAAAAGAATTCGGAAAGACCTTGCTCAACGACATTTACTTTGAATCCCAACTTTCACTGAATGCCAAGTCACTTAGATTCACCCTGGAGACCAACCTCACCCTCAAGGATTACATTGCCAAAAACCACAAAGGCTGCCTGGTATCAGCTCTCTCTTTTAAAGAAAGCCAAACAATTTCTTCCAGAATGCAACTTCAGAACTGGTCTTCAAGCCCGTGTACTCTCTTATCTGGACGGTGGTAATGCCCTACTTCATGGCCTCCCATACTACACACTGGAACACCTTAGGGGGATCCTGTACTTGATAGCATGGCTCATCAAGGGCTTGAAGCAATATAATCACATTACCCCTCTTCTGAAGGAACTCCATTGCTTCCCATGCCAGTTTGCACCATCTTCAAAGCCAGTTGCATCGTTTGAAAAGCCATCACAACCAGTATCCCTTCTTATTTTGCAGATAAGCTCACCATCTCTGATGGTTTTATGCACACCCACCGCCAGGACACCATCAGATTGCAGAATAAGTTGTGTAAAAAAGACAGCAGGTTTTTTTAATCTGTGCACGCAGGATCTGGAACAACATCCCAGTATCCATCAGGACCGCCCCAGTGCTGCTCCAATTTAGAGTTGAAGACTTCCCTTTTTAAAGAGCTCTCCATTACAATGGATTAACCATCCACAACCCAGTCTCCTCTCTTATTACTCGCTGACTTTAAACTTGTCTTTGACTATGTACAATACTCCGCTGCCTTTTGGCTAGGTTTGCACTATAAAAGTACCATATATATACTTAGATTAATTCATCGCCATCTGTACACAAGGTCCTTCGCTGTCTCATTTTCTGCACAGGGTGACCAGGCATTCTGAATTTCCCTGGACAGCCCGGATTTTTCAAGGTCTGTTCTAGTATTTCGTTTACTAATTTAAAAGCATGTTTCTGTTTTTGGGAGAGGGTCGGGTGAACATGCAAATAAATTGAAAAGTTATACATACTGACATTTCCACCGTCCCTCCCTTTACACCATGGGCAGAAGGTTCCTTCTTTAAAGAGCCATCTGCTGTGCTGCTTTGCCTCATTCATGCAGAACAGCAGGTTTTAACAAGGAGTGAGCCAGTGTCAGAGGTACTCATCATCCAATGCCTGGGATCCCCAGCTTGTCCATGGGACTCATTGGAGCATGTGAAAAGAAGTGTTTTCCTCTAATGTGTGTCACCTAACAGAGGGTTGAACAATTCTTGATATGCATTCTGGAAAAAGAGCCCTGAATGTGTTCTTTATAATTCCAATTTTGGTATATAAATAATTTCCTTCACTGGTCAATGAACATCACCTCACCATCTTCTACTTCTGAAATATAGTGAAGCTTATGTAGCCTGTTTGCATTGGGCTCTGGTGCTCATACTAATGTTACCCTTTATAAATGCAAGACTATGAGTCCCAGAGACAGTATGTCTCTCACAAACCGATGTTACCATTCTTGCATGTTGCGGTAAATTTGTAAAAAGACTCAGAGACACCGTACAATCCTTTCCTGGACCCCCTCAACCCCGGAACTAAATTCAGAAACGTATAACGGACTACTACATAAAGAAAATAGGAGTCAATCAATTCCGCTGTCTGTGCCCATTTCTTTAGAATAAAATGCTCAAGCACGTTAACAGCTTTGGCCATGCCCATGCGCATATTTGCTAGTTGTATTCACAGTTAGTCCAATGGTAGGCCCTCCCTATGTAATCTGTCCTATTTAATATAAGCACTGTAACTATTATAAGTTTTAAGATCTCCCCAAAAAATCTTTTGCTTTTAAAATGTATCTATTTTCATTGCACTTTAAACTATTTTGTAAGCCATACTACTCAAAAAACCTTAAAACTGTTTTTAAAATCATTAATCATAGCAGGTGCCATCACTTTATACTACTAAACCTAAACTACAATTACACGGTTGAGAAGTAATCATAACTACACAACTCATTTCTTCACAGCTAAATGGAACTACAGCCTGTAGGGATTAGTATTTGTTTAAATGCCTATAGCCTGTATATTTATTTACTAAGTTCTATTAATTTGACAATTGCTCTCACCTTCTTTACCTGAACACATATGAATCAAATAGCTTGCTGTTTTTAGCATTTAATGCTTTTAATTAACTGATTCATGACTTTTAACATTTGAAGTCCCAGAATGCAAAGAAAACAGCGCTGAATGAACTTCACATGTATGACAGGATATATAACTTAAGATACCCATTTTCTTTCTTTGGCTAATAATTTTTTTTTTAATGGAACAAAGTGCACAACCAATAAAATGCTTGGTCTTTTTCATCTTTCAAACATAAAAGGTCTGCCCTAAAACACACTTTAAGAATTCTTTGAGGAAAACAATCGTCCTATGTCCCTCTTGGGCTCTTGGCCTCTTGAATGCCTTTGCATTGCTTCAGCAACACAGAAACAGTAGTTGTCCAATCAATTTGGTAGCTATATATCATTATTTATTGGATATGGACTCATAATGTAGTTATGTCCTACCTTAACTTCCCTTCCTCACTGCATTTAGCCCAATTTTGACACAACATTTCCTAGAAAATATTCATAGAAAATGAATAAAGTCCGTATCCTTTTTCCAAAAGAAAGTCGAATGGTGGATGAATGAATGAAGTGGCATCACTTCCCCTTCTTCCCAATGACACACCTACTTGGTGCAACAACAAAGATGTTCTCTCCAATAAAGATTCCCTATATCCCCAGAATTTACGAATACGTATATATGTCTATATATATACATACTTACATATATATATATTTTTTTCAAGGGTTCCTCGATCTTAAGGACGCTACTCCACAAGCGAGTAAGTTGACAAACTTGTTTATTGGGAAGCTGCGTATTAGGCCTTCATATTCAAAAATCCCCGACGCGTTTCGAAGCAACTTGCTTCTTCCTCATGGGGCAGCAAAATGACAAATCACGTGCAACTGCAGCCATTAATTTACCCAGTACGCATGCACTCTCTGGTGAGTTGCATGCTGGTGGATGCAGTTCAATCCTTCCCACAGGTGGGGTCCGTAACAATGTCAATTAATTTTATTTGCTTTACCTTGCAATTCAACAGCCCTCCGGTGGGCTCCAGGCATAACATTCAGCCTCCATCCCTGGCTCACTTGCGCTGCCAACTGGGCTGAAAAATGCACCCCAGCAGTTCCGTTACCACATTTCCAACGGACGGTGCATCCTCCACGGCTGAGGCTGCCGCGTACTATCTTTTTCAAGGGTTCCTCGATCTTAAGGACGGCACTCCACAAGCGAGTAAGTTGACAAACTTGTTTATTGGGAAGCTGCGTATTAGGCCTTCATATTCAAAAATCCCCGACGCGTTTCGAAGCAACTTGCTTCTTCCTCATGGGGCAGCAAAATGACAAATCACGGGCAACTGCAGCCATTAATTTACCCAGTACGCATGCACTCTCTGGTGAGTTGCATGCTGGTGGATGCAGTTCAATCCTTCCCACAGGTGGGGTCCGTAACAATGTCAATTAATTTTATTTGCTTTACCTTGCAATTCAACAGCCCTCCGGTGGGCTCCAGGCATAACATTCAGCCTCCATCCCTGGCTCACTTGCGCTGCCAACTGGGCTGAAAAATGCACCCCAGCAGTTCCGTTACCACATTTCCAACGGGCGGTGCATCCTCCACGGCTGAGGCTGCCGCGTACTATCTTTTTCAAGGGTTCCTCGATCTTAAGGACGCCACTCCACAAGCGAGTAAGTTGACAAACTTGTTTATTGGGAAGCTGCGTATTAGGCCTTCATATTCAAAAATCCCCGACGCGTTTCGCAGAGAGTGCATGCGTACTGGGTAAATTAATGGCTGCAGTTGCCCGTGATTTGTCATTTTGCTGCCCCATGAGGAAGAAGCAAGTTGCTTCGAAACGCGTCGGGGATTTTTGAATATGAAGGCCTAATACGCAGCTTCCCAATAAACAAGTTTGTCAACTTACTCGCTTGTGGAGTGGCGTCCTTAAGATCGAGGAACCCTTGAAAAAAAAAAATATATATATATATATATATATATCCAAACACTCCGCTTCAATTGCGCGTCTGTTTCATAGGCAAACAACGGATACGGACCATAATTAGGCGCAAAGTTTTATTTTGTGCAAGAGTTCGCCATGACGCGTTTCAGCCCTTCCCACGGGCCTTGATCACATGACACAGTGCAAAGACATACATTGATTTAAATAACGTGGATATGCGGATGTAGTCATTGGTGCATCAGTCATACAAAGTCAGTTGAGATCAAGAACAAACTTATATGAAACTACGAGTCTGTTTTCTCTTTGTCATAGTTACATTTAAACTTCGAATGTGCAAAATTTACACAGAAGCTTAAAATGTTAAAACTTGTTTTGCCATTTGTTTGAAACAAGAATATAACCTTGATCTAATTACTGCATCATAAATGATGTAGTTCATTGTGAGCCTATTTCCACAGTTAATACAATGTAAAATACATAAAGTTGTGCAAAAATGTGCATAATTAGTGCAAAAGTGAATTAAAATTATTTTAGAAGTTTTTTTAGTTTTTTTAGACAAATGATACCACCATCAGGGAAAATCCTTTGGGCAATGTAGCACCATTGCTAACTGTATAAATACATTATGTCTATTACTGGCAGAAGTATCATGAGTAATGATAGAGGTCTATGGCTCACTGGAGCCCCAGCGATCCTCTTTTTTAAACCAGCTAACTTGTGAGTTACTATAAAGTGCAAATGCATCAAATTAAATAGTAATTTGCCTAATAGTCTATCACATAGTGGCTATTCAGACATGATCTTATACCAGTATTGATATAAATACCTGGGAGCTAAACATATGTGAAATGATATTGATATTGATAGTTGTTGTTAAGGATTAGAGATAAAGTATCCCTTTGTCAACCATGAAAAGACCAAGAACCCTACACACATAAATACATGAATACACAAATAATAAATATTAAATAAGCAAATACAATATAATCTATAATAGATAAAATATGCTTAAATATTCATATATGTATCAAATAAATATGTACATAAAAGATCACTAGATCATTCATAAATAGTTAATAAATATAGCAATAAAATCCACAAGTTTGTAAATCCCCATATAAATATCCCATATAAAACTTCAGATATGAAAACATATAACAGCACTTGTCAACAATCTAGAGAGTATTCTTATAAACATGTAAAGAGATCCCCAGTAACATTCAGGACAAAAGGTTGTTTAGTATTTAATTCTAGAATATATCTGGTTTCCATTTGGCGAAGTTTTTGTTCTCTGTTGCTGCCCCTTCTTCTGGCAGGAATAGAGTCAATTACAAAGTACTTTAAATCTTTGCTTTTGGAGTCATGTTTAGCTTTAAAATGACGTGCCACTGGGTAAGTATTGTCTTGGTTATTGATAGCCCTTAAATGTTGTAAAATTCTTTTGTGGACTTGGAGCTTTGTGCTCCCTACATAAAGTAGATTGCATGGGCATGACAAGACATAAACCGCATACTCGGTTTTGCATGTGAGTAGCTTGTCAATTTTGCGTTTTTTCTGATCAAAAGGGGTGATATATGTAGTTTTGTTTTCACCCTGTTGGCAAGCTTTACATGATTTACAGTTGAAAAAGCCAGTGTGTGTTTGTAACCAATTTGTGGACTCTATAGCTTCCGGGCTGGTTCTAACCAGCTCATCCCTCATAGATCGACCTCTACTATAGGTTATAGAGGGCCTTTTAGGTAATCTAGGGCCTATTACAGGATCACTTAAAATCAAAGGCCAATTGCGAGTTATAATAGATTCGACCTTTTTGCGCTGTTGACTATACTGGACAATGATTCTGAATTTATTTTCAGTATTCTCAATGTTGATTCCTGTTTTAGGTATATCGGTCATACTTTCTGTCTCTCTTAGTAGCTCAGCCCTATTCTTGCGCATAGATTTTTTAACTGCATCGTCTATGATACTGTCAGAGTATCCCCTTTCTTTGAATCTCTGTTTACTTTCTAGTTGGGCCATCTGCAGATCACTGTCTTTGCTGTGATTTTGCCTAAACCTGAGCATATATATATATATATACCCCCCCAAGTGGTTTAAACAGCACAGGCTGTAATGTACCACACGGGGAGAGAGGCTGCAGCAGATGCTGCGGGGGACACACCAGGTACTGCAAGATAATCCCTGTGGTCGAGAACGGATATTTGCGAGTTGCCGAGACACGCCACTTGGTGTTTGGCAGTCCCTCACTGTATGGACTGTCACTTTGGACTCGACTTACCAGCATGCCCCTGTTCTCGGAATAACACGGGAGGCATTACAGCCAATAGCAGAGGCGGGGAGTAACAACGTGTGGAAGGGAGTGGCCTGAGATCGCCACAGGACCTTTAAATCATCCCCAGGTGTGAGGCTCTATTGGGAAACCAGAACCGGCACTGATGAAAGCATGAAGACTCGCTGAAACGCGTCTGCCTGGTGTTTCCTGGACTTTGCTTTTATTTTGGCAGAATAAATCCTGGATTGTGTACCTGCATATGTCGGGCTCATTCTTTCATGGAGTGGGCATTGGGTTTTGATATTATGCCAGTATGCTGGAGACTGGCTGACCGGCATGCCCTCCCGATCTGGTGTGACGCGCAAAGACCAGCACCTTTGGATTTTTGTATGCAACTACAGCGCGTCACCCCCCCAAGTGGTTTAAACAGCACAGGCTGTAATGTACCACACGGGGAGAGAGGCTGCAGCAGATGCTGCGGGGGACACACCAGGTACTGCAAGATAATCCCTGTGGTCGAGAACGGATATTTGCGAGTTGCCGAGACACGCCACTTGGTGTTTGGCAGTCCCTCACTGTATGGACTGTCACTTTGGACTCGACTTACCAGCATGCCCCTGTTCTCGGAATAACACGGGAGGCATTACAGCCAATAGCAGAGGCGGGGAGTAACAACGTGTGGAAGGGAGTGGCCTGAGATCGCCACAGGACCTTTAAATCATCCCCAGGTGTGAGGCTCTATTGGGAAACCAGAACCGGCACTGATGAAAGCATGAAGACTCGCTGAAACGCGTCTGCCTGGTGTTTCCTGGACTTTGCTTTTATTTTGGCAGAATAAATCCTGGATTGTGTACCTGCATATGTCGGGCTCATTCTTTCATGGAGTGGGCATTGGGTTTTGATATTATGCCAGTATGCTGGAGACTGGCTGACCGGCATGCCCTCCCGATCTGGTGTGACGCGCAAAGACCAGCACCTTTGGATTTTTGTATGCAACTACAGCGCGTCACCCCCCCAAGTGGTTTAAACAGCACAGGCTGTAATGTACCACACGGGGAGAGAGGCTGCAGCAGATGCTGCGGGGGACACACCAGGTACTGCAAGATAATCCCTGTGGTCGAGAACGGATATTTGCGAGTTGCCGAGACACGCCACTTGGTGTTTGGCAGTCCCTCACTGTATGGACTGTCACTTTGGACTCGACTTACCAGCATGCCCCTGTTCTCGGAATAACACGGGAGGCATTACCGCCAATAGCAGAGGCGGGGAGTAACAACGTGTGGAAGGGAGTGGCCTGAGATCGCCACAGGACCTTTAAATCATCCCCAGGTGTGAGGCTCTATTGGGAAACCAGAACCGGCACTGATGAAAGCATGAAGACTCGCTGAAACGCGTCTGCCTGGTGTTTCCTGGACTTTGCTTTTATTTTGGCAGAATAAATCCTGGATTGTGTACCTGCATATGTCGGGCTCATTCTTTCATGGAGTGGGCATTGGGTTTTGATATTATGCCAGTATGCTGGAGACTGGCTGACCGGCATGCCCTCCCGATCTGGTGTGACGCGCAAAGACCAGCACCTTTGGATTTTTGTATGCAACTACAGCGCGTCACCCCCCCAAGTGGTTTAAACAGCACAGGCTGTAATGTACCACACGGGGAGAGAGGCTGCAGCAGATGCTGCGGGGGACACACCAGGTACTGCAAGATAATCCCTGTGGTCGAGAACGGATATTTGCGAGTTGCCGAGACACGCCACTTGGTGTTTGGCAGTCCCTCACTGTATGGACTGTCACTTTGGACTCGACTTACCAGCATGCCCCTGTTCTCGGAATAACACGGGAGGCATTACAGCCAATAGCAGAGGCGGGGAGTAACAACGTGTGGAAGGGAGTGGCCTGAGATCGCCACAGGACCTTTAAATCATCCCCAGGTGTGAGGCTCTATTGGGAAACCAGAACCGGCACTGATGAAAGCATGAAGACTCGCTGAAACGCGTCTGCCTGGTGTTTCCTGGACTTTGCTTTTATTTTGGCAGAATAAATCCTGGATTGTGTACCTGCATATGTCGGGCTCATTCTTTCATGGAGTGGGCATTGGGTTTTGATATTATGCCAGTATGCTGGAGACTGGCTGACCGGCATGCCCTCCCGATCTGGTGTGACGCGCAAAGACCAGCACCTTTGGATTTTTGTATGCAACTACAGCGCGTCACCCCCCCAAGTGGTTTAAACAGCACAGGCTGTAATGTACCACACGGGGAGAGAGGCTGCAGCAGATGCTGCGGGGGACACACCAGGTACTGCAAGATAATCCCTGTGGTCGAGAACGGATATTTGCGAGTTGCCGAGACACGCCACTTGGTGTTTGGCAGTCCCTCACTGTATGGACTGTCACTTTGGACTCGACTTACCAGCATGCCCCTGTTCTCGGAATAACACGGGAGGCATTACAGCCAATAGCAGAGGCGGGGAGTAACAACGTGTGGAAGGGAGTGGCCTGAGATCGCCACAGGACCTTTAAATCATCCCCAGGTGTGAGGCTCTATTGGGAAACCAGAACCGGCACTGATGAAAGCATGAAGACTCGCTGAAACGCGTCTGCCTGGTGTTTCCTGGACTTTGCTTTTATTTTGGCAGAATAAATCCTGGATTGTGTACCTGCATATGTCGGGCTCATTCTTTCATGGAGTGGGCATTGGGTTTTGATATATATATATATATATATATATATATATATATAGATATATATATATATATATATATATATATATATATATATATATATATATATATATATATTCAGCATAGGATTATCGCAACTTGAAATAGAATGCTAAACACTGTCAGTAATGGACTGCACCTGCCACTACATGGCCCTTCCTGTAACAGGCATTATCGGCGCTCGCTAATGGTTTTATTATTCCTGCTTATGGATTTAGAAACATATTGCATGCTGGGGGCTGTAGTTTGACATTTGATCACAGCTGCCTGGAGTTAAGCAGGATCAGCTGATCTCCCACAACTGGGAGTGCCGCATAAAGAGCACAGGAGGGAGGAGGTGCAGACTAGTGGTGCGGGGCATCTGAGGAAGGCTGAAGCAGCTGAAATACATTATGCCAAACCACAATCGGTGAATAGAGGGTTCCCACTTGAAATCCCTGCTATGTCCTTGGATTGCTTTCAATAGAGTGGTCTTTCACGTTATATATATATATATATATATATATATATATATATATATATATATATATATATATATATATCACATTTTGACTTTCCGTCTTACTCCCTCGCACTCGCGATCGGGTGCTTTCAGCGCGGTGACGGACACCGCGTCGGATTTTCATCCACAGCTCACGATATCGAAATACCAGCACTCGCAGGAACGTTTTAAATCCAAGTTTTAATTGGATAAAGTATATACACACACAGACGCGTTTCGGCTTGCCGCCTTTGTCAATAGAGGCCGGCGCCGGCATGACACAGATTTAAATATAGTGGTGGCATTTGACATAGACAGAGGACTACTCGACTTCATTCAGTCAAAGTGTCGGCCATTACTAAATGGATAGCTGTGTATACCTTGTGAACAAAATCATACATAAATTGCAACCTTCCTTATTGTTATACTGCCCTGGATGGGCTTATATCTCTAACATAAATGTCCACAGTATAGATAATGCTGAACAATAAAACACAAATTATGCCCTGAATGGGCTAGTCCTCTCTTACAACATATCAAATGTAAGACATTTTAACTCCATAACTGTCCTGATCACATCTTGTCAGCCTACCATACAAAACTCATAGGATCACTATCATCCACAAAACATTACAAATGTACAGCCATTTCTTCCCCACTATTGAGACCGCCCGGCTTTTTGGTCTGGTTCTCAATAATGTATCGTGATTCCAGTCTGCGTAACTGTAATTGCCTGTTGCCCCCTCTGACATTTATCGGTACCTGATCCATACAAAAGAAACTCAGAAGATCCCTATTGCTTCCATGGAACATCTCAAAATTTCTCGCCACCGGATAGGTGGGGTCCTTATTTTGTATGGCCCTGAGGTGTTCCAGGATTCTAATCTTTGTGGGATGGATCGTACTCCCGATGTAACGCAACCCACACGGACATAACAGACAGTATACCGTGTGTGTTGTGTTACAATTCATCAGGCTCCTTATCTTTCTTGGTTCACTCACTCCAGGCACTCTGTAGTCTAGTACTTTTCGACTATTCTTACAAGCCCTGCACTTGAGACAGGGATAAAATCCTGTAAGTTTACCAAAAGGTAAAGTTTTACTGTCACTTTTACAGTGACTCTGAACCAATGTGGTTCGAAGGGATTTCGCTCTTCTGAAAGTCAATAATGGTGCCTTCGGTAGATCCTTCCCTATCACTGGGTCGGATCTCAGAATATGCCAATTTCTCACAAAGATTTTTCTGATTGATACCGCATCTCCTGAATAATCTGTAATCATCCTAAGACTGTTAGTTTCACTGTCTTTTCTCTTAGCTTTTTCTTTTTGAAGACTTACTTTGCTACCAGTAAGCAAATCTTTCCTGGGTTTCTTTTCTGCTTTCGATATGGCTTCATTAAGGGTTTCCATTGGGTAACCTCTCGCCATAAATCTATTCATACTTTCCTTAGCTGCTGCCTTATAGTCACAGGGGCGTGTGCAATTTCTTTTGATTCTAAGTAATTCACCATAAGGAATACTCGTTATTGTTTTCATTGAGTGGCAACTGTCTGCATGTAATACAGAGTTCCCTGCAGTCGGTTTCCTGTGCAGCATGGTGCACAATCTTCCGCCTGCAGCGAACACCCTCAAATCCAAAAAATTAACAGCCTCCGTGCTCACCTCCCCCGTGAATTTAAGGTTAAGGTCATTCATATTAAGAATCTCAATATATTCCATGGCCGATTGTATTGTGCCTCTATAGATGATAAATAGGTCATCTATATATCTGTTCCAACTAAGGATTCTGTGGGTCCACTGTGAATCACCTGTTACTGCCCAGGCCACCTGCTCCTCCCACCAGCCCACAAAAAGATTTGCGTAGCTGGGGGCGAAGCAGGTGCCCATCGCGGTCCCGTGTATCTGTTTGAAGAATTGATCCTGAAAAAGGAAAATGTTATTGCACAGACAGAATTCCACAAATTCCAGAATCATATTATTGTGCTCGGCTAGATTAATTGATTTTCTGCCTAGAAACCATCTCACTGCCTCTAGTCCTTGGAGATGGTCAATACTTGTATAAAGGCTTGAAATATCAAGAGTTATCATAACCATGTCATCGTCCCAGACAAAACTTTCAATCTTAGTTAAAAAATCCTTAGTGTCTCTTGTGTATGATGCAAGTTCCTTGACAAAATCAAACAGAAAGAAATTCACGAACCTTGACATATGTTCCGTGAGACTTCCTATTGACGAAACGATTGGACGGCCTGGTGGACGTACCGCATTCTTGTGTAGTTTGGGGAGATGGTAGAAGGTCGGTACTAGGGGATGTTTGCATTCCAGGTATGCGAATTCTTCTTTGTTCAGCATTCCTCTGTGGTACCATTTATTTAACTATGACCTATATGTGTTCACACTTTCTTCAAATGCCCTCTTGGTAACACGTATATAGCTCCTCTCATCATTCAATTGTGCCAGAGCTTCTTTGATGTAATAGTCTTTCGTCAAAAGAACCACATTCCCGCCTTTATCAGACGGTTTACAAACAATGGTTTCATCTTGTTTCAGGTTGGCAATTGCTTTTCTATGCAGTTCTGTAATATTGCCTCCGCTTTTCTTTTTATATATTTCGAAGCAATTGGAAAAGAAACGCCGCGCTCAACAATCATTATAATTACCTATTGGAGTGAACTTATTTAACAGATAAAATGTCATTAAATGTCTTACAAACTACATAGTCCACAATGCATCATTACCGGCTCACGTGGCTATTTGGTATAAAATAATGAAACCAAAAACGGACTTGTAAAACTACTGTGATCAAGAGCTGTGTTCAGCTTGAAACGCGTAGGTGGAGAGAAATGTAGTCAATAAAAATCAATTGACTATTCCAGAGCGAGTGCGGCGTTTCTTTTCCAATTGCTTCGAAAAACTTTATGGGGACAAGTCCTTTCCTCGTCGCCGGCACCAGCGTAAGCTGTTCCCCCCACAAGGACATTTTTGCTCGGAATATATATATATATATATATATATTTATATATATATATATATATATATATATATATATATATATATATATATATATATATATATATATAGATATATATATATATACATGTATACATGTATATATTTATTCAGCATAGGATTATCCCAACTTGAAAAACAACCATCCGGCACTCCAAGAAGTTTTGTTCGCTCGGTAATTTTATTCCATGACGATAAACATCAACTCGATTCAGCAGTTTCACGCTGCCTTGTTCACGATGCGTGAGCGCCATTACATTTTCGTTAAAATACTCAACGCATTAGGAGACATCAACAAGGGACTTCATCCACATAGAACACACAATGTTATTTCCTTTTAGCAACATAGCTGCCATCTTGGAACATGTTTATTTGAACCAACATTAATATAAATAAGCAGTTCAATTTTCTCCATGTCCTTTCTAATATTACTAAGATAAAAACAGGTACATTTTCTGACATACATAATTCCAAAAATCAATCAATTCTGGATAAATATAATTAGCAGAAAACATTAATTTCTTGCATTTTTCGTCCAGTATTCACATTGATTAAATTTATGATTACACCTTATGTTCAAAATTACAATTTTTAACCCGTTTTATCTATTCATTAAATTGGCAGTAAATTAAAGTTCAATTTCAATTGCTTGTTTGAGCGCTTTGGTTGGCTAGTGCCTATTAAATACTGTGCAATTCTTGGCAATAAAGTGCTGGTGCTTGGGTGCAAATCAATCAAATCCCCTAACTGAATTTTATACATTCATCAATAGAACCTAGATTCCATTATAAAGTGCAAGTGCTTAAATATATTATTACTTAACTCTTCATGAAAATTAAAAAGCTTCATATATTTAAAAAAAAGATTTTGCACATAGAGGAAGAGAATATAGTCATAGTTTAACCACATTACTTTATGGTCAATTTTAAATAAATAAAGTGCTAGTGCATTAGTACACAAGAAATGATTCGT
This sequence comes from Triturus cristatus, assembly GCF_964204655.1. Classification (NCBI taxonomy): domain Eukaryota; kingdom Metazoa; phylum Chordata; class Amphibia; order Caudata; family Salamandridae; genus Triturus; species Triturus cristatus. Next base: position 291,540,456 of record NC_140592.1, on the reverse strand, counting down.
TATTACTCCATCAATCCTGAATACTCATTTACAGTACTGTAGTTAACCAAAGTGCAAGTGCTTCACAGTATATTTTGTTTTCTAAAAACAATAGGCGAGAATAGAAAAAGAGACTATACTAGGGGAAGTTTCCATTAGAAAAACATATTTCATATACTTAAAAAAATTACATTTTCTATTTCAAATTTTTCATAAGATGCTGTGGTTAAAAAGTTTCTGATTCCTACTCAAATTGAAAGACTATAGCACCCATATTTTCCAAGAATTATTCAACGGACAATTATTTAATATAACATCAGTTATGTGTAACTATGTCCCTCTTTAGATGACTTCCTAACAAATAATAACATTTGAAACAAAAAGAATTCATGTTTTTTTTAGCACAACCTTATTCTCTTTCTCCCATCTTTTTCTTTAGTACAAGCAAGTATATACATCCTCATCTACATTCAGACCATGAGGTTCCTTGCCATTGAACTCAAGTATAAAATATGTTTCCAATTTTCTGAGTTCTTTTTCATATATATATATATATATATATATATATATTTATATAATTCACTGAAAAAAACAAAGGTTACAGGGACGTTATAGTTAGGCTCAGATTTCACTCAGACAAAACCAGTGAAATTCAAAAGTTATAGTTACCTGAGCTAACTATAACTTATACCCTCGCAATACACTGCTTATGACCTCTCATATTACATCGCTCATGCCATGGTCAGTTACATCACTGATGACATATCAAATGACATCACCGATGATATCATCTGATGATTTTGAGTGTTTTCCAAACGTTTATGAGCGTTAAACATATTTATACTAAGGTACTACAAAAGTTAAATTAGTATACTTTGTGTACTACTAATGAGTGATACTATTTATTATATATTATGTGAGTGGCTGTGTGACACTATGTATCCGTGTGAGTGGGTGACTGGGTGAATTTGTGAGTGGTTATATGGGTCAATAGGTGGTTTTGTGAGTAGCTGTATGGGTCAATAAGTAGGTGTGGGAGTAGCTGTATGTGTGAGTGAGTGGCTGTGTGAGCAGCTATATTTGTGAGTGAGCAGCTGTGTGAGTGGCTATATGGGTGAGTGATTGGTTGTGTAAGTTGCTGTATGGTTGAGTGACTGGGTGTTATGTTATGTTATGTTATGTTATGTTATGTTATGTTATGTTAGAGTCAATTTGTAGAGCGCCTATCACCATTGGTCTCTAAGCGCTTACACAGAGATACCATAAACAACTGCATCTAAATCACTCCGCCAGCCGTCCTAGTTGGGATGAAGATATTATCTTTTTAAACAAATGAGTTTTCAAGTTCTTCCTGAAGGACAGTAACTGTGAGTCTGCCTTCAGGCTGGCTGGTAACTCATTCCACAATTGCCGGAGGAGTGCAGATAAAGCTCTGCCCCCTTTTGATTTTAGCTTAAATCGAGGTTGACAGAGGTTGGAGGCCGTACCCGAGCGCAGGGTTCTGCCTGGAATGTACTTCCTCAGACGCTGCTTAATGTAGTCTGGAGCTTTGCCAAAGAGTGCCTTGTGGGCTATGCAAAGACATTTAAACTGCACTCTGGACTTGACAGGTAACCAGTGTAACTTCCGAAGGAGAGGGGTGGCGTGCGAGTTCCGAGGTAAGGAATAGATCAACCTAGCAGCGTCATTCTGCACTACCTATAGTTTCCTCAGCAGCCTCTGTGGCAAGCCAAGATACAAGGCATTGCCATAGTCTAGCCTTGAGATAACTGTGGCGGACACAATGGACTGCAGGGTGGGGGCAGAAACAATAGGAACTAGCTTGCGCAGTTGCCTCAGCACCCCCGTGCACGACCCCACCACTGCCGAGACTTGGGGGGCCATAGAGAGGTCTGCATCGATCTTTAGTCCTAAACTTTTCACCACCCTGCCCGGCATGGGAGTTGTACCAAGTTCTGGGGGCCAAAACAGGTCACACCATGGGTTAGCTTGATTTGTGATGACCAGAACCTCTGTCTTATCAGCATTTACTTTCAGAAGGTTGTTGGTCATCCAGTTTACAGTGAATCGAAGCAGGTTCCTTATCGAATCCTGTGCTTCCATTGAGTCTTCCAACTGGACCAAAAGCTGGGCATCATCGGCATAGTTGAAGATTTGACAGTTCCTATGCATTAGCTCCTCCACCAAGGGTTGTAAATAGATATTAAAAAGTAGAGGCGAAAGAGCGGACCCTTGAGGCACACCCCAGGTCACAGTGCTTGCCTCGGATAACTGGTCCCCCAATTGCACTCTCTGGGTGCGACCCGTCAAAAAGGACTCAAGCCACTTAAGCACTTATCCTGTGATACCCAGCCTTGCGATATGGTCTAGCAAGATGGTATGGCTGACCGTATCGAAGGCCGCTGACAAGTCTAAGAGAATCAGGGTGCAAGGCTGTTTATTGTCCGCCCTGAGTCTCAGCTCATCAGTGACGGCGGCCATTACTAGCTCAGTGCTATGTTGGGGTCGAAAGCCCGCCTGCCTGGGGTGGAGTAAGTGGCTATATGGGTGAGTGGCTGTTTGAGTGGGCATTTGGTTAACTGAGTGGGTGTGGAGTATCTGTATTGGAGAGTGACTGTATGAGTGTCTGTATGGGTGAGTGAGTAGACATGTGAGTGATTCTATGGATGGATGAATGGATAAGCAAGTGGCTGTGTGGGTGAGCGAGTGGCTCTGTTTAAAAGCTGTATGGGTGAATGACTGGATATGTGAGTAGCTATATAGGTGAGTGAGTAGGAGTGTGATTGGTTGTATGGGGGAGTGAGTGGCTATGTGAGGGAGTATATTGGTGAGTCAGTGGCTGTGTGATTAGGTATATGGGTAAGTGAATGGCTGTGTGTGTGTGAGAGAGGGGGTGCGTGAGTGGATCTGTGGATGAGTAAGTGGGTGTGTGAGTGACTATATGGGTGTATTAGTAGGTGTATGAATGGTTGTGTGAGTGGTCTGTGGATGATATCATCAGTGATGTCAGTCAGTCAGTCAGTCAGTCAGTCAGTCAACAATAGCTTTATTCGGTTAATAATTAAAACCATCAAAGCATACAGAAAATTTCATTTGCAAATAGTTACAAATAAAGATAATTAACAAAGAAAATACAAACAGTGCAAAATACGCAAATATACATAAAAATAAGTTTAAACAGAAAATTGGCGAGAGTGAACATTAAGAGATTAAAACAGGCCAAAATTTAAAAGACTATTTCATGATTTCAAAAGAAAGAAGATAAAAAGGCCTGGTCTCGGTCTCTCGAACATTATAAAAAGAATAGAGCTAAAATATATTAGGTTACATTCGATTTCTACTTCGAATAGCCCCTGAAAGATAACTGGCAACTCCAAAACAGACAAAAGGAGAACCCAGCATTTGCAAAAATACCAAGGCGGGCCTTACTTGGTCAAAGTGGCAGTTCCTAAAAATAGGGCAAATAAATTTCTTACGTAACAGAGTGTAAAATTTACAGCAAAAAATCATATGCAGCGTATTTTGTTCAGAGGCGTTATCACATGGACAAGGGCCCAAAGTGCCCTCTTTAAAAAAGCCCTTCGGGTGTGCTAGGAGCCAGGGTAACATGTCATGTTTAAACCTAATCAGTAAAAACAAATGAAAAGGGTTATTTATATAAGTCAAGTATGGCTGAATCTCATTGCCCATACTTAACATGACAAATCTTCTAACAGACGGTTTGCACACTTCCACGCCTTCTCTCTGCAACTTTGCCCTGCACATGAACTGAGACTTTAAGTCTTTTATTTTCAATTTGGACAGCTCACATGGTCTCACAAATAATTCTGGGCATCCAAGGGTCTCCATATGAGATTTAATATATCGTAGCCAGGGAATGCACATGGCTTTATCGAGGACCAGACAATCTTGTATAATGAGCTGGTTTAGGGTTGGTGGGTGCTGCGCCCAAACCCTTAGCCAACCCATTAAAGGGGCAACAGCAATCTGGTCCACTAAATACTCGGCCCCCAAATCCTCATGAATATTAAAAATAGAAGTAGAAACAGGCAATGACAAAAGTTTCCGGAAAAAGGCATTTTCGATTAGTTGAATCTCTACTGCGGATGCATAGCCCCAGACCTCACTGCCGTACAGGGCCATAGGCACACACTTAGCGTTGTATATTTTCAGGATCGCAGGCAAGGGCCTGCATCCCAGCCGTTTTGCAAAGCCCAACAACGCTCCAGTTGCCCTGGCGAGGATATTCTGTTTCAGCGCGCGTTGCGCGACCCATGATCCTCGATCATCAAAAGTGACCCCCAAATATGGAAAGGTCTGGACTTTTGTAAGCACCTGTTTATTGCAGAAGAATTTAACCTTTTTTGCAGCTCCATCACCTATTGTCATAGAATGGGATTTCTTAAAATTTATTACTAAGTCCAAAGAGACTATAAAATCATTAAAACCATTTAAAAGGGCTTGAAGGCCTCTTGCAGTTCTAGCCAATAAGACCGTGTCATCCGCATACAACAACGCGGGAATCAACTTAGTACCTACTCTAGGGATGTCTTTACAAGATGAAGACAAAGCATCCCCCAGGTTATTAATATAGAGTGAGAAAAGCAGGGGGGCAAGAATGCACCCCTGTCTCACCCCACGCTTCACCTGCCAGGCATCAGTTAGATTCCCGTCCTTATTATAACGGACCGCCGCAGTAGTATCTTCGTGTATAAGTGCCAAAAAGGAAATCAGCACAGGGTCAAGACCCATAGTTGCCAGGGAAGCCCATCAGTGATGTCATTTAAGATGTCATGAGTGATGTCACTGACCATGTCATGAGTGATGTAATATGTGAGGTCATAAGCAGTGCACTGTGTGGGCATAAGATATAGTTAGCTCAGGTAACTATAACTGCTGAATTTAACTGGTTTTGTGTGAGTGAAATCTGAGCCTAACTATAACATCCTTGTAACCTTTGTTTTTTTCTGTGAATTACTAAGCTTTTTTAAATTCTGTTTTCTAATTATAATGTCCCTGTTTACCTTTGCTATTTTCAGTGAATCTTTGTAATGTTATTTCCTAGCTATAACATCCCTGTAACCTTTGTTTGTTTTTGGTGTGAATTTCTATGTTTAAAAAAAATATTATTTCTTAACTATATCGTCCCCGTTAACCTTTGTTTTTTTAGTGAATTTCTAAGGTCTTTTTTAATTTTGTTTCTTAACTGTAACCTTTAAGGGTGAGTGTGTGAGTGAATGCATGAGGGTCCCAGTGGGTGTGTGAGTGAATATGTTAGCATTTCAATTGGTGTGTGAGTGTCTAAGTGGGTCTGGGAATGGGTGTATAAGTATCTACTGGGTGTGTGAATTGGTGTGTGAGTGTCTGAGTTGGTCTGTGAGTGGGTGCTGAAATTTCTGAGTAGGTACATGAGTGTCTGAGTGGGTTTGTGAGTGAGTGTGAGAGTGTCTGAGTGGGTTTACAAGTGCCTCCATGAGTGTGTGAGTTAGTCCGTGAGTAAGTGCATGGGGGTATGAATGAGTCTGTGAGTGAGTGTGTGAGTCTCTGAGTGGGTCTGTGAATAGGTGTGTGAGTCTCTGAGTGGGTCTGTGAGTCAGTGCGTGAGTCTCTGAGTAGGCCTGTGGGTGGGTGTGAGAGAGTATGAATGGTTCTGTAAGTAGGTGAATGAGTGTCTGAGTGGGTCTTTAGGGACTGTGAGAATGTCTGAGTAGGCCTGTGAGTGGGTGTGTGATTTTCTGAGTGGGTCTGTGAGTGGGTGTATCAGTGTCTGAGCGGGTCTGTCAGTGGGTGTGTGAGTGCCTGAGTATGTGAATGGGTGTCTAAGTATCTGCATGGGTGTGTCAGTAGCTGTGTGAGTAACTGTGACATAATAGAACCACACCTGCCCCTTTATTCAACAAGAGTCCACAGTTTTCAACAAAATATTTACCCAAGTGGAATACTTTCTACTGGTTAGTTAGTAAGTGCCACCTCCTTGGGTAAATGTCCAGTATGTATTCTACACTACAGCTGAGTAATGGAGCACAAGTAAATGTCACCAGTGACCTTGTGTGCATTTTGGCAATGTGATTTTAGTCACAGGGACCCCATCGCCTGGGGCCCAGCTGAAAAGTATTGGGGAGGAGGACTATCTGTCCTCCTCCCCAAGCCAATTTCGGCCCCAGGGGCCCCATCTGCTGGGGCCTGACCTCTTCCTCCTGGGTGCCCTAGAGCCCACCCAGTGCACCCAGTGTACTATGTAGGGGACTGCGAGGGGAGACCTAATGCCCCCACGGTCCCTTCCAGCTCCATGTCTCCAGCAGGAGCCAGAATTTCTCCTGCACATATGGAAAAGCCAAAAATACTGCTCCCTGTGTACAGAAGAAATTCTTTCATCTGTTTCCTGCCCGCTTCACAGCGGTAAGAAAAACAGATGAAAAGTCCACTCCCAGCAAGTTTTCCTGCTCGCGCCCACTGGGAGTGGACTTACTGTTTGTTCTCACTTGGCAGGAGCTGTTAAAGCTCCCGCCAAGCAACAGCAAACAGCAATGTTCCAGAGGGGCCTACCCGAGACATAGGGAGCCGACCCTGGGGTGGCATTCCCTAGGGCCATTAATGACTCAAGGAAGGGGGCAGCATGGCCCCCCTCCTTTCATTTTCAAGGGCCTGCCTCGAGGATGTGGTGGTCCTCGGGCGGAGAATGATCTGGGAAGGGGGCTGTGCAGCCTCCCTCCTTCTAAAAGATTTAGAAAGCCCAGGGGAGGTGGTGGGCCCCGGAGCCATGCATGGCCTGGGAGGGGTCCTTGCTGCCCTTCCCCCTTTAAATGTAATCTGTGGCAACAGGGAAGTGGTGGTTCCCAGAGTCATCAAGGGCACAGGGAGGGGGGACCACGTGGCCTCTCTTCAATTTTTTTATAAAGCCCCGGGGAGGTGGTGTTCTCCGGGTGTTCCTAAAAGCCTCAGGGAGGGGGCCACACGGCTCCCCATCACTCAAAATGACATTGGCTAGCCCAGGGAGGTGGCATGATTGGCCTAGGGGAGGGGGAGCCACGTGCGTCCCTCTAATTTTATATATAAAATCCAAGCCCCCTGACCCAGGGGCTAAGATTTAAACAAGAATGGGATACCACGCTTGTTTTTAAAAAAATGCTTGTAACATATACTTGCAGCAACATTCTTTTTTTTTTAAGATACATTTTTGCCCTGCTGGGTCCTTAGGGGACCCCAGCACCAGGGATTGGGTATCTGGATATTCCTACCCAGCTATCTTACCTTTATTTTTATGTTTTTTTTGGGACTTGTCTCAGTCCGAGTCCCAAAATGGCTGGCAACACTTCCTGCTGGGAGTGTTGGCAGCCAATCAGATCACTGCATGAAATCGTCAATATTCCTTGAATATTTGTGCCTCTAGATCTACAAATTTTGATTTTCTTTAATATCTTGAAAACTGCTGAACAGATTTACACCAAATCACAAAAAGGTCACTTTCTGGACTAAGATCTAGCTTTCTGCCAAATTTGGTTTAATTACGTTTAGTGGTGCGGGCTGTAGTCGTTGCTAAAATCCCTATGGGAATTAACATCAGAAATACACATTTTTTGACCTTCCGCCTTTTTCGCTGCCCCCGCGTGCCGGATTAATCCCCACAAAAACAACAATTGATGCACAGAATGCAAAACAATGTCATACATTCACCCCAGTACAAAGAACTGGGCCTAAATCCATTGTTTTTTTGCTCACCATGCCATTCCAGTTTGGACCCAGCCATATGCAAATCAGTCTTGACCCTGCGCCCAATGGGAACAGTCCAGCCCGAACTGCCAGGTCAGGTCCTCCCTGGACTGGAAACAAGCATCCTAGAACTGGTTTCAGGCTTTCAGCCCTCATCAGCCAGGATAGCTTGACTCCAGTGACATAGAGAGCACGGGACCCAGGTCTGAGCATACCCGTCCCACTCGGGGTGAAAAATGCAAAAACAATTGATGGACAGAATGCAGAGCAATGTCATACATTCACCCAAGTACAAAGATCTGGTCCTAAATCCATTGTTTTTTTGCTCACCTTGCCATTCACGTTTGTACCCAGCCATATGCAAATCAGTCTTGACCCTGCGCCCAATGGGAACAGTCCAGCCCGTACTGCCAGGCCAGGTCCTCCCTGGACTGGAACCAAGCATCCCAGGACCGGTTTCGGGCTTTCAGCTCTCATCAGCCAGGATAGCTTGACTCCAGTGGTATAGAGAGCACAGGACCCACGTCTGGGACTACCCGTCCCACTTGAGGTGAAAAATGCAAAAACATCAATTGATGGACAGAATGCAGAACAGGGTATCCCCAGACGTGTGTCCCGTGCTCACTACACCACTTGATTCAAGCTAGCCTGGCTGATGAAGGGTGATGCCCTGAAACCGGTCCCAGGACGCTTGTTTCTGGTCCAAGGAGGACCTGGCTTGGCAGTTCGGGCTGGACTGTTCCCACAAGGAACAGGGTCAAGACTAATTTGCATATGGCTGGGCCCAAACTGGGGTGGTGGGGTGAGGAAAAGAATGATGATTTAAACCGAGATCCTTGTGTCTGGGGGTGAATGTTTGCGTTGTCCAGCCTTCTGTCCATCAACTGGTTCTTTTGCATATGTCTCCCTAAGTGGGAAGGGTATGCCCAGACGTGGGTACCATGTTCACTACACCACTGGATTCAAGCTAGCCTGGCTGATGAAGGGTGATGCCCTGAAACCGGTCCCAGGACTCTTGTTTCCGGTCCAGGGAGGACCTGGCTTGGCAGTTCGGGTTGGACTGTTCCCGCAAAAAACAGGGTCAAGACTGATTTGCACATGGCTGGGTCCAAACTGGGGTGGTGTGGTGAGCAAAATAATGATGGATTAAACCCAGATCCTTGTGACTGGGGGTGAATGTATGCATTGTCCAGCATTCCGTTCATCAACTCTTTCTTTTGCATATGTCACTCTAAGTGGGAAGAGTATGCTCAGACTTGGGCCCCGTGCTCACTACACCACTGGATTCAAGCTAGCCTGGCTGATGAAGGGTGATGCCCAGAAACCAGTCCCAGGACGCTTGTTTCTGGTCCAGGGAGGACGTGGCTTGGCAGTTCGGGCTGAACTGTTCCCACAAGGAACAGGGTCAAGACTGATTTGCATATGGCTGGGTCCAAACTGGGGTGGTGTGGTGAGCAAAAGAATGATGGATTAAACCCAGATCCTTGTGACTGGGGGTAAATGTTTGCATTGTCCAGCATTCCATCCATCGACTGTTTCTTTTGCATAATAATCCCCACAGGCACAATAATTTACCCACTGAAAATATAGACGCTCTTTCAGGGACCAATGCAATGCAAAACAGGTCTATTGTTGAAGCTTCAGCATCTGCTGTTGTGTTTCGGCCTGAAAGATGCCTTAATCGCATGACAGGCATGGTAATGCAATTCCAAAATATAACCACAGTGACATAGGCAGCAGAATAGGTGAAAACAAACTAAGCGAAAAGCACTAGCACCAAATTGGAGTTGTACCAGCAAAATAAACAAATTAATTAATACCTGCATAACTGTTAATACCTGGCTTCTTTTTATGTGGTTTCCCCTGTCATTTTGTTTGTGGTCTCCTGTTTTTGACTGTGAGCTGTACTTCGTTTTTGCTGGCTTTAGGGCTCTGGGCACTTTACCACTGCTGACCAGTGCTAAAGTACATGTGCTCTGTGTCTAAAATATAATGGCATTTGGTTTCTTCATGATTGGCATATTTGGTTTACTAATAAACCCCTAGTACAGTGCACTGTGTGTCCCCAGTGCTGGAAAATGCTACCAGTGGGCCTCCTAGCACTGATTGTGGCACCCACATGACTAGCCCTTCAAACATGTCTCAGGCCTGCACTGCAGAGTCTGTTCGCGCAATCTTTAATTGCCATGTCGACCTGGCAAGCACACCTACATGCCAGGCCCAAACCCTCCCTTTTATTACATGTAAGGCACCCCTAAGGTAAACTCAAGGTAGCCCCATGGACGGGGTGCAGTGTATTTAAAAGGTATGATATGTAATTGTGAGTTTCACATGTCCTGATAGGGAAAAATAGCTCAATTTGTTTTTCACTACAGCAAGGGCTATCTCTCCCATACGCATTGGAGCTGCCTTGTAACACTTTACAAGTGGATCTTCCAATTGGTAGCTGATAGAAAATTGGAGTTTGGTGTCTCTGGACTCATAATTTTAAAACACATCTTTTAGTGAAGTTGTTTTTAAACTGCATGTCTGAAACTGCCACTTTTCGAAAGTTGGCCTTTTCTTACTTAACCATTCTGTACCTCTGCCTGTCCCTAGAATACACATCTGGGTTGGATGATAGTTGGGCTTTGTGCATTCACTCTAGACAGTCACACACATAGGGAGCTGAGGTATGACCTGCATATCCCGATGGCTCATCATTTGGCCAATGGGCCTTCCTGAGCTAGAGTGGTGGGAGGAGTTGACACTTGCACCTGAATAGGGCTGTGCCTGTCCCCACGCAAAGGACTGCATACCCCCCTGTAGTGTGTCTGGAGCCAGGGCCAGGAAGGGCAGAGTCCTGTGCACTGCAAAGACTTTTCTTTGAATGTTTCCCTGCTTCAAAGTCTAAAATGGGTATGAGTACTGGACCTCTGATACCATATACTCAGAACTCTTCTGGACTGAGGACATTCTGTCAAGAAGAGCTGTTATGATGCCTGGAGGGACTGCCACTTTGCTGCTTGCTTTGCTGTGTTGGCGTGCTCCTTCAGTTAGAGTTCTGGACTTTGTTCTCTTCATCCTGCTTTTTAAGGTTCCCCAAAGGCTCAAGTTGAGCTTACCTCCTCTTGGAAGTCTCAGGCCCTCAAAGACTTCACCTGAAGTGCCTGGGCTTTACTTCTGAGAGCTCTACTCTGCCAAATGGTGCCAAAACAAGTTTCTGGGCCCTTAGAAGTGAGTTTTCTGTGCTAAACAGCAAGAAACCAGTACATTGACTTTGATTGTGACTTCAGAGCCGGTGCCGCTCTTCGACACTGTGCCGCTGCCTGCACTGGATCCATGGTCCCAGCCCAACGCAATTACAGCAACTTGCAATGCAGGCCCTGATGCCACCACAGTATGAGTCCCAAGCACTGCATCAAGGAAGTCCGTAATGCCAGACTCTGACTTTGCTGCTGCACCTGTGACCCCATGGTGTGAGATTGACGCCACGAAATTGACTCCTCGTGGCTTGACCTGCGACGCTTCATTGACCCTGCACCGCCAGTGGAACCGACGCCTTGCCACCAATGCCACATCCCTCCCCTGTGCCTTTCAACATCCTTGGCATCAACGGCTCAATGACTCTGCACTGCCTCCAGGAATCGATGCCTCACTTGCTTCAGTGATGCCTCACCTCTTTTGTGCAATGCACTGTCTGTGTACCGACGTGCCAACAACCTGCACCACGGCCTCAGCAACGTCTAACCTCCCCTTCGCGTTGCAACATCTTTTTTTGTCATTGTTTCCAAGGTACTGTAACCAGGGTCTGTATGACTCCGTAGCCGGCCATCGCTCCCTAGCGGTCGGTCCCGAACTTTTGGATTTAAATTCGTCAAGCACGTTGTTATAGCCCAGCCAGAGCTATTGTGTTTCTAAGTGCTATAACTGCATTTTATCTTTGAAAATTCATATTTTGACTTGTGTATATTGGATTTTTGCCATTTTGGTCGTCATACTCAGATAAATATTGCCTATTTTTCTGAAATGGTGTGAAGTTCTTTTATGGTGTTTTCACTGTATTACTGTGTGTGTGTGTGTGTGCACAAATAGTTTACATATTGCCTCTTTAGTTTACCCTGAATGATCTGAGCCTAGCTACCCGAGGGTAAGCACAGTTTAAGTTAGTGTATACTACACTTACCGTGACTAGGATTGGGGGTCCCCACTTGGACAGGGTGCATAACTATGCCATCTAGAGACCCAATTTCTAACAACACTATGTAGAAACTGCATCACTACTTACTTATTCAGCCCAATACAAACAAAACACACATACTGAACAATCATCATGTGACGATAAGGCATAGTGCCAATGCACAGGACATATTAATACGAATGCAAATCAGGCAGGCTGCCATAATAGTGGAGGAGTGTGGCTCAATGGTTAGAGCAGCAGACCCTGAAGCAGAGTTCTGGCCAGGGACCAGGGTTCGATTCCCGCCTCGGCGGGGCTCGGGCTCAATTTCCTCAGACCTGTCTATTCTCGCCTCGGTGCCTATTCTAATCATGGGCCCCACGCTGCAACTCTGGGCAATAGCTTGCTTAGCCTCCACACCGGCCCCATCAGCGCTAAGGATGCCTCGCTTCACCCTGGGGGTGCCCAGGAGTGGACACTTCACAGGGAAAGCCAGGAGGGGTTCCACAGCGGTATGAGTATCAGCGCCAGGAAACCGCAAAAGGCGAAACCGCAAGGTGGCCGTCTGGTGACAGTGCGCTCTATAAGTACCTTGACATTTACATTTACATTATAGTTAACTCTTGTGCTCAGTCTCTGGGTTCAAATGCATGATACATTGACTGACAAACATACTGGACTAGGGAAAGGCTCGTAGGATGTCCAAGCACACTCCACAGAATACAAAGCTATGCCTTGGTTTGTGCTGGTCCCTCCTAGTAATAGCATGTTCAATACAATACAATCAGAAAAAGTTACGCTTGGTTGCTCCAGGGGTGGACTGCACACATGCTGCTACTGAGGTACAACATCGAGTGGAGTAAATACCAAATATAAAGCCACAGAGGGCACCTCTCTGATAGATGCCTGGCAACATATCGAACACATTGCAAGTGAAATTCAAAAAATGACTAAGAAAAGGTACCCTCTGGCATCCTGACATAGAAGCAAATAGACGAAATGAGAGACAAAACAAGCAAAAGTGAACATATTATCTGTGACTTGCTATGCAAACACCCAGGTGCGATTTGGAAGAAAAGTGTAGTGGTTCCCACATCAGCACACCATCACATCACATCGAGCTCCCCATCCTTTCCTCCTGTAATAAAATCATACATATATACAAATTAAAATCAATTCTAGAATAAATAATCCCTAATGAGAGAAAACGTTAATAGAGGCTGCATTAAATTCTATTGGTCACCTAAGTGAACCTTCATTTCCTCCACAGTATTCAAACCCAGGGGACCTTTGATTTCCAGATTAATTATATATCTAGGTTCTTTCCTTCTGAGTAGTAATGTTTTGCCTCCTCTGAGTTTGTGTGGTACCTGCTCAATGGCAAAATATGATAGCTTTGATCTATTTCTGAAATGAATCTTGCTAAAATGTCTCGCCACACAATGGTAGGGGTTACCATTGTCAATAGCTCTCATATGTTCCAAAATCCGCTTCTTAACAGCATGTATGTTGCTGACTACATATCGTTAGTTGCAAGGGCATTCCAGTATGTACACCACAAACTAAGAGCTACAAGTCAAAAACTGCATTATACTCCTGTTGCACGTATCATATGGAACCTCATATTGTTCTTTCAAGCCTTGCATCTCCCACATAGGAGCTAAGAGCCTCTGGTCTGAAGATCATGGCACGCTGACTAGAAGATGTTGTTGTATCTTAATTTCCAAATTACAGATAGTTCCTTTGGCTGTATTGCAGCAATTCAGTTTTGTCATTGGATCTGGTCGGTTCAGCACTTTTACTATTTTCACGCAGACTTGTCCAGCTGTCGTCTTTTTAACAAGTGTGACTGAGAAAGCAAGGAGACCTGGAAGTGACCTTTAAGGGATAACCAAAAACAAAAACACAAAGGCCATTATCATGATTCTGGCAGTCCACAGATGGCCATACTCGCAGGGGGCGGTGGTGACAGTCTTTTGACAGTCCTATTATGACCTGGGTGGTCGGGCCGCCCTGGGACCACCACAGCTGGCAGGGATCAGAGATCCCTGGTCGTCGGACGGCAGTCTTAAGGTCGCAATGTGCTAGGCGGGGCTGCTAGGGCCCTGCCAAGCATATTACGAGTTTCCTCACTGCCACACTTTTCATGGCAGTGCAACTGCCATGAAAAGTGTGGTGGGGAGGAACGAAGTCCCTTTTGTGCCTATGCTCTATGTAGATGCACACAGGGGGACACACCATGTGCCCCCTGTGTGCATGCACACCAGTACCTGCACGGCGTGGACTGCAGCAGTCCATTCCATGCAGGTACTGATTTAACATTCCCATTGCGGTGCCTATTTCATACGCACCGCCATGGAAACTCCAAAGAACCGCCTGGCAGACAGGAGAAAACGTCTAATCTGGCGGGCGGTTCAAACATGGGTTTGGCAGTGCAGGAGCATGGCGGTCCCACACTGCCAAACCCATAATAAGGTCCAAAGGCAAGAGAGATTGCTTTACTTAACAACCTATTAACCTATAGGTGAGAGGGTAGCATCTCCAACAGATCAAACGCACAGGAGGGGGAGAGGAAGGAGAAAAGTCCTATGCTTTAAATACGCTCCCCACATGCATCCTCCTACACACACAAGCAACATACACACAAAATCCTTGTACCACATGGATGGGCAAAGGACCTATTTGCAGGGGATTGGCAGAATCATTGAAAGATACAGGAGAAGCCGGTGGGCAGCCGTCCCAAGCAGGAGACAGATAAAAAGACTTGCCCTGCTATCATTTTGCTGCATTCTCTGTCAACCATCTACAGCCAGGTGATGCTACAGTAGTCACACTCTTTAGTTTCGTGGCAGCTAAACATTGGAATAATCTTCCTCTGCTGTTGAGAAGTTCTGGGGAGTTTTCCTCTTTTAGAAAGGAATTAAAAAGTAACATTTCTCTTTCCTAGGCATGATTAATTTCCTTCGAATGTTTTGTGTGGTGTAGGTATAATTGTCTAAAAGCGCCAGGATACCCTTCGGGTGACAGTCTGCGCTATACAAATACGCCATACATACATACATACATACATACACTCATTAAACGGAAGGGGCACTTGCTGTGCTTCAACAACATATCTGTGCTCCATATCACAGAAACATCTCAGGGCACACACATTATCTTTGTGAGTGTCAAACTACCACAGCTTGTTTGGAGGGAATTTGAGGAAGACGCACATGCTTTCGAGAGATATGCAGGTGACCTTTTTCTGATCTAACACATTCAATCATAGGGACTGAGCCCTAACTCCCAATTAGTTCTCGACGACTTAGCTGAAGTCTTCCTGGTAGCTCCATATCTCTCACTTTGTTTTCTGTCCAGACCCCACTGCTGAACTGAGTCGCCGACATGTTATTCAAGCCCGTGGTCTGACACAGTTTCTATCCAGACTAATGACATCACTACCTAGAGCTCAGATGTTGCCACAAGGCAAGGTATCAGTACTATAGAAACTCCTTAAATAAAAAAATAAACGTTTGAATGCATTCAAACCTTAATTACAAATTTTCAGAGTTATCATGGTACTTACCTATGCGACCTGGCATTCACTAAATAGGAAAACATGAAGAATTGTAGACCAGCGATGTCCAACATATGCCCAGAAGCACCAGTTTCACACCAGAATTTCATGCTAGCCACTGGCTAAGCATATTTTTTTTTTTAATTAATTATATATTCCTCTGCAAGTGGAGGGCAAGCTGGTTGGCTCCAAAGTATTTGGAAGGGCCAGTGGCGTAGGTAGACCTACTGCCATCTGGAGCCAGTGATCGAAGTGGGGTGAAAAAAAGGAGGGGAACTGTGGGCGGAGAATCAGAGAGCGGGAATAACCTGAGAATTGGGTCAGTGGGTGGCGTCGGAGGTGGGTCCAGAAAAAGAAAACACATTTTTAATATTTGGCCATTTCACTGACCAGTTACAGCCTTTTATGTTATTTAATTCAACCAATGGATACACATGTTTAGTTAAGATTTAATATGAGTCATTGACATTAAAATATATTCAGAAAGTAAGATATGTTTAAAATCACAGAATGTCCCAAATACACTTGAAAGTGGAATCACAAGACATTTGTCTCCGAGCCATGCAGTTTCTGTCATCAGCACTTCTCCCTTTTTCCACAAGAGCAGTTAAAACACGAATGGCAAAATATCCTAGTATGCAAAAGTTTTCCACATGATTATGGATCTGCCATATTTGCCACATAATACATCATATGCTGCATAATCTGACGATTTTAACCAAAAAATAGTTTCTATCTCAAACGGATCAAAAGTTACAAAGAAATGTGACTTGTATTTCTACAAAGTGGAGGGCTGTTTAGAAAGGCTAACTGGCCACCCTTCTCACTGCTGCATTTGTATGTTACACTGGTACGAATGAGGCAAAATCTCTGCAGATACTGCTAGTCTGTGTAAAAATGTAAAAATAATAAAGTATCAGAAAATGTACTGCATTATGCTGCAGTCTTTTTTTTGTTGCATAATTTAGTCAACACTGCAGCATAATGTTGTCCTACATTGCTGCATAATTCCAGTGGTCCCAAAGTAGGCAGCACATGTTAAAAGTGCTTGTGCATGAAGAAGAGAGATCGTGAAGTTTGCGAACTTAGTGTGGTGTGCGTGCAAAACATGCATTGCCGATCCCTGATGAGATGCACTACCACTGCTGAAACAAGGCCAAGGGAAGTACCAATGGGTGAGGTGGCATAGCCTCAAGGGTTCTGTGACCTCAGTGACAGAGTCACTGTCGTTCTAGGGTGTGCTGCTTTGTAGGCCTGCCCACAAGACTGGAGGTGAACTTCAGTTTGGATTGTGGTGGGCGGACCTTCAAGGTTAACCCACACTTACCAACACTAAGGTCCACTTGCTGGTGCTAAGACACCAGGGGGGATATTATCAAGAACATGTGATAAATACCGCAAAAGTAGCTTAACGCAACCCTTCACATCGCAGTCTATCGCGGGAAAATAACTGTGTGTTAACGTGGTATTCACAAGCCGGCAGTACCATGTGATAGGCTCACGAGAACGCGTCAAATGTCAGCGATAAAATCAATGTGACGCCGCAAAAATGTAAACCACAAACGCAAAAAAAGCTGTGATGACACCAATCGCGATACAAAAATCTGCGAAAACCAGCGAGAGGCCTGCAATTCCCACGCGTCATGCGGGAAAATGCACCATAAAAGCAACATAAAAAACACACCAAAACCAAAAGAAACTATGTAGTACCATAGATGCCCCTGGACCGAGTGCAGAGGGCAACGCAAACTCCACAAGCCCCACAGACCACCAGCAAGGAACAACTCTGTCGGGGAAGGCCAAGGAGAAGAGGGAGAGGAAGACGGGGTGCAGTCCGCAGGAAAAGCAGATCAGCGCCACGGAGGTGACAGAACACTACCATCAACTGAACGTCAATTTAACAAACGTGAATGCAGTCGGAGTGTCGAGGAGGTCTACAGAGGAGGACAAGAGGCACTGGCATGAAGTGAAAAGTCAAACCAAGCACAAACCCTCTGCAAACATGAAGGCAGCAACGGCGATTGGAGGTGGGAGTCATGCGCCACAGGAGGAGCAGGATCAAATGGAGGCCACAGTCATCAGGGTGGAGACGGTGCAAGGAGTTTAGAGTACGGACACAACTTGATAGGTCCTGACACAACATCAACAGGATGAGTAACGGCCAGGGACTGGGGGGACGGGGGGTGACGGGCACAATGGCGCACATGCACAATGACGTGTAGCACACCACACACCCACAATGACCCTGGATCATGTTCCCCATCCCCGTGGCACACAGCAGCACACACAAATAGCAATCACAGCACATTCCACGACAATGTGGTACAAAGTGCAACACAGACACTGCAGAACAGAGGACACAACCGGGTCCGCCCATGTGCAGAAACAGGCCAATCACATCTAACATAGCCAGAAACTTTGAGATGGAAATGTACGTGTACAAACTCACATTCGTCATGTAGTCCACATGTCCACTGTCCCGCCTCAAATCACAGCACCTCCCAAATAGTCACAATGTACATTGTCATACAGTCTGCATGCAAACAAGAACAATGCGCCAACATACATGTCAACACAATGTCAACATGCATCGCCCCTTCACATTGCAGATGGACAAACAACACCTCCAGCAGAGCAGACCAGACAACTCATCAGTGATGCTGGAGAGGACCACCACACCTCCGACACCGATGCCCTACAACAGCCCATGGACATCTTAGGCAACCCACCCCCCGGAGCCGGGCAGTCAAGCTACATAAAGGAGACCCCAGCCCCTGCACAGTCCACACAGCAGGAAGCACCCGCCACCACAGCTGGCTCCCAACACTCCACCGAGGCACACATCGCATTCCAATGGCAGGTGTCAGAATGCAAAAAGGAGGTAGCAGAACGGGTGTGGGTGGGGTCAGAGCACATGGAAGCCTAACTAGATCACATACGTGGGTGTCTCAGTCCCATCAGGGACTACCTACACCCCACAAAGGAGACCCACACTGCGACAGAGACACATGCATTTGCACATGTCCTGTAATGAACTTTTGAACCCTCCTGAGGCACAGCCGTGATTAGCAAGGAAAACTTAGCATAACTTTGTTTTAAAAGTGTAAAATTTCACTTTGCTTTTAAAATCACTCACCTTCCCTGTCACATCACTGCAGTGTGCAGGCACCCTTTCCTGCTGAAAAACGAGCACTGGTAAGGGCAAAATCGCCGTTTTCCCGCCAACTTCATTCTCCTCTCCCTGACTGGGACACACCCACCTTGAGGCCACGCCCCCCTCTTCAAAGTTATAAAAGACGCGCTGACTACTAGCGCTTTAGATAACTTTTGAACCCTCCTGAGGCACAGCCGGGAGTAGCAAGGAAAACTGAGCATAACTTTGTTTTAAAAGTGTAAAATTTCACTTTGCTTTTAAAATCACTCACCTTCCCTGTCACATCACTGCAGTGTGCAGGCACCCTTTCCTGCTGAAAAATGAGCACTGGTAACGGCAAAATCGCCGTTTTCCCGCCAACTCCATTCCCCTCTCCCTGACTGGGACACGCCCACCTTGAGGCCACGCCCCCATCTTCAAAGTTATAAAAGACGCGCTGACTACTAGCGCTTTAGATAACTTTTGAATCCTCCTGAGGCACAGCCGGGAGTAGCAAGGAAAACTGAGCATAACTTTGTTTTAAAAGTGTAAAATTTCACTTTGCTTTTAAAATCACTCACCTTCCCTGTCACATCACTGCAGTGTGCAGGCACCCTTTCCTGCTGAAAAACGAGCACTGGTAAGGGCAAAATCGCCGTTTTCCCGCCAACTTCATTCCCCTCTCCCTGGCTGGGACACGCCCACCTTGAGGCCACGCCCCCCCTCTTCAAAGTTATAAAAGACGCGCTGACTACTAGCGCTTTAGATAACTTTTGAACCCTCCTGAGGCACAGCCGGGAGTAGCAAGGAAAACTGAGCATAACTTTGTTTTAAAACTGTAAAATTTCACTTTGCTTTTAAAATCACTCACCTTCCCTGTCACATCACTGCAGTGTGCAGGCACCCTTTCCTGCTGAAAAACGAGCACTGGTAAGGGCAAAATCGCCGTTTTCCCGCCAACTTCATTCCCCTCTCCCTGACTGGGACACGCCCACCTTGAGGCCACGTCTCTCGCATTGCTCCCTCCCTACAAATATTTGCATGTTCCGGAAGCGCAGCAGACGAGCGCAGCGGGCGCGACGAATGCACGCCGAAGGTGCGCATAAGGCAAGCTCGTCTGTGCTCGTCCGTGCCGAGACCGGGCCAGGGGCCAGAACCTCTGATCAATCCCCGCGACAGGCTCCCCACATCTACCCCAAATCTATATTGATGGCACTGCGCACGCCTAACTCCGACTGCGCTCAATATAATCCACACCTATGGTCAGATACCACAAAATTTACATGTCCCCACTGTAACGTGAAGCTACAGATAACGAATGAAAAAATCAAAACGCATGCTGTCACTGCATCTATGTCTTCCGACATCACCGCTGCACTAATCAATGCACGATCTCTTGTCAAGCACCGGCAAGAAATACACGATCTTACTATCAACAACAACCTTGATTGTCTCTTTCTCACGGAGACATGGACGGATGGACCATCCGATCCTGACATGGCAGTTGCGACCCCCCCAGCCTATAACGCCTATCGCCTAGATAGAGTGGAGCAGCGCGGAGGAGGACTAGCCATCATCGCCCGCGACCACATGACGGTCAGAATATCTCACATTCACTCCACCTCCTGCGAAGCCCTTCTTTTCGATCTTAAACTCACCCCATCGTTTCATTTTAAAGGCATCCTACTATATCGACCTCCAGGCTCTCGCACCAACTTTCTAGCAAATCTGGGTGCAATACTTGAAGCTCCAGCGCTGGAAGATTCATTTACATTATTGGGCGACTTGAACTTCCATCTTGAGAATGCATCTGACAAAGATACCCAGTCCTTGATATCAGACATGCACACCATGAGTCTTCGGCAACTGGTAACCACCCCCACCCATATAGCCGGTCACACGTTAGACGGCATTTTTACTAATATGCAAGGCGTTAATATAACAGATACCTTACCAATGCCATGGACCGACCACTTCGCCATTTTTATAAAAATATCAGTCACATTAAATAGACTCAGACCCCACTCTGTACCGAAACCACAAACCATCAAAGTTTGGAAGGACATCGATCACGCTGAGCTAACGAGCCTACTTGAAAAAACTCGTCCTGACTCAACATTTGATCCAAACTTGGCCACACGACAATTTCAGGAGTGGATAGGTACCGCCACCCACTCCTTAGCCCCAACTAAAAAACTCTCTAGAAACAGAGCAACGCCATCAGCCCCATGGTTTACAGAGGAGCTCCGTATTAAGAGGCAATTCTGTAGAAACAGGGAGACACATTGGCGCAGATCCTACAGCGCTGAAAGCAAATCAGGCTCAGCATTAGATCCTTGTCCTCTAAAAGTCATTCGTCCGATCATGGACTATCTCTCCCTTGACATTGTATCAATCTGCAACACAATGTTCAGAACTGGGATATACCCAGACTCCCTTAAAAATACCTTGGTCAAACCCCTACTTAAGAAAGTTAATTTGGACAAGGACCAACCAAAAAACTACCGTCCGATAGCCAGTCTCCCCTTTTGGGCAAAGGTAGTGGAAAAGGCTATGAACTCACAACTCTCAGAGTTCATAGAAAAACATCACCTACTGGACAACACCCAATTTGGTTTCCGCAAGTTCCACGGAACCGAAACTGCCTTAATAAAAGCTACAGAGGACATAAGAGTGATCCGGGACCAGGGAGGTACAGCAATACTCATACTGCTCGATTTGTCGGCAGCCTTCGACACGGTCGACCACAAGATCCTGGTCAACCGTGCCGAAAACCTGGGCATCCGCCACATGGCTAGAAATCTGCTCTCCTCCTTCTTGGCCGGTAGATCACAGGTGGTCACACTGGGGCCCTTCCAATCGCACAAGCTGTCACTACCGTGTGGGGTTCCCCAAGGCTCATCCCTTAGTCCGACACTATTCAATATCTACGTGTCGGACCTGGCCTCTGTCATCAAGGCCTATGGGATGAGCCTTACTTCGTACGCGGATGACACCCAGCTTGTGTTGGCCATTAACGGGAATGGAGACAAGGTAGCTGAAAACTTTCAAGAGGGCATGCGGGCGATCGGTGAGTGGATGGCCTCTAACTGTTTAAAGTTAAATGCCGAAAAAACGGAGGTCGTCATATTTGGACATCTCTCCCCAGGATGGTCAAACACCTGGTGGCCCCCCACGCACGGAACACCACCTACACCAGCCATCACCGTCAGAAATCTGGGGGTGATTTTTGACGATAAATTGAATTTTATGGCCCACTCAAATAAAATAGCAGCAACAGCCCATCACAAACTTAGGTTGATCAAGAAAATCATGCCGTTTTTACCAACCTCAGCAGGTAAGACGCTGGTAAGCGCCCTCGTGCTGTCATCTCTTGACTATTGTAACGGCTTATTCATCAACGCCCAAGCAAGAGTGACCAACAAAATGCAGACCATCCAGAATGCTGCAGCCCGCCTCCTGTCTGGAATCCCTAAGTTCTCACCAATCTCTGAGACTACAAGGGACTTGCATTGGCTCAAGATTCGAAACAGGATCAAGTTTAAAGCGCTGTGCATACTCTATAAAGCATTGCACAACTGTGGTCCACATTTCCTGAAATCCCATCTCAGATACCAGTCCTCCATAAGATCGCTCCGATCTAATAACCTTAAAATCCTTCAAATACCACGAACAAAAACAGTTAACTGGGGCGATAGACGCTTCCTTGTGGCAGCTCCCAGGTTATGGAACTCCCTGCCAGCATCCATCAAAGACAGCCCATCCCTGATGCATTTCCGTAGAAAGATAAAGACCTGGCTGTTTGATCAAGAATAGTTACCGGCTTAACCTCGGGAATACCTTCAAAGTTTCTAGCGCCGAGACGCCTACGGGCAATTGTACGCGCTGTATAAATCTCAAAAATAAATAAATAAATAAATAAACCACGTCCAGAGACCCAGTATTATCATTCACACACCCACGCCGGACCTCCGTGCGATTGCCCAGTCCACTCCCCTTACGTATAGAGTGGGTGACGACAAAGCTACACATCCAAGGTCCTACCCGCTGCCAGCGGGGACATGGTTGCGGCCACTGTACACCGCACAATGTAATGTTGTAGAGCCCAGATCCCTTATGCATACATTATGACCACACGGACACACGCAGATAGTTTGTAAGACTGACTATTGGCACATGCGCCCGGCCCCAACATTGGCAGGGTCACATGTACAGTGATGCCTGTGCTGGATGTGTGTGGGTGAGTGTAAGGCAGCCCCCAATGAGTGGTTTGTGCTGGCAACAGCTACAACACTGAAGCCTTTCAAAATGGAAACAGAAAACACAAGCATTACAGAGACAACTGCGGAGCATCATGGTGGCAGCCGGAGCAAGTTTAAAGGTCACCCAATGAGTAAACAGAAGTGTACATGAGCCATGGTGCACTAAGTCAGTGGCACCTGCAGTGCTGATCAGGGTATCAGGCAGATGATGGCATCCACGACAGGTGTGAGCAACTCTGATAGTCTGGCAGTAAGGCATTTGGAGGTGGACCTGGCAGGAGTGGCGTGTGCCTCCTGCAGTGATGCGACGTCCGGGCCGGCCAGGACTTGATTTGAAGTGTGATCCCTGTTGGACCGCAGTTGAGGCCGGAGGCAGCGGACAGCGCAGGGCCACAGACACATGGCGGCGATGACCCAAGGCCATCGTCTCAGAGGCCATCCAATATCTGATCAGACAGGGTCCCTGACTTGAGCTGCACAGAGTTAGTGGCCCCGGATACACTGCGGCCGGCACAGGCACACCGCCACGGGACGGTGACTTGCAGTGCAGTGAGATAGGGCCACGCGAGCTGAGCAGGTCCTCATTGATGTGCAAGGTGAATCTGGCGGGGTGTTGCGGGGGACAGTGGAAGGTGTCCTCCAGGGCATGATGCAGAGGGTAGAAGCCGTCCGGAAGCGGCAAATGGAGGAGTGGAATGCTACTGCCTCGTTTTTTCCATCAAGCCAGTATGACCAACAAGATGATGACGACACCCACAGTCCATAGACCCAGTAGCCACCAAAGTTCAACCAGAAAGTGTCCATGGATGTCGGGGAACAGACTTAGTGGCACCGGAGCTGAAAGGGGATGCAGTCTGCGATGAAGCCTGTACAAAGATATAAAATCTGCCAAGAATAAATAAAGACTGAGTTCTGAAAGTGTGACCTACTCGGCTGCAGTGTAGGCCCGAGGCAGCGGTCAGCGCGGGACAACTGCTGTTCAGCGAGTCCCTCCTGGAACTCTAACACATGACGTTGAAACGGCATGTGGGGGTGACTTGTGGTTGATGGAGGTAGGAGCACCAGAGCTGAGTGGGTGTTCAGTCAGCAACGATGCCGTGTCCTGCCTGGTACAGACTGGATTTGATTGGTGTGAGGGCTGCTGGACCGCAGTGTAGGCCAAAGGCGTAATCATCAAGGGCCCTCAGACACGTGTGGTTGGCATGCTATGCACAGACTTGGTGTCACCACATCGAAGGGAGTATAGTGATTTAAACTCTGCATTGATGTGTGTACTCGGACATTGTATGATCAAGACTCAGTCCCAAATGGGTGACCTACTCGAGCGCAATGTGGCCCGAGGACAGTAGTCCGCGTGGGCCCACAGACACATGTGGTTAGAATGCTATACACAGACTTGGTGTCACCACATCGAAGGGAGTATAGTGACATAAAATCAGCCATAAATATGTACTCCGCCAAAGTGTAATCAAGACTCAGTTCCAAATGTGTGATCTACTAGTCCGCTGTGTATGCCGGTGGAGTACGTCAACAAGAAAGGAGTACTGCAGGACTGTGTCGCAGAGGCCGTGATGGTCTGAGGAGGCTGCCAGGGTCAGGTCACTCGGGCTTGGAGCTTGCACCGGCACGTGGTGGGCCCTCTTCAACACACGCTGGTGTCAGCAGGTGTGCATTGAGGCCTGGGTGCACAGGGCAGGACTGGTTCGGGGACCAGCAGCCCGGGGTGCAGCAGGCACACAGGGTCGCAGGCATACTGCTCACGGTGATGGCGTCGGCCTCATGGCAGGGTGAGGGGCACTGCCATGGCAGAGACGTTGGGCATTCAGGAAGAGAACCACGCCCAGATTTACGTGCTTTTTATTCACACCCCTATGCTAGCCTCGCATACGCCGGGCCAGCCCACTCTGCTCACGCTTACAGGGGGGGACGTAACAAGCTACATTTTCGGGATCTTCCCCACTGGCTGGGGTGACATGGTTGCATCCACTGTCCACTACACTCCAGACACCAGCGGTGTATGTCAACATGGATATGTGTGTGGTCTGCATAATGCAGTCTGGCCATCACATCCATGCCACACTTGGTATTGTGTACATTCTCATTCATGGGTCACTTGCCTGCTTCGCACATGCCTGGTCCCCACCTCTTCCCACAATCTGCTATCGTGTGGCTGAGGTGCCATGCCATTGATGGCTTATGTGCATAGCTTGCCCAGGTTGCCACAGTAAGTTGTGCTGTCATGTCTGGTGCGTGGACATGTTGTTTGGCCTGTTGTTTGTGAGTTTGTGACGTGTGCATTCACAGTGTTGTGAGTTACATGATTGTGCAGTTGAGGTGTGTGGTGTGTTCATTTGGTACTTGCCAACGAGCAGTGCATTTCCATGGGTGCCAGCCTGGAAGCGCTGGTTGATGATGGACTGTTGGAAGATGTAGGAATCATGCACACTGCCTGGGTGGTTGGAGTCGAGGTTGGTGGAGATTCCCCGGTGGTCCACTGTTGCCTGCACATTGATGGAATACGTGTGCTTTAGGTTGCGGTTATTGTGTGCTGTGCTGCCAGGGTGCAAAAGTAGGACATGTGTGCAGTCAGTTGACATTCTCTGGTGTTGGGTCTGTGAGGCTGGGGCGTTTTCTGAAGGTCCGCTGTCTTTGTCTGCGCTGCCTCATGGTGGTCCAGGAGGGTTCCGGGGGGTGGCAGTCTTGGTGGTGGTGGCGGTGGATGTTGTGGCCATTTTGGGGCTCCAAGCTGCATGATCAGTGGCTCCATGGCATCTGTTGGTCTTCAGGCTCCCTTTTCTGGAGCCGGTTGTCGTCCTACTTGGCACCAGGTCAGAGCAGGTGTTACTTTCCTGCTGCTAACGAGCCTTATCGCATGTTTTGTGTTCTTATCGCCAATCTGGCTGGTTATTGAGAATGTTGAGGTGTGGTATTGTCACTGAGTTTTTGCTTGGGAACGCCTACTCTGCATCTCATTAGTGATAGTTGCCAGGGTCATCTGTAGCAAGGTTTTTTGAGGATGCTATCGCAGGAAAAATGGTGTAATCGGCTGTTTCCACCAGCTTGTGAATGATGCAATTAATTTAACGCGGCTTTGGCTGCGCTAAAGTGCTGATAACTCGGCGATAGATCCTTGAGAATATGCCCTCAGGGCTTTCAAGGTATAGCGGGCCTTCTAGGGTGTAGCATGAGAATGTGTTCCTTCAGGAGAGTGGTCAGATGGACTGGTCATGAAGGTTGAACCTAGTTCCCCAGTTCCAAATTCGTCAGCAATGGCCATAGTGCCACATCCTCTCCCCCACTGAAAACCATACTGCCCCACTGAGAGAAAGTCGCACAGCCTTCAGGTACAACCCAATTGTGCCTCGCTATAAACACCTGGATGGGACTCAATTCAAATGACAAAATAGACAAGAGTAACATGCTGCCTGAAAAAAAACAGAAACAAACATCCCGGAAAAAAAACCATGGGGAATGCAAGATTAACTAAAGCATGTGAAATGTAGGCAGAAACAACATGGTCACCATAACACATTTACACTCACCATTCAGAAATCAATCAGTGTTTTCCCCTGAAAAGTTAGGCACATGACTACGGGGCCCGGAAGGCACCCGTTTCAATGCATATTGATTATATCCTTACAAAATGTAAGCACTATGGCTTAAAAAGTCCACATCCCTGAATAGGGAAACAGCCTTTACAATGAGGTAAATACATCGTATGCATTTGCCTCGCATTTTTTAGCACACATTTTTTTACAGCGATTATGCATTTACATTGCATACCAATACCACGCATCATTTAAGGTAAGTTTGGGGGTTGGGGGGAGGAATACATTGTTTTTAAATATAAAAACAAGGCGTGGTATTGGCATGCAAAGTAAATGCATAATCACAGTAAAAACATGCATGCTAAAAAATTAGAGGCAAACGCATGCGATGCATTTACCAGCGTTGTACCGTCTTACTACCCCTGAACACAGAGCTGCTGTACACATTTTATAAACTAAAATAAGCAAAACAGCTGATAAGAATCACATTAAACGTTTTCCACTCCACTCATCAATCAGGTGTTGCAATACCTCCAGGAATGGTGCACTTCCCCACCTAGGGAAAACAATGCTGTTCAAAGAAAGACGAAAAAACGAAAGTAGCGCTTCACAGCAAACTCTGTAAAGTGGCACTAATGTGTTTGGGTGTGAATAAAAACCACTCTGGCCACTTTGCAACCACTCTGTCTTGCTTTATTTAGTTATTTAGGTATGTTTCGTATTTGTAACCTTTTTTTCTCAACGTCCCCAGGCTGCACTTTAGAATAGAAAAATGTCAGAAAAAGGCGGTTTTTCCAGCAAAAGTGTTTTCTCTTTTTGAATCAATTTCCCAGGGAAACGAATGAAGGAAAGGAGAGGATAGAGAGGGTAAGAGCTGTTTTTTGAAGTCCCTTGTTTTCACTCAGCAAATGAGGAGGAGCGAGACAAAGACAGAGAGGGAATAAGGGGAAGAAATAGAGAGTGAGGGTGCGGGCAGCTGCCAGCGGCAGAGCAGGAGAAGTGGACACTGTCCTTGTCTTCTCTGGCCAAGAAGGAAAAGACCAAGGGGCATATGTACTAGCTGCTATCACCACGGGCACGTCACTTTTTTGGAGGTTCCTGTGGCGATAGGGGCCTTGCCTTGCCTTATGTACAAGGCAGCGTTAAGCCTCTTAACGTGGCTTAACCCTGCCTTGTACATAAAGCCCCCTTTCACGCTATGGTTAGCGTGAAAGGGGCGTGCAGAGAGTGTTGCGGTGGGCGTTCCACTGCAACACCCATTCATTATGATGCTGCCCCCTATGTACAAGGGTGGTGTACATAGGACACAGTGCCAAAATTAAGACCAGGAGAACCCTGGTCTTAAGTTGTTGAAACGAGGAGAAATGCATTATTTCTCCTTGTTTTTGTTTTCCATGTGTGCTGCCTTGTGCCGCACACATGGAAAAAGCAAAATGCCATCGTTTGTTTATGCATAGGAATGTGTACCTTTATGTACATAAACAAACCTTTAAAAATGGCATTTTCTCACTTTCATGAAGCAGCACACATGAAAGTGACAGAATTGCATTTAAAGATTGTTTATGTGCAGGAAGGGAAACCTTCCTACACATAAACAATCCTCCCCTGCACGCTGACACCCTTGCACTCTAGTGCAAGGGTGCCTGCGTTGGTGCTAAGTTGCTAAACTCAGCGCCATCGCAGGTGGAAACGCAAGGCTGCACCACATTCTTGTAAATATGGTGCAGCCTTGCGTTTCAGAAGTGGCGGAGCGTGTTGTTAAGCCAAAGAGTCCTTTTCCTTCTCTGCCCACCCCGCCCGTACCCGAATGGTCAAGCATTATCTATAAGCCTTGGCTATTTCTAACATCCCAGGATGCATTTTTAAAATGAAATAGTAGGAGAACGGATTCTATTGAATGGAAAAAGTAGGGGCACACCATGTCCTGCCGATCCTGCCCACTTTGACCACTGTCTGGGGCAGACCCTAAGTTTGCTGTCTGGTGCCGGTAAGAATGTGGAGCGCGACCCACGACCGACTTCCTCGGGGGCGGGGGGGGGGGGGGGGGGGGTCTGGTGGCCGACGGACGACTTGTTCTCGGGGGTGGGGGGATGGTGGTAGTCGACAGACACGACTTGCTCATCTCTGCCGCCCCCAAAAACAGTGCCGCCCAGGGTGGATTGCCCCGTCTCACCTAGCTACGTAACTGGAAAGGGCTTTGAGGTAAAGGGGTGCAGAGTCAGTGGGCATCGGGACCCTTAAGGACTGAATCCGTGACTGCTAATTTCACTATTTCAATTATTTATTAAGAAAGTGGACCTTAGACACCTATCTGTGGTTGGTGTGCAACATAGATCCAGTAGAGCCAGGTCCCCTTCAGATTTTCATTATAACCACTGTCTATATGTAATTTAGTTCAATTTTTATTTATTTTGTGGACAATTATCTTTCATATATCCTGAGACTCTGACTTGGGCCTGCTCTCCTACACATAAAGTGGACATCACTAGTGAAATTAAAAAAAAAAAACACCAACCTGATTTCACTGTTCACTCCTAATAACAATATCGCACTTGGCAGTTTGACTGTAGTTCTCCTTTTTAGGTCTCGGCCTTCGTAGGCTGCGCTTGCGCAGGCTCGCCGGCGAGATCTTATGTTTCTTAGTGTGGGGCTTGAACCCGCCCCTCTTCTCCATTGGCTGGCTTCCTAAACGGAGGCCAGCCATTGGAGGAGAGGGGCGTCTGTCCATTTAAGCCCTGTCTTTTTCGGATTCGGGGGTGTGTTTTTTAGTTTCTTTCTCTCCTCAGGAATGTAAACATTCCAGCCAATGGGAAGAGGAGAGAAAGAAAAACACGCCCAGAATCCGAAAATGACGCTGCGTTTCTCAGAGGCATTTCTGCTTGACCTCGGAGAAAGATGGTGGTGTTCATGGTGTCATCCCCATCCACACGGCCCGGCTGGTGCTCGTCCCCTCCCCCTGCTCTCGGCTCCCTCGGTGCTCCTGTGTCCGGCTGCTGCTCTGGTCTCCTCCTGGTCTCACTCCAAGTGTTCACAACCGAACTAAACAAGGCTGCCTTCCGAGGACTGCCACACTAACAGACATGCCGACCTTGGCGCTAGATATCATCGTACACACCTCCTCCCTGGCCCACACAGCAGCGTGAACAAGCCCACTGCCCCAGCCCAGCACATGGGTGAGAGGCACGCTCCGAGCGGTGCAAACAAATCTTTGTGTCTAGCGCTAAAGGAACTGTCCTCGTGAAATGCCAGACTTGTGGAAAGGTTCAGTACTCCATTCTTAATATAAGGAGGCCATTCATGGGAACCAGAAATGTATCACTTAATTGCTCTCATCGACATGTATGCTTAAGCTCATGCAAGGCTTCTCCTTAAATAATCGGAGTATTTAGAATAAAAGCCATATTTTACCTTTTTGTAGACGTTTGTGAACACATTATGGGGCTGTTGATAATATGACACTTTCAATAATGGGGGTATTATTCAATTCACATCATCAAAGAGTGAATGGTTGCTTGATTTGTTGATCGGAAGCCACTCCTTGATGGTGTGGATAGTGCTTAGTTTCGAGGCAAGCTTTCTGCATGTTGTATTTCACCAGCTTTAAGAGATCTTCTCTCATTGTATCTAGGGACTTGGGAATATTAAGCAATAGGGGGCTGAAGCCGAGATGCCTTTTAGCACATTTTCTAAGCTTCTATATAGTTGATCTGAGTCATTTTTTTGTCAAGAAATAGATTTGGCTAATGGGTAATAATTGATCACACTCATGTTGGCTTACTTTGAGTCCCAAAGTTAGATATCTGTAATACAGCATTTTGGTGGCTAATCAACAGGACCAAAATCCTGATCTTTCTTAGAGGCCTAAGGCATTGGGGCAGGTAGCATTAAAGCATTAATCGAAGTTGGCATTTAGGCAATGATTAACTGTGCTCTGTGTCTCCATATAACTACCTTGGTGAGTATGTGTGTAGGTGGCTCTGTGGGTGGCTCTATTTGTGTGTGGGTTGCTCTATTTGAGTGGCTCTGTGTGTGTGGGTGTCTTTGTGTGTATGGCTCTGTGTGTGGGTGCAAATGCAATAGGTCTCGCATTTGAGAGTGATTAAGCTATTGACATTGTAAATAACAATGCCGTTTCTTTAAATGTTTTAAAAACAAAAACATAAACAAAAATAATGTCATGAGCAATGCCAATAGCTCTAACTTTAACAATGCCGAGACCATTGCATTTTAAATGCTTGTTCAAGATGGGGTTCTTGGTGTCCATATTTTCAAGAACATTTATTTTTATGGAGTTTTATCTAGAGCGAACTTGATCCGGTATCAGAGCGGTTTACATAAGGGCACATTCATTTTTGCTTGCACGGGGAGAATAAGCGATTTGTCCAGAATCAGCGTCATTGCCGAGGTTCAAACCCGGTTCCCCAGTTTCGAGGTCGACCGCCCTAGCCATTAAGCCAACTCCTCTGCCCCTCTTGTTTCCTTTAATAGACTTACGCCACTACCCACAATGCATTGCATCTCAGATCAGCATCAAATGCTTGAAACTATTAGAAGGCTGAAGAGGGGGATATATGTGGATTGTGTTTGATGGATAATACATTTTTCTCCTGACTGGACTGGGGATTGGTGGAAGTGGAGCGTGAGCCATTAAGGGGTAGGTAGAGTGAAGAAGGGTGACACATGCACTTGATAGCGTAGGTCGCCCGCGTGCCGTAAGTATTCCTGTCACATGACTGCCGCGTGGCTTCAGAATCAAACACTGATAAATGTGAAGTGCGCAAAATTCAATTTTGGGCGCGCCGGCTGTGATGCAGCGCTAAAGTAATTTTCTGTAGTTTGTCTTCAAAGCAAATTGGTTTCGAACGATACTGGCCTCACGAGTTCCAAATCAGCCTAATGCATCATTTGAAAATTAATTTAATGGGCGCAGAGAGCCGGAGAGAGATGAGGAATCTCTAATAATCCTTTTAAATGCTGTGGAATGGAACACATTTTATCCGCACTGGTTTTAGCCCGGCAATACAGTGTAACCCCCGAGGGGCCGAGATGTTGAGAGAAGGAGGGTGGCAGAGACGGAAAAGAGGTAGAAAATAGAGAGAAAGATGAAAGTTAGAGAGTAAGAGAACAAAAAACTGACGAGAGTGTGGTGTATAGAAAGGCAGACAGACAAGGGGAAGCGTGGTTGAAAGAAGAGAGTTACGGGCGAGGAAGAGATATTGTCGGACTACAACCATAAAATAATATGCCAACATTGCGCCAAGCAATCACGCCAGTGTCGGATTGCCCACTTTCCATGTAGAACAGATGCTATGATTGGCAACTGCATTTACCCGGTGACGGCTTAATGCTTTTTGGGGCTATGATGCTCACTGCTTAATTTGTCCCTGTGTTTGGTGGCGGTGGACACCTCCAATCTATTTAGGGAATTACACCTGTTTGTCGACATCAGATTTTGACCCAACGATAGAGATAGAAAGGCAGCAAAGGGAGAAAGAAGAAGGAAACGAAAGATAAGGAAAAGCTGACATAGGCAAAAAGCAATGGGAAAAAGAACACTGCATGGGGGAGAGATGGTAAGTCTATGATGGTAAAAGAAAGAGGCATGAGGTGGAATTGAGACTAAGCAGCCAAAATATTCGGCAAACCTGGCATTCAAATTAAGCACTTGCTCTATGTATGATTTGCTGCATTTGATCAATGACGTTATCACGACAGGCCCATGCAGTCATAGACAATGCAATGCAAACATGCTTCTAAGCACATCTAAAGATACATGTAATGCTAGTACAGAGCTAGTTATACCACCCACTGGGCTGTATCACTTCAACTCTGGAGTCACCCATATCAATTACACGTATTGGGGTGAAACTTACCCTGCAACGTCATTATGCCAGGGTAGTTGCTGAATTCCCAGCCCACCCCTGAATGACAGTGTGTCAATACTCTGCAGGGAGTAGTGGGAATGGAATATATGATGATATGAAGTCAAATTACTTTAGGAGACATCACCCACAGTGCCAGAAGAAGCGTCCATTTGCAACAGGAAACCTTGGCCCTTCCTGAAATCATCTGCCTTCCCTGTGCCCCATTCCAACACCATAGAAAGAACAGAAGCTTGTGAGAGATGAGCATGAACATGGTATTTTAAAGACAGAAAGAGTCGGGAGGCAAGAATGACTGCAGAGCACAAATGCACCAGGAGGAGACATAGGTGCATATGCAGCACACAAAGAAAGAGTAAAACACCATTAATGATTTTTTTGTGCAGAAAGATGTCCCTTCCTTCACAAAAACAATCATTAAATAATGGTGATTTGCTGCTTCTATGTGTGCTGCAAAATGAAGCACAAATAGAAGTAGCACATCGCCATTATTGATTGTTTAGGTGCAGGAAGGTGTCAATAATCATCCTTTCAACGCAAGCACCCTTACACTATGGCGTAAATGTGTCTGTGTTGGCGGTAGGCAACTATTTTTTGCGCCCGCGCAAGGGAAAACGCAGGGGTGGGCCGTATTCTTGTAAATACGGCGCATCCTTGTGTTTCTGAAATGACGCAGCGCTGCAAAAGTTGCCGCGGTGCTGGGCTATTTCCTTGTACATAGGCCCCTTAATATCAGCCGTTGCTCCTCTCCCAAGAACATTTAACACTCTGGGGCCAATTACAATATCGGGGGTTGAATTGCCGACCGCTGTTGCGGTGGTAGGAGACCACCCAACAAGCAGCCCAATTGAATATGACCACAATGGTGGCAGTCGGAAAATCCTTTTTTCCATTGCGGCTTGTTCTGTGGCCCAGAAAAAGGGCTGTAGCACAAGCCACAGTGGTGCTTGGCACACGGTGCATGGATGTGAATGGGGGCACTACATGTACCCCCATGGCCACTTTACAGTGGCCCACAGGGGACAGGGACCCTTTTAGGGACCCCCAAAGTCCCTGTCTGTCTACCTTTTGCCATGAAAAGGCATCAGAAAGGGACATCATAATCCCTATGGCAGTGCCTGCACAGGCTCCGCCCCCATGGTAGGGATACGATTCCGACTGCCACCCCGACGAGATCTTGAATCCTGTCAGAGGCGGTCGTCTTTCCCCCCGACCTCTGCAGTTCAACCGCCTGCCTTGTGATACGGCGGTCAGACTGATGGCATGTCTCGGTGGCTGTCTGTCGGGCATTGTGATCAGGCCCTCTGTCCCATTCTTTTATATACAAGAAGAAGCTGTGTAAAGAGCTTGTGCCCAATGTTGAAATCAAATCTATCCAGTTAACTTGAAAAAAAAAGTGCAGTTGCTGAGAGATTGTATTAACAGCTGCTAAATGCCTGGGGGATGCCGGATAACAAGACTGACTAGTCTTGTGAATGCACCTAATGCACCACCACTTCCTGTCTAATTAGCTCACTCTTTAAAACTTTTTGTCATCCTTACATTATCGCATTGTCACTCTTTTCCTATATTCATCCTCCGACTTAATTCTCTATTTTCTTCCTATCATTCTTTTGCTCTGCTTGGAAGTCGGATGATTAAAGTCCTGCTTCCCAGTAAAGAATGTCACTGCCCTCCACCAGCAACCAATACTGTAAATTAAGCAGTGAATAGCTTAAAATGGAAAAGTTGTGAAAGTAGAGAGCCTCCATCTTTAACCTTACTGTTGGACTTAGAAGTTAATTTTCCCTCTCTTTCTTTTCTCCCTTCTCTTCAGTAAGCTGTTTTTATAAGGGCCTCTGAGACATGCCAGTCCAACACAGGGATCTCTCTTTTTCACAACTCTGCTCTATTAGAGTGTCTTTCAGCTCTATCACCTGGATAAACAGCTACAGAGTATCTTCGTGTCCAGTTGTAGTATGGTATCTTTGTAGTTCCGACAATATAACATAACCACAGCTGTCCTGTCCCCAGATCAAATTGAGACTTTACTAGTGAAAAGACAATCACACTCCTAAACAGTGTACTTGGAAGTGCAAGAAAGATGAGTCCACTTTCGCACTATAGATTGGGTGCATGTGGTTATCGCCCTCTGATCAAGGGCGTGGCACAATACTTGGATAGATGCATTTTCCTCAAAGGGAGAAACGTCCCCACAGTGCACTCCCCTGAGGTACTCATTGCCCTCTTTTTAATGGCAGTGAGCCTGCAATGAAAAGGGTGGCAGAGAGAAAACTCAGGGAGCCCTAGCAGGATCCCCTATCGCCTCTGTGAATAGGGGTACCCCCTGTATTTTTGCACCCACTGTTACTTCATGGAAAGAAATGCACAACATTGTGCATTTCTTTCCATGCAGGAACGGGTTTCAGCAGTCTCACAGTGGTGCATGTCTAAAGCACACCTATGTGCCATAGATACGCACCGTCTTGGGACCGCCACAACAGGACGCCCAACATATATTCCAGTCGGAATCCGAAACGCGGTCTGACTATGGGTTTGGTGGTCTTGCAGCGGGGCGCTGGCGTGGCAGCCCACTGCAAGACCGCCAAACTCGTAATTAGGCCCATAGTGTTGTGTCATCACACTATGTTTATCGCATATCCCGCGGATCAATAATCAATGCATTTCAGGAATAGCCCTTCTTCGGGGGGGTATATCCTCAATGGGATAAAGGCCAGCCACTCCTGGCATGTCAGTTGACATCCTGTTGAGGAATACACATCTATCCTGTTACCAGATCACACATTAGAGTTGCTAGGTAAGTGAGAGAACTTAAAGCAGCAACAGATGATTCCCCTTGCTGAATTCAATCACATTTCATTATTTTTGTACAGGCCTGTCACCTTAAAGAGAGTAATGGTGCGTTATTTGGTAATATTATTTATTAAGTGCATGACACGCCCTTAGAATTAGTGATGCTGGAAAACAAAGGACAGAAGACCTACTAATTTCTAGGATGTAAGAACGTTTTGACAGCTTTTCTAAATTTGAGAGGAATTTTTATGAGCCTGATTGCCACAGCCAGGACCTTTCAGAACAAGGTAGGTTTGATGAAAAAGACTCTGCTTCCCCAGTCTCCAGTTAAGCAGGTTGGAGGTTCAATAAAACGCAGGAAGATGAGCTGAGAGATCGTAGTGGGTTGGTACATGAGGAACGCTCTGGTCAATGATGCCTAGTGACGAGCATAGGAAAACTAGTGCAGCAGGCCCATAGATGTGTTCCTCAGGAGTTGTGAATGGAAAGCCACTCACTGAAGAGAGGCCAGAGCAGGGAAGTCACATGTTTTTGATTCGCATGATCCAAAGCAGAGAAGCCATATCTTGAACCAGCTTTTTCATCACATTTTTGGGACTTTGAAGCAATCTGCATTTTTGTAACCCAGATCGGCAGAGATGAACACAGTAAGGTTGTTTACCTTTTGGGGGCACTGAAGAAGTTAATGATTCCCTTAAGCTCACAAAGCTGATTCAAAGTGGATTTTATCTCAGGAAATGTGGACAGTTCTAAGTCAAATCTGACTACACACCTGACATAGGCTAAATTCGAGTAATTTCGTCTAAGGAAATTATTCAAAATGGCCAAAAAAACATGCAAAATGAAATGCTATTAGACGAAATGCCACATTTATGATTTTGCACTATTAAGTTAATATGAAATGCGTCCTCACATCTGTTTTTCGCAAGAAGTGTAATGCAAACATAAGCTGCTCGCATTCGGTTCATTTGTGTTCTACCTGTGCTTCTGTGATAGGATTTTTACCTCAGCAAAGTGATGTAGCGCCTAAAGGTTTTGAAAATTGTAGGGGTGCATCATATCCACTGTTAGTTGGCACTCGCATATAATCAATGTATACTTAGATGTGCCGTGCGAAATGTATTAAGAAATGTATCAGCTATATGGTAACATAGAAGCATTAGAAATGTGAAACTATATTGTGAACATATTCAGTAAACTACGTGATGATTAGTTTTCGTTCAATGCAATGTATTAGTTAAACGTGGGACTTGATTAAAAGGTTACTTATGTAGGTCGCTTATTCATGTATGTGAAAGTAAAAGTACTAATGCTTAGGATGTGATTTAATAGCGTGCTTAACCGAGTAAAGGCCCGAATGCACATATATAGTTGAGAAGAAAGGCCTGTTAGTTTCTTATGTTAGCTGAATGCGGTAGGCCGCAATGATTTATTCTTGTAGAGGTTTTGGGCTGCAGTAAATTGTAAAGTTAAAAGATGCGAAGTATTTCTCCATCCCATGATCTCACCGCAGGTGCAAGGACAGTTGGTTCGTTAGTAGAAAAGGTCTTTGTCTAAGAATTGAATTATGGGGGTACTTTGGAATGGGCTAATCGCAACTCCTAGCGCGGACGGTGTCTGGGACTCAAGGCCAAGCTGATGGACGATGGAAGATGGACAGCGTTGGATGGAAAAGTACTGGAAGAAGACCTGGTCGAGGAGGTGTGCCAGAGGGCGTGTTCTATGATTTGGGGTTTCGTATTAGGGACAGCGCCCCGAGGGTTGAGCAGAACAGAGTAGCCCAGAGCAGAGAGAGGAGAGGTAGAGAGGAGCGGAGAGAAGAGGTGGGCGAGGAGCTAGAAGGAGCATGGTAGATCAAGCTCTCGCTAAGTGA
Source organism: Triturus cristatus (assembly GCF_964204655.1). Classification (NCBI taxonomy): domain Eukaryota; kingdom Metazoa; phylum Chordata; class Amphibia; order Caudata; family Salamandridae; genus Triturus; species Triturus cristatus. The sequence continues at coordinate 291,503,558 of NC_140592.1, read as the reverse complement.
AGACTTCTTAGGGAGTTTCACTTCTGACACCTTTTTCGATTTCTTGGGTCTTAAGGGAATGCTAAGTAGGGATGACATCTAGCAGAGAGAAGGGACAGAGATGCTTTGGATTAATGATTCCTAATATCGACATTGGCTTGGTAGTTATCTACCTCATGCTTTTAGAATTTGTACTCTTGTTTATATTTAGCCGAATGCGGATTCTTCGTAGAGTAGCATTTGTGTTAGTGCCTATTTACCTGTTGTGCCTTGTACTAAGGTGCCTTTACCTGCAGATGTTTATGTTGATAATAAAATCCCGAGAACACTAGAGATTGAGTTTCAAGTCCTTAATTATGTCAAATTGCGGGAGTTATTCACTGATAATCCACGCTATTGGGCAAGTAAAAAGGTTCACTCGACCAGAGTGGGTTCTTGGAGATAATTGGAAATAACAAATTGGGCCCCAGCAAAAGTCTCAATTATGCGACGTGGTACGATGGCGCGATATGAGGCATTTTGTGTAACAGTAGTAATGCAAAATGCCATAAATTATGCAAGATTACCCCAGGGTAAATGAAATGTTGTCCAGGCCTAACACACCCACAACTTTAGTGTGGCCCAGAGCCTCACAGATCAATGACATAATATCGATGCACAAAATAACGAAATACCCAAATATCAGAAAATAAATACCAGCAACAAAATTATCACTTTCCTGTAGTTCACTTATAAGACCACAAATATCCTTAAAAATATCTAGTTTTACTTATCAACAACAAAAATATAGGTAGCAAAAATATTGTTATCTTTAAATAAACATATGATTTTCAAAAATATCGCCTCACACATTAGCAACTACAGTAATATTGACAAAATAATTACATTATCATTAATGAACAAACAAATAACTACGTTTTACATTGAACAGATAATTACAATAAACATTAAACAATATATACACGTTTTAACAACAAAAAATTACATCACTAAAAGTTGTTGGACACTAAAGGGGTGACATTTACTATTCTCACTCCAATCTAATACAATTTGGAGAAGGTGTTGGATACTAAATGGGTGACACTATTCGCACTCCAATCGAAACCACTATGGGGAAGATGTGGGACACTAAAGGGGTGACATTTACTATTCCTACTCCAATCTACCACTATGGTGAAAATGTTGGACACTAAAGGGGTGACATTTACTATTCCCACTCAAATATAAATAAATTTGGGTAAGGTGCTGGACACTAAAGGGGTGACATTTAGGGCTCAATTACGATGTCGGTCAGAGTTGCCTCTGACCAACATCATCGTAGTCTCTGGACTGACCGACCTACAGTCAGAGGTCCCAACACGGCAATCACAATGCAAATGAACATGGTGTGGTCGCATACTCCCATTTTTCAATGGTAGGTTGTGTTGCAGCCGTAAACTGGCAGTAGCACAAGCTCCCATAGAGAAATGGGAGCTTGTGCAAATTCCTACACTGTGTGGCACACAGTGCAGCGATTTTCAGGGGGGCACTGTAGGTGCCCCCTCGGCCCCCAACTGGAGGCCACAGGGAGAAGGGTCCCTTCTAGGGGCCCCCGAAGTCACTTTCTGACAGACTTTCCATGTCGGAAAGCCCAACATGGAAAGCCTGTCGGAAACTGAAACCATAATCTCGACGGTGGAATCGCCGTCGTATGGTATTATGTTGCGGTCTCCGGCTGGCCGACGGACTCCTAGAGCCTATGGGAATCCAGCTGGAATGACCGGCTGGTTTCACTTTCAACCGCCTAGATTGTAATTAGGCTGTTGGAAGTGAAACCAAGATGTGATACAGAAAGACTCCGACCTGAGGTCGGAGGCTTTCCAAATCACATCGTAATAGGGACCTTAGTATTCCCACTCAAATGTAAACTAATTTGGGGAAGGTGTTAGACACTAAAGAAGTGATATTTACAATTTCCACGGCAATCTAAAGCATTTTAGGCATGGTGTTGGACACTATAAAATGTATATACACAATCAATACTCCATACTCACACATAATTTGCGAGGTAGGAAATGAAATAAAAATGACTTAGAAGACACAATAACACAAACAAAAAACCTATATATTTAAAATAAAACATTAACTTATAAAATAATTTGTTACTAACTATTGATAATTAATATATTTTAACAATAATAATTATTAAAATAAGCTTTGAAACAGAAAAAAAACTAAATCATAATCCAAAATTAAAAATCATATAATGGAAAAAAAGTATGAAAATACATTTCAAATTATAAGCAAAAATAAATGTTATTACATTCATATTACTACATTTTAAAATAGATATTCCCAGCAACAGACCCTATTCCAATAAAAATAAAATACACATTTCATTATTAAATTTTTGTTTAGTACATTTTAAATTAATAAACCTATAACATATAATTATAGAGCAAAATCTCAATGTATGCATCAAAAATATTACATATATCTTCTAATTCCATAATTAACTATACATTTCGAAAATGTTTTAAATAATGCAAAATAAATCCAACAATTTATTAACAATGACAAAATAATTTTCAATATTTTGAAAATCTATAAAAATATTCTAAAACTGTAAAAAACAATTTCAATGAAAACAAATATTATATTAAAAAAAAATATAAAACTAAATTTACAACACATTTTACATATTTAAATTTACCAACATTTCTATAGTTAAAACATTTATTTTAATATTTACAATAAAATATATTTTTAATTTAACAACATTTATCAATACATTCAAAATATTTATGAAATATTATTTAGAAAAATTAAAACATAGCTAAATTAATTTACCAATTTTACAGTATTTATTTACATGCCATTAAAATAAATAAAACTGCATTTAAATAAAAATATTAACTTTTTAAAAATTGCACCTCCCTTATCCCCTAAAAAGCCAACATCCCGCTACTAAAATATAAATATATATATTCACCATAAGGCTGTAAGCAGTAAAGTACTAACATGGCAGCCAGAAGGTTTAACAATATAGGTGCCGACTCCGATCCGTTAAAAATAATTCGCGTACGACTCGTATCCGTATTTTTTTACGTACGAGTCGTAGAAGCACCGTACAAACGGCCAAGTACGATTCGTTCGTGAAAAATATCTACGAATAGCGTCGGGAAAAGTCTACGAGAGTGCGTCGGAAAGTTTTCACGTCCGAATATCGTCAGGAAAAGTGTACGAAAGTGAGCCGGACAGTCTCACGTACAAATCATAAAACACAAGTCAGAGCGCGCATGTACGATCCCGACCGTCCGTCCGAATACACAATCGCACGTAAAAAGGCCCGTACGGAACCAACGCAGGAGCACACATGTGCCCGTGTATGAGCCGTACAGCCCCCCCACCCCCAAATATGCCAGCACCGTAAACCACCCTGTCTGCACTGTACCCCAGCCTCGTATGTACGCCCTGTACCCCCAGCCCCACCACCGCATTTACGCACCACACACCAACACCGCATGTATGCACTGTGCCCCCAGCCCCCCCACCGCATGTACGCGCCGCACACCAACACCGTACCCCAGCACCCTCACCCAGCATCGCGTATGTACGGATCGTACCTACGCCAAAAAGACACATACAGAACCAGGACAGTGTAAAACAGCACAAGGAGGGTCAAAGCGACTCGCACAATAACACAAAACACGTCTACACGACAAAATACAACTCAATGACTGACCTGCCACATCCAAACTGGCCAACAGAGGCCCCAAACACAACCACCTCTTATAACACACCCACCAAAATTCAAACACAGCCACACCCAAAAATTGACCAATAAAAAGGGCCCACACACACAAACCATGAGCCTTTGCAACAGACCTACTGCAGACAGAGCCCACACACAAACCACCCCACATAACTCATACCTTTGCTGCACCGCTACACCACCACTCACACACCTCCACAACCTCCCCCACAAACATCCCCCTCTTCACATTCACACACACACACATTCACACCCACACACCCACAACCACCCACACCCCACACCATGCCCACAGACAAGAATCCAAAGTTCACTACGGCGGAGCTGGAGCTCCTTGTCAACGAAGTCATCAGAGTCGAGCCACAGCTGTTTGGAACAATGGTCAGACAGACCAGCATATCTGAAAAATCTGCCATGTGGCAGAGGATCGTCGACAAGGTGAATGCTGTTGCGCCCGTTCGAAGGACCAGGCATGAATGCCAAGCCAGGTGGTACGATCTGCGCAGGGCGGTCAAGAGGAAGATGAATGAAGAACATGCCCAAACCAACATCACTGGAGGTGGGCTGCCCCGCAGACCCGTACACTACCATCCCTGGGAGGAGAAGGTTATGGCCATGCTACCGCCGGTGGGAGTACACGGAGTGGAAGGAGTCGCAGAGCCTGGTGGGTACACAAACAACTCACGTAACATGGGGGGAATAGCATCCACACCCCAACCACAACAAATGCACGCACTACCCCCAAGCACTCACCGCACACAACCACACTCAATAACCACGCCCATGCCACGAACGTCACCATTCACCCTTCACAAATCAAGGCAAGGCCATGTCCAAGGCTACAACAACCACAAACACAAGACTGGATGTCTGGGAGGCTGGGAGGGTGGGCCCCACACAACACATCGTGAAAATGAGACGCAGACAACAATGTCCTCAGCCCATATGGCATAGGGACATACCCATGCACAATGCACAGGGACTGGCAAACTACTAACAAGGTCGCTGACACTGGGCCCTGCTGTATGCAGCACAAGACCCTCCTGGGACCACGGTACACTCAAACACCAACTCCACAAGCACAGGTATCTAGCACAGGAACTCACACACACTGTCATGCCAGCATACACCATGAGGGGACACACACATCACCTGGGAGACCCAATTACAACTCACACTACACACAACAGCATGCCCGGTCACACACACCCCCCCAACACAAGCACACACCCCGGGGCAGGCAACGGATACACACACTCCCACAATGGACATGTGACACAACAAGACCAATCCAGAGCCAAGTAAGCATCAGAGCCAGGCGGGCCACTAGAGCCAATTTCCGGGGGGGGGCAGAAAAAGATTTCGGGGGGGGGGGCTAAATCTTCCAGCCATAGGCAGAGTGGCTGTAAGAAGGGGTGAAAACACAACAAAAGCCTCATTAACGAGTAAATGGTCTTCCAAAGACCTGTGAAGTACTCGGGTCCGGCTGCAATTAGACGGACGCCAGCCCGCAAGGCTGTCTCAGCCGGGCTGACACACATGATGGGGGGGCTGAAGCCCGGTGAGCTCAATGGGTGTTGCGCGCCTGATCAGAGCCAACTATCTATAGGTCACACACTCAGGAGAACATCCCAATCTGTCCCCCGCAACATACCCATCCCCAAGTGGACACTGAGAGGAATGCTAGGGACATCCAACTACCTGGGGAACTGTGTCAACTTGAATATATGTATGAAACATGGATGTGGCTTGAAACAGCATTAACATTGTCTCTCTCTCACACACAGGGCAACATCGACGATCACCCCCCAACACTGGGGGGGAAGAATCACAGTCCCAGGCACCGCGTGAAGAGGATCCCACCGGCAGCGACGACTCTCACCACTCCGTGGATGACCCCGACCAACCTGGCCCCTCTGGTGTACAAGCACCTGCAGCACCTGCGTCAGGTACATCTGTGCCAACCACCACCCCCATTCCCGCCACATCCCAGGACACACCCAGGATCCCTGCTCGCACTGAACAACACAGCAAGTCTGACCAGGAGGGACAAGGTTCTGCGGGCACCCAGGAGGAGGCAGACAACCCTGCCAATGCCATCCCTCAGGGGTCCCGTAGACCCGATGTGCCCACAACGGCATGCCAGGCTCGTGTGGGCAGGGGTGGTGGGAGTGGAGGCAGGCAGAGGCGCGAACCTGACCAGCCAGCTCAGGACCCCGGTATGTCACACATACGCAACATCCTGGATTCATACCGGCATGACACCAGAGGCATGGACCAGGTCGTGTCCAGACTTTTCGGGATGCAGGGGACCCTCGATGAGATAAAGAACCTGCAGGTCGAGCATCATGCCAGTCATCAACAACACCAAGGACGGATGGAGGCAAGACTGGCTGAGCTCCTGGCGGTGCACAGGGCCGTGAGCCAATTACTCCGTCAGATCGCCCAAAGTCTGGCAAACCCTCCCTGTGCCACCAGGCATAGACCAGCACCAGACACAGGGAGGGAGGAGGAGGAGGAGGATTCATCTGACGGAGCATCCCTAGCATCGACAAGGCCTGCATCTGAGGGTCCCCGGAGGAAAGTGGGTCGTCCACGTAAAAGACCGTGAGAGTCAGCGGACCATGCCCATCTCCCAGGTCACCTGGCCTGGCACCTGGCCCTCTGGCGCAACTGCAGCACCTCACCCAATGACATTCTCTGCCACATGGACTTGCTGGTCACAGTCTGACCAATGATGACCAACACTGTGGTCTGGACTCTGATGACTTCCAAGGCCAAGGATGCCATCTCCCCCAGTGAACTTTGGATTCTATTCCCCCGGTAGAGCACCTTAGCACATCTACCAAAAGACTCACCCCACCAAAAATAAATTCACATTGTTCTGCACATGAGATGTTGCTGTCATTTTGCATTATTCTACGACATATGTGTGTGGAAATGTCTAACTATGCCTGAGTGTTGAACCAACTCCAGCCATCCATCCCCTGGGAACAGAGTCTGGTACAGGACACACATGGGTCACAAGTATCATTCAATGTAGGCATGGAGCACAACACTCACCTGTGATGGCCTCTGGCTGCTGAGGGGGTGCTTGCTAAACTGTGTGGACAGACCTATTTGGGAGATCATCATCAAGGGGTAGAGGCTATGGCCCATGTGGAGGTACCCGGGGAGGGAGTCCCAGGTATTTGTGGCCAGGTGGGAGAACTATGTCCTGTATGCTGGAGTACGGTGGATGTGAAGTACGGTGGCCAGGGCAAGGTTGGATGCACGGAGATGGAACAACGGGATCTAGGATAACAGACGTACAAGGTTGGTGTGGGGTCGGGTTTATGGACTGCCTCCTGAGTGTGGGTGGGGTGTGTGGAGGACACCCTGCAGCAGACAGTGATCCATTGCAGCTATCTATGGTGGACGGTGAGGTGGCTGGGGCGCAGGGTGTAGAAGCTGAGGTGTGCAGATGTCCCCTGGAAGTGGACCAGTGTCCTTGGAGTTTGGATGTACTTGCTCCGTAGAGGGCAGGGCAGTATATGAGATGGATGTTGTCATGGACCTGGGGGATGGTCTGTCGTAACTTGGAGTGGATCTATCTGTGGATCATGTGCATGATGCAGAGGGCGTTGCAGCATGAGGTACAGATGCAGTGGACTAGCATGGCATATGTGAGCGAGCCAAACATGATGCACACCATCTTGTGTGTGTGGCCACTGGGTGCTTGTCCAGGGCCTGCAGCAGCAGGCGCCATCTCCCTGCCAAATGGCCCATTTTGCACACAAAGACTAGGATGTCAGAAGGACAACTGCAACAGGCGCGTGTGTAAAGTGAGGAGTGTCCAGTGTCACATCGCACACCCAGAGACAATGCATGCACAATCACCAAAGAACCATTACACCGGATCAGGAAACTGAAGGTCAACCTGCGCACTGGAGACACACCCTCAGCAACTGGTGATGGCCCATTGTGTGGTTGACCTTGCCAAAAAACATACACGACCATGTACTACATGCCCAATAGGGAGCCTAATCCATGATCAACTGCATGCATGTCGCTAAACTACACATGGACTCCTATGCATTATCTACAGCAAGTATGCCAGAGATGCCGCATGCCAAGTGGCAAGAGACCTGCATTGACAGAGACGAGGCACCTTGGAGTGTGACGAACACCTTTATTACTCATCCTCACACTAATGGAATTGCATCCATTGGAACAGAAGCACAGGTCATTCGGCTGAACATGTGTGACCTACACTGGACACCCCCTGCAACACACAGATGTGGTAAATCCTTCTGAGCTGGCACACAAGTGAAGGGGTTGAGCCTCACACCCCTCGCTGCACACGGAGAGTCCACAATTCCACATTGAGCCTCATATGGGGATGTCCCACACCATGTCCACCATGGCCATCCCGTATGTTCCTGAGGGACGTTATACACACATTGATGCCTTCATCAGAATCCACAATCCATGACAGATGACTGTCAGGAAGGGTGACTATCAATTCATGGGAGCCATGCAAGACGTCACGTGGCCCATGGTGAGTCGACATGTATGCACGGTAACACAACAAGTAGAGAGGTGTGGCTCACTGGTTAGAGGCGGCAGACCCGTAAGCAGAGAATTGGCCAGGGACCAGGGTTCAATTCCCGACGCGGCAGGGTTGTGGACAAGGGTCAAAACGGACTCGATAATTCTCACCTCGGTACCTACTCTAACCAGGAACACACTCGGCAACTCTGGGCATTAAGCTTGCCTCATCTCTACAACGGCCCCCCACAGACGCTGGGGATGCCTGGTTTCACCTTGGAGATACCCAGAAAGGGACCATCTCACAGGGATAGCCAGGACGGGTTCCCCAGCGGTCTATAGCGCCGGGACACCTCCTCGTGAGGTAGCTGTTCGCGCTTTACAAATATCAGTATTAACATGCACAGGAGCAGTCCCCACATATCACAAACACTTACCACCCACAAAACGCCTTGCTGCACTCCTTACCCCAAATGACTTTTCACCATCTCTGTGCATGTAACTCTGATCCAGCACACGTTGCAATACTCATGAGGAACAGCAGGAGTGCAATGATGACATGAGCAGATGACAGCCGCAGGAACCTGGGGAGGACAGACACACAACAAATCAGCGAGGATCTAGTAATCCGCAGACATGTACATGTACTCTACAGGATTGATGTTGTCACCATGGTAATAATGAATTTTGTGTTCCTGCACAAATATGGGGAATGACATTATCACATGTATGACACATCAGAACACACCTCCAAGTCACTTGGCACACAGTCAGCTCGACACACACATTGCAACACATGCCACACAAGGCTCTAAGCGTGCACACTCAGACACAGGGACTCACCATCATGAGAAGAAGTTGCGGATAAGCTGACTCCGGATGTCCTCATCCTCATCCTCATCCTCATCCTCATCGTCACTTGCCCCGTGCCCAAGCCCTTCATCCTCCACGGGTAGATGATCTTTCTCATCAGGATCCAGGATGAGTGGCACGGCCTTCTCCACTGCCATGTTGTGCAGCATGCAGCACACAAGGAAGATTTTGCAGACCTTCACCGGGGCATATGGGAGGGCGCCGCCGGTCTTGTGGAGACACCGGAATCTGCTCTTCAGGAGTCCAAACGTCCTCTCAATCACGCGCCTCGTCTGCCCATGGGTGTCGTTGTACCGGTGTTCTGCGGCTGTTCTGGGGTTGCGGAGAGGCGTCATCACCAATGGCATGTTGGGATAGCCAGCGTCCCCTACATGGAAACATCATGGACAGAAGTGGGTCAGGAGAAGCAGTAAGATATGAAGAAACCGCTAAATACAGGACTGACAGAGTATAACCACCAACAAGACATGCACATTCGTTGCGCAGCTGCAGCATCATTTCAGGTACCCTGCTACGCCTCATGATGTAGGCATCGTGTGCTGATCCTGGAAATCGGGCACAGACATGGGATATCATCATGTTAGCAAGACATACCACAAGGGCATTGATGGAGTGGTAATGCTTGCGGTTACGGAAGGCTACCTCCTGTGCGTGCGGTGGCACCAAAGCCACATGTGTCCCATCAATGGCCCCAATGACATGGGGCATCCCTCCCAGGGCATAGAACTCACCCTTGACACCTGTCAACTGCTCACGAGTTGGAAAAGTTATGAATTCATCCAGGTGTAACAACATGGCCTCTAACACATCATGCAGGACACGGCTGAACATGGTCTGGGACATGCCACCTACATCAGCTATGGTCAATTGAAACGTACCCGTGGCAAAGAAATGTAGGGCTGCCATCACCTTCATCTTGGGGGTCAGTGCAGTAGGATACCTGTGTAGCGGTTGGAGGTGTGGCTCGAGCCTTGTGGTCAAGTTGTCAATCAACGGTTGGGAGAAGCGGTAGCGGCGTATACAGTCACGTTCCCTCATGGCAGCCAAGTCTGGCATTGGTCGGGGGAGAGGCGGTGCCCTGCAGAAATTTGGAAGGAATAACGAAGATTGAGTACAGCACTACACCACTGTCAATGGATTGAGCACATGTTCAACAGCTACTACACATATGCTACATACAGAGTCTGTACTGTGCAATGCATCCAGGACACGTATGCTAGCCAGGTAACACCCCTAACAACAGTCAGCTACACACGTGGGTGCGCAAGGTCAACATGACATGCCATGGAACTAGCTGTGGGCCAGTGTAAGTGAAGAGGCTGACGCATTACAGGAGTGACAGACATCCACATATATGCATAAGAAGGATGTATTATCACACAGACCGGTTGCGGGACACTAGAGGCACAGGTCACATGTCCTTGAAATAGGACAGTCCACACACCTTACCATGAAGGGGTACATGTCAGGAATGATCACACATACATTGAGACTACGCAGATATGTCCTTGTCTCGCAAGTCCATGTGCGATGCATACATACACCCGTTACGTCTGATTCCACATGTGGCCTGGTGTGCGTAATAGTGTACCATGCCCATCGACACGCACACACATGTTGGATGCAGCAACTGCAGATGCATGTCACGGAACAACTACAGCAAGCTCATGGGAACACATGACACACACATGACATAGTCACATCGTGCAACGCCGGTAGTTACATGTCATGTGTCATTATCCGTGTCCCTGGCATCGGGGGACAGTTGCGGGTGTAGGTGACAGTGCCATGCCAGTGATGCAGTGCTCGACTGTCCCCAGAGAGTAGCTCCTCTGTATCGATTTAGATCAAGTGATTTGCTGTTGTGTCATGCTCCCCATTGTTTCCCAGTGGCATGGTGGGTAAACCAACTGAGTGGTGCAGGGCCTACATATGTTTGTAGTATTGTAGATGTCACTCATGTTGCTGTTCATGCTATGCACTGTGTCCTATGTAGTTTGGACTCATGTGTCATATGTATACAGGTGTCTGGTCATTTCCTGTCTCTTCACCTTGGCCACAGCATCGTCGGGGGAAACCGAGGGAGACACTGGCACGGACGTGGGGGTGGTATCCAGCACCGGGGCCACCAGTGCTGGGGAGTCTGGCGCAGCAAGTGGCACGGAGGCCGAGGGGAGTCAGGCGGAGGACCTGTCCAGTCCCAACACCGACTATGACGCTGACGGGTCCGAGGCTGAGCCCCCAGAGGGGGCGGAGGCTGCTCCCAGAGCTGAAAGCAGCACTCCATCTCTCGCCGCACCCTCCATTCTCATCACCACCCTCCCAGTAGCTCGGGTCCCTTGTGTCCGTGCTAGGCGACAACAGGTGCGTGAGAGACGGCAAGGAGGTGTATTTAAGAGGTGAAGGGTGCACTTCTAGTCCGGATCATTCTGTGGTGTGTAGGCACATTCAATAGCATGGTGCTTGTCACATGCACGCTCATGATGTAGCTTGTATTCTGATAGGGATTCGTGTGCCAGTCATGACCCCGTCTTGTACGCTGCTTGCTAACGGTAATTATGTGCTATTCAATGATGAAGCTTGCTGTGGGATGCTTCCGGGAATTCCTGACATCGTGACTGTATCACTACGAGTGGTTTTCTGTCATTACGTCCTTTTCCCACCCCCGCATGGCCGGCTGGATGTATCCATCTGGCCTTCCATTCCAACCTTGAAAGCAGAGTTCAACAAGCTGAGCAGAATAAGGGCTCCATTGTCTCAAAAACAAGTCGTGTTGACTTCATCCCGAGAAACATTTGTCCTTCACGTAGCTCACACGCGCACAGAGGTGCAAGCGCTTTTTAACACTGATCTCCCACTACATATTTTGGACTCGGATTCAGACTATCTTTCATGCCTCGTCAACAGGTGGCCCGGCTGTTTTTTTCTACATTGTGGGCTCCGGCCTCGTGACCTCCTTCCAAACTCTGTTTGGTGTGATCCCCGCATTTCATCATTCGATTTTGTCTAGCGTCTTCGGAGGTGTCCCTTTGCTTCTCGCCCTTGTAGCTGGGGTGTCATAATTGATCTGCGTACTACGCTGTGGCTTCACAACTTGCGTTACAAGACAGCATGCACCGGCTGCTCCATCTTCGGAACAAGATGCTTGAATTCTACGGCACTCTGCCGCTGGCGACCTTAAGCAGTGCCTATGGATTGTCCTTCCGGTTTCCCTTCTTTACCTGCGTGCAACCTGTCTTTCATTGCCTAGATTGTCCATTCGAATGGGCTCTGGATTTGTGCCTGTGTAACTCGGTGTCTCCTGACCCGGATTTTGATCGACTGATCAGCCCCTTAGTGGCTCATGAGTTGGACTGTTCTGGCATCAGTATCATGGCCTGTGCTGCTGCACATGGAGTCCTAGGCAATTGGGATATCAGAACGGCTGCAAATGAATTCTTATCCAGAAGTTATCTTGATGTCCCCACCTGTTGTCCACAAATTGTGCTGGATGCCCTGATTGTTGAGGATCACGTGTGTTCTTTCCCCCTGCTCAACTGGATGGCAGACAATTTTTCGGAACGTTCAGATGATTTCCTCTTGGAAGCTGTTGTAACTTATTGTGCTTATACCTTGATGGATTGACTTTAGCCCTGCTCATTTCATGGTGCATCCGTCGATGTGATATTTTTTCCCCTTTTACCTGGTTAATTGCCCTTCAACATCGTTCATAATTGACATTTCTTTTCTGACTTTTTCGCTTCCCTTCTATGGACTTCCAGTTCATGCCCTTGGTTCCCTTCTATCAAACTTGAACTCTGCGTTCTCGAATTTGCGCCCCTAGTGGTTAGTGGTACGAACAAGGGGGGGTGTAGTGATGATTCCTATCTCCCTATGTACAATGCTAAGTTGGCACCACCGCGTTAGTTGTTAGTAAGCCATCTTGCCAATTTTGCTGCTTTTGCACACGACACTATAGTTGCGTGTTATTACTTTTGAAATGCCTACTCGAGTTTACTTCACATGAGGACTGTCTGTTGATTGACATCCTTCACAGTGAGCAGTGAGCTTGTACTGTACATTGTGTACACACACAGTCTGGGTGACTAGACGGTGCATGTTGTTGTGTGCAGGTTGATCGTCCCACTAGTTAGCCATAACATGCACGCAGCTGCAGATACCTGATAGACGAGTGCTTGCCATATTGCAGTGCAGCACGTTTTAGTTTCATTGTGATGGAGGACTTTAGCAGGAGATAGGACTAGATGATCCTGTGATGGGATTCCACTGAGCTGATCTGAACGGTGGGGGGTCCCCCGTTCTAGCTTAGAGACCTTCTATTAGTCGTATGATACAACTATTAGTTTACTGGCGACAGGAAGGTTGCTGTTTCCACTGTCAGTTTCTTATGATTGCTCCTTTCAATGTCTATGATATTGCAACAATGCTGATGCTTCTGGCCTTAACCATTTGTCTGCTTATGTTGGCCACAGTCCTGCATCTTAGGACGCGAGGTTCATTGAATGAACTCTTTCAACTTTACCTTGTCTGTGTCTATTCTGTTGTGGACTGATCTGAGAATAATGACGAACAGATATGTCTGATTCCCACCATTCCTGAGGATGTTGTAAGTCGCTTGTTCTGGGTTGTCTATACATTGGGACCGCCGAGCTCAACCTCGGCTAACGAATGGGACACTTAGCTAGTCGGATGAGGGGTTCTGGGTTCTGAGGGGAGTTTGTGGTATGCCAAACATGTCTCCTTCGTGCCAGGCACCGCACCCCCTGCCCCTGTCTCCCCTGCTGCCGTCAATGCAGAGTCTGTGGATATTCAGCGCCAGTTGCAGGGTGCTCGGACATCGCTGCTGCGTGTCCTCCATGGCCACACCAGACTGCTGACACAGATGGTGTCGTACATGGAGGGCATGCCATCAGCGATGTCTGACCACCGGATGTTGCTGAGGTCCATGGACTCGTCACTGACGGCAGCAGTGGGTCTCCTGCAGCGCTCCATTCCACCCCCCTACCCCGGCACCATCCACACTTCCCACTCCCATGCCTGTCCCATGCACACCCAGACGTCCCCATGCACGCACCCCATCGGACACAGGCAGCACACAACCAGGAAAGGCCAAGCGCACACCTCCTGTCACGCACACACAGGGGGGAGAAGGCACAGGCACTGGGTCAGGGGGCAAACAGCAGCACGCTGTCACAGTAGGAGTCCGCATTCCTCACGACCCACTACCTCCAATACCACTCCCCTTGGCTCTCTTGCCCAACAGTCGGACAGAGTGTCCTTCATGGCCAGTCCGTCCCTCAGACCCAGTGTGACACCACCCCGCAAGCGTTTGAGGGATTCCCGGGCAGGGTAGTTGAGTCCCCCCCTGTCCACACCCTCCCCCAGTTGCGCTGCGACCCATCCCTCTGACCCCCCCCCTCCTTGGGGCCTGTGGTGCCTTCGGGTGCAGGGGAGACACTGGAAGAGCTTGCGGCCGTGTGCAGCGCCATACTGCCCTCCTCCTTTGGCGCTGCCCCACCCCCTGTGGTGGAGTCGTCAGTCCCTGCACCCACGACACCTACCCGTGCCCCCCTGTCCCTGCGGTGCCTGGTTCTTCCCCCCCACATGATGCCCCCCCTTCTGTGGATGATATGGTACAGTGAACTGGCAGGCGAGCTTGGGGAGACGCGTCCCAACGTGTCCCCCCCAGGACTTCGCATCTGGCGTGGCCTATGGGCTTGTTGAATGGTGTACTGTAGCTACTTTTCTTCGAGATGCTGAATGTGGTTGTTATTTTTTCGTTTGCACACTATTTCTTTTCTGGTATTGCTGCTGGTGCTGCTGCTCCCTGAGTTGGGGTGGTGATGATGTGTTGGGTGTCTGGTAAATGTTGTTGTGTCCTGCTCATGGGGTGGACCCTGGTATCTGCATGCCGTCACAAGGTGTCTGCATATATTCGTAGGTCATGTTAGCTCTTACTGCATGGTGACATTGTCCCAAGGTGTGTTCCTTCCTCTGTGGCACCTGTCATCTTCCCTGCAGGGTGTTTCCCAATTGTTGTGCTGAGCTGTGTCAACATTTCCTCGGTGTGTGACACATCCCTTCGACTTTGGCCATGCATGCTCTGCAATGTCTCCACCTGCATCGTTTGTGGCATCCTTGGTGGACACTGTACTTGTGTTTGGAGTATATTGACATGACTTCATGTGGACATTTTCCCTTTTCCGTACTTTGCATGTGTGTACTCCCTGCCTCACACACATATGTTACGTGTTCTGCAGGGTATTTGGGCACCTGCCTGACAATTGTGGGCATTGTATCTGTGTGTACTCCACCCTTTTACTTCCATGGGAGGCAACGACTTGTTGGCTGCCCCGGCACCTGTACATTCCTATCATTCCTGGAATGTGGGTGACAGTGTGTGTTCCCATTGGCTCTGTTAGTTTACTAGTGTTTGACATGAGGATGCAGTCTTGTGGCATGATCTCAGTGTGTGTATTGTGCTGCCTCCGCCAGGGGTGGGTATGCATGTGTAATTTGTCATCACACCCACATGTGGTGTGTCATGCAGTGGGGGAAGGACGTCCATCCTCATGGGAGTGGGACACTGCTGTCAGTGATGTGTTGTCATGGCACTCTCAACATTGTCGCACATTGTGGATGCCTTCATGCACCCATGGAGTTTTGCTCATCGGAGGCTGATGTACACACCCCCATGTCCACTGCTGGGGGTCCTCTGCACCCACCCCCATGTGTCTGTCCACTGCTGGGGGTCCTCTACACCCACCCCTCATTTGTCTGGGCACTGCTGGGAGTGATGGGCACCCACCCCTCATATGTCTGGCACTGCTGGGAGTGATGGGCACCCACCCCTCATATGTCTGGGCACTGCTGGGGTTCCTCTGCACCCACCCCTCATATGTCTGGGCACTGCTGGGAGTGATAGGCACCCACCCCTCATATGTCTGGGCACTGCTGGGAGTGATAGGCACCCACCCCTCATGTGTCTGGGCACTGCTGGGGGTCCTCTGCACCCACCCCTCATATGTCTGGGCACTGCTGGGAGTGATAGGCACCCACCCCTCATATGTCTGGGCACTGCTGGGAGTGATGGGCACCCACCCCTCATATGTCTGGCCATTGCTGGGAGTGATAGGCACACACCCCTATGTATCTGTCCACTGTCATGGTACGAGCCGTACCCAGGCGCTGATGGCCTGGGTGGGGCCCGTACCCCTAGGGCACCCCAACTTTGGGGGTGCGGCCCGTACCCATGCCTTTGGGACGTGGGTACAGGCCGTACTGGCATAGTTGGTGTGACATAGGGGTGGGCGTGGTATGTGCCGTACACACGTGCTGTTGGCCTGGGTAAGGCCCGTACCCCTAGGGCACCCCAACTTTGGGGATGCGGCCCATACCCATGCCTCTGGAACGTGGGTACAGGCCGTACCGCCATTGTTGGTGTGACGTAGGGGTGGGCGTGGTATGTGCCGTACCACCATTGTGGTGGTGACGGGTACGCGTCCACGTCCACTTCCGTTGTGGCCCGACGTGGGATTGGTGGACACGCCCCCCGAAGTGACCAGTCCATGGTGGTAATTACTATGCATGATGTTTTAGTAATTTGTGGGGTGTGGGTTATGTTTCCTGACCCTTGCACACACACACCACCCCCTTTGCCCCTGGGGGTTGTTCTGACCTTCTGCGGCGTCTGTGTCGGTTTCTGTATACGAGGTGGTACTTGGTTCTGCAGCGTCAAGAAACCGCTTGGTAGTAGAGCGCTATGCAAATTCTTTTCAACTTCAACTTCTGTATACGAGGTGGTAGGCTATGAGGGCCGGGATGACGCGTAGGTTGGGGTCCATCGCTGTCCGTGGCGTGCTGGGGCTCCTTGTTCGCGTCGTCCTCAATTTCCCGGCAGTTTTTGGCTCCCGTAAAAACTGCTGCGTGCGGAGTGATGTCGGCACGAATCGTACTTGCTGGTCCGTGAAACGCTGCCTGACTCCGTCCGGACGTCGCGTGTGCGCCGTCCAGACAGAGATTTGTATGTAATTTTTTGCCGGTCGGTGTTTTTTACGACTCGGGCGGTAATGGTATTTCTGTGCGAATCGTACTTGTAAGGTGTTTTTCCCGGGTACGAGTCGGACGGAAAAAACGCTCCGTCCGACCATTCGTACCCGGGTTTTACAGGATCGGAATCGACACCATACTGTGAACTGAATTAGTCCTTCGTCACTGGCCATGATAATTGCTATTTCAATGAAACCATTTGCGGTTCTATTTGAATGTGCTTTGTGCTTGGAGCTAAGTTGATGAGCACCGAGGAAGGCTAAACGCTGAAATGCATTTGCTCTAATAAATACCTTTGAAAACGTCCTGGGAGTGCTCCGCATTTTGGTAGCTGGAATATATATATATATGTGTATATATATATATATATATATATATATATATATATATATATCGACTCGTCAAACGGCCCCAAGGGAGAGCGCACTATCGCATAGCGGGTGCTAGTGTCGAGGACGGGCCAATCCTCGATTCAATTTTCCACCAATTTCCTCCAAGGAGGAATCACTGCACACCAAGGAAGTTGTAAGTTTAAGGGTTTTATTCTTTTAAGTGCAAGTTATCACCAACTCCACCACCAACGCGTTTCAACCACAATCGGTCTTGCTCACGGTATGTGAGTCTTTTTTCAATGTTCTTTATTTATAGTGTCACCCATATTAGCCATTAGGAGGAATTATGGGAGTTGTAGTTCGTTTTCACATATATCATTTCACATGTTTGCGATTTATCGATGTCAAAGCAATGTCATGTTTCGGGGTATTATAGAATACATCTGCATACTCTGAATATTTACATTGTGTCTATGTAAATACTGGAATCATACATTGTCGTATGTTATCTTGGAGTTCATACTGTTGATAACAATATGATTGCTCAGTGCATTTTTGGTCGCAGAATCTGGGCTAAGTGCCCATTTTTATTCGCAGAATCCGGGCTTAGTGCCCATATCGTCATATTCAGTTTAGAAACTGGCAGATGTAGATGTTTCGAGTTCATGCCCCTTCATCGTTGTTCTAATGTTTGTGTCGTACAGTAGGCTCATAGATGGCTGTGTAATTCTTCATCGCCGTTAAGGCCAAAAGGGGCCTTCGTCTTGAAGCGTATGATCATCTTGCTTTCCATTCTCCTTAGTTTCAGTGTTCTGTTACCTCCACGTTCGTTTTTCGGGACTGTTGTTAATCCGAAATATTTTATCTTCTGTTTCATGTCTTCTTTGTGAATTTTGAGATGTTTCACAATGGCATAGTTCGTGTCATCATTCTGAACTGCCCTCAGGTGTTCCAAGATTCTTTTCTTTAGGGGGCAGATGGTACTGCCTATGTACCATAGTCCGCATCCACAGACAATGACATACACTACGTATGTGGATTCACAGGTGATCCTTTCCGAGATGTTAAATATGTTGCCCATGAAATCCACAGTTTCCTTCATGTTCATGCCGTGTTTGCATGCTTTACACGTGTTGCACCGTATAAAACCTGTTTGTTTGTTTGTCAGCCAGTTTTTGGATTTGCTGGTGGTTGTCAAGTGGCTCTTGACCAGTTTGTCTTTTAAGGAGGGAGCTTTCCGATACGAAATGTTCGGATAGTTGCCAATTTTATGACCAATGTCTGGATCTTTCCTCAGAATATCCCAATGTTTTTTCAAGATGTTGATTATCTGGTAGTTTTCTTTGCTATATGTAAGGACCACTCGAATTACGGCATCTTCTTCTTTTGGTTGTTGCGTCTGTTTCAGAGTCTGTGCCCGGGGAATCGCCCTTGCTCTTGCTTGACCAAGTTTTATGTCTTTTTCATTGTACCCTCTTTGCTCGAATCTCCTTGCTGTTTCGTCGAAGGTACGTTCCATTTCTGAGTCATCTGAGCAATTACGTCTCATACGTAAGAATTCTCCGTACGGAATGCTCTTCTTTAGTTGTGGAGGATGAAAACTTTCACCATGTAGAATGCTGTTGGTTGCTGTTGGTTTTCTGTACAGTCTCGTCTTGATTTCTTCATCTTCTATGTATACCGTTACATCTAGAAATTGAATTTCTTGATCGCTGATGTTGTGCGTGAATTGTAAGCCGATTTCATTAGCATTTAAAATTTTCATATATTCTTCAAATTCACTCAAGCTGCCACTCCAAATGAGGAAAAGATCGTCGATGTAACGTAGCCATAATTCTGTTTTGGAGGTGTATCTTTCATTGATTTCATCCCAGGCTATCAGTTTTTCCCACCACCCCATCGTGAGGTTGGCGTAGCTAGGAGAAAATGAAACTCCCATAGCAGTGCCACACTGCTGGGAGTATATCTGGCCATCGAAGATGAAGATGTTGTTATAGAGACAGAGCTCCATCATTTTCATAAGCATTGTAGTGTGTTTGGATTGTCTTATGCTTCGTTGTTTTAAGAAATACTCAACAGCTTTGAGTCCAACGCTGTGTTTGATGGAAGTATATAATGATACTACATCGATCGTTACGAGATAGTATCCTTTGTGCCAGCCAAGATCACTTAGGATTCTTAAAAAATCCCCCGTGTCTTTTATATAAGATGTTAGGTTAGTAACTAGTGGTGCCATGAAAAAGTCCACATAATCTGATATGTTTTCGTAGAGAGAGTTGCAACTCGACATGATAGGTCTTGCTGGGGGATTTATTAAGGTTTTATGTATTTTCGGTAAGAAATACATGGTGGGCATCACTGGACTGTCATTATTTAAGAAGAGGGATTCCTCCGATGTTAAAAGACCCTCCTCTTGCCACTTCTTAATTTGTAGTCCTAGATGTATGGTTAAATCATTGAGTGGATTTCTGGTCAGTTTGATATAATTGTTGTGATCATCTAGTTGTCTCTTCGCCTCCTTAAGGTAGTCACTTTTGTTCTGAATGACAACATTGCCCCCCTTGTCCGCCGGTTTGATAATGATTTTATCATTCTTCATCAAGTTGTCTATTGCAAGTCTCTCCATTTTGTTTAAGTTTTCTTTTTTGTGGTTATTGTTAGTTTTAGTCAGTGTTTCTAAATCCCCAACTACTAGATCATGGAAGGTATCAATTCTGTTTCCAGGACTGAGCACAGGACAAAATTTAGACTTGGACTTAAAAGCAGTTGGTTCTCTTCTGTCAGTGCATGTCTGTAACTGTTCTAGAACTTGAGATTCAGTTACTTCATCGTTGTCAGACATTAGTTCGTACGCAGTAACCAGGACAGGTATGTCTTCAAGTGTTAGCTCACTGGTCTCCGGTGCTCCTTTCTTTATGATAGTTTGTTTCGTTCTGTTTGGAAATTTACTGAAGAACTTGGCAAGTTTTAATTTTCTTACAAATTTGTAGATGTCAATTCTTGTGTCTACATGGTTGTGATGTTGTTCTGGGCAGAAGCTTAAACCTTTGTTGAGTACGTTACGTTCATGGGAGTTCAATTTGTAATCAGAGAGATTCACAATTAGATTCACTTTGGTTCCTGTTGATTGTTTCATTTCTTTAAGCGATTGCGTAGGGGGTAGCTTCTTGGTTGTTCCGCCCCCTCTTCTCGTTTTTCTCCTTCTTTTGAGGATTGGTGATAGTTTCTTCCTCGGCCTCGGCCTCGTCCTCTTCCTTGGCCCCTCGGATTTTTTTGATCGATATACATCAGCTTCATCTCCTCTAAAAAAGTAAAGTGTCCAGTTCTTGTTGTTCTTTCTTCTTCACTTAGTTCTGATTCAGAGCCACTCGTTACCGGTACGTCCAGTGCTGCTTTTGAATTCTTACCCATTTGTTCTTTCAAAACTTCAAATCTCCGAGCAAAGGTTAGAATTGGTGGAAAATATATATATATATATATATATATTCCAAAACGGAGTTCCAAACGCTCGTGGAGCAAAAATTTACACCAGGGAAACGAATGGTCTAATCAACAAAGGTAGATTTATTCAAGTCATAAACCAGCCGTGACGCGTTTCACCCGTAAAACGGGCTTGTTCACACAGCGTGTCACACAACTTTGCCACAATACATACTCTTCCGTTTCAAAAACAATGCTATCGACAAAGGACTTTGGATTCTGCATAGTGTCATCAGAGTTACGTTACACTAGGCGCCATTTTGTAATGTGTTCCCAGTACGGACAAAACGCTATCAGGTAACATTAATTTATAAGGCTACCACTTTGTTGGTACTTATATTCTTTCCCACAATGATTAAAAGCAACTCAGTTGTATTTTGGTTTCTCTTCTAGCTGAGGGAGCGAAGAGAGGCAGTACTAACTTTATTCGCAAGAGCACCAGGCATAGGTCGTGCCATTCAAACAACAACGCCAATGGAGAAAACAATCATGGATACGTTATTGAAATTCGAGAAACTTCACAAACAAGAGATATCCAAATGGTGGGAGGCCACATCGTTGCAAGATTACATCGAGAAGGCAATGGTGCCTCGAGGCCTCAGAATATATATAACTCCATCCTATGATTCACCAGACCCACAGATGCTGGAGGAATGGTCTGCTAATTCAGCAAGCAGTTCCATGAATATGTTGGCTATCCTAGTCAAATATGCCTGGTCGGATAGAGAGAACATCAAGAAGGAAATAGAAGAGATAAGAGAAAGCCTGAACAATCATAGTGAACAGGAATTGATCATGAAATTTCTAGAAGTAATATTGGAAGAAGATATAAAAAGAAGAAAACAACGTAAATTACATCGAGACTGTGGCGACTATGAATCAGGTAGGATCCTGACATACAGTAAAAAGTATGACCATCTATATGAGACCAATGGAAATCAATCTAAGATTAAGCCGATGGAGTCACAGGAACAATCCAATGATGAAAGAGCGTATACCAGTGACACTAACACAGATGTCTCAGCCACAACATCGTCTTCAGAAAGCTTGCAAGTAATGGGAGATAATGCCACACGCCCAAAGTCAACTTTTTTAGACGAGTATCGCCTCTTGAAGAAGAGCAGACAAACCACAAGATCAAGGTCCAGGTCAAATTAGAGAGACGACTCCCCCATACCGAGGGAGAGAGGAAGGGGAAGAGGAAGGAGTACCAGAGGAAGAGGCGGAAGAGGAACAGGCAGAGGAAATATGAAAGACAATACAACGGAGCACATGGGAAAAAGGCAAACTCGCTCCAAGAAGAATTACTAATGGAGGATAAAATGGTAAACCAGACTATTGTTAATCTAACATCTAAATCTTTAAGTAGTAAAGACAAAATAACTTTATGTCTTGGATTATCATTCAGTCCAACTGTCCCGATGAATTATGTGGACAGTAAGATTGATGTTTTCAAATTTTGCAGAAAGTTCAAATTAAAAAAATGGCATCAATTGAAACCAGTTAAAAATCGTGATTACGAACAACCTGAAAGACCAATGTACGAATCAGACCTCACAATTGGAGACATTGATGCTATGGTCACTCTCCATGAATTACAGAGTAATCCTGATGGATCACAAATGAGCGCAGATTCCTTGCTCATTCTGGATGAGTTAGAGGTCAAGCACGACAAAGCAGCGTGCAGCCAATTTAAGCCTAGATCTATATTCCTGCCCAAGATGAATCATGACAACATTGATACCTTCCAAGAAATTGTTGGTAATGATCTTCTTAAATTTAGACAAAAAAACTGGCCCAAGAAATTACGAAATTTCGGGTACAATTTGACACATGCCCAGAAAAAAGCAATGGATGAATTAGCTGCAAATGATAATATTGTAGTAAGACCTGCAGACAAAGGGGGCAACATTGTTATCTTGACTAAAGCAATGTACATAACAGAGGCTTTACGACAGCTCAATGACAACACCACATATGTTCCGTCAACCCGGGTAGAGTACAATAACAGCGTTACTAATATCTGGGAGAAGTTGACTGAGTGGAAAGACAAAGGGCTTATAGAATGGGAGGAATTTTGTTTTCTTAAAAAAGATTTCCTTATACTTCCAGTAATGTACCTACTCCCTAAAATCCACAAAGACAGGGAAAATCCACCAGGAAGACCTATCATTTCCTCAAGAGGCTGTGTTTTAGAGAACATCTCACGGTATGTGGACCATTATTTGAGGGATTTTGTTTTCACTCTACCCTCCTACGTAAGAGACACTAAAGATTTTTTAAGTAAAATCGAGAATTTCAAGTGGAGGAAGGATTGAATCCTAGTTACCTTGGATGTCAATTCCTTATACACAGTAATTGATCATGATCAAGGAATAGAGGCATGTGCTAGATTTCTAAAACGCAGAAACATTAGATTTTTAGAAAACACTGCAATGATTCTTGACATGATAAAATTTTGCCTAAGGAACAACTTTTTCATGTTTAATAATGATATGTACAAGCAAACACTGGGGACCGCGATGGGCATTCATTTTGCGCCTAGTTTCGCAAACCTTTTCATGGGAGCATGGGAGGAAGAGATCCGCATGAACTCCAATTTTCGAAATACTCTTACCAAAGTTATACATTGGTTAAGGTATATCGATGATATTTTTTTCATATGGGAGGGAGATGAAAATGAGCTAGGACTCTTTATAGAGACCCTTAACCAGAACAACAATCATCTCACTTTTACGAGTACCATCAGTCGTAAAGAAGTCAATTACTTAGACACTAAAGTACAAGTGGTGAACAACAGACTACAGACTATTCTTTACCGTAAAAGTACAGCTGGGAACACTCTGCTCCATGCTATGAGTAGCCACCCTGATAACTTGAAATGGAGTATACCCTATGGTGAATTACTCAGAGCCAAAAGAAACTGCAGTAATCTGAACGATTATCAAAAGGAAGAAAAAATAATGGTGAAAAGGTTCAAAGAAAGGGGTTATCCATTGTGGGTACTCAAAAGGGCAATGGACAAAATTTCCAACATTGATAGAAGCAAGCTTTTGGAGGACAAACCCATTACACCAATTAATGATGATGATGAATCTAATACCACACGTATGATCCTAACATTCAACGGTAATTCTGAGCCAGTAAGAAAAATCTTGGCACAAAACTGGAAACTCTTAAAAAACGACCCCATAATAGGTGAAAGTCTACCAGACAGACCAAACATAACGTATAGAAGAGGCCGTATGTTCAGAGACCTGTTGATTCATAGTGATTTAACAACTAACACAGATATGAGAAGCATTAATTTACACGGTTTCTTTCCATGTGGGCATTGCAAGGCATGTGCTAACAGTCGTATGATTAAAGAATTCTGGAACACCAGTACCAACATTATGGTCAGCATTAATCAGTTCTTGACTTGTAACAGTACATTTGTCATTTATGTTTTGGAATGCCCATGTAAACTAAGATACGTGGGCAGTACAACACACATGGCAAAAAAACGGATTTTGGAGCACATGAGAGCGATAACTAATAAAGACAAGCAATACCCTATTGCCCGCCCTTTTGAAAGGTTCCACTTTGCAGATTGTAAGAAACTTTCTTACTATGCGATAGAACAAGTCCTCCCGAATAAACGAGGTGGAAATCGCATACTGAGACTCAGACAAAAAGAATCGAAACACATTATTGGGATGTGTACAAAGTTCCCTAATGGGCATAACATTGACGAGGAAATGTCAATCCACTTACAGTCTGAATGATTTGGTACTAGTATTTGTAGAAGTATCTGTAATAAGTGAACATTAACCCAATAACTTTGATTACTAGTATTGTACAGATGTTCTTCAAGTGTTTCAAAAATGTTTTAAAAGTGTAGAAAGTTAATTTTTTTTAATTTTTCTTCTTATTCTTTTCCTTTTGTTCTTTTCTTTACAGAAGGAAAGGAAGGGACCATGTCTTACAAGGGACAACGAGATCCCTACCCTTTTCTTCATTAACCTTCCATAAAATGGGGTACAGACTACTATCAAGTAATCTATTATTATATTAAACGAATGACCTCTTTATTGCTGCTTAAAATAGTCCTCTAAAACAATGTGATTTCAATTCAATTCAATCAGCTTTATTCGGCAATTAAGTCATAAAAGCACATTTACAAACATTACATATAGATACAAATAAATTACCTAAAAAGATAAAAATTACAATTAAATCTTTAAACAACCGTCAAGCATAAATTCTTGATAAAAGATCAAATCTGAATAAAGTCAGAAACATGGAGATGAGGCCAGCCCATATCAACTTATGTTACACGGATAATAGCATGATATAATTTTATGGTCACGGTACTTAGCTACCTACATGTGGTAGCTACAACAGATGGTATTTACAAAATGCAGTGTTGCTTTAGGGAGAACAGTTTGCAATATGCCTCAGGGCTTTTGTTCTTATACTCCAAGCCCACCCTAGAAATTTGGCCACCGCTATACAAGTCGGGGGTGTAGAATCAGTGCATAGAATGCGAAGGGCAAGGGTATATCTTCTGATACCCAAAAGTTTGCAGATTGGTTTTAACCATTTTTTCCGTGGTCCTACGTACATTGGGCAGAAGAATAATACATGACCTATGCTCTCCCATACTTCAACACATCTATAACACTTATCATTATTAGTGCCTTGTCTCCCCCATCTGGAAGTGAATTCTGCAACGGGTAGTGTGCCCACCCGCAACTGGAAATATAACTTACGATCTGGGTTTTTTTTGATAATGTCCCAGAACTTCTCTAAAAAGGGATGGGCTTTTAAATCAAGAAAGCGGGACGTTAAATGGGTAGAAAGGCCTTAGGTGATTTCCAACTTGTAAACCCATTCCCAATACATCTCTTTCAATTTTTCTTTAGATGGAAAAAAAGGGTTTGCAGGGCTTTTCCAAAGTTCGATCAGGCCTATGCTGCCCAAGAGAGATTTTATCCCAAGCAACCATGTTATTTTTTTTTGGGACCTGTCAGATTCTATTATGTCCACAAATCCACTCCTGTAGTGAATAAGTTCATCAGTACACCAGAGTCGACGCCAATATAATATTGGACGTAGCTTCACCAGATGTTCCAGAGATTTTTTGCCAAGGTCCAATAATAAAGGTCGCAGTGGCGTACTGGAAGGAAGACTTGTGACTTTGCGTAAAAACGCATTTTCTAAGACCTTCAGACTATTCAAATTACTAAAGCCCCAGAGCTCAGCCCCATAAAGGCATGAGCCCAGGACTTTAGTTCCATAGATTTCTATGACTGGAGAAATTGGCTTTGTGAGAGAAGTTTTGAATCTAGTCAGGAGGGCCCCTGCTTTTTGTTTGTGTTGTAACACGGCTCGGTCTAGTTGGCATCCCCAGCGCATATCTTTTTGTAGTGATATCCCCAGATATGTGAATGAGGTGACCTCCTCCAAAAGAAGCTTGTTCATGTATATTTTTCCTTTAAAGGATTTTGATCCATTGAATGACATGAACTTCATTTTTTCCGTGTTAACTTCCAGACCCCTTTCTGTGCAAAATTCTTCAAAACACCCAAGGGCCTTTTGTAGGCCACTGGGGGTCTTCGAAATAATCAACGTGTCATCCGCGAACATGAGGATAGGGATGCGTACACCTGCCAGGGCAGGTGCATCGGTGGGGGTCAGTGAGAGCCGACCGGCCACCCCGTTGACAAAGAGCGAGAACAGGGTCGGCGCCAAGACGCACCCCTGCCTCACTCCCCTGCCAACCGGGAAGTCCTCGGTCGCCTCCCCCACACCCCCCCACCGCACCCGGGCAGCATTTTCCTCATGTAGGCGGATAATCACGGTGAGAAGCTCAGGTGCAATTCCCATTCCCCTCAGGACCTGCCAAAGATTTCTTCTTGGGACCAGATCAAAAGCTGCTTTTAAGTCCACAAAAACCGCATATAGGGCACGGTTCCCCAAGACCACCGTCTTCCAATATAAGTTGACAAAACGGAAGACTTGGTCAATTGTGCTTGTCCGGGAACGGAACCCTGCCTGCATTGGGCTCAAAATATCGTGATCGTTCATCCAGGCTTGGGTTATGTAGAGAAACATACGGCCTATAATCTTTTGGACTGAGTCTATTAGACTGATTGGTCTATAGTTGCTAGCAATTGATTTGTCCCCTTTTTTAAATACTGGAACGATTTCAGCACCCTTCCACGAGGGCGGGATGTCCGCTCCCTGAGCAATTGCATTAGCAAGTCGCATGATGTAGCTGGACCAGAGACTTCTATCATTGATAAACATGTCCGCAGGGATTCCGTCCATACCAGGAGCCTTTCCCCGGACAACCCCATCTAGGGCTCTATCCACATCCTTTAATGAAAATATAGCCTTTTTGTAGTACACATGGGGAAAGGTCTCAATAGGGGTATTTTCATGGGGTGCAGCATACTGGGGTTTGAAATAATCAACCCATGCGTTCTGCGCCACGTTGTTTTGTGGGCGCTCTGCTATGCCACCCCTGTCCCATTTGTATGTGTCCCAAAAGACTTTACTATTCTTATTCCTGGAGGCATCAAGAAGATCCTTACATATTTCGTTTTCCAGGGTTGCCTTTGCCTCCTTCTGTGCCTTCCCATAATATGACCTAGTAGACCTTACGAGTAATGGGTCTTTCTGTTTGAGTGCGCTGTCTAGTTCGTCCCGGGCTTTCCTACACTTGTTATTGTACCAGCCCGCTTTTTTGTAAAGTTTGGGATTTCTATTAGAGGCAGGTTTTAGGAAATATTTTCGCAGGCCCGCAAAAAGCCTTGTGTGGATTTCCACTACTAGTTGATGAGGATTTTGGCCCTCTACCAATATACCCGGTTCTTCTAGTGCAGAGATGACTTCTTCTTTTATTGCTAAAAGAGCCTTCGGGTCTTCAACGATCCGATCCCATTTTAGATGGCGCATGTCATTAGACAGGTGGTGCTCAGACTCGTATGTGCCTTGTGGCATTAATGTGTGCCCTAGTAAGGACGTATTAAATGATAAAACTAATGGGTGATGGTCACTCTCAAGGCGATTAACTACCTTCATATCTGTAAGGTGGGGCCAGAGTTTTATATGAATCAGTATATAATCGATTCTACTTGCCCTGCGACCATTGTCAAAAGTATTTATTCCATGTTTATCAGACAAACTCCTACCATTAGCTGCTCTCATATGGTTTCCTAGATATAGACCACTTAACTGAATTGCTGCCTCCGTCCACCTTTTTACTGGTGCAATCTCAAGAGGTGGGATTCCCCAGCTAGCATCCTCTTCTGCAGTGAGCTGAGATATATCATGGTCCAGGGGCTCAAACGATGTATTAAAATCGCCTGCTATAATGGGTAAGAAGTTCGAGGGCAGGGAATCAATAGTTTCTTTCAGTAATTGTACTACTGGGGACCTTTTTCCTCCCGGCAAACCTCGTGCATAGACGTTAAAGATTTCTAAATTTGTCCCAGACTTTGGAACAATCTTTACAGATAGGATATCGTCACTGATGTTAGATCTTTGGGTGACTCGACATCCTAAGTCTTGTTTGAGCCATATGGTTAGCCCGCCAGACGGGCGACCTCTTACATTTTTTAAGGCTGGGATATAATAATTAAGGAATCCGTTACATAGCAGAGGATCTGTTAACCATGTCTCTTGAAAGAGACATATATCAAATTTGGATATGAAGCCCAGCCAGTCAGGGTCTGCAATTTTTTGGCCCAAGCCTGCTATGTTCCAAGAAATTATAGTCAATTGGCCACGCTCTAACAATCCTCCCTTGTTAGGTCTTGGGTTCCATCGTAATGAGCTTGGGCTTTCCCTTACTGAATAAATCAGATTATTAATGTTAGGAGTACTCACACTAGTTGTAGTACCAAGCACAGTTTTGCCAGCTAAACCATCTAATACTGTAACAAGACTCAGAGGGGATATTGTCCTGGTCCCAATTATTGGCCGGTGTTTTTCCCCATTCGGGTACCGGTCCAATATTATTTTCTTAATGGATTTAATACCAAAATCATCATCCTCCGTTAAAGTAGTACAAACTGCCCGTTTTTCTACAGGGGTTATAACTGATTTGCTTGTATTGTTCCTCATACAGTGAGGATTTAATCGTCAATCGCAGTCTTCCAGGCCGGAAGACCCAATTGCCTCATACTGTACAGTGGGACCTCTGTTATTTCTGGGCCACATATCAGTGCCTCTCTGACCAAAATCCACTAGGTTGGGCTGTTGATATTCACCATAAAAGAAGGACAAGGGCAGGGAAAGAATGGGGGTACAAGAGTTGAAGTTCTGCCACTGACAGATATGCTCCACTGCCCTTATATCTCTAAAATTAATTATAATGCAATCTCCTTCTATTGTTTTCTTTTTTGGGCCTACCCAATTAACTCGACGCGCAAAAAGAATTTCTGTTGATACATTCTGGGTTAAGGGGCGATTGGAGTTTAACCAGTACACACACTTGTTCTTCAATTCCCTGTAGTCCTCCCTTGTGTCTAGACCCAGGGGCTTAACCCCTGCCAATATTATCACGTAGGGTCTGGACTCTGGGGGGAGATGTATACTTGGGGGTTTCCTTGTTACCAAAATACTGGATACTTTCCTTCCTGGTTCTTTTACTGCTAGGCTGCTACTAGCTGTTGCCAATACATTCCCCCCGCTCACTGAATTACCCATAGTAGGGGACATAGTGGTATCCCGAGTTACCTTGCCCAGCACTGGCGGATTCGTTTTTGTAATAGTTGGGGTAGAGATGGATGCAGCATCGACAGTTGAAACATTTTTGTTAGGAGGCATAACAGATAATTTATCGCACCCCTGGCAATTGGTGACATTTTTCTGCCGAGACTGCGCTGACGAATACATCAGCTCCAAACAAGTCAATCTGTTTTCAATACCGTCCAGTCTGTCATAGATTGGTTGGCAAGTTTTATAAAATATTATCTCCATTTTTCCCCAAAAATCGTCACCCACGTTTTGCAAGTCCTTGGGTGGGACTAGGGAGGGCGGTATTGAGACGCTCTCATTCCCACCGACTACAGTTACTCCTGGGAGAGCAAGGGATTTCTCAGGGATATCCACGGGGGTGATTCTCCTAGCCTTTGCTGTATGTCCAACATTTTGCGGTTCTCTGCGCTTCCTCTTGGTTTTCAGATTTTTCATACTCTCTTTGTTGTTCGTGATAGGTATTTTTGCCTTGGGGTTCGTGGCGGACCGGGTCTTTACACTCTCAGGAACACCAGTGGTTTGTATTAGGTTTGGTAGTCCCTTTTTTGGTCTAGTGGTAAGGTTGACTCCATCAGAATCTGGGATGCAATGCATAGGTCTTTCGTGAGAGGGAGAATTATTTCCCGGTACCTCCATCACAAAGCTTACATCATTTATATCTATTCCCCGTTCCATGTTTCGAGCCGGGGAATGTACATGAGACAGGTAGCCCAGCGAGGAGCGCCTGTCTGTGAGAGAACCCAACGACAAGCGCTTCTCGGTAAGATCGATCTCCTTGTCCAGGATAGATGATACTCTTACCAGAAATTGGTCTAGTGTGCCGACCAGAGACTTCCGACCAGTTACAGGAGCGGTGGTCATTGTTCGAGAGTGCTTTTGTATTACTCCTTACTTATGGCCACTATACACTCTATGCACTCTATATGGTAATGCAGGTACAGCACAATAGAAGGTTATCCCTTTGGTTCCAGTAGCACAATAATAATCAAATGTGACTGACCTTTCAACGTTTTTCAAAGAGAATTGGCCCGACCCGACCTTACTCGGCCTCTAACGGGCTCAAACGGGCCCGCCCTTGGCCCGTCCTGCGACGCGGGGGGTGGAGCTGTTTTTGTAGCGCCTTCGGGCGCGAGATGCTGTGGTCCGCTTCCTGTGGTAAAGGAGCCTGAGAGATGTAGTGTACTGCTGCTCCCCCCGCGCTCCTATCGCTGAAGACACCAATGCGATTGCGGGGGGGAGAAACGACCCAGACCAGCGAGGCAATGGCGAGAACACAGCTACCCCAGAGAGACAAGCCTATGGATAACAGGTGAGCGTGGCAGGTGCGTGAGGTTTCGTAGCGCTCCAAAGATTCCTGGCGGCCCCCGCTCTGCCGGGGGTGGAGCTGTTTTTGTAGCGCCTTCGGGCGCGAGATGCTGTGGTCCGCTTCCTGTGGCAAAGGAGCCTGGGAGAAGTAGTGTATTGCTGCTCCCCCCGCGCTCCTATCGCTGATGACACCAATGCGATTGCGGGGGGGAGAAATGACCCAGACCAGCGAGGCAATGGCGAGAACACAGCTACCCCAGAGAGCCAAGCCTATGGATAACAGGTGAGCGTGGCAGGTGCGTGAGGTTTCGTAGCGCTCCAAAGATTCCTGGAGGCCCCCCGATTGTGATTTCGAATATTGCCTATGCTGTTGGATAGGAAATGTGACTTCTCCCCTCTCTGTCTTCTAGATGAATTTTTTCTTTCTAACTAATCTGGCTGTCACTTATGGGTGTTGTATAGTAAGAAGGATGGAATAGGGTAAGCACAACAGGCCACTTACTATCTTCCGATCAAGATATTGGACGTTATCTGAATTGATGTAATCACTTTTAATACCAATATCTCATATAGGGTATTTGCGATTATGTTTGAGGCCACTATTTGTTTGTGATATTAGATTACCTCACAGACGTAATGTGTTTTTTTGCCACTAATGGACGAGACTCTTCTACTTACGTAAACACTCGATTGAGTTAAGTTTTATGTCAAAGAGCACTTAGAATTGTTATTTACATCAGTATTTCGTTACACTGAATAACTGATAATATATCCGTGGCCATTATAAAATTGCGACATCATTTACATTATCGCATAGATAGAACATAAATTGTCCAGTGCCACTATTGGGCAAGACACTCTTGTTCGTGTAAGCACGGGATTGTGTAAAGTTATATTCAAATATCGCCTACCAAATGAAATGAAGGACTAAACCTATAAGCATTATGTATATTACCACGAGAGATTTTGTGTTCTGAACGCTTTTATGCTGAATTTAAATCACACTGTTACGTAAGATATGTGCAGAACAAAATGTGCAATATGTGTAATAGTTTTCATTTTGTGCGAATTTTCGCAATCAGCTAGAAGAGAAACCATAATATAACTGAGTTGCTTTTAATCATTGTGGGAAAGAATATAAGTACCAACAGAGAGGTAGCCTTATAAATTAATGTTACCTGATAGCGTTTTGTCCGTACTGGGAACACATTCCAAAATGGCGCCTAGTGTAACGTAACTCTGATGACACTATGCAGAATCCAAAGTCCTTTGTCGATAGCATTGTTTTTGAAACGGAAGAGTATGTATTGTGGCAAAGTTGTGTGACACGCTGTGTGAACAAGCCCGTTTTACGGGTGAAACGCGTCACGGCTGGTTTATGACTTGAATAAACCTG
This sequence comes from Triturus cristatus, assembly GCF_964204655.1. Classification (NCBI taxonomy): domain Eukaryota; kingdom Metazoa; phylum Chordata; class Amphibia; order Caudata; family Salamandridae; genus Triturus; species Triturus cristatus. Next base: position 291,471,109 of record NC_140592.1, on the reverse strand, counting down.
CCTTTGTTGATTGGACCATTCGTTTCCCTGGTGTGAATTTTTGCTCCACGAGCGCGTTTGGAACTCCGTTTTTGAATATATTAATTGCCGGTTGTCTCCGCCGGTCCGCGCCACCCCTCCTAAGGGGGCTTGAACTTTGGAAGGAGTAACGTTGTGGAAGATATATATATATATATATATATTTTCACAAAGTTTGCGAACAGCCACCGCACTCCAGACCAGCGGGTGCGCCGTCGAGCAGACCTCGCAAACCAGGTCCCAAATATAGATAAATACTCCTTTTCAGAACAGGAATGACGACGCCATGTCTTGACAATTGGTATCAGATTTTAATCATCGACATTGCCGATGATTAAAATCTGATACCAATTGTCAAGACATGGCGTCGTCATTCCTGTTCTGAAAAGGAGTATTTATCTATATATATATATATATATATATATATATATATATATATTTTCTTTTTACACATTAATGCAACTAAAAATACATATTTCCAAAAATGTATAATAATTTATCTGACTAAACATACGCAAAAAACAATATCAAATCAAACACACTACAATAAAATACATTTAAAAACACTTACAAACTATTTTATGTATCAAGTATTTTCTAAGTCGATATTTTTTACAACAATAATAAAAACAACAGTTAAAACAATATTCTTACCTTTGATATTACTTTTTGGTGATATACTTGACATCGAATATTCTTGACACAATATTTTTGTATCACAATATTTTTTATTCGACATTTTGTCCAAACACCGAGCCTCACAAGATTCAATTTAAAATCCATGCCAAAACAACAGACTACCAATTAAATTTGAACCATAATACTTTCAAAACATTTAAAAATCATAATTAGAATAGAAACCTACTAAAACTAGACACTAGTGGACCAGCTACTACTGCTCCTTTAGGCAGATTCAAGAAACCCTTTCAATCTATTCAATAGCAAGCTCCTTGGCACATGCTCCACAGTCCGACATCAGTCGTTAACATAAATGCCCCTGTAATTACTTCCAATCTCCAAGTGACTCCCTGGGAAAAGCAATAGTATATTACATTTGTTTTCAGTTAACCCATAGTTAAATTATTTCTTTCATTTCACGTGTCCCTTACGCTTCACCTTAAAACTAATACTAACCCTTAATCAAATCCTAGTGCTTAACCAAACCCTAACTCGGTCCATCACTGTAACCTAAACCAATCTCTAATTCTCTAATCCTAAAACACTTGGGGGGGATATAGTTTAGCTGTTGGTGACTGGATGAGAAGAAATAAGGATAGGTAGACGGATAAATAGAGAAAAGGATAGAGAGAATGATGGGTGGATCCAGAAGTGAATAATGGATATAAAGAAGGATGGAAAGAAGGTTGAATGGATGGAAAAAAGGAAGGAAGTATGAGTGGAGAAAAAGAAGGAAGGAAGGAACGAAAGAAGGAAGGAGGGAAAGAAGAAAGGAAAGAAGGAGCAAGAGATGAGTAGAGGGATGGATAGATGGTGCTGGACATGGCCCTTTCTGCAGGGTTATCCCCAAACTTTTTGTCTTAACCCTCCTGTTTTCTGAACCCATTTTTGTTGGCTTTTACGACTCTGCGCACTTTACCACTGCTAATCAGTGCTAAAGTGATCTCTCCTGTAAATATGATAAAATTGGCATACACCCAATTTGCACATTTAATTTACAATAAGCGCAAAATGAAGTGGTTCTACATGTACACAGGGCCTGTAAAATAAATACTATTAGTGGGCCTGCAGTTCTTTTTTATGCCACCCACTTAAGTAGCCTTGTAAATATGTCTCAGGCGTGCCTTTGCAGCCTGTGTATGCAGTTTTAAACTGCAATTTTGACCTGGCAACATAGACCTTTTGCTAGGCCTAAAACTTCCTTTTTAATACAGATTAGTCACACCTAGAGTAGACCCTAAATAGTCCATAGGGCAGGGTACAGTGTATTTAAAAAGTTGGATAATCATTTTTAACTTTGATATGTCCTGGTAGTGAAAAACTCTTGCATTTGTTTTTCCTTAGTTCAAGGCCAACCTCTCCAAAAGGATAATATTAGGTTAACTTATTACATTTAACACGTGATAACTTTCAATTAGAAGCAGATAGAATATTGAGTTTGGTGTCTAAAGAATTGGAATTTAAAACCCTCAATAAAGATAAAGTCAAATTTTAAGTCACAATTGTGAAAATGCCACTTTTAGAAAGTTATCTCTATACAAATGTTCCTCAAGGGATTTATTTCAATGATTATTCAGATTTTTCATCAAGTCACCAAAACGGTGAACAAAACATTTCTTACAACGGGGATATATTCAAAATACATTGTATTCATAAGGAACAATCAATTCAATTCCAGTTTTTAGCAACACTGTCACTACTACTATTTCACAGGTTTATAGTAGTGTAACACCCTTTTGTCAGCAAAATAGATTTACAATTTCATACATATTTTTCATGAAACATCTTTGTGAGAGTTTTAACATATATGTACGAAACACAAATGTCAACAAAATGACCGATATCCAAACTGATGTTTTAGTTACTATGGACATCGAAAGTTTATACTCGTCCACACAGAGTGCCCACAGATTTTATAGTGGATTGTGCTAGAATTGCATTAGAACGCAACTACTTCATCTTTATGAATGAGATTTTTGGCCAGGTAAAGGGCGTAGCTATGGGGGCAATTTTGCCCCTGACATAGCTAATCTTTATGTTGCTGCCTTTGAAGATGAGGTAATCTATAACCACAACCCATACGCATTACATATTAAAAAGTACTTGAGGTACATAGACGATGTATGTCTGATCTGGACTGGGAGAGCATCCATTCTTTTGGAGTTCCATGAGTGGTTGAACTCACAAAATGACAACTTGAAATTTACTATGGAATACAATAATGAGAGTATTAATTTCCTAGATCTGAAGGTCTGGAACAATGAAGGACAGCTCGCAACGAGTCTGTACACTAAACCTACATCAAGGAACACGATTCTAAAGTATAATAGTTGTCATCCACAGAATTTACGTGATAATCTCCCTTTTGGGCAGTTTCTAAGAATAAAGCGGAACTGTACCAGAAGGGAGGATTACTCCCTTGCTAACTACCGCCCCATCTCCCTCCTCCCCTTCCTAGGGAAAGTCCTGGAGCGGCATGTCACCAAAGCACTATCTTCCTACGTGGAAGCAAACCGAATCCTGGCGCCCCGTCAGGCCGGCTTTCGACCGGCTCACTCCACCGAGTCGGTCGTGCTTTCTGTACTGGACAACCTTAGAGAGGGAATGGACACTGGCATCCCCCAGGCCCTGGTGCTACTCGATCTCTCGGCCGCTTTCGACACGGTAGATCACTCCATCTTACTCTCCCGTGTCGGAGCGGCGGGGATCGGAGGCACCGCCTTGGTCTGGCTGTCCTCCTTTCTAAGCGGACGCACCCAGGCAGTTCGCCTGGGGGACTTCTGGGCTGAACCACGGAAGGTAGTGTGTGGGGTCCCCCAGGGCTCTTCCCTTTCCCCCCTACTGTTTAATTTGTATATAGCCCCCCTCATCTTTGCTCTTCAACAGATGGAGGTCTCCGTATACAATTATGCGGATGACCTCCAGCTCATTTTTTCTCTCATTTTTTCTCTGTCTCACTCCCCTGACTCCAAATCCAAATTCCAATCCACCATGCTTTTCATCCGGGACTGGATGAATCACAACCACCTGAAACTAAATCCAGATAAGACAGAGCTTGTTCTGACAGGTGGTTGCTCCAGTCCCTGGTCCCCCCTCTTCTGGCCCTCCTCACTTGGTCCTCCCCCACCCCCTACTTCCTCCGTCAAAACCCTGGGCATAAAAATCAATGATCAACTCACTATGCACTCCCAGGTGAGCTCGGTGGTTTCCTCCTCTTTTCTATCCCTCCTCACTATCCGTAAAGTCTCCCGCTTCTTCTCCTTCACAGCCCTGAAACTCATTGTACTGGCCATGGTCATCTCCCGCTTGGATTATGCCAACGCTCTTTACCATGGCATGCCAGCCTATAGCGTACGTCGTCTCCAGCTGGTCCAAAACCAAGCGGCCCGCCTGATATACAACCTGACGAAATCCCATCACGCCACTCCCCTTTTGAAATCCCTGCACTGGCTCCCTGTGCGCGAACGCTCCCTTTTTAAGGTGGGCTGTCTCGCCTTTCAGGCCCAGCTAGGCAGGTCCCCTGCTTTTATTTCCTCGGAGATCATACCTTATGTCCCCCCCAGGGAACTTCGCTCCTCTTCTCACCACCTACTCACAGTTCCTCGCTTCCGTCGTAAGAAATGGGGAGGGTCTAAATTCTCCACCCTCGCCCCTGTGTTCTGGAACTCCCTTCCGATGCAACTCAGAACTTCCAATCAATACCAGCCCTTTCGAAAGGCCTTAAAAACCTTTCTTTTTTCCAAAGCATTCCCCTCATAAATTCTCCTCATTTTCTCTCCCCGCTCCATGACCTCAGAGACTCTGCCTACTGTAGCGCCATGAAACCTTTGGGTGTACGTGCGCTGTATAAATATTTTAAAATTCAAATTCAAATTCAATTACTTTAAAGAAGCTAAAATTTTACAAGAAAAACTCATTAAGAGGGACTACCCCTATCAAATGGTGAAGCGGTCCATGGAAAGGGCGTGGTACTACGACAGGGATGCACTGCTACAGGCCAAAGACAAACAGAATACAGATCACAATGCGATCACATGTATAACAACATATGGCACACAGTCCAATGAAATTAGAAACATTATTCTAAAAAACTGGCATCTAATAAGTAAGGTTGATTCGCAATGGCAGAAGCCACTATTTGCTTTTAAACGTGGTAGAAATTTAAGAGACCATCTAGTCAGGGCATACAACGAACCAAGAATAACCATGTTACAGGATATGTGGGATTTAATGCCAGTTGTGGGGCATTACCCATGTGGACACTGTTCTGCCTGTGCCACCACTACTGTGATAAAATCCTGTGTTTTAAATGAAAAGGAATGGGTATTAAAACATCACTCAAATTGTTTGTCAAAGAATGTAATTTATTGTATACAATGCCCATGTTCACTGTTTTACACTGGTAAAACCACACAGGAAGTAAAAAAATGTATAATGCAACATCAATCGAGGATACGATGCAAAATAACAACAGCACCCTTGGTGGAGCATTATTTAGTGAAATCACATGCGCCAACTGACATGCAATGGTTTGTACTGGAGATGGCGAAGGGCTAAAGACGGTGTCAGATCGTCTGCTCACATTCAAGGAAAACAGATGGATTTGGTCTGCTAAGACTGTAGAAAAAGGACTGAATTCGTTTGTTGAATGGCACACTCTGGCAACTCTTTACCACAGCCAAAAAAGTCTCGGTTCAATTGAGTTACTTTTAATGACGACACAGCATGTTTAATTGATGTACTTGATGTTTCTTGGTAAGAGGACACTGTCATTAGACCGTATTATATGCTTGGCTGTCCCAACTTGCAATGCTACCTATGAAGGGTAGGTGGCATCGGGAAGAATTGATGCAGGCGTGGGTGTTACTTCATGCACCTTGTATTAAAGTATGCATAGTTTTTAAGGATACTCAGAAAGATGAGCATGTTATATTAGGAGTAGTCAGGTAGCGACTCCTGGCGGCCTGTGCGGGTGAGGAGATCACACACTGCTTGTCCCAGGGAAGTTTTGTCAGTGGAGCGGAGTGGAGGGGAATGTCTAACCTGGACCGCACACACAAGGATTATCAGTCCAACGCTGCGTCGTAATTCTTTCCGGCAGTGACTCACCCAAGACTCCCCCCGCGGACCTCGCAGAGCGGGGCAGTGGCAACAGCCCCGGGGAGCCGCGCAAATTACAGTGGGAAAACAGCACCGGCGCTGCGAAGAGGGCTGCCCTGCAACCGAGGTGAGGGCGGCCGGCAAGCGGGAGCTCGAGAAATCCACCGAGAGGCTCGCGGTCGCCACCTCCGAGGCTGCCAGGCAGAAGAGCAGCGCCGTCATCGCCCCCAGAAACACGGTGACCAGCAAACTCCACATTGTTTAACGCTGATGGAATGAGGATATAAGCAATGGACATTGTAGTGGGTCCCTCCCAGTCCCTCTAGTCATGTCCTTAACTTTTCAGGCACAAGCACTCACTGATTTCTTCCGCCGTTCCAAAATGTCGAGGACACTGATACTGAGAAGGAAGCTGTAAACGCTGAAAGTTGTTACACGCAAGATTCAGCACTCGATCATTCACTATCGGGTGGCAATCTTTGTATTCATCAATCAAGAAACGGACTTGTTGCCAGCTGTCTCATAAGCGCAGTTCGAACATAAAACCAAAGTCCCGACTGCAAATAATCTACGTTTGTCGGATAACTTGCACCTTCACGACTGAGCACATCTGAACACACCCAAGGGCATTGACTCCACCATATGGTAACCGCCACTGTGCTCTCTCAATCATTGAAATGAGGCTCTGCATGATGAAAAACACACTCACCTAAAGTGTGCTATTCAGCCTAAGGAATTGAACAAAAGACCCTCTCTTCTGGACGAGCTATCTGAAGGTCTCTGAATGAGACAGTCCACAGCCTGGGGAAACTTACCACTGCCGTGAGGGAAACGGCCACTGGAGCCAGCGCCTACATTCCAGCCGTCATGGGAAAAGCTCCCTTGGCTCACGCAGGACCGGGAACCACATCCCCCACAGTTATCTGCTTCGTCGCCTGGCTGACGCGGCGGAGCGCGCCTGGAGGCGCGATTTAAGCAGCGCCAGACCCCGCAGCGGGGGACACGCGCGGGCGGGCCCGTCCTTGCCCGTCATTGCCAGGAAGAGGCAGGATAGGGCCACCTCCCTTGGTTGTGTGTTTAAAGGTATCACCCCCTTGCATCCCTATTGGATTATGGACTCTGGATTATGATTGAACCATTCACCTAGCACAACAAGGTACTGTTGTATAATCTAAGACCAATAGACGGCGGACTCTTGTAATATTATTTTGCTCATTCAGGGATTCAGGGATTTGTATTATTGTCTGCAATAAGGTCTAACCCTTTTAATTTGTGCTAGCATTTACCTCTTTAAAAATGAATAGGCGTAAACTGGGAAAAGGCCAGGGTGCTGCAGGAACCCTCAATGCTTTTTTATTAAGGGCAAAATCCGTTCTAATTAATGAGATCGAGCTCACTGAACGTAGACTGTTGCTGGACTCGCCCTTATTCGCCCAAAGTAGACTCTCCTTAACCCCTGCTCTCCCTGGACCGAGTCCACTAGTTACTCAAGTCACTTCTTCCCTGCGACCTTGTACGACTGAGCACGCCCTGAATGTGAAAGAGATTGCTACTGAGATTGCTTCCTCTTCCTCTGAATTAGATACCTCTGTTGACAGGCCCACAGTTTCCACTAGAGGTCAAAAAACAAAATCAAGAGCAGACAAAGAAACGGAAGAGTCGAGGCCCTACCAAACCTAGCAAACCTGCAAAAAAGCAACCGGGGGAAATTTGAGACCTGAGACAAATGAAATAGCTCCTGTGGAATGCCACCCGGTTACCGCCCCGTCCACACCCAGAGGGAGTCCTGTTGTTAGAAGTGAAGACGGATCTTTTTGGGGGAGATTAGAAAATATGATGTCCGTTCTATTAGAACCCATTCTCCAAAAGATAACTCTGATAGAAGCGAGGCTTATTATAGTAGAGGAATTGGTCTCCAGTAAATCGTCTGTAACAGGCCCTGTGCGTCCTAATATTAGTACATGTGTTGTAGATGCTGCGGAAAAAGGGAAGAGGATGGTTAACCCAGTAACTATTAATAAAGGGGTACTAGAGCGTAATGAGAATCCTGTCACACTGGGAGTTGTGAACCATTTGACCCTTATAGAGACTCCTATTGAGACCTCTTCTACAACTATGTTACCTTCCAATACAACATCTGATAGTAACATAGTTCCTGGTAAAGGCAATAGAGAATCTGGGAAGATAGGACTGCACGTAGTGGAGGAAAAGGAAGAAAAGGGGTCAAACCACCAACTTCTTCGAGTTAAATCTCTGAATCCTATTAGAAATTTAAATTTTCCTCCAGAAGCAGCCCCCTACACAGCTGTTTTAACGAATATTCCCCCAGTCCCAGTTAACTCCTTGGAGCATTGGTCTACTCTGCGTAACAAGTCCTTACACTTGATTGCGTCAAGGACGGGTATTAGCAATGCTCTTTTTTCTGAATTTAAAATGGTAAGGAGAATTGGCTGGGTAGGAAACTCCATCAATACCCTCCACGGAGATTGCATAGTGGTAACTTTTAATTCACCTCACCTGGTTCACACAATTTTGGAAAGGAGCAGTAACGGGCCTGTTAATCCCACCAAGATTAACATTCTTCCACTATGTTATTTTTACCAACCAATTAGACCACGTAGGCCTACGTTTGGGGTGGAAAACTACCAAGATAGGGGAGAATTAAGGTACATGTACCCTGTGAGCAATCGATTTGATGCTTTGAACTCACTGGAGGCCATTGATTGACTGAGCCAGGGGATGGTTACTGATTTAAATTTAGCCCCCCTTGGGTCTACCAGGAGCAATGATGCTGGAAAATTGACAATGGGTAAAGCTACGATTACACATTCCCAAATTGTTAACACCCCAGATGAGCATCAGGGCCCTGTATCTCATTTGCCAACCAAACTGGATTATCAGCCCCTATAGAGGCCCCTCCCCTCCCGGTATTCCATACGACAATGATTGACAGCGATAAGCGCGCTGTTTTTCATATTGTCTCTTAGAATATTGCTGGTATTCTCCCTAAGTTAGACAACCCGCTTTGGCAAGCTTTTATCTCCCAATCAGACATCCTGTATCTACAGGAAACTTGGACTCAGGAAGTGATTCACATAAATGGGTATAGGGCATTTCACACCCCAGCCATGGATTCATTAAGTGGGAGGGCAAAAGGTGGGATATGTACCTATATTTCTAGTAACTTAAATGTGAAGGAGGTAACACTATTAGTTAGCGACCCTTATTTTCAAGTGGTCGCAATAGATATTGACCAATTTTTATAATAATATTCCCCCTGACAAAGTTAGTCTCGTCATAAAAGATCTGGGCAAACGATTAAAAAATGAAATGTAGGTGTGAATAAGGAAAAGAAACAATTTTGTTTGGTTGGAGGCTGTGTCATTTTGAAACGTCTTCAGGACTGGGTGGACGTAAACTGTGTCCTGTCAGACCTCCAATACGGTTTCCGTGCAGGCCTGGGCACTGTTAAACAGGGTCTTAATCTGTCATTACTGATTGGGAATTCAACAAGGGCAAAAAATAAAAAGGGGAATCTGTTTTTAGTATTTGTGGATCTAACAGCCGCTTTCGACTGTCTGATCCACAGTAAACTCTGGGCCATTTTAGAAAAATTGAGGGTAGAAGATAGGATTATTTATTATCTTAAAAGATTTTATAATGAAGCTACGGCCCGAGTTCGTTGTGGGGTAAATGACAGGCGCTTTTTCGATAAATAGTGGTATTAGGCAGGGTTGTGTTTTGGCCCCTTTCCTTTTTAATCTTTACATTAATGGTTTGGAAGGGGCCCTACTTGAAGATAACAACGACTGTCCTCTAGTGGCTGGGAGACCCATCCGAGCACTCTTATACGCAGATGATGCAGTTCTGATGTTGCAAACGCAGGTGGGCCTTCAGAGGCTGCTGGACAGTTTCACGAATTTTATGAAGAATTTAGGCTTGAGAGTAAATACGTCTAAAACGTACTCTATGTACTGTGGGCGTAGGATAAAGAAATTTAATACAATGTTTGTTGCAGGACAAAAGATCGAGGCTACTGCCAAATTCTCTTATCTGGGGATTCTTTTCACGCACAGTGACACATGGGCGCAAGCGATTGACGCCAAGAAACTGGCTTTCCTTAGAGCCACCACTGCCCTTATTAACTTTGCTAAAAGATTGGGTAAAAGACCACTGGTGGAACTTATGAAAATATATAAGGCCAAGTGTGTCTCATTAGCCACCTATGGAGCAGGGCTCTGGGGGCTCGCAGATGTGAACAAAACTCAGCATGTTGAGAACTAATTTCTCAAATACCTTCTATCAGTCCCAAGTGGTACTTCTTCTACCGTATGTCACACAGAACTGGGGCTTACCTTTATCTCTGATTTAATTAAGCTAGAGCTTATCCTTCTATGGCATAGGCTCTGGACTAAGGAAGAGGCAAAATTGAATCAGGAGATTATTTTAGATATTTGTAAACTGGACGGGTTTTTGACATCCCCTGGATTGCGTACGTCCGTAACTTCTTAAATGACCTTGGACGTTTGGAGAATTTTAATAACCCGAGTTCACTTGGGACTATTTCAAGGAAGGACTTGAGAAGAGAAGGGCTACTGCTTTTGGAAAGCCACAGAATGACAAATGATTTATTAAAACCGACTGTCCTCCAAAATCAGATGATTTTAACCACATTTAAAATTCAACCTTATCTAACCTTTGTACCTGGTGTATACGAAAGTTTCATTTTAACAAGATTTATATTGGAGGTTTTTAACAGACTAGTGTCATTACCAAAGATGAATGATTGGTCGAGAAACCTTCAGCCTTGCCTATGTGATAATAGTTCTTCCCAATCAACGATTCATGTTCTATTCTTCTGTAAATTGTATACCTACTTAAGAAAACTGTACATAGTGCCCGTTTTAAAAAGGTTCGGTCTCCACCAATTTCGACCAGCCTTTCAGGCGCTGCAATATCTTGACAATGAGCATAGTGTTTTTAGAATCGTGATCTTTTTAAAACAAGTTTTTTTCTATCGGAAGCTTATGCATGTTTAATTGATTTTTAGCCTCATATTTATGTCCCTTTATATGTACTGAAGACTGTGTTATAATAATTATGACATTTTTATTGTTTTAATTAATTTTCACCTACTGTACATATTCTTTTCTTATGTGCTTTTATGATTGAATAACATATCAATCGAATAAAGCTTCTGTGAATCTGACTCATATTAAGAGTAGGTCAGTTTGTAATTCTCCTCCTATTAGATCACTATTTGTAATGAGTGTCACTAACTAAGAGTCGTTGTTTAATTTAATGTTGAAAGCTCTTTGCGAGCACTATGCATTCTAGACGCTATATTATGAGTGGTTCAGTTTGGAATTTTCATCCTATTGGTTGACTGCTTTTGATGAGTGTAACTAACAATGAGCCGTTGTTTGACTGTATGTTGAAGGCTCGTTGGGAGCGTCATGCATTCTAGACTTTTTGCGGTTCTACAGTAATACGTCCAAGATGGTGGTTACGTCTTGACGTTTTGCACGTCAATGGGGTTATAGATGAACGTTCAGCCGGCGGGCTTGTACGAACTAAGAACGCAAAGATGAGCCAGAACTTGGGAGATTGATTCTCTACATGATGTAAGTTAAACGATATATACTTGGTTTTTAGTTAAATATAAAGGACTCTGGCCGTTGGCAGTACTAGCGGCTGATGGTATACTTGCTTTCCCCGCAGTTTAGAAACATTGGTAGATGAAATAGCCACGGAGCGAAATTGGATTATATAGGTAAGAGTGCTTGTATGTAATCTGAATCAGATTTCTTTCTTTTTCTAATTGGTGATATGAGTGGTGGTATACGTAAGTGAGGATATTGACCCCACTCTTGATTTATATGCAGATTTTTCTGGCACGGAGAAGAAGTAACGTGACATAGAGTAAGGAATTCGGTTTTTATGATATGATTCACTAGGGTGTGGTTCATTGGCTCCACTGGTTCACGTTTTTTGTTTTCCACACTTATCGGTGATATACATGAATTAGTAGCTGGATGCCTGTTATTTCACTTTTTGCATGCCTTGAAGGCCGGTCACTGATGTTGGACTGCGGTGTGATCAGACGATATACATTTTTAGATAATAGGGGTTTTTCATTGTTGCATGTACTGTTTTTATTCTTCATAGGAATGTCTGGATAATGAGCAACGCTGTGTCCTGAGGATGGTCTTATGGATCCGTGGGACCAAAGAAAGACCGAAACGTCGACATATTTACACCTGTTTTGTATTTTGATTTGTATACATCAGTCATTTTGTTGACATTTGTGTTTTGTACATATATGTTAAAACTCTCACAAAGATGTTTCGTGAAGAATACGTATGAAATTGTAAATCTATTTTGCGGACAAAAGGGTGTTGCACTTCTATAAAGCTGTGAAATAGTAGTAGTGACAGTGTTGCTAAAAACTGGAATTGAATTGATTGTTCCTTATGAATACAACTTCTTTTGAATACATCCCCGTTGTAAGAAATATTTTGTTCACCGTTTTGGTGACTTGATGAAAAATCTGAATAATCGTTGAAATAAATTCCTTGAGGAACATTTGTATAGAGATAATTGATTATACCCAGACTCTTGAGGTATATTGGGTTGCCCTCTTTTTGTTGAAACTTTTAGAAAGTTGGTATTTTCTTGTCCAAACCATTTGGTGCCAGCAGCCTCTTTCTTGGGTAACATGACTATATATATCTGGTAGTTGGTCTTTGTGGACAACGAGAATAGGTATTGGCAGGTTGGGTGATATCTGACCTGATAGGGGGCGGAGCTGTTACCTACCAGACTTGATACCACTCCATAAACACTATACTCACAAAAAAGTATTGGGATGTTGTCAATTATATCTAATAACTGACCATGGTGTCGGTGTAGGGATAAAGTATAGAAAAAGAGGGCATGAGTCTTATAAAGACGAGAACCCTCACTCACCCAAAGGTGACCTGCTTCATCATTGGGTTCCCTCTTGCACACTGTGACCGCAAGGTTCACAGTGTGGGCTACAACTCTCCCTCAGGAGAGGAGCGTGAGGTGTTTTGTTTTTAAATAATCCAATGGAAGTCAGAGTGAGGGGCAGAGTTCAAATTAAGTGAAAAAGTGTTTTAAAATTATCTCACGGGAGACAAAATCAACTTTAATCGGTGTCCCCAGTGGTAAGAGCTAAAAAAGCGAAGTGAAAAATAGGGGTATAGATATTCCCTATTGAAGTAAGGTCAACATGTTTCTGCCGGTGTGACCTGCTGGTTCATGGCATTCTTCAGGACCCACTTGTCGTCACTCTGCTATTTCCGTGAAGAAATAATAATTTTAAAATGTGAACAATACCATACTTTATTGTGATGGCATCGATCAATGTGGTACCAGGTGCAGTATGGTCCACAATCTGCAAGAAGTGTACACCTTCATTAGACTTGATATATAGTTAATATATTCTCCACTATATTTGTGTGCACACACACCAGTGTGAACCCCACCTCACAACACACGTGACAAAAATTAACTAGATTAGATTGTTGTTATTTTGGTTTCAAACGATTTATAGAAATTTTACTCTATTTTTCAAATTTAATGTTGTATTTTTCTTGCGTTTTCACTTTTTTAATGGTTAAAGTGCTGCATAAATACTTCATACATTGCCTCTAACTTAAGCCTGACTGCTCTGGTGCCGAGCTACCAGAGAGATGAGCACAGGTTAATCTGGAGTTTGCTTGTATTTCACCCTGACTAGACTTGCGGTTGCTGCTTGAGTAGGGATTCACCCCCTCAACCAGTAAACAACTTCCAACAGATGGAAAAAGACAGAAAAAATAATTGGGAAGAAAAAACACGACAATTTCCCAAAGGAGATCCACGATTGCTTGCATCATTTTATCACTCATTACTATTTTTGATGAGGTTGAAAGTGAAGGATTTTATATTTTTGGGGGAACTTTTTTCTGGGCACCTAATTCTCTCATGCTTTGGCAGCATAAGAGAACTATCTATCCATTCTGTGGCAAACTTGTAGAAACAATTCTAAAATGTTGTGTCCAACACAAATAAACTCATAGAGTCACATAGACTGGAACATCGACTCCCCCTAAGCTTTTGTAGTTCTGTTTCTGTGAACATGGTTATTTGGCTAAGCAGACCCAATCACCATCTGCCTTTCTGAGTGAGAAGCCTGACTGGTAAAACAAGATCTTTGTATAATCACAGACCCACATTATCATGGATAACGTTCATATCATATCAGACATCCAAAAGAATCCACAAGATCCCCTTTCATTAATGGAAGCTATGTGAACAATGTGAGGCCTAATTTCTTGGTTCTGGGTCCGCAGTTGGTTACTGAGACGAACAGTTGGTGGATACATTTATCTGCTATCAATGATACTCCCTTTGTACACTTGAGTCTCTGAGGGGCAAGCAGCTAAAATTAGGGGACATACAAACAATCTGAATGCTCTAGTAACAACTTTGGCAAAGGTATGACCTCAAGCAAGTAGCTTACGCAGTAAAAGGCAACAATTCAAATACCGATGAGTTTGATAACCATTGTCATCCTATGGTAAGAGATTCAAGCATCCGCAATTAACTTTAAAAAATCTTGTGTTTTGAGGTTTATTTTTTACTAGGGGCCATATCTACAAGTTCCACTCAGTGCAACAAAGCTCTCAGACACAATCGCACATTATTTCAAGTTGGGTTTCAAATGCCTGATACTTCTCTTTGTTTGTTAGTGGGAGCAAGACTGAAATATACACTGGGCTTAAGGTGAAACTGCAGAGAATCTTCAAAAATCACAAAATATCCACTCTCCTGAAAACCAACATTAAATTACAAAATACAGAGAGCCTCACTCGTGCCAAAGAAGGAAAATTTGCAAGCCAACTTCTGTTTGCCCAGTTTCTATGTAAAATGTAAAATGTTCTAAGAAAGGGAAAGGGAGGATCATTGGTCCTGATGATGAGGCAGAATCCAGTGATGTCTTGGGGGTAACAAATGTCACAATGTTGAAGCAGCCTGATCATTGTTGGGATTTACAAGTCACAGTAAGACCCATGGGACTTAAATCATACACTGAACCTCACTAATTTACCAGTTAAAACTAGAGAACTTAGGTGCATAGTTAAGTTCCATTCCTGACTTCAATCTATGATAACTCTAAAATCAGAGGTTCTAACTAGAATGATACTGCTTCAAATGGTTATGAATAGAGGTCTGCTGTCTAAAGCCAGCTGTAACATACCGAAGATCTAGAATGAAGAAAACAATTTGTTGATTCTATTGGGCTGAATATGGGTAGATACAGCTGTGCAAAAATTCAGGTAAGGTTCAATCAAGTTAGGAATGATGATTTCCCACCACACCTGTAGTCCTGCAATGGTCATCTCTTTAATGATATTGATATTCTTGGGTGGATTAGGGTAGCCAAGCTACAAATCCATAGATTCTCTGGGAATCTCAATCCCACAAGACATTATCCAGACAGGATTCAGTAAATTTGGTTTTCCTCTTTGCCCTCATAGGATGGGTCCTTTTATTCGCCAAACTGGGCATTGGATGTTTCACCTTCTTTATGAGTAGATCACCCTTGTAGGGTTTTGTCCAGAGAGCTAGGCCTTGTCCTGGCACTGAAAGAGATAGTGATGTGCACAACTGTTTTCTGGAAAATGTCTCTCTGGAATCCTGCACAAGAGCTCTGGCCTTGAAGTCTAGATGCCCTACAAGTTACAAACTTAATGGCATTAGTTGAAACCCTGCTTTGGGAACACGGGGGAAATCTAGGGATATGCAAAGGCTAAATTGTATTTAAATGTGATTCAATCCTCCAATCTTAGGTTTATTCTCAGGTTTTGAGATCTGAGAAGGTGCAGTCAACAAATGGATGAACACGGCTATATTTATAAGAAAGTAACTCAACACAGTGCAGCAGGTCAACTTGGTGCACTGCATTACAGGAAAAGGGCAGGAATGTGCCATATTAATTATAGTAAGGAGCATTCCTTGCCTTTCCCAATACACCCAACTTTGCATGCAAGATTGCTTTTGTGGTGGAAGGGACACCTTCCTGAACAAAAACAATGATGTGAGGCATATTCCTCGGTAAACAAAGTTTACCCCGAACCTTTTTTAATGCAGGGAATCACAACGCGGTCGTTACAACGACCGCGATGTGATTCCGCATACCATTACTCCGCAAGTCGGAACAACGACTTGCGAAGGGGTGGGGGGACGTGTTGGATTTAAAATCCAACACCTTCCCTAGTGTCCGCACAGACTGGAGTTGGAATAGTAAATTATACTATTCCAACATCCAGCGCCCCCCCCTCCGCAAGTCGTTGTTCCGACTTGCGGAGTAATGGTATGCGGAATCACAATGCGGTTGTTGTAACGACCGCGTTGTGATTCCCTGCGGGATAAAAAGCAGCAGAATAACATCATACATTCATATTCCTCTCTATATGTGTGCTGTAGAATGCAGCACATATAGAAAGAGGAAGTAACACGGAGAAATTAAGATATTTTTCCTTGTTACTCCTCACCTGGGAAGGCGTAGCATTTTGGCACATTCCCAGGTCTACCAGTAATGGTACATCTGGGAATGCGTCAATATTCATGGGAGTCCTTTGGGCGTAGTAGAACAATGCGGCGATTTGCTCTGTGTTGGGTTACTCCTGATTTATCAAGTCACACAGAGTGAACTTGCATGACTTGATAAATCGCATTTAGGGATTGCGTTGTGTATGCACCACATAGCGAGGAGGAAAAGCGTTGCAACCCCCTCCAATAATATGGCCCTAAGTGTGTTAGATTAGACTTGGTGCCTATTCACAAACTGAAATCATACAGTACATATAGTTGTACTACTATAGTTCTGATAAAGTACTTCAAAATGTTATTAACAAACGTACAAGTGTAAGGGCCTTCTTACAAGTTTGGCGGTCCGACTGCCATAAAACCGCGTCCGCCCCACCAGCAGCCCACGGTGCTGGCGGACAAAGACTGCCATATAACAAGTTGACCACTGGGCCGGCACTGGTGAGTACTTTTTCAAAATATATTGATGCCTGTGTGTGTATTTTGACTGCATATGTGTTGGATGCACACATATGCATGATATATGTGGAAAAATACCATATACCCATTACTGGAGCTCAGCCCATATTTCGGCATTCCTGGCAATGTGTACATGGTATAAAAAAGGCTCCCCTGTATATCGCCTCTCACAGGGTGGTAATCCTCGGGGTGAAGATCCTGCTGTGAAGGAGGGGCCTAGAGACAGGGATCCAGGTCGGACTCTGGCTGGAAGAAGAGGGGTGAGTACAACCCCAAATCCTTCTGGACTGTCACCTTGAAGCAGGCAGTCAGAACACCGCGGTCTGCTCATGGATCAGGCTAAAGCAGTGCAGCTCCCTTGTACCGCCCTATGACGGCTGCCTTTGCCTGACCGTGAACCCGGCAGTCGGCGGTCTGCTGGCGATCTCGTCAGTCCAGCGTCAGTCTTCCCTAAGCCAGTCAGCCCAACTCGTAATACGGCAGTTAGACCAGCGTGCTCTCTACGCTTGAACAGTCACCACCATTACGGTGGTCCAAAGGACCACCAAATTCGTAATAAGGCCCTAAATCTTTATCTCCACCTCCACCTCTCCTATCTTTTCTATTAGAATGTACTCACAAATGTAAATTTACTACTAAGGCTCTCATTCCGAGCCCAGGGTTACATAGCAATCCATGTGAAAACCGTGTTTGCACATGGATTAGAATTATGAGTTTTGTTATCACACTCTCATAGTTTTCCCTTGATAAATATTGTCAGGTCAAACCTGTCAAAATGTACCAGGAGGAAAGGGCAAACATGGAGAATTTGGTGTGTTAAAAACAGATTCCACATGTTATGCCTTGTTTTCCTGCACAGAACTCAGAATAGGAATACCTCACCCTGTGGTAATGCTATTTACCTCATGTGGTAAATACCTACCACTATTTTGATATATTTGTAATGAGGACCTTAGTAGTAAATGTGGGAGGATTGAGGGAGTGGCTGAAAAAAAGGGGTGTATTCACTACAAGATGGGAGGGGAGTTTAGGAGGAGTAATGAGGGGTTTAAGAAGGGTTAAAGAGGGGCTTAGACTAGAGAGGGACATGCACCCACCCACGGAATAGTGACCCAATTGCTATTTACAAACTGCACTTCTAAAGCTACTACATGCAAAAAGTGACCCAAACAGTAGGAAATTACTCCAGCTCAGAGTCCAGCACCACACCTGGCCAACTACTGGTACTTCAACACCTTTCCTTAGAAAATAATGGAAGTAGCGACTTAAAATAAATCCAATAAGTAAATATGGTTAGATTAAATTACAGTAGTTAAAATGGTTAAAAATATGAATAAATATAATTTAAAGTAAAAAACAAAACAAAAAAGAAACATTTATTATTCAATTTGAAAATAATGTAACAACCTGTTTTAAATGTATAGATTAATGTAACATTAACCCGTATTAAAATATGACTAAGTTGCTTTTAATTAATTCTGTATATGACTTTTAATGATTATTAATGCATAATATTTTTCATTTAGGTGTGAAGTTATTTTTCATCAAAGTTTTAGAAAAATATTTTTAATTTAATTTTTTTATATGAATTCAGGATGTTATTTAAAATTAGGTAAATAGTGCTGTACCATTTTCCATTTTTTCTATATTTAAATTAAGTATATAACATTAATTTATATACATATTTAATGTGAACCCATTTTTATTAGTTTTGTTGAGTTAAATAAACTTTTTTTACTTTACCCTATAGTTTACGATAGGGAGACTCCACAGTCGGGGTGGAGATCTCAAAAGTCTGATTTTTGTTACAAATTGTACAAAATAGACTTTGTTTGCTGCTTCATATTTATTTCATTGGTTAAATAGGTGAGTTGCATATTCTATAAGATCCATGTTGTACTCTAGACAAATTCTGTCTTCCTCTGGTTTCAAGGTCTGCTTATGTCTGTCTGACTCCATCTCCAGGCATCGGTCTAGTGTTTTTATCATCATTAGGATGCTGCAAGATGATCCATCTGTTTAATGATCTATATAATTTAATCTTGTGTTGTGCTAATATTTGACTTTCACAGTGGGTTATATATAGTTATTTAACTTCTTTTAGCGAGTGATGAAGGTATATTTTAGTTTTTTACTTTCCGGTTGGGAGCCTATGGTTTTGAGTTAATTGCGTTATGTGAATTTGTGGCATGTTATTTGATTGGCATTCGCATAGCACATATGCGGCGTAGCCTCAATTCACGTTTGCTACTCTGTGACTTTCCACCTAAAATACCAATCAGCTTGTAATGATGATTCATTATTATGACCTCTTCAGATTAATCAGGGTATGACAAATGTGCTTTGTGTCTAAGAATTCAAAGTCAGAGGGCTTTGCCATTTGCTTGCACATATCAATGACCTGTATAATCTTCAACAAATAATCCATAACATTTTATAAAGTTGTTTTATATCTAGAAGTGATCAGAATCTACCTAGTGTTTAATTGTAAAATAATGAGTGCTGGTGCCAAAAGAGCTGCTCAGAAGCCCGCTGCTGGCGCTATTAAATCTTAGCTCTGCAAACACCAAGTCCTCTTTAATTGACTACCTGAAACTTTCTGCCCCTTTATCTCACTTTTGCAGGTTCCTGCTTTCTCTTTTTGGGAAGGTTTTCCCATCTTTCTCTACTTCTTTTCTTTCCTTGTTTTTTGTGTGTTTCCCTCTCTTGCACTTGGGAAATGTCTCATGAGGAAAAATAAGTGCTGATCCCCAAAAACGAGTGCTAGTTGCCCCCACTGGCAACCACCAGTTCAAATTAAGCACCGAATCTGTCACATTCAGGTCAATTTATATTATATTAGGGTTGTTTCTTTGTACCTTATGGTTATTAATCTGTAAATCTTTTCTGTTGGGATAGTTAGTGTCCCAGTTAACAAGGTCTCGATCACAATGTCACCAAGGATCAGACAAATGGGGGCCGATTCCGATCCGTTAAAAATTTCCCCCGTACGAATCGTATCCGTTTTTTTTACCGTACGAATCGTACAAGTCCCGTACAAACTGGCAAGTATGATTCGTATGTGAAAAAATCCATACGAATCGCATTGGGAAAATACCCCGACACGTCCTCGGGTCGGAAAAAGTGTCCGACACGTCCCCGGACAGTTTTACCTACGAATCGGGAAACTGAAGTCCGAGCGCGCAAGTACGATCCGTCCCATCCGTCCGAATGCACAACCGTATGTAAAAAACACCGTACGGTGCGAACTCCCATACCAACTATGGAGACGTCCAAACACCCCCCCAGCACACCCCCCCACATACGTGCCGTACCCCAGCACCCCCCCATGTCCGCACCGTACCCCCACCCCACCCCGTAGATACGGAGCGTACCACCAACCCCGTAGGTACGGAGCGTACCACCACCCTGTAAGTACGGAGCGTACCCCCACACCGTAGGTATAAGGAGTACCCCCACCCCCTATGTACGGTGCGTTACGCGCTGGGGGGTCCACAGCGTACCTACGGGGGTGGTGGTACGCTCCGTACCTAGGGGGGGAGGTGGGGGTACGCTCCGTCCATAGGGGGGCTGGGGGTACGGCGCGTACATACGGGGGGGCGGGTGTACGGCACGTACATACGGGGGCTGGGGGTACTGCGCGTACATATGGGGGTTGGGGGTATGTGCTGGGGGACGGTGCTTACATACGGAGGCTGGGGGTACGCACCGTCCATACGGGGGTGGGGGCACACACCGTACCCCCAGCACCCCGTATGTACGCGCCGAACCCCCAGCCCCCCCCATGTACGCGTCGTACCCTGGGTTCACGTATGTACGGCATGTACCCCTGGGCCCCCCACACCCTGCCCGTGCCTGTACGCACCCTACCCGAGGCCCCTACACCAGCACCCTCACCCAGCCGTGCGCATGTACGAGTCGTACCAAGCCATAGCAAATGTGAGCACTGTACAACAACATGGCCGATGTACGCACCGCACAGACGCGAAAAACACACGTACTGAACCAGGACACTGCAAAACACCACAAGGAGAGTCAATTCGAATCGCACAACACCACAAAACACGTCCAACAAGCCCAAATACACCCAATACACTGACCTGCAACAGCCAAACAGGTAAACAGAGGCCCAAAACACAACCACCCCTTATAACACACCCACCCAAAGTTCAAACACAGCCACACCCACAAATGGACCAATAAAAAGGGCCCACACACACAAACCATGAGCCTTT
This sequence comes from Triturus cristatus, assembly GCF_964204655.1. Lineage (NCBI taxonomy): Eukaryota > Metazoa > Chordata > Amphibia > Caudata > Salamandridae > Triturus > Triturus cristatus. The sequence goes on along the minus strand of NC_140592.1, from coordinate 291,449,999 downwards.
GCAACAGACCCACTGCTGCCAGACCCCACAGACAACCCACAGCACCAGACTTGAACCTTTACTACACCTTACACTTGCACACCTTCACACAACCACCTTCACAAACACCCCCTCATCACATTCACACACACACCTTCACAACCACACACACACACCCACAACCATCCACACCCACACCCCACACCATGCCCACAGACAGGAATCCAAAGTTCACAACAGCGGAGCTGGAGATCCTTGTCAACGAAATCATCAGAGTCGAGCCACAGCTCTTTGGAACATTGGTCAGACAGACCAGCGTATCAGAAAAATCAGCCATGTGGCAGAGGATCATCGAGAGGGTGAATGCTGTTGCGCCCATCCGAAGGACCAGGCATGAATGTCAAGCCAGGTGGTACGATCTGCGGAGGACGGTCCGCCGCAAAATGACCGACGAACACAACCAGGGGAACATCACTGGAGGTGGGCCGCCCCGCAGACCGGTACACTACCATCCCTGGGAGGAGAAGGTGATGAGCACGCTGCCGCCGGTGGGAGTACACGGACTAGAAGGACTCGCCGAGCCTGGTGAGTACACAAACAAATCACCCCACATGGGGGGAACCGCATCCACAACCCAACACCCGATAATGCACGCAACTACCCCAAAGCCATCACCGGACGCAACCACATTCCAACAACACGCACATGCCACTATCAGCTCCATGCCCCATGCACCAAGCAAGGCCATGCCAAGTCACAGGCCACACAAAACACCAACACAAGACAGGATGTCCGTGATGCCGGGAGGGGGGCCTACAAAATCACATTGTGCAACTCATAAGCAGACACCAATGCCCTCAGCCCATATGGCCTAGGGCAGAGCTATACAAACAGTGTGTCCCGACACTGTAGTGTGTCGCCTGCAAATGGCGGCCGCGTCGCAGGATGACATGGGTATGAAGGCCCAATTCGCACATAACAGCAGCTAATGAAGAGGCAACACTGTGAAAGAGTGTCAGCACACACCGCCGCTGCAGCGCAGACTCAGAGGGCGACAGAGGGCGACAGAGGACGACAGAGGGTGACAGACAGACGGAGGGAGAGGGAGAGAGAGGGAGGGAGAGGGAGAGAGAGGGAGGGAGACAGAGGGAGACAGAGGGAGACAGACAGAAGGAGGGAGAGGGAGAGAGAGGGAGGGAGACAGAGGGCGACATAGGGCGACAGAGGGTGGCAGACAGACAGAGGAGAGGGAGAGAGAGGGAGGGAGAGGGAGAGAGAGGGAGGGAGACAGAGGGAGACAGAGGGAGACAGACAGAGGGAGGGAGAGGGAGAGAGAGGGAGGGAGACAGAGGGCGACATAGGGCGACAGAGGGTGACAGACAGACGGAGGGAGAGGGAGAGAGAGGGAGGGAGACAGAGGGCGGCAGAGGAAGACAGACAGAGGGAGGGGGAGGGAGACAGAGGGAGGGAGACAGAGGGCGACAGAAAGCGACAGACAGAGGGAGGGAGAGAGAGGGAGGGAGACAGAGGGTGACAGAGGGCGACAGAGGGCAACAGAGGGTGACAGACAGACGGAGGGAGAGGGAGAGAGAGGGAGGGAGAGGGAGAGAGAGGGAGGGAGACAGAGGGAGACAGAGGGAGACAGAGAGAGGGAGGGAGAGGGAGAGAGAGGGAGGGAGACAGAGGGAGACAGAAGGAGACAGACAGAGGGAGGGAGAGGGAGAGAGAGGGAGGGAGACAGAGGGCAACAGAGGGCGACAGAGGGCGACAGAGGGTGACAGACAGACGGAGGGAGAGAGAGAGAGAGGGAGGGAGAGGGAGAGAGAGGGAGGGAGACAGAGGGAGACAGAGGGAGACAGACAGAGGGAGGGAGAGGGAGAGAGAGGGAGGGAGACAGAGGGCGACAGAGGGCAACAGAGGGTGACAGACAGACGGAGGGAGAGGGAGAGAGAGGGAGGGAGAGGGAGAGAGAGGGAGGGAGACAGAGGGAGACAGAGGGAGACAGAGAGAGGGAGGGAGAGGGAGAGAGAGGGAGGGAGACAGAGGGCGACAGAGGGTGACAGACAGACGGAGGGAGAGGGAGAAAGAGGGAGGGAGACAGAGGGTGACAGAGGGAGACAGACAGAGGGAGGGGGAGGGAGAGAGAGGGAGGGAGACAGAGGGTGACAGAGGGCGACAAACAGAGGGAGGGGGAGGGAGAGAGAGGGAGGGAGACAGAGGGCGACACAGGGAGACAGAGGGTGACAGACAGACGGAGGGAGAGGGAGAGAGAGGGAGGGGGAGGGAGAGAGAGGGAGGGAGACAGAGGGAGACAGAGGGAGACAGACAGAGGGAGGGAGGAGGGTGACAGAGAGAGGGAGAGAGAGAGACAGAGGGAGACAAAATCACCCTTGGGTGGTGTGGGCATGTCCGCTCATCAGCAGGTGGACTGTGTGCATGTTGACAAGGTCTAGCAGTGCGTGAAACACCCCTCATCCATTTGGAAAGCACTGGCCCATGTGTCAAACTGTGCACGAGTCAATCCTCGCTGCAGGCACAAACCTAACCTCACACCCAGTATACACACTCACTGTGTTTGTTAGAACCCAGTCACAAATGCATAAGTTTCCTACCTGCATTCTCCAATAGACATGACAAAGCAACATTTGGCCGCGTACAGTGCAACACGTAAGTCGGTTCTGCAGCGCTCGCTACACACGCTTGCTACACTGCTCCCTGCGTTCAAAACTGATGCAACAACAAAGAGTGTGTCACACATAGGAAAAGTGTTGACAGCCGTGGCCAAGGGACATACCCATGCACCATGCACAATGCACAGGGACTTGCCAAGTACAGACAAGGTAGATGACACTTGGCCCTGCTGTAGACAGCACAAGGCAAACCTGTGACCACTGTACACTCAAACACCAACTCCACATGCCACCTACCTACCACAGAAACTCACATTCACTGTCATGCCAGCAGGCACCATGAGGGGATAGACACATCACCTGGTAGACCCAATGACAAATCACACCACACCCAACAGCATGCTCAGTCACACCCCCCCCTTACACAAGCACACACCCCCGGGTAAGCCAATGCAAATTGCCACTCCCACAATGGATATGTGACACAACAAGACCAATCCATAGCCAAATAAGCATCCCAACACTCATTAGACAGGCCAAATAACCAGGAGTACATATCAATCTGACCCCCGCAACATACCCATCCACAAGTGCACTGTGAGAGGAATGCTAGACATATCCAACTACACAGAGCAACTGTGCCAACTTGAATATGTATGAAACATGGATGACGCATGTAACACCATTAACATTGTCTCTCTCTCACACACAGGGCAACGTTGTCGATCTCCCCCCAACACTGGGGGGGAAGACACACAGGACCAGGCTCGGCGTCACGATGATCCCACCGGCAGCGACAACTCTCACCACACCGTGGATGACCCCGACCAACCTGGCCCCTCTGGTGCCCAAGCACCTGCAGCACCTGCGTCAGGTACAACTGTGCCAACCACCACCCCCATTCCTGCCACATCCCAGGATACACACAGGAGCCGTGCTCGCACACAACGCAGCCAGTCTGACCAGGAGGGACGAGGGACCCCGGGCACCCAGGAAGAGGCAGGCGACCCCGCAAATGCCATCCCTCAGGGGTCCCGGAGACCCGACGTGCCCACAAGGGCAGGCCAGGCTCAAGTGGGCAGGGGTGGTGGGAGTGGAGGGCGGCGGAGGCACGAGCCTGACCAGCCAGCTGAGGAACCGGTTATGTCACACGTCCGCAACATCCTGGACACATACCGGCGTGACACCAGAGGCATCGACCAGGTCGTGTCAAGACTCTCCGAGATGCAGGGGACCCTCGATGAGATTAAGAACCAGCAGGTCGATCATCATGCCAGTCATCAACAACACCAAGGATGGATGGAGGCAAGACTGGCAGAGCTCCTGGCGGTGCACAGGGACGTGAGCCAATCAGTCCGTCAGATCGCCCAAAGCCTGGCAAACCCTCCCTGTGCCATCAGGCGTACACCAGCACCAGACACAGGGAGGGAGGAGGAGGAGGATTCATCTGACGGAGCGTCCCCAGCATCGTCAAGGCCTGCATCTGAGGGTCCCCGGAGGAAAGTGGGTCGTCCACGCAAAAGACCGTGAGAGTCAGCGGACCATCACCATCTCCCAGGTCACCTGGCCTGGCACCTGGCCCTCTGGCGTAACAGCAGCACTTCATCAAATGACATTCTCTGCCACATGGACTTGCTGGTCACTGTCTGACCAATGTTGAAAAAGACTGTGGCATGGACTCTGATGACTTCCAATGGCAAGGATACCATCTCCCCGTGAACTTTGGATTCTATACCCCCGGTACAGCACCTAATTGCATCCCCCCAAACACGTACCCCACCACCAATAAAAGTATTAGAAATCACGAGATGATGCCGTCATTTAGCATTATTCCATTACATGTGTATGTTAGCAAGTCAAACCATGCCTGAGTTTTGAAGTAACTCCAACCATGCATACCCTGGGGTCTGAGTCTGGCACAGGACACACATGGGTCACAATGTATCATCCAATACAGACATGGAGCACCACACTCACCCGTGATGGGCCCAACCAGCTGAGGGGGTGCCTGCACAACTGTGTGGACAGACCTATTTCGAAGAGCAACAGTCATGCGCAGAGGTCAGGGATCATGTGGAGTGTCCTGGGGTGGGAGTCCCAGGTATGTGTAGCTAGGTGGGAGAACTATGTCCTGCAAGCAGGAGTCAGGTGGATGTGGAGAATGGTGGCCAGGCCAAGGTTGGATGCATGGAGATGGCACAATGGGGTCTTGGATGACAGTGCCACATGGTTGTGTTGGGGGCGTGGTCGTGGGCTGCATCCTGAGTGTGGCCGTGGATTGTGAAGGTCATCCTGCAGATGACAGTGATCCATTGCCGCTATCCCTGTTGGACGGTGATGTGGCTGGGTTGCCGGATGTTGAAGCAGAGCTGTGCAGATGCACCCTGGATGTGGACAAGTGTCATGGGAGTTGTAAGGTACTTCTCCCAAGAGTGCAGGGTAGGATTGGACATGGATGTCGAAGTTGACCTGGGGGATGGTCTGTCTTACCTTGAGGTGGATCGAACAGTGGACCGTGTGCATAATGCAGAGTGTTCTTAGGCCTGAGGTACAGATGCTGGTGATCAGCATAGCACATGTGAGCAAGCATTCCATGATGCACACCAGCTCGTGTGCGTGGACACTGTGTGCCTGTGCAGGGCCCTTGCGGGTGGGACACAAGCAGTTGACTCAGCTGTAAGGGGACAATCTGCAGATGAACACCTCAGTCGTGTACAAGTCCAGCATGAGGTGGCCAACGTGCAGCCATCTGCCAATGGATACCATGCATTATTCAATATGGGAACTGGCAAGGACTGCGTCTTTGGGGAGGGTGAGGAGCACCTGCCTGTCAATGGGACACCAGATGATGATGAGATGCAGTGCGCATGTCATGGTGTAGAGGGGTATCCTGGACACATTGTAGACTGACACGCTGAGACATGATACCTGTGCCATGTGTCCCACAACGACACCATACTACATGCAGAGGCCTGGAGTACCACTCACATGGCCATGTTGGGGTACAGAGCCGGTGGGGAGTAGGAGGGACATGACCTGGTTGGTGTGACAGGGCCTGGAAGGCGTGCCAGCCCTGTGTAGGCAGTTGGAGTTGCACACTCATTATGCAAAGGTGTTGTGTGGGCGATGAGTGCATGCCTGAGTGCATGCAACAGATGTATTGGATGGACATTGCTTGGTGGGTGGCCTCAACATCATGGTGTAGCGTGATGTGGCACATGCAAGGACATGAGGCACGTGCAATGTGCACGTTGCATGTGCAGACGGTCCAGCCTTTGCCACCGCAACTGTGTCACACACAAGCAGATTACACCAAAATGAATGGGTGGAGGGAGGAAGGGGGGTGTGTCTTAGAGGCGTGTGTGTGAGGGCAAATCTAGAAACTCTGTGTGCCCTTGCTGCAGGGCCTGCAGCAGCAGGCGCCATGTCCTGGAAACCATGCCACTAGTTGCACACTAACACAAGCATGTCAGAAAGGACTACTGCAAAAGGTGTATGAGAAGGGAGGAGTGTCTGGTTAAACATGGCACACACACAGACAATGGATGCACATGCAGCAAAGTGGCCGTTGTGGGGACTGAGATGGCAAAATACCTACACAGCCATGTACATCGTGCACAATACATATCATAATCCCTGACAAACAGCTTGCATCTTGCTACTCTACACAAAGACTCATATGCAAAATCTGTGACAACTATGCCAGACATGCCGCATGCACAGTGGCAAGAGACCTGCATTGACAGAGATGAGGCACCTTGGAGGCTGAGGGACACCTTTATTAGTCATGTTTGCCGGAAGGCAAATGCATCTATATTAACAGATGCACAGGTCATGTGGATGAACATGTGGCACCTACACTGGCACCCCCCTTTGCACCACAGATGCAGGAAACCCATAGAACTGGCACACAAGTGACAGGTTTGAGGCAAACACCCCGTGCTGCTCATGGAGAGGCTGCAATTCACCATTGAACCACTAATGGGGATGTCCCACACTATGTCAACCCGGTGCATCCCGTATGTTTCCGAGGGCAGTGTTACACACATTGATGCCTTCATCACAATCCACAATCACATTACAGATGACTGTCACCAAGTGTGACTATCAATTCAGGTGAATCCAGCTCCATGTCATGAGACCCATGGTGATTCTACATGTATGTTAAGTAACCAAACATGAACAGGAGCAGTGCACACACATTCCAAACACATAGCACACCCAAAAAGCCGTGGTGCATCCCTTACCCTAAGGTGATTTTTCGACATGTCCGTGCATGTTACGCTGATTCAGCACACGTTGCTGTATTCATGAGGAATAGCAGGAGCACAACAATGCCACCAGCAGACAGCATGCGCAAATACCTGGAGATGAGAGACACACAAGAATTGAGCCAAAAGAAGCACATCCGCATGCATGGGCATGTACTCGACACGTATAAGGTTGTCAACATGCTAGGTGAAAATATTGTCTCAGGTAAGACATACTGTTATTACACCATCACTCGAGTGACACATCCAAACACACCTCTGACTCACTTGCCAGACATGCAGATGGACCCACACATTGCAACACATGCCACACAAGGCTCAATGCGTGCACACTCAGACACTGCAACTCACCACTAAGCAAAGAAGTTGCGTATGAGCCGACTCCGGATGTCCTCTTCCTCCTCCTCCTCTACATCACTTGCCTCGTCACCAAGCCCCTCGTCCTCCACGGGTGGATGTTCCTGCTCATCCGGATCCAGGATGAGTGGCACAGCTTTCTTCACTGCCATGTTGTGCAGCATGCAGCACACGAGGAAGATTTTGCAGACCTTCACCGGTGCATATGGGAGTGCGCCGCCGGTCTTGTCGAGGCACCGGAAGCGGCTCTTCAGGAGGCCAAAGGTCCTCTCTATCACTCGCCTGGTCTGCCCATGGGCGTTGGTGTACTGGTGATCGGCAGCCGTACTGGGGTTGCGGAGAGGTGTGATCAGCCATGGCATGTTGGGATAGCCAGAGTCCCCTACATGGAAACATCATGGACAGAAGTGGGTCAAGATAAGCAGTAAGACAGAAAGATGACGCTGAATACAGGAGTAACAGAGTATACCCACCAACAAGAAATGCTCGTTCGTTGCGCAGCTGCAGCATCATTTCAGGCACCCTGCTACGCCTCATGATGTAGGCATCGTGTGCTGATCCTGGAAAACGAGTACAGACATGGGAAATCACCATGTTAGCAAGACACACCACAAGGGCATTAATGGAGTGGTAATGTTTCCTGTTCCTATAGGCTACCTCCTGTGCCGGTGGTGGTACCAAAGCCACATGTGTCCCATCAATAGACCCAATGACATGGGGCATCCCTCCCAGGGCATAGAAGTCACCCTTGACACCTGTCAACTGCTCAGGAATTGGGAAATGTATAAACTCATCCAGGTGAACCAACATGGCCTCTAAAAAATCATGCAGGACACGGCTGAACATGGTCTGGGACATGCCACCAACATGAGCAATGGTATGTTGGAACATACCTGTGGCAAAGAAATGTAGGGCTGCCATCACCTTCATCTTGGGTGTCAGTGCAGTAGGATACCTGTGTAGCAGTTGGAGGTGTGGTGCCAGCCTTGCTGTCAAGTTCAGAATCAACCGTTGGGTGAAGCGGTAGCGGCGTATACAGTCACGTTCCCTCAGGGCAGCCAAGTCTGGGATTGGTCGGGGGAGAGGCGGAGCCCTGCAGTAATTTGGAAGGGACAACGAAGAGTGAGTACAGTACAACAACACTGTCAATGTACTGAGCACATGTTGAACAGCCAATACACATATGCTACATGCAGAGTCAGGTCTGTGCAATATATCCTGGACACGTATGCCAGGCAGGTGACACTCCTACCAAGAGCCATCTACAAATGTGGATTCACAAGCTCAACATGACATGGCATGAGACTAGCTGTGGGCCAGTGTAAGTGAACAGGCAGACGCATTACAGGAGTGACAGACATCCACATGTGTGCAGGAAAAGGATGTTTATCATACAGACAGGTTGCGGAACACTAGAGGCACAGGTCACATGTCCCTGAAAAAAGGACAGACCACACACCTTGCCATGAAGGGGTACATGTCAAAACTGATCACACATACATTGATACTACGCAGATATGTCCTTGTCTCGCAAGTCCATGTTTGATGCATACATACACACGTTACGTCTGATTCCACATGTGTCCTGGTGTGCATTATAGTGTGCCATGCCCATCCACACACATGCACATGTTGGATGCAGCAACTGAAGATGCATTGGATGGTACACCAACAGCAAGCTTATGGGAACACATGACACACACATGACATACTCACATCGTGCAAAGCCGGTAGTCACATGTCAGGTGTCATTATCCATGAACCTGGCATCAGGGGACAGTTGCGGGTGTTGGCGACTGTGCCATGCCAGTGACGCAGTGCTCAACAAGTCTGTACTACATGCACACATGTCAAAGGCGTGAAGGGGATGTGTGGCACATAGTGCAGCTTGACACATGACATGTGTACACAGCTCATCACACATCTACTGGGTTCAAACATGAGGAGATTTGTGCCACATCACAGCCTGACACACCTAGGCCCGAGACATGTAGGACTGCACTGACAATGACTTGATGTCCAGCCTCGGCCAAGTATGACAGCTCAATTCCTTTCTGTGTGCCGCCTGTCACCAGTGTAAGGTGTGAAACGCATCGTACACACGCTCTGAGGGCGTGTGTAGGGTCCTTATCACTATGGTAGTGCAGCCGTAGGCGTACACCATAGGGATACGGTCCGTACACGCGTGTGTAGGGTCCGTACCACTATGGTTGCATCGCCGTTGGCGTACGCCATAGGGATACGGTCCATACACGCGTGTGTAGGGTCCGTACCACTATGGTTGTGTCGCCGTAGGCGTACGCCATAGGGATACAGTCCGCACACGCGTGTGTAGGGTCCGTACCACTATGGTTGTGTCGCCGTAGGCGTACACCTTAGGGATACGGTCCGTACAGGAGTGTGTAGGGTCCATACCACTATGGTTGTGTCGCCGTAGGCGTACGCCATAGGGATACGGTCCGTACACGCGTGTGTAAGGTCCGTATCACCATGGCGTACACGTACGGCAACACTACCATAGTTGTACGGACCCTAAACACGCGTGTACGGACCGTATCCCTATGGCGTACGCCTACGGCGACACAACCATAGTGGTACGGACCCTACACACGCATGTACGGACCGTATCACTATGGCGTACGCCTACGGCGACTCAACCATAGTGGTACGGACCCTACACACGAGTGTACGGACCGTATCCCTATGGCGTACGCCTACGGCAACACAACCATAGTGGTACGGACCCTACACACGCGTGTACGGATCGTATCCCTATGGCGTACGCCTACGGCTGCACTACCATAGTGATACGGAAGTAGGCACACCCACTGGGTCTGGGGGCAAACGGCAGGCACGCAGCCAGAGTGGGAGTCCACATTCCTCAAGACCCACTTCCTCCAAAACCACTCCCCTTAGCTCTCCTGGCCAACTGTCACCGAATGAGTCCTTGGTGGCCACTGTGTCCCTCAGCCCCAGTGTGGCATCACCCCGCAAGCGGTGGAGGCAGTGCCCGGCCACGGGAGTAGAGTGCCCCCCCCCCTGTCCACACCCCCTGTCCACCCCCTGTCCACACCCCTCCCCGGGAGCGCTGCAACCCATCCCTCCGACCCCCCCCCTCCTTGGGGCCTGTGGTTCATTCGGGTGCAGGGTTGACGCTGGGCGACCTGGCAGTAGTGTGTAGCGCCGTGCTGGAATCCACCTTTGGCGCTGCCCCACCCCCTGTGGTGGAGTCGTCCGTCCCTGCACCCACAACACCTACCCTTGCCCCTCCTGTCCCTGCGGTGCCTGGTCCTTCCCCCCCACATGATGCCCCCCCTTCTGTGGATGAAATGGACATGTGAACTGTGCAGACAAGCTAGGGGACACACGTCCCGATGTGTACCCCCCCAGGACTTTGCTGATGGCCTGGCCCATGGGCCTTGTAAATAGTGGACATTTAAAACAATTTATTTTGAATGCTGAATAAAGCATTTTGTTTTTCTTTTGCACACTTATGCTTTCCTGGACTTGCTGTTGGTGGTGCTGCTCCATGATTTGGGGTGGTGATAATGTGTTAGGTGTCTGGGAAATGTTGTAGTGTGCTGCTCATGGGGTGGACCCTAGTATCTGTGTGCCATCACAAGGGCTCTGCAAATAATCTTTGATCACGTGTGCTCTTACTGTATGGTGATATTGTCCCAAGGTGTGTTCCTTCCTCTGTGGACCCTGACATCTTCCCTGCAAGCTGTTTCCCAATTGTTGTGCTGAGCTGTGTCTACATATCCTGGATGTGTGACGGATCCCTTCAACTTTGGCCATGCCTGCTCAGCAATGTCTCCACCTACATCATTTGTGGCATCCTTGGTGGTCACTGTACTAGTGTATGGAGTATATTGACATGACTTCATGTGGACATGTTCCCTTTTACGCCCTATGCATGTGTGTACTCCCAGCCTTGCACACATGTGTTACGTGTTCTGCAGGGTCTTTGGTCACCTGACTGACAATTGTGGGCATTGTATCTGTGGGTACTCCACCCTTTTCCTTCAATGGGAGGCAACAACATGTTGGCTGCCCCAGCACCTGTACATTCCTATCAGCACCAGGGGTGGGTATGCATGTGTCATATGTCTGGGCACTGCTGGGGGGACTCTGCACCCACCCCTCCTATGTCTGGGCACTGCTGGGAGTGATAGGCACACACCCCTCATATGTCTGGGCACTGCTGGGAGTGATAGGCACCCACCCCTCCTATGTCTGGGCACTGCTGGGAGTGATAGGCACCCCCCCTCCTATGTCTGGGCACTGCTGGGGGGACTCTGCACCCACCCCTCCTATGTCTGGGCACTGCTGGGGGGACTCTGCACCCACCCCTCCTATGTCTGGGCACTGCTGGGGCTGATGGCCACACACCCCTATGTGTCTGTCCACTGGCGTGGTACGACCCCTACCCACGTCCTACGGCCTGGGTACGGCCCATACCACCATTGCAGTGGCGATGTAGGGGTACGCTTGGTACGAGCCGTACCCACATCCTAAAGGCATGGGTATGGGTTGTACCCCCATTGTTGGGGTGCCGTAGGGGTATGTACCGTACCCATGCCTTTTGGACGTGGGTACGGCCCGTACCAAGCGTACCCCTACATTGCCACTGCAATGGTGGTACGGGCCGTACCCATGCCTGTGGGACGTGGGTACGGGCCGTACCACCATTGTGGCGGTGATGTAGGGGTACGCGTGGTACGGGCCGTACACACGCTCTGGGGGCGTGGGTACGGGCCGTACCACCATTGTTGGGGTGCCGTAGGGGTACACACCGTACCCATGCCTTTAGGACGTGGGTACGGCTCGTACCAAGCGTACCCCTACATCACCACTGCAATGGTGGTACGGGCCGTACCCATGCCTGTGGGACGTGGGTACGGGCCGTACCACCATTGTGGCGGTGACGTAGGGGTACGGGTGGTACGGGCTGTACCCACGCTCTGGGGGCGTGGGTACGGGCCGTACCACCATTGTTGGGGTGCCGTAGGGGTACGCACCGTACCCATGCCTTTAGGACGTGGGTATGGCTCGTACCACGCGTACCCCTACATCACCACTGCAATGGTGGTATGGGCCGTACCCATGCCTGTGGGACGTGGGTACGAGCTGTGCCACCATTGTGGCGGTGACGTAGGGGTACGCGTGGTACGGGCCGTACCCACGTTCTGGGGGCGTGGGTACGGGCCATACCACCATTGTTGGGGTGCCCTAGGGATACGCACCGTACCCACGCCTTAAGAGCGTGGGTACGGGTCGTACCACGCCCACCCCTACGTCACCCCAAGAATGGCAGTACGGCTCATACCCATGCCTTTGGGACGTGGGTAGGGGCCGTACCGCCATTGTTGGGGTGACGTAGGGGTGGGCGTGGTACGACCCGCACCCACGCTCTTACGGCGTGGGTACGGTGCGTACCACAATTGTTGTGTTGCCGGTTCGCGTCCATGTTGACTTCCGTTGTGGCGGACGCAGGCCTTGGTGGAGACGCCCCCACCCCCGAAGTGACCAGGCCCTGGGGGTCAGGTATGTACAGGGCATGTTTGATTTTGGACTTGGGTGGGGGTTATGTTTCCTGCCCTGCCCCCCCCCCCTTTGACCCTGGGTGTTGTTCTGACCTTCTGCGGCGTCTGCGTCGGTTCCTGTACACCAGGTGGACTGCAATGAGGGCCGGGATGACACGTAGGTTTGGGTCCATGGCTGTCCGTCGCGTACAGGTGCTCCTTGTACGCGTCGTCCTGATTTCCCGACAGTTTTTGGCTCCCGTAAAATATTGTCCGTGCGGAGTGACGTCGGTACGAATCGTACTTGCTGGTTTGTGAAACGCTGCCTGACTCCGTCCGGACGTCACGTCCGCGGTGTCCCGGATCGGAATTGTGGGTATTTTTTGTTCGGTCAGTGTCTTTTACGATTCGTACGCAAATGGTGTTTGCGTACGAATCGTACTTGCATGTTTGTAAGGTATTTCGACGCGCTCATACCCTTGCTGCTTTTTGTTGGACCTTGAGCCTGCCGTGAGGGGAACGGCCAGCGTTGGGGGCATCTCGTGTTTCCTACCTTTAGCCACTTTATCACCGATCCCGCCGCTGTTAGGGGAACGGCCTGGAGAAGACTACAACCCCCAGAGTGCTTAGCGTCCGGCGCCTGCCGCAACGTCATCTCGCAGCGCTCGGGCCCCATTTAAGGCTCTCAGCTGTCCCGCTGCGTGGGACGCGCGCGGGCAGCGCCCGGGCTTAGCCCGGGCTAAGGGCGGGCCCGTCCTTGCCCGTCCCTGACTGATCCTGACTGGGCTGGGCCACCCCTCTAACGCTGCTGCAGAGGATCAACGCCCAAGGTAGAAGTGTGCCTTCAAGCTGTATGGACAGTAGTTAAGTGTTTGTTTCATATTTGCTGTGGAGCCCTAGGGGCCATTAACCTGTAGTAATACAGTGGATTATTAGGCAGCATATTGTATATGTCTCTGCTCCCCCATAACATTGATATTGCCTAGAGTCTACTTTCCCTCTTGCGCGTTTCTAGTGCATGATGGCGGGTAAAGGGAAACGTCCTGGTGGGGGCGGGTCTGTGTCTGGCACTCTCGACCACTTTATTACTAGAGCAGTTTCAGTTCTAGAACATGAATTAGCCATAACTGAGCGACGTCTATCCTCAGAGCTAATTCAATCCAGACGTTCATCACTGGGAATTCTAGCACTAGCAAAATCTCCAATGAAGTTAGCAGGTCAGGGCACAGGTGATCTAGTGCAGCGGGAGAATTCTGGTGATAGCACTACCACATTACTGGTCTGTGGTGAAGTGACTGCTGCTTTTGGTGAAACTGCTCCTACAATAGGTAGTTCTCCTGACATCCCTAAATCTGTTTCTACCTACCCCCAGACAAGGGCTAGCAGAAAAGTTGCAAAACCCCCCAATCCCAAGAGGAATAGAGAAGGGCTGACCCAGGGAGGGAGACAGGCGAAACATCCTAATGTCCCGAAAAATCCATCCATTGTGGCGGGGGATACACAGGCTGATGATTATTCATCTCTGGGTGAGAATACCATCAGGCCCCCTGACTCGCCCCAAACTAGCGATTTGATTCCCCAGATCGAGAAGATGGTGCGTTCCCTACTATTGCCACTTTTAGAAAGGGTAAAAGTGGTCAATGAAAAGGTTGATCGACTTGAACAAACTGTTTTAGATAATTTTTGTTCATTGAAAAACGTCATTAAACTAGTTACCAAGGACAGGGATAATTCCTCTAGGGTAGACTCTACTCTTCCCGTTCTGCCACTTTTGCCTTCTGACCTTGATGTATTGTCTAAGGTCAACCCTGAGGTTGCTCTCCCCAAGGCCCTGGTCATAGATAATCCCATTAAACAAGGTGCTGGCCACGAAAGGGACTACCCTACGAGTATTCCTAATGCTAACGCTGAAATAAAGAGTGTGAGTAAAGGAGTAATCATGGAGTCAGGGGTCAAAACCAGCATACTCCCCAGGGCTCATATTCACCTTCCACCAGATTCTACTCCTTACGAAGCTGTATTGACTGGCGTCCCCGAATTAAAAGAAGGTACATTGGAATCCTACCAACAACTCAAAAACAAAGTTACTTTCTGGCTAAATAGGAATAGACCAATCCCAAACTATCTGGACGGGAAGATTCTTTTTGCTAGAAGGGTTAGTTGGGTAGGCCCAAGACCCAAAGATGTCCCCGGGGATTCCATCATCATTAATTTTGAAGACAGACGCATATTATCTGTGACTACTCACCGGTATGTGCCCAGTCGAAAATTGGGGTTCAGGATTTAAGGTATTTCTAAAATCTTAATGCCATTACTCCTGTAAGATTTAGTCCTGACCGGGCAAATTGGGGACCCAATGATTTGTGCTACCCAGCAGCTTTAGCCTGACCGGTGTCTGGGACGCCGCTTCCTATTATGTCTTCCAACTCAAGCATTTCTATAGGTGAGCTCAAGGGTGGAGGAAACGTCGCCCACCTTCTTGTTAATGGGGTGTCTCAAGTAATAGATGCATCATCTCCTAAAATGGTTGGAGAAATTCGAAGGGGCTCTGAGCAGGCCTGTGTTAGTCCACTTCATGCACCTGGCCACGGAACGGCAAGGGGATCAATGGTCTCCTGGAATGTTGCAGGTTTGAAGTCAAAAATGGATTCACCGGAATGGCTAGCTTTTATAGGTGGCTTTGACGTTTGCCTCTTCCAGGAGACCTGGTCCTGCGAGCCCCAGTTCATGCAGGGCTTCCTGAACTTTTGTGTCCCTGCAATTCAGGGACCCAAGGGGCGTCCGATGGGAGGTCTGGCAACCTGGATTCGGCAGGATGTATTTTCAGGAGCGCATGCAGTCTTAACCAAGTCTGACGATATCCAACTAGTCAGGTTACCCCTGGGCCCATTGGGTGATCTGGACATCTACAATTTGTATATGAGAGGACCCAATGGGTCGGGTTCACGGGTTTTGGCTCACTTGGCTTCCCTTATAGACCAGTACTCAGGCGAGAGACGAGTGCTTGTCGCAGGGGATCTGAACGCTACCTTTGAACCACTTTTGGATCCTGATTTCGGGTGGGGCGTCGATCCTGTGGAAGACCAACTTTGGGGGGTACCTGAGCTCGATCTTAATCCTATAAAAAGGTGGTCTGAGACCATCATTCAGGTCAACGCTTTCTGTTATGAGTATGGTTTGAGGGCCCTGAATGGAAGGACGCCAGGCGACAAAGTAGGGGCCAACACATTTGATAATGGTCGGCACTCTAGTAGGATTGACTACGTTTTATGTAGTCTGAAACTATGGCGATCTGTTCTAGATATGGTGGTTGAGGTTAGAGTCGAGAGTGATCACAATCCCATCTGTGTAACTCACCAATGGTGGTCTAGTAACCGCCCAGTAGTTGAGGACATGGAACCGAGGCCGCCTGAAGTTGTTCCTACAAACGATATGCGTAGACTCAAGTGGCGCGAAGTCAAGCTTAACAATCTGGCTATAGCTGACATAGACAAGAAATTAGCCGGTACCATTCTGGAGCTCGAGGGTATGTTAACCTCTGAGCCAAGCAGCATAGTAGCCACCGAACTTCATGATAAATTGTTTGACAAAATAGGCTCGTACTTTATGAAGCCTATGAGGAAAATGAATAAGGTTCCACCAAAGAGTCTTAGATGGTACGATGATGCCTGCAGGCAATCTAGGGCCAATTTGGCTATAGCTCTCTCTAGTGGACACAAGGATTGTGTTCCCTTTGCTAGATTACTGTATAAAAAAGCTGTAAGAACGGCCAAAAAGAATTGGGATGAACAACATAGGCTTGACTTAAAAAGCGCTTGCCGTACCAGAGATTCCCGGTTATTTTGGAACATCATCAAATGGGATAGAGGGGGACGGGCCGATAGCCCTTCCAATTACGTTTCCCAGGTAGAGTGGGTTAAATACTTCAAACCCCAATATGCTTGCAATACCTTGTTTAATTTTGCCTGGGTTCCAATTCACGCTTTTTTCTCCCAAGGTCCCTTTTGCACTCAAGATGCTCTGAAGGCCCTGGGCTCTGTAACTGGTGGTTGCACCCCTGGCCAAGATAGGGTTTCTTCGGACGTCTTTCTCCATAATAAAGAGAGCTGGAGCAAGTACATCACTCTATTGGCTAATGCTGTGGCTGTAGGAGCACCCGTTCCTAAATCATGGGGGGGGGGGGGGGCTGTCATTATCCCTGTATTCAAAAAGGGTGATAAGGCACTCCCAGGCAACTATAGGCCCATTAGCCTTATAGATTCTATTCAGAAGGTGATTGGGAGAATGGTCCTGAATCAGATTCAGGAGTGGATAGACGATAATAACATCTTGTCCCCCTTTCAAGCAGGTTTTCGCAAATCAACCAGCACTGTGGACCAGGTCTTCCGTTTTTGTCCAGCTTCACTGGAGGGTGGTGACGCTAGGCAAGGGCAGCCTCTACGCAGCTTTTGTGGACTTGAGAGCTGCCTTTGACCTTGTGCCTCGTCTCCGTTTGTGGGCAGTTCTGGAAAAACTTGGTCTCCCTAAAGAAATTTTGACATTGGCTATGCGATTGCATGAGTCCAATTATGCTAGGATTCAGTGGGGTGGGACAGGTGAGGTTACCCCTGAGTTCCCGGTTGAGCGTGGTGTGCGTTAAGGTTGTACTATGGCACCCACGCTCTTCTCATTATACATCAATGGGATAGTCGATCTTATGCTTTCTGTAAACACCGACGCCCCAAGGTTGGCTGGTGTCACCATCCCTATATTAATGTTTGCAGACGACACGCTTATTGTATCTAAAACATCTAGAGGTCTGCAAAAAGCCCTGCACCTGTTTGACAACTTTTGCCTCGACTATGGTCTGGAGGTTAATGTGGCAAAAACAAAATTCATGGCCTTCAACCCCCATTCTAGCTTTCGAGGGAAAAAGGTATTTATGAATGGGCAACCTCTAGAGATGGTTGCTAACTTCACGTACCTTGGCATGCAAATAGCAAATGACAATAAATGGCGTAAACACATTGAAATGGCCACCCTGCGATACAAACAACTAACCGGTGCTTTAACCAGGGAATTTAACAAGTCATTTACAAAGCCAATAAGCCTTGTATTACAAGTTCTGTGCTTTATGGGGCGGAGCTTTGGGGTTTTGACCAGCTAGTTACTTTATCCAGTGTTGAGCACAAATTCTTTCGAAGTATAACTGGTCTCCCCCAGAGTACCCCTCTGATCCCACTCAGATATGATCTAGGTAGGAGGTCTATTTTGGATATTGCAAAGCTCCGACCGGTTTTATACTGGCGGAGGCTTTGGACTACCCCTGAGCTCTCTCATTACGCTAACGGCCTCATGGACATCATAAAAACTGATGTTTTTCACAAAATTGTATGACTGAAGAACCTACATGCTACATTGAAAGACATGGGTATGGAGGGGTTATGGTATGACCCGGCGACTGCTCTGTTTCCATCAAAGAGTTCTCTTAAAATGGCATATTGGGAAAGAGTAGATTTCCAGGTATTGAACAGAGCTACAGGGATGTCTGGTAGCTTTTTAGAGGCTAAAATTACTCCTACTCTAGAATCATACTGGGACTTGGTTACCAATGTTGGCGACAGGAAACTTTATTTCCAGTTTAGAGCTGGCTCTCTGCCTCTTAGATTTCTGACAGGAATGTGGGCTAGGAAATCGGAGGAACTATGCCCTGCATGCGGGGCTAAATCTGAAACCACTCCTCACTTTCTGTTTGCCTGTCCGGCATTTGCTATTCCAAGGTGTGTCTGGCTTTCTCCCATGTGCAAGACCCTTGGAACCAGGAGCAGCGCTGTGGCATTACGAATTTTGCGCACTAGCTCTTTAACAATAGTTTCTGTTGCCCTAGCTAAATATCTGGGTTGGGCTTGGTCCTTACGGAGAAAAGCGATTAAGTGCACCTTAGAAGCCCCTTAATAGAACTTGGGGCATGGGTCCCTCTTGTGTCTTGAGACTTGATTTTTAAATTGGCGATCTAGAATCTGTAGCAGTTAATGTGTCCTTTTACTAGATCCTCTTGTCAGTATACTGATTTATTTAATGTATTTTTTAACAGTTTTTTAATGTATTTATTGATGTTCGGTATTATTGTGGGCACAAAAATTGTGCTCTTGTTTTATGTTTGTGTCTTTTATGATTCACTTTTAAATCGAATAAAGACTGATGATGATGATGATGGTATTTCGACCGGGTACGAGTCGGACGGAAAAAGCGCTCCGTCCGACGGTTCGTACCCGGTTTATCCAGGATCGGAATCGGCCCCATGGTGTTAACCATAGTTTTATAAATTGGATCACACTGACATTTTTGATTTTTTTGCTTTCACAGCAGTTCAGAAGGCGTCATGAAAAGCAGTTTTAGAAACAGATTTTAAACTGTAGGGCTGCTAAGAAGGAGTAAAGCAAACACCTACACTGAGGCGGACTATGTCAGCAAAGTCTCAAATGTGTCCACTCTG
Organism: Triturus cristatus; assembly: GCF_964204655.1. Classification (NCBI taxonomy): domain Eukaryota; kingdom Metazoa; phylum Chordata; class Amphibia; order Caudata; family Salamandridae; genus Triturus; species Triturus cristatus. The sequence goes on along the minus strand of NC_140592.1, from coordinate 291,430,762 downwards.
TCTGCCTATCACCAGGTATGTAATCAGCTGAGGTTATTGAGCTGAAAATCCCCTCTAACAGTGACAGTCTATTAGAGCAAATTATCCAATCATGAAACAGATCTGTGCTCGAGATCCACCCCCCTTGAGCTCTCCCCCACACAGCCCTCTCTCTGTCTGCAGAGTGCGCTTCCTACAGCTAAATGAACACCGCAGGCGCTTTTGATCTGTCTGCGAAAGGACCTGTATATATTTCTTCTCGGAAGGGGGGATGCCTCCGGTGGAAGGGGATAGGGCCTACCGGAACGCTGCAGTATGTTCTCTGCTGCTCAGGCAGCCGGCAGCTCTGTGTCGTCCCAAGGGGGGAGTGCAGGAGGAGTCCCTCCTCCCTTGACGTAGACTTATATTACCAGTACGATGAGCCCTGGCCGGAAGGGCAGCACGCATGCTTTTTAATAAATCAATTTCTGTCGTCTTGGGTTCTTTCTGTGACCGGGAGCAATGTACTGTCAGCAAAGCCGCGAGGAGAGGCGGTGCTGGAGGAAATATGTGGAAGGGATATGCTGTGCAGTATATTGCCTGTGCGAGCATGAAAACGAATCTCTTATTTATGGTCACTTCCCTCTCTAAGTGGCTCATATGTCTATTTAATTCAACAATTTGAACCCAGCCTTCAAAATCTAAAAATGCACTCACCTCACATTCGTGTATCTCTGAATCCAAAAACACGTCTATTAATTTCCCCATTGGTCCCCTCTCTCTGTCCAAACCACAGTCTGGCATTGACCGCTAGGGGGCGCCAACCTAAAGCCCTGCCATTTGGTCATACACTCCCCCATCACTGCCCACGCCCGACCAAATGTCTGCTATGTTTGTCCTGTGGCTGCTTTCCTGATTGGGTAGTATCTCTTTGATATATGCGTTTCGGTTTGTTTTTTGGTTTGATGGCTTTTGCTGTATTTTTAATATAAATTATTGGCTCAAAATAACTTTTCTAATACGTGACTGTTCTAACTAATAGGTCGTAATTTAATTTGTTTGAAACTATGTACACCTACAATGGAAAATTGAGAGTATGTTAAAACATTTGTGTAAAAACAGTAAAAAATTACACTGACCACATGCTGCATGGTAAAGAATCACGACTAATAAAAATGCGTATTGGTAAACAAGTACTGAAATTAAAGTCATTATTAGCAACCGAAAAAACACATACTCATCAGTATGTGCACGCATGTGTTAAATTTGAACAAAATAACCCAGAGAAGGTGCCCCTAATATGCCGGTTTTTATTTCAGAAGATTCTTCTGACAAAATCACATTTGGGGGCACATTAATGAAGATTTGGCATAGGTCGGCGCAGCAAGTCACCTCGCGGTGCCCCCTTATGTCAAAGTGAAAGGGCAGGAATGCACCGTATTTATCCAATACGGTGCATTCCTGTTCTCTCCCCCTGCGCTGGTGCCATTTTGGCAGCCTAGCGCCAACGCAGGCACCCTTGCACAGTGCAAGGGTCCCTGTGTTGTCTGCAGGATTGCTTAAGTGCCGGAAGGCGCACATTCCTGCACAGAAACAATCACTTGAGGAGTGTTCCTCTTTCTATAATCGAGATGCAGAATGTGCTGCAGAATGCAGCACACATGGAGGAATAAACAAGGAGAAATAAAGATTACTTCTCCTCGTTATGCCTCATCTCGGGACGCGTAAAGTTTTGGCGTATCCTCAGGTTTAAACTGTCTTGTAAATCTGGGGAAGCTTCAAGATCCATGGGTGTTGTGTGGGAACACCCACCGCAACACACATAAAACGCCTCCCTGGTGCAGAGTAAGGCAATGCAGCGATTTGCGCTGCCTTGCCCTACTCTATATATATGAGGCGATTCAAAGTCATGCAAAGTGGCATTGCGTGGCCTCATAAATATGATATGGTGGTTTGACCCACCGGAGCATCACAAAAAAGGACTCTACGGCAGCACAGGAGGCTCATCAATAGGCCCCCCGGTTCCTCTGCAGGGAAGAGGTTACTTTGCACCTGAAGAGTTTTTTCTCCGGTCCTGAATATAACAAAAGGTTGCTTTTCTGTAGGGCCTTCCTTCCACCTGAAGAGATGATTCCAGTGACAAGACCACAGAGTGGTCAGCTCTCCCCTGAAGTTTACTTTTGCCCCTGGAAAGCTTTTTTTCTCATCCTCAGCACAATAATTCTCTAGATGTTAGCGCCGTGCAACATTTTTAACACGTCTGCGGTATTCAAGAATTTTGCACCCATTTGCCAAATTTTCTGTGCAGTACGAGAATGGAGCATAAAATGTCTTGCGGAAGATCATTACTTTAGGTACCAGTTCCCATGCCGCTCTCTCAATTTTTACATAAAATACAGCAAAATGAATTTCACAAAATTTCCTGAAACACAAGTTTACTCACCCCTAGAAGGGATTTTTCTCTCTCTTCTGAAGCGTTCCCAGGTTCTAAGGGGCATATTATCAAGAAACGGCGTTAAAATTATCGCCGCTTTAGTGGCAGAAAACCGCCGCTAAATCGGCGATAATGGGCTTGATAATATGCCTTTGAGAATTCCAATAGAAGCCCATGTTCTGGTGTGAACATGGGCTTCTATTGGAATTCTCACGGGCATATTATCAAGCCCATTATCGCAGTTTTCTGCCGCTAAAGCAGCGATAATTTTAACGCCGTCCTTGATAATATGCCCCCTTGTACCGCTGAGGCCCCTGCAGTTTCCCCTCTTGAACCAAGCATTCTCCAGCGCTGAAGCCCATGAAGACCTCTTCACTGGAGGAAAGCTTTCTCTCTATCTGAAAACGACATAGCCCCCATGTGAAGGTATTAATTTTCACCTGAGCAGTGCTTATTCTGGATTGGACCACAACAAGGGGCCCACTTTCTCGGCTTACCCTTCAAATGAACCAAACTTTCTGCAGAGATGAACAGCTCATCGGTTTCGTTTTAGGATGCGAGGGTGATCGTACAATAACAACAGCAGACAGACCCTCTGAAATAGTTAACAGGATTATTATGGCACTATAAGTACACAGTGTAAACCACCCAATTGTCAGGAATCGACTAACACTGAAACCCAGTACATAATATTTCTTTCAGTTTCCATGCTGACGTAGAGGTATTCCCTGTTGATATGACATCACCGCAAGACACTTATCACCAAGCATCCTCCCATTTAAAACATCGATACACTCACCCCATCCAAAGATTCAACAAACAAAAAACATTGAAAACCAAGTGATGAGAAAAACAGAAATGTGAATTGAACCATAGAGAAAAAAGAAAGTGTTTCAGCAGAAAATGCTTTTCACAGTCAAAGCATCCCTACAATGCTGCAGTCCATTTGATTCCCCCAAATTGTTCAACTCAAAGGCTTGTGAGGTGCTTTTTGGTGTCTCATTTTGCGACCGATGATCATTTCATCAACACTTGTAACCTCTTTGCCTCTAGACAGATTCTGGAGGCAGTTCCCCACCTTCATATTACCAGTACGATGAGCCCTGGCCGGAAGGGCAGCACGCATGCTTTTTAATAAATCAATTTCTGTCGTCTTGGGTTCTTTCTGTGACCGGGAGCAATGTACTGTCAGCAAAGCCGCGAGGAGAGGCGGTGCTGGAGGAAATATGTGGAAGGGATATGCTGTGCAGTATATTGCCTGTGCGAGCATGAAAACGAATCTCTTATTTATGGTCACTTCCCTCTCTAAGTGGCTCATATGTCTATTTAATTCAACAATTTGAACCCAGCCTTCAAAATCTAAAAATGCACTCACCTCACATTCGTGTATCTCTGAATCCAAAAACACGTCTATTAATTTCCCCATTGGTCCCCTCTCTCTGTCCAAACCACAGTCTGGCATTGACCGCTAGGGGGCGCCAACCTAAAGCCCTGCCATTTGGTCATACACTCCCCCATCACTGCCCACGCCCGACCAAATGTCTGCTATGTTTGTCCTGTGGCTGCTTTCCTGATTGGGTAGTATCTCTTTGATATATGCGTTTCGGTTTGTTTTTTGGTTTGATGGCTTTTGCTGTATTTTTAATATAAATTATTGGCTCAAAATAACTTTTCTAATACGTGACTGTTCTAACTAATAGGTCGTAATTTAATTTGTTTGAAACTATGTACACCTACAATGGAAAATTGAGAGTATGTTAAAACATTTGTGTAAAAACAGTAAAAAATTACACTGACCACATGCTGCATGGTAAAGAATCACGACTAATAAAAATGCGTATTGGTAAACAAGTACTGAAATTAAAGTCATTATTAGCAACCGAAAAAACACATACTCATCAGTATGTGCACGCATGTGTTAAATTTGAACAAAATAACCCAGAGAAGGTGCCCCTAATATGCCGGTTTTTATTTCAGAAGATTCTTCTGACAAAATCACATTTGGGGGCACATTAATGAAGATTTGGCATAGGTCGGCGCAGCAAGTCACCTCGCGGTGCCCCCTTATGTCAAAGTGAAAGGGCAGGAATGCACCGTATTTATCCAATACGGTGCATTCCTGTTCTCTCCCCCTGCGCTGGTGCCATTTTGGCAGCCTAGCGCCAACGCAGGCACCCTTGCACAGTGCAAGGGTCCCTGTGTTGTCTGCAGGATTGCTTAAGTGCCGGAAGGCGCACATTCCTGCACAGAAACAATCACTTGAGGAGTGTTCCTCTTTCTATAATCGAGATGCAGAATGTGCTGCAGAATGCAGCACACATGGAGGAATAAACAAGGAGAAATAAAGATTACTTCTCCTCGTTATGCCTCATCTCGGGACGCGTAAAGTTTTGGCGTATCCTCAGGTTTAAACTGTCTTGTAAATCTGGGGAAGCTTCAAGATCCATGGGTGTTGTGTGGGAACACCCACCGCAACACACATAAAACGCCTCCCTGGTGCAGAGTAAGGCAATGCAGCGATTTGCGCTGCCTTGCCCTACTCTATATATATGAGGCGATTCAAAGTCATGCAAAGTGGCATTGCGTGGCCTCATAAATATGATATGGTGGTTTGACCCACCGGAGCATCACAAAAAAGGACTCTACGGCAGCACAGGAGGCTCATCAATAGGCCCCCCGGTTCCTCTGCAGGGAAGAGGTTACTTTGCACCTGAAGAGTTTTTTCTCCGGTCCTGAATATAACAAAAGGTTGCTTTTCTGTAGGGCCTTCCTTCCACCTGAAGAGATGATTCCAGTGACAAGACCACAGAGTGGTCAGCTCTCCCCTGAAGTTTACTTTTGCCCCTGGAAAGCTTTTTTTCTCATCCTCAGCACAATAATTCTCTAGATGTTAGCGCCGTGCAACATTTTTAACACGTCTGCGGTATTCAAGAATTTTGCACCCATTTGCCAAATTTTCTGTGCAGTACGAGAATGGAGCATAAAATGTCTTGCGGAAGATCATTACTTTAGGTACCAGTTCCCATGCCGCTCTCTCAATTTTTACATAAAATACAGCAAAATGAATTTCACAAAATTTCCTGAAACACAAGTTTACTCACCCCTAGAAGGGATTTTTCTCTCTCTTCTGAAGCGTTCCCAGGTTCTAAGGGGCATATTATCAAGAAACGGCGTTAAAATTATCGCCGCTTTAGTGGCAGAAAACCGCCGCTAAATCGGCGATAATGGGCTTGATAATATGCCTTTGAGAATTCCAATAGAAGCCCATGTTCTGGTGTGAACATGGGCTTCTATTGGAATTCTCACGGGCATATTATCAAGCCCATTATCGCAGTTTTCTGCCGCTAAAGCAGCGATAATTTTAACGCCGTCCTTGATAATATGCCCCCTTGTACCGCTGAGGCCCCTGCAGTTTCCCCTCTTGAACCAAGCATTCTCCAGCGCTGAAGCCCATGAAGACCTCTTCACTGGAGGAAAGCTTTCTCTCTATCTGAAAACGACATAGCCCCCATGTGAAGGTATTAATTTTCACCTGAGCAGTGCTTATTCTGGATTGGACCACAACAAGGGGCCCACTTTCTCGGCTTACCCTTCAAATGAACCAAACTTTCTGCAGAGATGAACAGCTCATCGGTTTCGTTTTAGGATGCGAGGGTGATCGTACAATAACAACAGCAGACAGACCCTCTGAAATAGTTAACAGGATTATTATGGCACTATAAGTACACAGTGTAAACCACCCAATTGTCAGGAATCGACTAACACTGAAACCCAGTACATAATATTTCTTTCAGTTTCCATGCTGACGTAGAGGTATTCCCTGTTGATATGACATCACCGCAAGACACTTATCACCAAGCATCCTCCCATTTAAAACATCGATACACTCACCCCATCCAAAGATTCAACAAACAAAAAACATTGAAAACCAAGTGATGAGAAAAACAGAAATGTGAATTGAACCATAGAGAAAAAAGAAAGTGTTTCAGCAGAAAATGCTTTTCACAGTCAAAGCATCCCTACAATGCTGCAGTCCATTTGATTCCCCCAAATTGTTCAACTCAAAGGCTTGTGAGGTGCTTTTTGGTGTCTCATTTTGCGACCGATGATCATTTCATCAACACTTGTAACCTCTTTGCCTCTAGACAGATTCTGGAGGCAGTTCCCCACCTTCATATTTGCCAACCTCCCAAAATGCCACCAATGGCCTCCTTCAACCATCACAGTATTGCCACTTAATTCCAAAATACACAGCGAATCACATAACATACATAACCCCTTTCCTCATAAGTACAGGTTGCTTAATTCTGACCCAATCACACACCATTAACTTTGGACATTTAAAATTACGATTGTGTGCTACATTTACCCTTTTAACGTTAAGGTCAGCCACCGTTTTGGCCTCCTTCCACTCCCTTGAGACCAAAATACTCTTCAGAGGTTTGGATTACATCCAACAAGAATACGACTCGGAGTTGGCCTTTGTTCCATGCATCAGTTCAAAAGACGTTTTCCCAGTTAAGACATAAGGCATTATACCATAAACCCATAATAGCCTACTTACAGCTTCACCGTGTTTCTTCCTGCTCCAGAAGGCACTTGGCAGACACTCTAGTACTTTAAAAGCTTTGTGGCTAACCTAGCTAACGCTGCAGTTGCTTTCTTTATCTTGACACCAGAAAATATTCAATTTCAGTATCCCCCCACACATATGCCTTAAACATTCAGCATCACATACATATGCAACATTTCCCTTTTGATAGCGGATTATCTTTGTTCCGCTGGAATAAGGATTCTAGAGGCAAAGCCCATGATGAACTCTGTACTTCTACTTGGTTCAAAATGGCTCCCACACCATACGCACTCATATCAACTGAGATGAGGCTCACACATCCCTCCACATTGGGTTACAATTCTGGGGCTTCCAAAACAAATCGTTGTATTTTTGTGAAAGTCTCATCACACGTGTCATTCCTCTCAAACACAGTGTTTTTCTTCAATAAGCATCTCATATGCTCTGTCCACTATGTGAATCCTTTAAAAATCGCACATGTCCAGATAAGACCGCTACTGATCCTTATCCTTTTGTGGAGGAGCATTCACAATACAAACCGCCAAACCTTGCTGGTGATTAACACCAACTCCTGTCAGAACCTACCTCAAATACTGCATTTCATTGCTTCTAAAATAATTGTTTTCTTTTGTAACATCATCCCTCTCTTCAGTAAACTCTCAGAAACAATCTCTACTGCTTTATGATGCTGCTGTATAGCGTCACCAAAAAGTAAGGTGTCACCCTGAAATGCAACGTCTTTGTGAACACCCGTAAGCATTTCAGAATTAAGGGCTGCATGTACGACTGTTTTTAGCGGTTGCAAACGGCGATTCGGTCGGTTTGCGACTGCTATAAAGGGTTGTAGCATGTATCAAATCTATTTTGCGAGTTGGTAACCTGTTACTGACTCACTAAATAGGGCTTGCGAGTTGCTAATAGGAAGGGGCATGCCAAGTGGAGAAGTGTGGCTCAATGATTAGAGCGGCAGACCCTGATGCAGAGGTCTAGCCCGGGACCAGGGTTCAATTCCCCGCCTGGGCAATAGCTTGCTTAATCTCCACAACAGCCCCCACAATGCTAAGGATGCCTGGCCTCCACCTTGGGGGTGCCCAGGAGTGGACGCCTCACAGGGAAAGCCAGGATGGGTTCCACCGCGGTATTCGTACAAGCGCCTTGAGACCCTTGCGGGTGAGTAGTGCGCTATACAAGTATCAATTTACAAGGGCATCACTTCCTAATAGCAAGTCGCAGGGGGATGTACGATTGTCTTGTGACTGGAATGCAGTCGTGAAACAATCGCAGTTTACTGCCTTCTTCAAGTAGGTCGTAAGCCACTGGCAAATGGGAAGGGGTCCCCAGGGACCTCTTCCATTTTGTGATAAGCAGCAAAATCATGTACCACCGCCTACTCTTAAAAAATTAAACTGAAACATTTCATTTTTGTTTTTGAAACACATCCCGTTTTCTTTTAAGTAAAACGATAGTGCTTTAAAAAAAAAAATCGATTTGAAAAGCAAACACAGACCTGGGGGTCAGCTGTCCCCAGCAGGTCACCATCCCTGTGTTATTATTGCCCATTCCCAATGGGTTACAAATTGCAGCCTGCCTCATGAATATTGATGAGGAAGGTCATTTGCGACACCATTGGAAATCACAAAGTATGTCTGGGAGACATTAGTACATTTTCATTTGCGACTCGCAAATTGCTAAAATTTGCAGATTGAGAGTCACAAAAGGAGATGGTCGTACATGTGTCCCTAACTCTCTGAAAAGCAGATACAAGATTGGTAGGCCCCAAATGGGGTAAGGGATACAGGGAAATGTCTGGATGCAGATCCCAAGGCAATTTGCTTGTAGATGGTTTTGAGATCCAATTTTCTATACCATTTGGTTTTGCTCGTTATTGCCTATCAGATGGGCCCAAACTGTATTTATAAATGGGGCTCTCAGTGATGGGCCTCAGACAGCATGGCTTTCATTTCTTGGAAAATGCAGAGGGATACACTGCTGCTTTGAAAGAGCCAAGCAATAAAATCATTGACTTCAAGAGAAGAGGACAAGTCCACTGGCACAATGCCCTTAAGAATATTGATTGCTGTGGCCCATGAAATGACAGCTGTCAATGTATGCTGTTTGCCAATTCTTCTAAGAGGCAAAGGTGGTCGTACAATAAAACACAGAAGTCCAAAGCTCTGAAAAAGTTGTTGTTAGAAATGGGGGTCTCTAGTTGGCAATGGCTGGCCACTGTCCAAGTAGGGACCCTTCTTCCTAAGTCAGAGTAAGCGGGCTACACCCTTTGATAACCCCTGCTCAACCCTGTGGTAATGTAGCACGAGCAGCTAGGCTTATCTCAGAGGCAGTGTGTGAATCATTTATGACCATACACAGTAACACAGTGAAGAACACTACAAAGGGACACCACACAAGTAGTTATAAAAATAAGTATCTTTATATATAGACTTAACACAAGACCAATAACAGTAAAAATAGACAATACTAGGAAAATAGGGTCACTCTTAAAAAGCTGCAAAAATAGTTCAAAGTGTGCAAAGAGGAGTTCAGTTCAAGGCAGTGGTCTCTGCGACCCTTTTACTCACAAAATACCTGGATTCTGTAGCAAAGCAACCAAAATGTCGCTAAGGAGTTGTAGCGATGATTTTCCTCACGCGTGACCAGCGATGCGTTGAATCCTTGCCGCAAGGGAGGATGATGCGCTGATCTGTGTGCAGGACAAAGCGACAAACTTCTCCACGCTAAGCCGGTGATGCGTTGAAATCCTTGCCGCTAAGGGAGGATGATGCACCAAGCCTGTTGCGAGTGCGATCTTGTTTCGATGAAAAGAAATGGCGCCCCGCGAGGGACCGACGAACCTGATGCGATGCGATGAAAATGGCGGACGCTCGGCGTCTGCGCTGCCATGTCATGAAGCGATGAACTCGATGCGATGATCTCTGGTTAGCGAGCCTTTGGCAGCCCGCAAACAGGTGATGCGATGATCTCCGGTAGCGAGCATTCAGCGGCAGCAGCGCGATGATTTTCCTTACGCCCTTCAGCTACTGCAGCTCGCTAACGGGTGCTAGCGACGATTTTCAGCACTCTCTTCTCCTCAGTAGAACTAGAGGCCCTGGAACTCACAGGAGCCTCACCTGCAGATAGAAATCCTCACTGGGAGGAAACAGGAGGCTGGTGGTGGAGTCTGATGTGCCTGAGACTCCTGCAGGAGGCTAGCTCTCTTCTAGCCCTTGGGTGATTGCCAAGAAACAGCACACAAGCACAAGGACAGTCCTCTCCTGCAGATTCCTTCAGTTACACGGACAGAGGTTCTTCTTGTTGTCCAAGAGCAATACTAATTGTAAGGCTTTCAGCACAGATATTTATACCCCAAAAGTCCTTGTTCTCAGAAGCTGCAAGTCACTGAACCCAGCCAGAACCAGTTCTGCCCAGTCCTGGAGCACTTTGTTTACCAGGCTGCATCCTTCCTTTCAGAAAGAGGGGGTCTGCCAACAGACGCACATTGGGAGGTGGAGCCAGCATTCACCTTGCCAGGCACAGCCCTATTCAGGTCCAAGAGCTACCCCTCCCCATACTCCAATGCAGATCTCTCTATTCAACCCAGGTCTGACTCAGCCTGCCCTGTCCCTCCAAAACCAGACAGCCAATACACATAACAGCAGAGCACACTGGAAGGCTTAGGCAAGAAAATACGTACTTTCTAAAAGTGGTATTTTCAAACACAGAATATAAAAATAAACTTCACTAAAAGATGTATTTTAATATTCTGAGCTCAGGCATACTAAATTCGTTTTTCTACCATGTTCTTTGGGTCAGTTAGGACTATAGAGTGTAATAGTCAAACCTCCCATTCTGGCCTATGGAGAACAGGTAGCCTTACAGTAGTGAAAAACGAAATTGGGTGTAATTCACTACTAGGACAATCTACACACATCAGAGCATGTCCTACCTTACATATACAATGCACCCTACCATAGGGGTGGCGTACATGATGCCAAGGGAAGGTTCAGGGGCTGGGAAGAGGGTGCACTTCACAGCCAAAATGGCATTTCTAGACTGCACACAGACACTGCAGTGGCAGGTCTGAGACACACTTTACAAGCTGCTTCTGTGGGTGGCGCAAACCAGTGCTGCAGGCCCACCAGCAGCATTTGGTTTACCAGCCCTGGGCACACACAGGTCACGCTACTAGGGACTAACAGGTAAACCAAATAAGCCAATCATGGATATACCAATTCACATGTCATATTTACACAGGGAGCATTCGCGCTGTGGCACTGAATGGCAGTGGCACAGCGCCCAGAGCATCTATTACCAGCAAAAACAGAGGAGACAACAGCGAAAAATGGAAGGGAGACCCATGCCAATGGTGCCAGGTCTAACAGTAGTTCACTGGTTTATTGGGGCACAGCGAGTACACAGCTCGAACCCTTATATGGAAGTGATATAGGCCTATATTGAGAAGGTCTGACAATAGTACGTATCCAATGTGGGCGGTTGGTCAGGACTTAATGGAACATTGTTCTACTCTCACAAGTGTGAAATGGTAACTGCCCCCATGCAGTTAAAGCTACAGAACACTCCATACGAGGGGCTGTGACAGGGATCACAGCCTGGTGGGTGCTGCCTCCAAAGCACAGGGGATTAGTGCTTTGAGGCAGTGGCAAGCACCTAGAGCCTGTCTTATGAAGAAATATTGTCTCCTTCATACGCGACCAGTCGACAGACCAATCAATATGATCCCTTCTCTGGTTCTGCACTGTCAGGAAAGCTGCTCAGTACAGCAACTGAGGTCTCGGACCCATAGTAGGAAGAGGATTTTGGACAATTTTCAGAAAATAAGATGAGGGTAACAGATGGGTCACTCTGTTGCTGTGCCCACACTACATGGATCAGTCTAATAGGATCACATTAGGGAAGGGTCACGTATGTTCTGAAAAAAAGCCCGATCATGTAATCAATGATAGGGAAGGGCAGAAACATGACCTATATACGAGGGGCAAAGTAGATTTTATGATCAATAACATGAACTTCACTCTCTTCATGTTTTAATCTTGTATATTATAGGGAAAACCCTCAATAAAAATCTCAATTCCACCCCTTTCATAATACAATTTAAATAACGTCATTAGGTAACGAAACAGCCTTCTTTACCAATTAGAGATTCTGGGTCTGTAATTCATGGGACCAAGGGGGCCATTTTGCTTGCTTGCATTAGGTCGCATAACATCCTTGCTTTACCACTCCCCTTTCCTTTACCACACTCCTTGCGGTTTTCCTGACAACCCTGTGGTGAGCGACCCAGCCACTACCATAAAATGTGTTGCATGCACCTCCCTGGGCCGGGCGCGGACCAGGGAGTACTTAATAAAGGGTGACCTCAGCGCACGTGGCGGACGGCACGGACCGAGTATCTGTGTGGACGTGCCTTGTATGTGCTCTGCTGTACGGCCTAGGCCTGTGCACCCCTGCCCGGGGCCTGAGATGTTACATTGGCGACGAGGCAAGATCAGACTCCGCGAGCAACCACGTGGCTGACGCGTGGGCTGGTTGTGTAAGCAAGCAAGTGGCTGAAGCACGGTGGGCGACGGGGGCATCCCACTGAGAGAGGAAGAGTGGGGTGTGAACCGAAGCGGCCATGCCTGATTTACCGGACGGAACGGATGCAGCGGGGGCGGCTGGAGGGCGGACAATCTGCGGGGCCGGAAAAGCTCCCCCGGAATTTAGTCAGCTGGCAGACCCCGCGACAGCGGCACCGCGATGGAAGAAATGGCTGGGTCAGTTGGAACACTTCTTTGTTGCTACCCGAGAGACGGACGACACGGTAAAGAGATCGTTGATGCTACTAATGAGGGGCGATTAACTATATGAGCTGTTCCAGGATCTGCCTGATACCGGAAACAAGGGAGATTATGACAAAGCGTGCAGGCCTTAAACCGCAAGTAAACCCCGATTTTGAACATTTCAAGTTACGCCAAGCCAAACAACGGGGGGAAGAGACGATCAACATGTACTATGCAAGATTAAGAAAACTAGTCAGCACCTGTAGTGGGGTTGATCGAGCTTTCAAGACGAGGGTCCAACTGATCTCAGGATGCAAGTCACCAGAACTGCGCAAGCTGATTCTCCACCAGCCGGGGATCACGTTGGAAGAAATACTGGTACTGGGAAGGTCACATGAGCTGGCGGACGCACGCGCAGGGGAAATGGAGATGGCGCTTGCGAAGAAATCGTGTGGGAGTCAGCCCGTATATCCAACTCCTATCAAGGAAGAAAGGGTTGAGGCGCTGAAGAAGGCGTATTGCCGTGGGGCCGTAAATGGGGCCAAGTAGGAGGAGAGGCGCCAGAGGCGTGAGTGCCGAAACTGCGGCATGGGGGCGCACGCTCCAAGAGTATGCCCTGCACAAGGGAGGCAGTGTCTGAATTGTAACAAATATGGACATTTCGCTAAAGTATGCCAGAGGGGTAAATCACAGGGCGACAGCAAACCTCAGGAGTCGAGGCCCACCAAGTCAGCCAAGAAGGTGCAGGAAGAAGGAGAGGTGGACAGTAGGGGGCAGCAGTCGCCAACAACGGAGGATGAAGAGGACGACGTGTTCATGATTTCCCACATCCAAGGAGTGAACCCCACTAAGAGACCACCCCCTACCTGCCAAATATGGATTAGAGAATCCTGCATAATGGTGCTGATTGATACAGGGGCGTCAGTCAACATACTGGATCCGGGTCAGTACAAGAGACTCAAGCCAAGGCCCCGTTTGATGCCGACAGAAGCCCGGATTTTGACAAATGGAGGAGTTACTCCGATTTCGCTACAAGGAGTGGTTGATGCAGAAGTAAAATACAAAGACAGTGTCACGGCCACCCGGTTCTATGTTACCTGTGACCGAGCAGGCTTGTTATTAAGTTGTCACACCGCCGAAGATCTAGGACTAGTGACATTTGCGAAGCATATACATCAATCCCAGGTGGACCAAATCCTGGAGGAATTCCCCGAGCTGTTCAGGGGACTTGGATGTCTGCAAGGAGTGGAGGTCCAGCTCCACATCGACGAGTCAGTCCAGCCTGTAGCGCTTCGTCACCGGAGGGTGCCGTTCCTTCTCAGACCCTTGGTGGAAGCTGAGTTAGATCGGTTGGTGAGGGAAGGAGTCATCAAAAAGGTGTCGGGACCCACGCCGTGGGTGTCCCCCTTGGTGATAGCCCCCAAACGGAAGCAGCCAGGGGCCATCCGGCTGTGCGTGGATATGCGGCTGCCGAACAAAGCCATTTGCTGTGAGAGGCACATCACTCCAACTATTGATGAGATTGTGACTGACTTGAATGGGGCGCAGTGGTTCTCGAAGGTAGACTTGAACTCGGAGTACCATCAACTGATGTTGGCGGAAGAAAGCAGGTACATCACGATGTTTTCCACCCATGTAGGACTGCGCCGTTTCAAGAGACTGAGCTTTGGAGTGTCCTCGGCGGCAGAGGTGTTCCAAGAGGCGGTGAGAGAAGCACTGTCCGGTTTGGTGGGAGTCATCAATGTGAGCGATGATATCCTGGTCTTCTCGAAGTCACCAGAGGAGCACCACGTGAGGCTGAGAGCCACTCTGAGGCATCTGGTGGAACAAGGCCTAACGCTGCATCAAGCAAAGTGCAAATTCTATGCCACGGAAGTTGAATTTTTTGGATACCGATTCTCGGCCAAAGGATTACAGGTAGATGCTCCCAAGGTAGAAGCCATTAGAATGGCAGCCATCCCTCAGATACCGTCCGAAGTGAGAAGCTTCTTGGGGATGGCCAACTACTGTGGATGATTTATTCCGCAACTGGCCACCCTTTCGAAACCTTTGCAGCAACTAATAAAAAAAGACACTACCTGGCAGTGGACGGACAGGGAGGCTCAAGCATTTGCTGATGTGAAGAAAGCCCTACTCAAAGGGGCCACGGTGGCATACTTTCGGCCGGGAGCGGCCATGGAAGTGATAGTAGATGCCTGCCCCGTAGGGTTGGGAGTCGTGCTTCTGCAGAGGTCAGGCCAGGATGAGTGGGTACCCATTGCCAATGCCAGTCGGTCACTCACGGCTGTGGAGACCAGATTGCGCAGATTGAGAGGGAAGCACTGGCCATCCGGTGGGCGTGTCAACACTTTCACATATACCTCTGTGGGCACCGTTTCACCATTGTGACTGACCACAAACCGCTGGTACCCCTCTTTGCGGGAACGGCACAAAGTGGACCACCGCGCATTGAAAAGTGGGCCGTCCAGATCCAGCAGTATCAGTTTGAAATAGTCTACCGTTCAGGAACAAGCAACCCCACCGACTACCTGTCGAGGCATCCGCTGGCTCCGAGTGCAGCACAAGGGCCGGAGGTGGACAAGGGTGATGAAATCTACGTGAGGCAGCTGCTGGAAGATGCTCGTCCACAAGCGTTGCTATTGGAAGACATCCATGAGGCGTCGGCCGTAGATGAGTGCTTACAAACAGTGGGCCGCATGCTACAAGATCACCAATGGAAGTGGTTCCTTAGTGGGAATGAGCGAAGGTCGGCGGATGAGAAGGAATACTGGGAGAGCATGTGGCGGTGTCGAGGAGAGCTGAGCGCAGCAGGAAACGGAATAATCCTGCGGGGTTCGCGGATCGTAATACCTGCCATTCTCCGAGAGAGCACGATCGAGTTAGCGCACCAGGGACACCAGGGAATCGAGAAGACCAAGGCTCGTCTGAGGACAAAGGTATGGTTCCCGGGTGTGGATCAGATGGTGGAAGACAAGGTCCGGCGATACCACGCATGCATCATAACGGGGGCTGATCCCCCGGAAACTCCCATTGTCACCGAAGGGCCCATCGTGTCACCATGTGAACGAGTTAGTTTGGACTTTGGGAGTTTCCCCATATTCTGGCAAATGGCAGTGTTGGTGAACAGCCATTAAAAGTTCCCAATAGTGGAGTTGGTGGCATCGACGGCATTTGAATATTTACAGCCTGCACTGGAAAAGACATTTGCATTGCTGGGGCTGGCGGTGGAGATCCGTACCGATAATGGACCGCCGTTCCAAGGTCAAGAGTTTCAGGAATTCCTCGGACAATATGGTATCCAGCACCGTAAAATAACGCCACTCTGGCAGCAGGCCAATGGGGATGTCGAAAGGTTTATGAGGACACTGAACAAGGCCCTACGGATCGGGGTAGCGTAGGGTGTCAATCTAGAAACCTGTATACATCAGTTCCTGAAAGCCTACCGCCAAACACCACATTGCACAACGAGATGTGCTCCTCATGACCTGCTGCTGAAGAGAGCGGTGAGGGATGGAATACCTAGCAGTGAATCATGGACCCCGGCAGTTATAGATGTGGAACGATTCCAGGCCCGCCACAAAAACAACAATGATCGGGCTAGCCAGAAAAGAGGGGCCCGACCGGCCGACATTCAGGTCGGGGATTATGTGGTGGGAAAAGATCAACACCCGGGGTCTAAGTTCCGCACACCCTTTGAGCCTGACCCGTGGAGAGTGGTGCGGGTCCAAGGGACTCTAATAGTGGCCGAAAAGGGACACCAATGCATAACCCACAACGTCACCTTGTTCAAGAAGGTCCCCAGGCCGAGGGCGCCTGCGACGGAACTCAAGGTGGAAATGTGGAGAGAGGAGGAAGCAGAAGTGCCGGGGGGCAGAAGCCAGACAATGGGACCAACCCCGGAAAGACCGATCGAGATGGCCGAGACAGGTGAAGCTGTGCCTCGAGGTGACAGCTCTCAGGAAGGGGCCGAGTGCAGGGAAGAGAGGAGCCAACATCATCGTTATGACTTCCGCAACAACCCAGTGCCGTACACCAGGCTGCGGGATTTTGTGCGATAAGACTCATTGGAGGGAGGCTGGTCCATTGTAATGCCGGATGAGAGACACGGGTGTTGCTACTAAGGGTGGGCGTAGTGGGCGTAGTGGGGCTACGTGAAGCAGCACGTAGTGTGCTCAAATCTACGCACACTACGCGCTTCGCGTAGCCCCACTACGTGCCACCCACCTCCCGCCCGCCCTTCTTTTAAATAATATAAGCATTGAAAAATAAATTAAAATAAGTCGACTTACCCGTAAGCGCGGCGTCTCCGGGGCTCCTTCTTTCTGTTTCTAATTTCTTCTGGCAAATGCGCATGCGCGGACGCCCGCGCATGCGCATTTCTCGTGAGAAATGCGCATGCGCGGGTGTCCGCGCATGCGCATTTGCCAGAAGAAATTAGAAACAGAAAGAAGGAGCCCCGGAGACGCCGCGCTTACGGGTAAGTCGACTTATTTTAATTTATTTTTCAATGCTTATATTATTTAAAAGAAGGGCGGGCGGGAGGTGGGTGGCGGGTGGCAAGCAGCTACGCTTCGCCCTCGGCGTGTGCGTAGCGCTGCCCTGCTTCGCCTACTTCGGAAAGTGCGAAGCAGGCAGCGCTACGTACACTACGTGGGCGAAGCGTAGTGCTACGCCCGGGGTTAGTTGCTACCCAACCGTTGCCATATGACCGGCTGTGTTACATGTGCGAACAGGTTGTTTTCAATTTGCCAGGTTGGATGGGATGTGGTGAGCCACCCAGCCACTACCATACAATGTGTTGCATGCACCTCCCTGGGCCGGGCGCGGACCAGGGAGTACTTAATAAAGGGTGACGTCAGCGCACGTGGCTGACGGCACGGACCGAGTATCTGTGTGGACGTGCCTTGTATGTGCTCTGCTGTACGGCCTAGGCCTGCGCACCCCTGCCCGGGGCCTGAGGTGTTACAAACCCCACCTTAATTCCCCCATCCCTTTCATTATAGTGAGGTCTAACAGTAATTTTCGCTGCCTTTTCATCACAATATGTATAACAGAGTTGAAGAAAAATAGTTGACATTATACCTCTCATGAAAATGTGGCCCCTATCCTTATCCTGGGAGCTGAATCTAATACTCTCCATCTGCAGCTTCTGAAAGGTCATTTCCTTGTTCCGCCCTGCGCCTGTTATCTTCCTGCATACCATTCACGTGGTGCGCGTGGGTGATTGACAGACAGGCGGGAGGAAGGGAGGGGTTCATGTCACTTCCTTTTAGACGGTCAGCAGAAAAGACAATTACAAACAAGAAATATGTTTCCTCAGAAGAGAAGCCGGCTCGGGGTTGATCACAATCTAATAACAAGCAAAGTAACCTGAGGCGGGAACTCTTGGAGGGTGCTGAGCTCAGCAACGGGCTCCAGTCGTTGTCCCGATTCACCGCAAAGAAGTAAAGGAGGGAGGGGGAGAGAGCACATTTCAACTTGGCTCATCTTTGTGAAGAGGATGAGAAGAAAAACTATTTGTCTTGTAAATTACCTTTCTCAGACATACAAAAAAAAAAGACTGTGCTATTTTTGTCATTATGCTTCACTGTTCCAAATGCATTTCTAAATCAGATTCTGTCCTTTGTTTGCTTGCACTGTTCTCAAAACGTACCTCTTTGAGTTAATTTGTCAAGCCCTTTACTGTAAACTTGAGTGTTCCAGGATGCTATCATCACAGGCACTTAACCCCCTCACTGAGAAGTACTTGAAATGGAAGTATATATGTGTAGGGACTCGCTATCACAGAGTACCTGCTTATTACTGAGAAGTGCTGATTCTGTCCCATTATAATATTGCACCAATCCTGAGAAGTGAGAGTGCCGTCCCATTCAATCTAAAGAAATGCAGCTACTCACTGCTTGGAAGTGCCTGCCTATTTGATGCACTGTCCCCCACCCCAAACCAGTCATAGCTGGCAAGTGGGCTAAGGTTGTGTACGACTAAGTGGCCCACTTATAGGCTTTCCACTTGGTCAGTATTTTACTAGCACAACCAGTATTTCTATATACAGACCAGCAAAATACATTAAGAAAATCAGCAAAAACTATTTTCCCATTTTAAACACAAAACAATAACACAAAAAATCATGGAGAAATCCCTTCAGAAGTATTTCAAGGCTGTCTATACTATGTGCAAATGGGCACCAAAAAAAGCAGAGACATAATTGGCATGGTATATATATATTTTAAAATTCAGTAGGTTTCGCCTTGACTGAGCCTCTCTTCAAGAACCCACACTTCAGGAGAGAGCATAACCAATGGAGATGGAGAGGGCACAAATAGAGGGGAACAAAGAAGACAGTGTGCTGGTACTTACACCGCAATCTTTCAGTGAAGTTGTTAAAGATTTTATCCTGTTGGTCGTATGGACATTTGTTGGTTGACTTGAAGTACTGTCAGGGAGAAGACATCAATAATACATGTCTGGCTTGTGAAGCCAATGTGACTTCACAATAAGGACGAGGAATCACTAAATATGGTTAAATGGATTTTAGATACAGAATAGTGACAGCCATGACAATAATGAAACAAATTACAGTAAAAAGGTTTTCTATAAATAAACGTCCCACCTCTATTTTAAACCTAGATCGATTACAGGATCATCTATCCAGTATTTCTATTTAGGGAGCTTAGAAGATGTCAGCATAATATAGACTTCTGTAGAAGTCTTGGAAAAGGAAATATGTGTCTAGCCTAAAGTTTCACACTTGCAGGGAAAGATAAGCAGAGAGGTCTGTCCCACTCCAAATCTAATAGGAGTATGCCTTTCTAACTGTGGGAACAGCAGTTCAATTAACAGGGGATTCAGAAGCGTCCTTGTCTCCTTTCACACCAACAGGAACCAACCAAATCATTACTTGAGAGGAGCATCTGCACCCTCCCTTAAGGTTCCCATCGCATTGAAACATGGATTGTAAAGCACAACCTTGTACATCCAGCCGTCCTGGTATGTGATGAACAGAAGGCCTCTTCTGACCATTAGTTCTCTACATTCACTGCCAAGTTCTTCCCTTCACGCCTAACTATTGACAGATTAATGCAAACAATACACCTTTCTCTAACTAACATGGAGCATGATAACACACCTGCAAAAAGAAGGAAAATAATCTACTGAAACAGCTAAATGCATATCTGTTAGACCTGTCAGCCCTTTGGGTGGTCCCTCCTCATCATTATTTATTTTGTCCCACTTTTGCCTCAAACCCTGTTATAATTTTTCCTTTTTGGGAACCACCAGACTTTTTAGTGTTGATGCAGGGTCAGGGAGCCATTTTCCCTACCCCTGGACTTCTGTCTGAGGGCCTGAGACACAAAATGGTGGCCACCTGTGACATCATCAGAACCCACTGGAGATTTCTAGAACCTTCCGTAACATTCTGGAACCCTGTGACAGTGAGAGGCAGTTTAGAATGTTGGGAGGCCATCTCAGTGTGGCAGTTGGCAACTGACTGGAGAAGGGAGAGGACAGAGATAGAAGGAGGTCGGAGTAAGGCAGCAGAGGTGGAAACCAGTGCTTGGAGTGGGGTCCAGAAACCCACCCTTGATGCTAGTCTCTACTAACCAAGCCCAACCTAAAGCCCTGTGTGGGATCAAGATCAGAAGAACCATCTTAAAGGGCTGAACATTTGAAACAGGCCTTAAAGAAGAAGAACAGCAAGTTCCTGACCTGTTCAGCAGTGTCCTCCTGGAGTCCTGACGTCGAGAAGCCTGGAGACCTGGGGCCTGAGGTCGAGAAGCGGCGCTGACAGAGAGCAGACGTCGTACCCGGAGCCGCCAGAGGTCGAGTGAGGGCGCCGACGGAGGTCGTGGAGAGACACCGGAGGTCGAGTAAGGAGTCACCCGAGGTCGGGTGAGGGCGCCGACGGAGGTCGTGGAGAGACACCGGAGGTCGAGTGGAGAGTCACCCGAGGTCGGGTGAGGGCGCCGACGGAGATCGTGGAGAGGCGCCGGAGGTCGAGTGGAGAGTCACCTGAGGTCGAGGTGAGGCGTCGACGGGGGAGTGAAGCCCGCCCACCGGAGTCGCCGGAAACCGAGGTGAAGCGCGCCGGAGGTCGGGAGTGGAGATTGCACTCCGGAGACACCAGGAAGTGGGGAGTCCGAGTCCCTGTGATGCCGGAAGGCGACATCGAGCCGAGGCCGCCCAGCGACATCGAGTCGAGACCGCCCAGCGACATCGAGCCGAGGCCGACCAGCGACATCGAGTCGAGACCGCCCAGCGACATCGAGCCGAGGCCGCCCAGCGACATCGAGCCGAGACCGCCCAGCGACATCGAGTCGAGACCGCCCAGCGACATCGAGTCGAGACCGCCCAGCGACATCGATCCGGAGCCGCCTCACGGCGTCGACACGGTGCCGAGCGGAGCCGATCATCTTAAAAAGGGCAGTAAGTGGTAGAGGGGGCATCTGAGGCCCTGTGGAGCCCTAAAAGACCATTCTAGGGGCTAAAGGGGTGTTAGAACTAGCCTGAGAGTGCCAGGGGTGAACTGAGTCTGGTACAGTGACCACCATAAAGGGTTGTGTAGTTTGGAGGGCCAGATCTTTAGGTTACTCCTGTTCTGCCTCAGCTTAGGCCCCAGCCCTGATCAATCTAGGTGGGACACCCCCATGCCATCCAAGTGTCCTAAAGTTGTGTATGGGCAAAGTAAGACCAAGTGACCTCATGTAAATGATTTGAATTGTCACTGTCATTGATTGTTTTACCTTATTTATTGGAAGTGCTTATTTATTGTCATCCACTAATTTATTCCTGCACTATATTTATTGTCTGACTGTATTTATTTGCCATCTGTATTTATTGCACATCTATTTATTCCTTGCTTATTTATGACCTGAACCTATTTATTGAAATTCCAATGTAGTAGTATTTATTTGACCTGCTCTTTCAAGAAAAATCCTACTGTCTTGTATTTATGTAATGAAACCTGCAACTAAGAGAAAATAAGATAAAGACACATATATATTTTCAACTTGACTTGCATTATTTTTACGGTGTAGTGTCGTTTTTGGAACGGATGAACGCATGGTTATTGTGAGGGTGTGACGTACGCTTAGCACGGTGCCTGACCCCAACCGCTCGAGCCAAGCTACCATTGTGCTGGGAACCTGGTGACTGCTAACCCGGTTGCCCGGTTTCCAACATAAAATTGGTGTTCAGTGGTGGGATAGAGCTGTGCTTGCGTCTACTCGACAATAACTGTGGGTAGTCCATAGGCCTACACCGGGAGATTTCTCCAAGCGGACTTCCTAATTTTGAGTTTTGTTTTTTCCAAATTTACTACTGGTGGTGGGTGGAGGTATTACAAAAGGTACCCCCCTGCATAGCTTCTGTAAGCAACTGTCTTCTAACCTGAGTGGGCAAAATGGAGTTTGTGTTGGAGGATGTGGAAACTTATACTGTGGCCCAACTCAGGGAGTTTTGTCAGAGAGAGGGGGTGTTTTGTCCCCAAGGTGCAAAGAAGGGGGAGCTCCAGACCAGCTTAAGGGCTTGGTGGGAGGCACGACGAGAAAGTAAGGTTGAGAAGGAGGGCAGGGATGGAGAGCCTGACAGCGAGGGGGCTGGTTTGTACCAACCTGAGGTGGGGGACCTAGTAGCGGGGCCCAGAACACTTTCAAGGAAGGGCAGCAGTGTCTCTAGCAATGGCTTATTAGAAGCAGAATTCATTGACCGGAGGGAGAAAAGACAACTCACATGGGATTTGGCGAAGCTGGAGAATGAAAAAGAGGAACGGAGGATGGCTCACGAGTTGAGGCTCAGGGAGATAGATCTCCAGATCCTACGGGTCGGGGCACACACTGTTCCTAATGGTGGCAGCGAAGAAAGAGAAATCACCAGGGAATCCAAACCCTATTTGCCAAAAGACATAGTAGCTAGCTATAGTGCGGGTGATGATATCGCCAAGTGGCTAGCGGCCTATGAGATCTCATTAAGAGTCCATGGGGTTCCAGAGAAGTATTGGGGAGGGGGATTGTATAAATACATGCCTCCAGCTGGTAGGGATACATTTTTGGCCCTGGAGCAGGATGAGCAGACCCACTACCCCACCATGAAAGTGGCGCTCGTGAAGAAGTTTGGACTAACACCCGAGAAGTATAGACAGAAGTTCTGGGGTAGGCACAAACTGGGCACTCAGAATTGGGTGGATTTCCTGGACTATGCAAAGAAGGCATTAGAGGGTTGGATGCACGGCAGTGAGGTGAGGGACTACGAGGGGTTGTTTGATTTGATGTTGAAGGAACACCTGCTCGAAAAATGTTTCCCTGAACTGCGTCAACACCTGGTGGATAGCAAGCTGACCAATCCACGGAAGCTTGCTGACATTCGGGCTAGTACCCGGGTGTCCACAAGGGGGACTGGAGGGGACTCTCAAAAGACCGGACAGGGCGCCCCCCAGAAGAAAGAGGGAGGGGAAAAGAAAACGGAGTTCTCTAAAAAGCCCCCAAAATAGTTCCCAAGGGAAGGGAACGGGATTCACCCCTAGGGCTAACCCACCCAGAAACCCTAATCCTGGCCAGAGTCAGCAGCCAAGGGTTGTCCATTGCTACGAGTGCGGTGGTGTCGGACACTATAAGGGAGATGTAAAGGGCCCGAAAAGACCACCCCCTCCCATCGGAGGAAAGGCCCCCGGAGTAGCTAGTGTAGTGCTCGGGGAGGAGATGCCCTTAGATAAGGGAAGGGAGTGGGCGGGTGTCACTTTAGTGTCCCTGGGAGAACGGGAGATGGTTCCTAAGATCCAGGTGCCCGCAAATACCACAAAGTATGGGCAGTGGGTCACCATCAATGGCCAAAGAGGGGAGGCTCTGAGAGACACAGGAGCCAGTATGACTATGGTACGTAGCCAACTGGTGTCTCCAGAGCAGGTGATTCCCCATGTACTCCACCCGGCCGCGATGGCTGACGGCAGAATGGGCCACTATCCGGTGGCCGAGGTTCCATTTGAAAGGGAAGGGGTTGCAGGGTCACTTCGAGTTGCCGTAAGCCCTGCCGTGCCAGTCGATTGTCTACTGGGGAATGACATGGAGCATAATGCTTGGAAGGAGGTGGAATACCGGACTCATGCTGAGATGCTGGGTACACCTGACTGGGCCTGTGTCAGCACAAGGTCTGCGACTACCCGAAGGGGGAGTACATTTAGGCGGGAGCCTGGAACAAAGGCACCGCCGTCTGCCAATCAAGGGAAGAACCGAGGACAGGAGGAGCCTGCCTCGGCATCCGCGCCCCGTGTGACGGATAGGCCACCGGAGGTGGTGGACCAGGTGTCCGCGGAGGGGGATGTTACTGAACTGGAGGACCTACCCATCCCGGCCGAGTGGCACGTGGAGGGAGGGCCGACCAGGGAGGAATTCTGCAAGGGCCAGAAGGAGTGTCCTACCCTTGAGGGACTGAGGCGACAGGCCGAAGCCCAGGCAGCAGGGAACGTTGAGGGGAACTATAATATTTACTGGGAGGATGGCCTCCTCTACAGTGAACCCAAGGCACCCATGCACGGATCGTCACGGGCCTTGGTTGTCCCTCAACGTTACCGAGCCTTCCTTCTGGAATTGGCTCATGAGATCCCCTTGGCAGGACACCTGGGGCAAGACAAGACCTTTGCCCGGCTTGTCCCACACTTTTATTGGCCTCAAATGAAAGTGTCGTCCGACACCTACTGCCGGACGTGCGTGTCTTGTCAAGCCAGTGGGAAAACAGGGGTGAAGCTGAAAGCACCCCTGGAACCACTTCCTGTCGTTAGCACCCCCTTTGAAAGGGTGGGCATCGACATTGTGGGTCCGTTAGATCCGCCTACTACAGCTGGTCACAGGTTTATCCTGGTTCTGGTGGATCATGCCACACGGTACCCAGAGGCCATACCTCTGAGGACCATTACTGCACCTGTTGTGGCTAGGGCCCTGATGGGAATCTTTACCCGAGTGGGTTTTCCCAAGGAAGTTGTGTCCGACAGGGGGACCAACTTCATGTCAGCATACATGCGGGCGATGTGGAAGGAGTGTGGAGTGACCTACCGGGTTACCACTCCTTACCACCCCCAGACCAATGGTCTGGTGGAGAGGTTCAACAAAACCTTGAAAGGCATGATCAGAAGTCTGCCTGAAAGCCTGCGGAGGAAATGGGACGTCCTCCTACCCTGTCTATTGTTTTCTTACAGGGAAGTGCCACAGAAGGGAGTGGGCTTCAGCCCCTTCGATCTTTTGTATGGGCACCCTGTGCGTGGACCTCTCAGCCTGGTGAGAGACGGATGGGAAAGAACTCCCAGAAAGCTTCCCCAGGACGTGGTGAGCTACATGCTGGCCTTCCGGAGCCAAATGGCTAAGTTGTGGAAGCAAGCTTCTGACAACTTGGAAGCCAGCCAAGCAGTGATGAAGGCGTGGTATGACCACAATGCTCACCCGGTGGAGTTGGAGCCTGGCCAGAAGGTGTGGGTGATCGAACCAGGAGAGCTTAGCGCCCTCCAGGATCGCTGGTCAGGACCCTTTGAGGTGTTGGAGAAGAAGGGTAAGGCTACCTACTTGGTGGATCTGAAGACCCCTCGTCAGCCCCTACGGGTGCTGCATGCCAACCGCCTCAAACCCCACCATGAGAGGCCCGAAGTCATATTGCTGATGGTGACTGACGGAGCAGAGGACGTGGAAAGCGAGCCTCTCCCCGACTTATTTGCGTCTCAAGAAAAGGATGGGTTGGTGGAGGGAGTGATTCTCTCCCCGTCCCTAACTCCTGAACAGCAGGAGGACTGGCGCCAGGTCCTGGGGCAGTACTCTTTGTTGTTCTCCCTTGTTCCGGGTAGGACTCACCTGTGCGTCCATGACGTGGACACAGGAGACAGCCCACCTGTGAAGTCAAAGATCTACCGGATGACAGACAAGGTGAAGGCCAGCATTCACAGTGAAGTCACTAAGATGCTGGAGCTAGGAGTAATTGAACCTTCCAGCAGCCCCTGGTCCAGTCTGGTGGTCTTAGTACCAAAAGCTGCACCACCGGGGGCCCAACCGGAACTGAGGTTCTGTGTGGACTACCGGGGACTGAACTCAGTAACCAAGACTGATGCTCATCCGATCCCGAGGGCGGATGAACTGATTGACCGGCTGGGAGCTGCCCAATATTTGAGTACCTTTGACCTTACTTCCGGGTACTGGCAGATCTCTCTGACTGATGGAGCTAAGGAAAGGTCAGCCTTCTCCACGCCCAAGGGCCACTACCAGTTCTGTGTGATGCCCTTTGGGCTCAAGAACGCACCTGCCACGTTTCAGCGTCTGGTGAACCAGATCCTCGCCGGAATGGAGAGTTTTTCTGCTGCTTATCTGGACGACATTGCCGTCTTCAGTAACAGCTGGGAGGATCACTTGCGTCACCTGCAAACTGTTCTCCAGGCCCTGAAACACGCTGGTTTAACGATCAAGGCCAGTAAATGCCAGATCGGGCAGGGGTCGGTAGTGTACCTTGGACACTTGGTGGGTAGGGGAGCGGTGCAACCCCTCCAGGCGAAAATCGAGGCAATCATGGCCTGGGAACCCCCTAAGACTCAGACTGAGGTCCGAGCTTTTCTGTGCCTCACAGGATATTACCGCCGCTTCGTGAAGGGGTATGGTACCATTGTGGCCCCCCTCACGGAGCTTACGTCCAAGAAACAACCTCGACGGGTAGTCTGGACGGAGGCTTGCCAGCAGGCCTTTGTGAAACTGAAGCAAGCCATGTGCGAGGCCCCAGTCTTAAGGGCCCCAGACTTTTCCAAGGAGTTCATTGTCCAGACGGATGCATCGGAACATGGCATTGGGGCAGTGTTATCGCAACTCAATGAAGAGGGTCTGGATCAACCCGTGGTCTTCCTATCCCGGAGACTACTTCCCAGGGAACAGAAGTGGAGTGCAATAGAGCGTGAAGCCTTTGCAGTGGTATGGGCTCTGAAGAAGTTGCGGCCATACCTGTTTGGCTCGCACTTCCTAGTTCAGACCGACCACAGACCCCTTCGTTGGCTGATGCAGATGAAGGGGGAGAATCCCAAGTTGCTAAGGTGGTCTATCTCCCTACAGGGAATGGACTTTCAGGTGGAACATCGGCCTGGAGTGGACCACGCCAATGCAGACGGTCTCTCAAGGTATTTCCACCTTAATGATGAGAACTCCCAAGGGGTTGGGTAGCTCTCCCCACTTTCAGCTGGGGGGGACGCGTGTTAGACCTGTCAGCCCTTTGGGTGGTCCCTCCTCATCATTATTTATTTTGTCCCACTTTTGCCTCAAACCCTGTTATAATTTTTCCTTTTTGGGAACCACCAGACTTTTTAGTGTTGATGCAGGGTCAGGGAGCCATTTTCCCTACCCCTGGAACTTCTGTCTGAGGGCCTGAGACACAAAATGGTGGCCACTTGTGACATCATCAGAACCCACTGGAGATTTCTAGAACCATCCGTAACATTCTGGAACCCTGTGACAGTGAGAGGCAGTTTAGAATGTTGGGAGGCCATCTCAGTGTGGCAGTTGGCAACTGACTGGAGAAGGGAGAGGACAGAGATAGAAGGAGGTCGGAGTAAGGCAGCAGAGGTGGAAACCAGTGCTTGGAGTGGGGTCCAGAAACCCACCCTTGATGCTAGTCTCTACTGACCAAGCCCAACCTAAAGCCCTGTGTGGGATCAAGATCAGAAGAACCATCTTAAAGGACTGAACATTATTTGAAACAGGCCTTAAAGAAGAAGAACAGCAAGTTCCTGACCTGTTCAGCAGTGTCCTCCTGGAGTCCTGACGTCGAGAAGCCTGGAGACCTGGGGCCTGAGGTCGAGAAGCGGCGCTAACAGAGAGCAGACGTCGTACCCGGAGCCGCCAGAGGTCGAGTGAGGGCGCCGACGGAGGTCGTGGAGAGACACCGGAGGTCGAGTAAGGAGTCACCCGAGGTCGGGTGAGGGCGCCGACGGAGGTCGTGGAGAGACACCGGAGGTCGAGTGGAGAGTCACCCGAGGTCGGGTGAGGGCGCCGACGGAGATCGTGGAGAGGCGCCGGAGGTCGAGTGGAGAGTCACCTGAGGTCGAGGTGAGGCGTCGACGGGGGAGTGAAGCCCGCCCACCTGAGTCGCCGGAAACCGAGGTGAAGCGCGCCAGAGGTCGGGAGTGGAGATCGCACTCCGGAGACACCAGGAAGTGGGGAGTCCGAGTCCCTGTGACGCCGGAAGGCGACATCGATCCGAGGCCGCCCAGCAACATCGAGTCGAGACCGCCCAGCGACATCGAGCCAAGGCCGCCCAGCGACATCGAGTCGAGACCGCCCAGCGACATCGAGTCGAGACCGCCCAGCGACATCGAGTCGAGACCGCCCAGCGACATCGATCCGGAGCCGCCTCACGGCGTCGACACGGTGCCGAGCGGAGCCGATCATCTTAAAAAGGGCAGTAAGTGGTAGAGGGGGCATCTGAGGCCCTGTGGAGCCCTAAAAGACCATTCTAGGGGCTAAAGGGGTGTTAGAACTAGCCTGAGAGTGCCAGGGGTGAACTGAGTCTGGTACAGTGACCACCATAAAGGGTTGTGTAGTTTGGAGGGCCAGATCTTTAGGTTACTCCTGTTCTGCCTCAGCTTAGGCCCCAGCCCTGATCAATCTAGGTGGGACACCCCCATGCCATCCAAGTGTCCTAAAGTTGTGTATGGGCAAAGTAAGACCAAGTGACCTCATGTAAATGATTTGAATTGTCACTGTCATTGATTGTTTTACCTTATTTATTGGAAGTGCTTATTTATTGTCATCCACTAATTTATTCCTGCACTATATTTATTGTCTGACTGTATTTATTTGCCATCTGTATTTATTGCACATCTATTTATTCCTTGCTTATTTATGACCTGAACCTATTTATTGAAATTCCAATGTAGTAGTATTTATTTGACCTGCTCTTTCAAGAAAAATCCTACTGTCTTGTATTTATGTAATGAAACCTGCAACTAAGAGAAAATAAGATAAAGACACATATATATTTTCAACTTGACTTGCATTATTTTTACGGTGTAGTGTCGTTTTTGGAACGGATGAACGCATGGTTATTGTGAGGGTGTGACGTACGCTTAGCACGGTGCCTGACCCCAACCGCTCGAGCCAAGCTACCATTGTACTGGGAACCTGGTGACTGCTAACCCGGTTGCCAGATTTCCAACAATATCAATTAAGGACTGTAGTCAGGCTATGTTAACTCAGCAGTAAATATGAACTATGAATACATGATTTTACATACACAAGTATAGATTTTAAAAATAAGTGCAACATGAATAAAAACAGCACATGATTACATGTTTCAACTGACCATAAGTGCACTTGTATATAAAACTCTAATCCCTACGATAATTACATTTCATTTATACATTTAAATGCTTCACACACGTTAAGGAAGTTAAGACACTGCCTGCGGGATGCCCAGTCTCGCATGTGCTCATCAGCTCACATTTTCTGAAGCCTTGTGAGAGACTGGTCAAATATTGCCGGAATCCATTTCAAAGAGTAACACTGAATAACCCAAATTCTGCCAATTACGTGGCTGAATGAAATACTCCGGCCACTCCTAATCCCTGGGACACTGTGATCAAGCTCCTGGGATTAGGTTCATGGAACCAATCTTGGAGGAGGGAGGCTCCATGCACACCCCCTCCCCCCAAAAATACACTGGTCCTGGTGGATGAGTCCCCGGGGCATCTTGAGGCTTGGGGAGGGGGTTTGCAGGCCCCTTTCCCCATTACAAAAATACCTGCCTTCTGGGATGTGGGCCTCAGGGAGGCGGGGTGCATGACCCCCTCCCCAAAACATTACAATGCACCCAACTCAGACCCAGGCCGTAGTTCACCCTAGAAGGGTGTTGGAGGTTATTTAAAAAAGGCGGGAAACCCCAGCATTTTTTTTTTATCGGAATGGGTGATGCAAATTCATATGCATAGACAATAGTTTAAAATTTGAAACATATAGGGGCCGATTCCGATAGCCGGTCGGACAGCTGTCCGCAGCCTTACCGTGCGACCGACACGTACCCGGAGCCGGTCCGTCCTGTCGAGTAAGTACGATGCGCATAACTGCCAAAAACACGACCGACACGTAGTCTGTGATTCAAACTCCATTCTCCATCCGAGCCATAACTCCTAACGCTGAACCGAGTCACCCGGAAGCAGTATCCATAGCAGTTTCCGGCATGACAAGTACGATGCGTACTTCCTACGCACCGGACAGGTCACCACGTTCGGGACGTCACAGCATCCGGAAAACAAGCATATCAGCTACGATTCGTGCCACAACTCAATACACGGCTACGAGACGGACCAGCTTGCAGCGGGTACGAGACGGAGCAACAAGCAGCGTGTATGACACGAACACATCGTGAATCCCATCGCGCAGGTCATACTAGTACTCTACATCTATGACCAGCTCAGGAACCGACGGCGCAGGTGGTAAGTCAGACACCTACCACATAAACAAACGACACGTACCCGCAAAATGGCACACACACACAGGTGATCCACATCCTGGCCACTAACACCAGCCCACCATAGGGGTTGCATGGCCAGCACCACTAACACCCCCACCCATAGGGCTTATGTTGCCCATCACCCCTGCCACCCACACCCCTAGGGGACCAGTTGCCCATCACTACTGCCACCCCCAGCCATAGGGCTTATGTTGCCCATCACGACTGCAACCCCCAGCCATAGGGCTTATGTTGCCCATCACTACTGCCACCCCCAGCCATAGGGCCTATGTTGCTCATCACCCCTGCCACCCACACCCATAGGGGACCTGTTGCCCATCACTACTGCCACCCCCAGGCATAGGGCTTATGTTGCCCATCACCCCTGCCACCCCCACTCACAGGGGACCTGTTGCCCAACACCCCTGCAACCACCCGCCATAGGGCATATGTTGCCCATCACCCCTGCCACCCCCAGCCATAGGGCTTATGTTGCCCATCACTACTGCCACCCCCACCCATAGGGCTTATGTTGCCCATCACTACTGCCACCCCCACCCATAGGGCTTATGTTGCCCATCACTACTGCTACCCCCAGCCATAGGGCTTATGTTGCCCATCACTACTGCCACCCCCAGCCATAGGGCCTATGTTGCCCATCACCCCTGCCACCCACACCCATAGGGGACCTGTTGCCCATCACTACATCCACCCCCAGCCATATGGCTTATGTTGCCCATCACACCTGCCACCCCCACTCACAGGGGACCTGTTGCCCATCACCCCTGCCACCACCCCCCATAGGGCTTATGTTGCCCATCACCCCTGCCACCCCCAGCCATAGGGCTTATGTTGCACGTCACTGCTGCAACCCCCTGCCATAGGGCTTATGTTGCCCATCACTACTGCCACCCCCGGGCTTATGTTGCCCATCACTACTGCCACCCCCAGCCATAGGGCCTATGTTGCCCATCACCCCTGCCACCCACACCCATAGGGGACCTGTTGCCCATCACTACTGCCACCCCCAGCCATAGGGCTTATGTTGCCCATCACCCCTGCCACCCCCAGCCATAGAAATTATGTTGCCCATCACTACTGCCACCCCCAGCCATAGGGCTTATGTTGCCCATCACTACTGGCACCCCCACCCATAGGGCTTATGTTGCCCATCACTACTGCCACCCCCAGCCATTGGGCCTATGTTGCCCATCACCCCTGCCACCCACACCCATAGGGGACCTGTTGCCCATCACTATTGCCACCCCCAGCCATAGGGCTTATGTTGCCCATCACTCTACCACCCACACTCACAGGGGACCTGTTGCCCATCACTACTGCCACCCCCAGCCATAGGGCTTATGTTGCCCATCACTACTGCCACCTCCACCCATAGGGCATATGTTGCCCATCACTACTGCCACCCCCAGCCATAGGGCATATGTTGCCCATCACCCCTGCCACCCACACCCATAGGCGACCTGTTGCCCATCACTACTGCCACCCCCAGCCATAGGCCTTATGTTGCCCATCACTACTGCCACCCCCACCCATAGGATGGGTGATGCGCAACACATCCAGCATACCCTAACATCAGGTGTGTCAGCAAAATACATCCCCCCTAACATCATGTCAACAGTGTGTAGTCTGTGACAAATGCCCGCAACAGTGATTATGGCTACGAACCTACAATTTAAGTAACAGCACATGTGTGACCAACACATGAGTGTGACATACACAAAGCAAGCATCACCATGGCACTATGGCAATGTTAAAAGAACACCCCCTCACTGTGTATAACAGAAGTTAAGTGTGGGCTTCCAAAATGCAGCAGATGTTGAGCAATGTGGTGATGGGGACTAAACCTCCCCTCATCACAGTGACCAAAAGGTAAGTGTCATCATGTTCAAAGCTGCAAATAACAAACAGCATGTATGATCCCTGCTCCCAACACATTAAACACTTCTGGGGCAAACTAGTGGTTGTGTCCCATACACACAGAGATGTGGTGAGGCTAACAGTGCTGTGAAAACATAACACACTCTCGGCCATATACAGACAAGCACCACACATGGGGGCTGACAATGCATACAGTGTACAATGACACTAGAGAAGTGACCATCACCAAGCATGCACACATCTCGAAAATAGACACCAATCAAAACAACATGTGTAGACTGTAGGTGTCAGCTCACAAACTCACATTCCATGCCAGCAATGGCACCTAAGAACCAGGATGAATGTGCACAATGATGTGATATGACTCACAGGGACAGCAGGCAAAATCACAGAAACAGCATCCAGACAAAGGCCCACAACAGCAATACCAATGCACTGGTGCAGATGCACAAACACAAACAGGCAAACTCACACTGCACATCTGACACAGCATGTGTATGTGTGTGTCACAGTATCCACAGGCAACTACACAACACATGAGGGGGGCAGAACCACAGTGACACAGATGTGGACACAGTGCCATACAAAAGTAAACCATCATTGGGACACCCTCAGTGGGCAATCAGGCATTGGGAGATGAGAGGGAGCACAACAGACACATGTGACACAAGCTGGAATGTAAACCAACTAACACAGCATGAGACTGACACACAACAGCACTACCCCCAGGGACCAGACATTGGGGTGACACAAGAATGGATGACACCTCCACTGTGATGACAAAGACAGATGTCGTACAAACTGGCAAACCCAGACATGTGTCCTGTGCCACAAACGTACATCACACATACACAAACACAAATCACTCAGCATGGTCCCTCATCCATGGACAAACGGGAGCTAGGGGACCATCCATGCAAACATTCACATCAGTCCATTCTTAACACCACACACCCTGAACTGCAACAATGCGTATCTGTGAAGCCCACATTGACATGTGACATTGCACATGCACCCATGACAAACACAGGAATGTTGGTAGGAACTAAGGTGCACAGACACATCACACAAGGACAGATTACAACCCTGGGGAATGACAGACATACTGCACAGTATGTGGTACATGGCCATGACCTCAAAGCTCACGTAGCCTTCAGAATCCCTGCCACAGTCCCAGGACAATGCAGAAGCCAAGGAGAACCACAAGGCACACATGCTGACACCTGCCAGCATCGCAGCCATGAACCCGATAAGTGGGAGCAGTCACACACACATACAAATGTCTCAATCACTGAAAACTACCACCTAGGGACAACTACATGAGTTATCAAATAAACAGGTGCCTTGAGGAACCCTGACTGTGTCCCATCTGTGTCTGACAACATCATCACCACTCAGAATTGACAAATCCCAATGATGATACGCCAATTAACAGTAGTGTGTCAAGCACCCACACATCTGGTAGCCCATTGGAAAAGTAGTGGGATGAACCCAGTACCAATCAGCAAGCATCAACAACAGGAACATATCAAGGGAACACTGTCTGTGTATGAACAGGGATGTGGACACACACACATGCTCATACAACACACACCATGGGCCCAGGCCATGTCACTGGACAACACACTTACTTGAGGGGACACAACTCCTGTGGAAGCCCAGCTGTGCCAAACATATTCACCGCAAGTCTCACTCATGTCTGCAGAACACTTGGTCAGTCAGACATCAGTTACCACACAATGAAGGCTCTGGTCATAACAGGCTGGGTACGTGAGTCTCCCCTAAGTCATCTGCACATACCCAAAACATATGTCTAGCAAGTTGCACAGAGGACCCAGTTGCTCCTATACC
Source organism: Triturus cristatus (assembly GCF_964204655.1). Classification (NCBI taxonomy): domain Eukaryota; kingdom Metazoa; phylum Chordata; class Amphibia; order Caudata; family Salamandridae; genus Triturus; species Triturus cristatus. The sequence goes on along the minus strand of NC_140592.1, from coordinate 291,396,816 downwards.
ACTGATGCCCACACCTGTAGGTCCAATGTTGATGAGCACAAAGTCTGTGGAAGTGACAAATTGGACAATGGGAAGCACATCATATGTGCATGGGTGCAAGCCATAGATGTGACCATGCAAATTAAGTGCTCACAGAGAGATGTCCACAAATAGTTGATACTGACATACCCAGGTAGCTGCAAAGGATGACATGGATACCCACCAGAATAGGATACATATCTCATGGATCACAGGGAGTACCTCACAGCAACACATCAGTATTCAACATTGTAAACAAAGCATCACAAGTGCAAGGGCATGTTAAACATCATCAACATAATGTACAGCTAAATCAAGTTCACAGGGATAAAGAAAAAAGCTTTATTCAGCATATTAAAAGTTAAATGTCTGTTCAAACAAAAGGCCAATGGCCAGTCCATGTCCAAATGCCAAGGAGTGAAGTAGAGTGACAACTGTCACAACTTGCTTGCCTGCACTGCTAAGGACCGGGGTCATCCCCTCAGAGGGGCATACATGGGGGCAGGCCAGGCACCGCAGGGACAGGATCAGGGCGCAGCAGAAGGAGGCAGTGAAGAGGTGGTGGATGCAGGCGAGACACTTGCAACTGCAGTGGAGCTGACTGAAGTGGTGGGTGCTGTCACAACTGTGGGGCACAAGTCAGATGGGGTGGGTGCCGGCACAACTCCAGTGGGCAGGTCAGATGGGGTGGATTGGCTCACCACTGGAGTGACCAAGTTAGACGGGGTGGTCGTGGACTCCAATGCAGTGCCTACATCCATGGGAGCGAATGGGGGGCAGGTAAGGTCGGCAGGGCGGGGGGGGGGGACACAGTCCCCACATCAGTGGCACTAATCATCTGACCAGGTGTGGAGGAGCAAGTGCTAGGGCCTTAGCATTTTGGGGATGGTGTATCTGTGGGTGGGGGAACCCGGGGCAGGGAGTGGCGGGGGAACCTCTGGAGTGGTGGCCTGGGGGATGGAGGATGGAGACTTTGCGTTGGAGCTGCGTGGTGGCAGGGGGGTCTTGCTCTTCTGGCACCGGAGGGACTTGCAGGTGGGGGTCTCTGTCTGATTGCGCCTGGGGGAGGGTGTCCGGGTGTGAGGGGCACTCACCTCTGTGTGTGGGGACTTCCTCTTCCCCTTGTAATCAGGATCTGCTGGGTCGGTGGGGAAGAGGCCAAGGTCACAGAGGAAGAGCTTCTGGGGAGATGGGGTTGCAGGTGAGGCAAGGGAAGGGGGCTGGGAGGGAGAGGTCTTGGAGGACCGCAGAGTGGTTGTGGATGACTGTGTGTGTGTCTGCAAACCAGCCCCTGTGAGTGTGTCTGCAAACCAGCCCCTGTGAGTGTGGTATCAGTCCCCTGCGCTTGCTTGTTCACACGTCTAGACCTTGGTTTGGGGGTTTTTGTGCTTGGGACATGTAGGGTGCTAGGAATCGTGGGTGGTGCAGGGGTAGGAGGGGTGTGGGACTGTTGGAGGAGGGACACTGCTGCCATCAGGGAGGAGGCCACGGACTGATTGGTCCTCTGTAGGGCAGACATGCCAGAGGAAATGCCCTCCATGAATGACACCAGTTGTGTAAACAGACCTGTGTGTGCATGGAGCACCTTCAGCATCGACGTCTGCCCTACATGGATCTGTCTAAGTAAATCCACAGACTCCTCACTCAGGGCAGCAGGGGACACAGGGGCAGGGGGTGCGGTGCCTGCCACAAAGGAGACATGCTCACGAACACGGGAGCCCACAGGGACCTCTGGGATGGGAGCCGATGGGAGGGTGGTGTTGGTGGTGGTGGCGGGGACAGCCTCACTAGCTGGGGTTTGGTGGCTGCTGACACCCGCCTCCACAAGGGAGTCATCCTCAGAGCTGCTGTGGCCCTCAGCTGGGGGGATGGTGGTGACGACTCCTCTGTGTGGCTCCACTCGCCCTCCGTGCCACTGGGTCCACCCGACTCCTCTCCTTCTGTCCCTGTAAGGCTCTGTGGCTCCTCCTGGTCCATGGAGCTGTCCTCTCCTGTGGCCATGGATGTATCTGGATAGGAATAGGAAGTAAGAGAACAACATCAGTCACCTGCACCGACTGCACACACCACAGTGAGTACATCACATCACAGGGCAAGCCCTGGCATCATCAACTGAACACAGCTCAAAGTGCCAACACTGTTTAGAATAAGACAATTGTCTTTCTCAACATCAACCATGGCACACATATCCCTCCTTGACTTACACACATATGTCCGTTGCATGTTGGATGCTAACACCCCAATGTACCAACATGCACCACCCACACATTAGTTGTACATGCAAGTGAACATGTAGGAGTATGTCACTATACGCACATCTCTTGCTACTCACTCAGTACAGGTGTCTGGATGAAGGGATGGGCAGAGACTCATTTCACATGCTTGTGATGCATGCCAGCAAAACACACTATGATGTACTCATGTCCTGATGGGCAATGCCACAATGGGGTGCATGGTGCACACTTGAACACAATGCAGGATCACTCATAGCAAGCTCAATGCCATGGCACTGGGATGCCCTGAAAGTCAGTCAATACTGTCTCCTGTCACAGGGGCAGGGCATCCACACAACAACAATATGCACTGACTCACAATCCTAGCCCAGGGGTAAAGCTAACTCTGTAGATGACCGGGGCACTTGCCCATCCCATGCAAACAACATATCCAGGACCCAGAAGACTCCACATCATGCAAATCATACATATGAGTCTCTGCAAACACAAATCCCTGTACATTAACACATCACAGTCTGCCATGCATGTAACCCAGCTGCATGAAGGACACAGTTGCATACACCATTGTGCGCTGTCAGATGATCACACACCTCTATGTCACACAGGTCTTGTCTCTCACAGTCACATCTCAGATGTCATGCTGACCCTCTGAATCATGGACACCCCAGTTGTATATAACAACAAGCCACACCCTAATGACACAGAGGCAGACACTTGAGGGCACATGTCACTAAGCACAACCTGCAATTTCATACAAAGGAGTGGGATTACAGAATGTTTCAAAATGCCCTTGAGGAGGCATGACTGGCCAGGTCTACGTGAAACAGTGTTTGGCCCTGGACAGTAGTCTGGTGGCTAAGCAAGTGTGACATACTTTATATACATACTCCTGAGCAATGTTCCCTCTAATTTTTTGTCTCTGTGTGCGGCAGTGTAAGGTCTGTGTGTGCTGCAACCAAAGCTATGTGCGCCAGTAACCAGACAGCGTGTGGGTTCAGCTCCAAATATCACTCCAAACTTTTGCTTAAAAAATGAATAGACGGTGCATTTCAGCACAGACAGATCCACGTGAACGGTGTTAAGGCAGGTTTGAAACTGTCCAACATAGCAATTTGAAACCTTGTCAGCTATGTTGCTGCATTTCTTTTCTGAATAGAGCTGGGCTGCGGGGTGATTGTGTGCATTTGTTAAAAGTTTCATGTTAATTACAACACATGACAGGCGCTGCGATTAACATGAAAACTTTAACAAATGCTCTCTTTGAGCAGGACAAATAAAATTATAATAACTTAGTTATTATAATTGTATTTTTTGCAGTTTCAGAGCTGGGTTAGGGTATGGCCGCATGAGGCATTAGACCAGAGGTCTTGAAACTTTTTGATGCCGAGACCCCCTTGTCAAACGTTTTTAGCGGAAGGACCCCCTTCTGTCGAAAATATCTAGAACCTGGTGCTCCTCATCATAGATAACTATCGACAACCATAAATGCCCCCAATTCCCATAGCAAATAATTTTTATGGTGGGGAAATAATATTAAACAGTGTTTAGCAAGCCAAAGGTCAGTGAGCATGGGGTTGTAGTCAAAAGTGTAGCTAAAAACAAAGGGGCTCATTTATGAGGAATTGGCGTAGGGCAGTGCCGCAAGTCTTCTTGCTGCGCTGCCCTATGCCAATGTGAAAGGGCAAGAATGCACAGTATTTATGAAATACTGTGCATTCCTGTCCTTTTCCTTTGCATTGGCACATAAATTGCTGCCTAGCACCAACATAGACAGGATTGTTTTTGTACAGGAAGGAGCACATGCGTGTTCGGGGGCAGAGAGGTGCACACCTTAAAGGGAACAGTGACTGTCACCGATGCGACTGTCCTCTAGATCCACGGAGCAGCAAGCCCAAATGTGTGTGGAGAAGTGTGGCTCAATGGTTAGAGCGGCAGACCTCGATGCAGAGCACTGGTCCGGGACCAGGGTTCGATTGCCGTCACGGCAGGGTCTCGGGCTATAAATTCCACGGATTGGATATTCTCGCCTCAGTGCCTATTCTAATCATGGGTCCCACGCTGCAACTCTGGGCAATAGCTTGCTTAATCTCCACAACGACCCCACAGCGCTGGGGATGCCTGGCTTCACAGTGGACATTTCACAGGGAAAAGCCAGGAAGGGTTCCCTAGCAGTATGAGTACAGCGCCGGGAGACCCCGGACCGGGGTAGCTGCGCGCTATATAAGTACAAACACATTTACATTTATGTTGCCGGAGTAGCTGCACATGGTTCCTACAAGAGAGGGCTCTGAGGTAAACACAATTTAAAGTACTTCCAATTTTGTTTTTTTTTCTATGGAGAAATTATTTAAGTCCATCAATCCCAGTATTTATCAACGTTTAGAGGAAGGGGATGTGCCTCCATTATAGATATTGGGTTTGTGTCAGCTTCTTTGTTTTTGTTTGTTAACAACTTTAGTTTAGTGCATAGTCCATTCAGTGATCATAACCGTTTGTCCTTAGCAATCGGTGGGTTAAATGGTGGTGTTAGAACCTCGTCAGAGGCTCAGAGTGCGCTCTCCTCAGAGATCAATGCAGGAGGCTTAGATGGTCTCAGGTGTCGTCCAAGCAGTTTACACACTGTTGCAGGCAAGCGATTTCCACGCTTGGACCCATGTCCCCATGTGATGCTATTTTATCGGCATACAAGGATATTTCACACAAAGTCTCAGTGCTGTAACAAACAGTAGCTCCCAGGGACCAAAATGGTTTGACACCAGTTGTTCCAGGGCCCTACAGCTGTTGAAGATCGCCCTAAGGCAGGTACCTAGAGACAAGGCACTTAAGGAGCACAGCAAGATTTGCCAAAATGTATGTCATCTGTTTCTGAGAGTATTCTTTATGCTTAATGTTATGACACATCTTTCCTCTGTAAAACAGATTTTTACTATGCTTGAGCGGCGTGACTAACAGTAGCCAGTATAACTTAAGGAACTTTCTATTTTGGTTAGAAATTACATTTCCTATTACAGAAAGCTATACATCTTTTCATTAATTTATGATGAGGTCAAAAAGCGCTAAACAACCCCTTCCATCATTGTGTAGGAACAGACACTTTTTGTTTCTAGTACCCAAAAAATAGAAACCAAAAAACTACTCATTCCAAGCATGAAGATTTTTACTTGACTCTCCCCTTTCACCAGGCGCGCAACGCCCATAGTGCTTAAAGCGCTACAGCCACCCCCCACCCCCCTCCGTCCTGTGTGTCAGCCCGCCTGAGACAGCTTCCCTGGCGCACACAGCCGCCCCAGAGTACTTCACAGGTCTTTAAAAGACCATTCACTTGTTAACGAGGCTTTGTTGTTTTGTAACCCCTTCCCTGCAGCCCCACTCTGCCAATGCTGGAAGAATTCACCCCCAAACCCCTGAGATTTGGCTCTGGTTGCGCCTCTGCCTTTCACCACGCATATCTGAATAAAAAACTGAATTGCAGCAGCTGATTTCCCAAAAATTAAAATCCACTATTTCTTTCTTATGAACGAAAAATACATTTTTAAAACGAAAATTCAAATGACATCAATCATAAGGTAGGAATCCAAAATCCAAGCAAAGATGCAATCCCATGGACCCGTGACACAAATTAAAAACCTGAGCCCATACGGTCATATAGAGGCACATGCATCAAAGGAAAAACCGGTCGCAAACGGGCAGATTCTCAGAATCTGCCCCTTTGCGACCGGTATTTTTGCATTTGGGATGCATCATTCCAAATGCAAAAATCGCAATTTAAGGAATCTCTAATTTGCAATTACTTAAATTGCAATTGCATTTAAGGAATCCCAAATTGAGATTCCTTAAATGCAATGCATTAAAGTAAAAAAAATAGCGATTTGGTAATAGGGGGAGCAAATTACCATGAAGTGGAGCTTCATGGTAATTTGCAAAAACTTTGAAAAATGCACTTTTGTGTCATTTTGACACATTTGCACCCTTGAAATTGCATGAGCAATTTGCGAGTACCTACTGGTACTCGCAAATTGCTCATGCAATCTCCAATTCATTCCTATGGGCCTGGAGACCTATAGGAATGAATGGGACGGCTTTCCTTAATTGCGACTCGCAATTTGCGAGTCGCAATTAAGGAATGTGTAGGAATCGCTATTTTTATAGCGGTTCCTACATGCATAGGCTTTTGCAATTCCTTAATTGCGATTCCTTAATAATCGCAATTAAGGAATCGCAAAAGCCTACGTTGATGCATGTGCCAGATAGTTTCTCGTCAAAATTAAATGTTCACCTAAAGTCGTATCATTCATTATTTAACCTCAAGTGCAGAACATGGGGAGTTAAGAAAAGAAATGTGGCAAACCTACAAACACGGCGTGTGTTTTCAGGTGATACTGAAAACACATGACGTGTTCGGTGCTGTTTTCTTTTGTTACTACAGCATGGCTGCGAGGTGATTGTGTGCTTTTGTTTAAAGTATTCATGTTAATCGCTCATGACGGGCACTGCAATTAACATGAATACTTAAACAAAAGCCGCAGCCACACTCTAGAAAAGAAATGAAGTGCTCCGTCCTTGAGCCCACAAGTTGCCTCTTCCTCTGCAACCAGGAGATGCAGTGCAGGTTTTTTGCGCCGCTCGCCTTTTAAAAGCGGTGACACGAACACTCTGGGGAATATGTGTGTGCGCCACACACATCGCAGTGCATGCTCGGGGGCACAGAGGTGAGTGGGCGCGCAAGCGTGCAGCTTAAATGGAACAGTGCTCCTGGGGCCCCAAAATTGGAGTCCCCTGCTGCATGGGTTTGTTTGGAATACCCCAGCCACATGTTGCGAGTCAGACCAGCAATTGGAACACATCTCAAGGACACACACAGATCACATGTCAGATCTCAGGCATTGTGTAAACAATTGACCTACACATGAAACACACAACAGAGTCACGGGAACAGATGCTGACCGGTAGCTGAAGCATAGCTGACTGCAGGGACACAGTGCCCTAGTGACACAAGCAACAGATTGTAGGGGCCACACCTGTGGAACAGATGAGGAGGGTGCATCACACAATTGAGGGACCCGAGTATTGGACTACAAGGCCTACGTAATGTGGAAGTGTGACCAGGCCAAAAGACTGCTATTAGCATGTCAGACTTAGTACACAGATTAGGCATGGACTTACCCCCTTCCTGCTGCTGTCTGGCCTTCATCTGCCTATCCAGGTCCGGAGTATGTGGGGAGTCAGGGTCCGGTGTCCGCCCCTCCTGCGTGGAGGTGACAGCTTCAGCTGGACTCTAGCTATCCTCCGGGTCCAGCCCTGAAGGTCCTGCCACCTCTTCTGGCAGTTGCGGATCCGGCGCTTGTAGACCCCCACAGAACAAACAGCCCGGGCGATGGTCAGCCAGATCTCCTGCTTCTGGTGGTCATCAACCTGTGAGGATGACAAAGTGAAAAGTACATTAACACACATGCCCCAGATTTGTGCAGCACACATTTGGATATCGATGTCATCATCACAAAGGGAAATGAATTACACAGGTAGTGCAACCATGGGGAAGGAAAAAGCACCTGCATGTCTAACATGTTAACAATGCCTGGATAGTTTAAGTTTGCAATAATGCACTTTAGCAGCAGGAAACCTATTCATTACATGTACCTACACACTTTGGGGGATGAAGGTAATCAGTGAGAATGCTTGCCACTGGTGTACACACTGCTAGTACTGTTAGTCATACCAAAGGGGATGATGGACGGAGCGTTTGAGCAAATCAAACACTCACCCAGTGTACTGGGGGTGAGTGTTTGATTTGCTCAAACGCTCCGTCCATCATCCCCTTTGGTATCGCTTTGTTCGCCCTAAGTTTGCAGGGTATGCCCAGACGTGGGTCCCTTGCTCACTTTGCCACTGGATTCAAGATATCCTGGCTGATGAGGGTTATGAACCCGAAACCGGTCCCAGGATGCTTGTTTCCGGTCCAGGGAAGACATGGCTTGGCAGTTCGGGCTGGACTGTTCCCATGAGGCACAGGGTCAGACTGATTTGCATATGGCTGTGTCGGAACTGGGGTGGTGGAGTGAGCTAAAGAATGATGATGGATTAAACCCAGATCAGTTGACTGGGGGTGAGTGTTTGATTTGCTCAAACGCTCCGTCCATCATTCCCTTTGGTATCACTTTGTTCGCCAGAAGTTGGCAGGGTATGCTCATACGTGAGTCCCTTGCTCACTTTGCCACTGGATTCAAGCAAGCCTGGCTGAAGACGGCTGAAATGCCAGAAACCGGTCCTAGGAAGCTCGTTTCCGGTCCAGGGAAGGCATAGCTTGGCAGTGCGGCCTGGACTGTTCCCATGAGGCACAGGGTCAGACTGATTTGCATATGGCCATGTCTGAACACGGGGTGGTAGAGTGGGCTAAAGAACGGTGATGGATCAAACCCAGATCTGTTGACTGGGTGTGAGTGTTTGATTGGTTCTGATGCTCCGTCCATCACCACCACCTTTTGTACCGTTTTGTTCGCCATAACTTGGCAGGGTATGCTCAGACATGAGTCCCTTGCTCACTTTGCCACTGGATTCAAGCAAGCCTGGCTGAAGACGGCTGAAATGCCAGAAACCGGTCCTAGGAAGCTTGTTTCCGGTCCAGGGAAGGCATGGCTTGTCAGTTCGGGCTGGACTGTTCCCATAAGGCACAGGGTCAGACTGATTTGCATATGGCCATGTCTGAACTGGGGTGGCAGAGTAGGCTAAAGAACGGTGATGGATCAAACCCAGATCTGTTGACTGGGTGTGAGTGTTTGATTGGTTCTGATGCTCCGTCCATCACCACCCCCTTTTGTACCGCTTTTTTTGCCATAAGTTGGCAGGGTATGCTCAGACGTGAGTCCCTTGCTCACTTTGCCACTGGGTTCAAGCATGCCTGGCTTAAGACGGCTGAAATGCCAGAAACCGGTCCTAGGAAGCTTGTTTCCGGTCCAGGGAAGGCATGACTTGGCAGTTCGGGCTGGACTGTTCTCATGAGGCACAGGGTCAGACTGATTTGCACATGGCCATGTCTGAACTGGGGTGGCAGAGTGGGCTTAAGAACGGTGATGGATCAAACCCAGATATGTTGACTGGGTGTGAGTGTTTGATTGGTTCTGATGCTCCGTCCATCACCACCCCCTTTTGTACCGCTTTGTTTGCCATAAGTTGGCAGGGTATGCTCAGACGTGAGTCCCTTGCTCACTTTGCCGCTGGATTTAAGCAAGACTGGCTGAAGACGGCTGAAATGCCAGAAACCGGTCGTAGGAAGCTTGTTTTCGGTCCAAGGAAGGCATGGCTTGACAGTTCGGGCTGGACTGTTCTCATGAGGCAGAGGGTCAGACTGATTTGCATATGGCCATGTCTGAACTGGGGTGGCAGAGTGGTGATGGATCAAACCCAGATCTGTTGACTGGGTGTGAGTGTTTGATTGGTTCTGATGCTCCGTCCTTCACCACCCCCTTTTGTACCGTACTGCTAGTCAGACAACATGCATAATTAGGAAGTCAGTGGACTGCACACTCACCTGCTTCCCTGGTTTCCCATAGAGCTTGCTGTACTGTGGAAGGAGCCCGTCCAGCAGGGCCTGGTTCTCCTCCTCAGTGAAGGCTGGGGCCCTCTCCAGAGTACGTGCCATAGCAGGAGCCAGAGGATGCGGAGACAGCAGCAGTGGTAGCAGGGATGTGGTCCAGGAGCATGTAGTGCAGGCAAGTGAGCTCCCTGGGGGCCAGCCAGCCTTATATCTGTGCTGCAGAGGCAGAATCTGTGCCATGTGTCCCAAGTGATAGATCCAACACGGTTGCATTCTATGAACCTGGTCAATCCATTTAAAAGTACGACTCGTACACACCTTCCGCATCGTTCAAATCTTCACCTTCATGGAACACTTGAAATTGCAACATTGTTGTAGGCATCCAACTGAATTTCCAGTGCACAACTCGTACAAGTTTTGAATCCGCATCCGTCTCCATGACAATCCAGAGCCAATGGGTGCACCCGGCTCGTTTAACTGACTGTACAACGCGTATTTTGAATATACACATGCACCTGTCTCCATACGATTCAATGGCCAATGCGTACGCCTGTCTCGGACCATGCCTGTCCGATGCGTATGCATGATAGTCACCCACGTCGATCCTCATTGCATTCAATGACAAAGCGTATGCACGGCTCGGAGATGACCCGTGCAATGCGTACGCATTGTCACCCGCGTCGGTCCTCATTGCATTCAATGACAAAGCGTACGCACGGCTCGGACATGATCCGTGTAATGTGTACGCAGTGTCACCCACGTCAGTCCTCATTGCATTCAATTACAAAGCGTACGCACGGCTCGGACATGACCCGTGCAATGCGTATACAGTGTCACCTGCGTCAGACCTCATTAGTGTGACTATTATACGGATGCAACACACATATACTGGCCAGGGACACCTGTGCACACCTACCACACTACAGCATTGGCCACACAGTGTCCCATAGCATGTTTGAGGGGGTCACATCTGTTTTTTTGGCTGGCTCTTTGTGCAGCCACTCCCAGGCTGTGCACATATACATGGGGGCAGAATCCTTTGTGTGTTGTGCACATTACCACTGTGATGTGCAATTGTACAGTAATGGGCATGAGTCACGGACTCAGGTCGGATATGTTTAGGACAGGTCACAAACACCCTAAGTCCTGGGGGTGATGGCATGTACGTCACAGTGAGGCCTGTAGCCACAATACTAATGTGCACCCACAGTCTGTGTGCATGTTGTGTCTCAGATGTGTCTGATCAAATGTGCCCAATGGGTGACAGTCTCCACATCCATGTGGTATATGCATCACCCTTGATGGGGTGTGTGTCTAAGAGACGTACATGTAGGGCCGACAGGAACAACAGTGGCCAACTTACGCTTGCCTTGTGGTGTGTACGTGCTACGCCATGTCCATTGCTGTGTTGATGTGGCAATACAGGGACCCTGGGTTTCTGCATGGCAAAGATCTGTGATGCCTGAGAGACATGATGCCTCAATTGTCACTGTGGTGTGTGTTTGGAACTTTGCAGCAGCACATAGGTTTGGTGACACAGCCAGATGATTGTCCATTGCACTACATGGGACTCATGTGGTCATGTGGAATTGAGATGTGAGGTGGTGGTCTTGTAGGTGACATATGTGTCCATGACCACCAGCACACACCTCAGTACATTGTGTAATGTCATGATCTAGCATGTGATATTGATCGTGGTCATGGCCACATGGGTGGATGAACTGACAATCTTCCTTTGTGCATCTCTGTACTGCAGGGCACCAGCTGTCCTTCGGCCGTTCCCAGACCTTGCAACCATGCAGGAACGTGACTGCATCAGACGGTACCGCTTCACCAGGCCAGTGATTGCGGAGTTGGCGGAGCAGTTGGCGCCACACCCGCTACCTGGCCGGACATACCCTACAGCACTGACCCCAGAGGTGAAGGTGATGGCAGCCCTGCACTTCTTTGCTACTGGTACCTTCCAGTACACTGTGGCTACTGCTGGTGGGATGTCGCAAACGATGTTTAGTCGGGTACTACGCGATGTCTTGGAGGGAATATTGCAATTCCTCGACCCCACGCATTGTAATGCGTCTGTCAGACTTCAGCAGTAGATGTGGTTCAGACCGCAACTGACGTCGAATCGCATCATAATCAGGCCCTATGTGTTGAAGTGTTAGCAGAAATTTCTAGGACTTTGAGCCTGTCTCAATGAAACATCAATCTTTGAAAATCATGCTTTGCATCAAAAACCATGGCTGGTAGCTTTGGAATGCCAAAAGGCTTTCCATGGGATGCCCTCTTGACACAGTGTAGCACAAAGCTGTGCAAAGCTCTATTTGCAATACAAATAGAGCAACGTTCCAGCACATAAATAAGTTTTGTGCTGGAAAGTAAATACCATATCAATACTGCGCTGCTTTGCATCACTTTGTGTAGTATTGCAGCAGTGCAAGTACTGATAAAGCTGCCGATGTCTCCTTACAAATATCAGTTAATGATCCACACATAACTGTTGTCCACTCTGTCCCAAAGCCATGACAATCTCTTATTTACTAGGGCACCTTTGGGGTCCCTCCTTGTGTTATTTTGGATATTGAATATAAACTATATTCCATTCATTGTCAACTATGACACACTTTATCCTATTTTCCTGTCTGTCTTTCTAGCTCTTTCAGCTTTTGAAGCTATGAATGAAAAATGCATATTGGCATTAGTATAACCATAACTACTGCAGTTATGTTAGCTTGCTCGTGCTAACTGTGCCTAAAGAAAGTGCCCAACTATGACGTATTAAGCCTCTCTTTCACATCTTAGGGGCATATCAACAAGCAGGCGATAAAAAATTATCGCCGCATTTGCGGCCGTTTTCGGCTGAAAAGCGGCGATAATTTTATCGCCTAATCAGCAAGGTCACGCTAACGCGTGAAACCTTGCTTTAGCGTCAGGATTCCTAACGCCCAGCTTTGCATCTCTAATGAGATGCAAAGTGGGCGTTCCTGACCTGGCATGACAGGAGAAATGTCGCTAAGCAACATTTCTCCTATCAGCAAGCCTAACGCTATGAAGCATAGCATCAGGAAAAGTAGCGATAACCCCTGTTATCGCTACTTTCCTTACTCCTGCTTCAGGACTGACTTAGCCAAGATATCCTATGGAAGGTGGATATCATGGCTAAGTTTGTGAGTCCCTATCAACTAGCTAACGTGAGATTATCGCTGGGTTTCCAGCGATAATCTCACGTTAGCCAGTTAGCGCCAGGATTTTTATCGCTGATGAGATAAGCGTTGCTAATAGCACGCTATCTCAGCGATAAAAATCGGCGCTAGCCGGCGATAATTATCCGAGCGCTAAGTGCGCTCAGCGATAATTATCGCCGGTTGTTGTTGATATGCCCCTTAGTTCCCATGGCAAGAACATGTTAATGTTTACACTCTTGTTACATTTGTAATTTGTCTTCTCCCTTCCTCTTGACTCCTGCACCTGTGTACTTCCTGTGTTTTATGAAGTCATGAAGTCATGTGACTCCCATTGAAAGCCTGTTTTTAGAACTCGCTTACTTTATGGTTGCAGGGGAACCCTCTGTCTGACCAAAATCTGTGACTCGGAGATATTTAATTTTTCTTTTGTTAATAAACACATTCAGACTTCGAAGTGTGTACAGATATTCTTTAATATGACAGAAAGCTCCCTTCCCGACGCATGGCTCAAGAGAGCCTGTGTGCCTGTTCTGTGTTAATCTGCTTTTAAATCACTGGAAGAATGTCTACATGTTATTGATATTTACTTTATTGAACATGGCAATCAAGCATGTCAGCTGAGGGTCTCCCTGTGTAGGGATCAACACTATAAAGCATGGCAATGAGATGAATAGGGCATGCAAAGAGTACCCTTCCTTTACAGCAAGCAGCTATTACCTCCTCTGCCCAGGTTGTGGCATGTTGGCAGTGGAGACAGCAATGTTCTATAATCAAGAGTGGGCCTTGTCCCCTTAGGAGTTGTTGTCTATTGGCTCCCTCTTCATAAAATGTATGCAGGCTCCTATACTTCGGCCATCATCATGTCTGGGACATGCATGGAAACTGCTGATGCTGTGTGTTCACTGGAGGAGGATGGACTGGTGAGCTACTGTGTTTAATGTATACTGAACTGGTAGCTGTTCTGCTGGAAATTTCACCTCCCCAGACCAGGAAGACATGAGCAAATGTCAGCATTATCTGGTATTAGCACAGGTCCCCTCTCCTAGGAGATACTTCCCTGCTCCTGTTTATTGGTCATCTCCATTTGCCTTGGCCTCTGAATGTGCAATTAATTAACATTCCACTCTGGATATGGGCGATAATGTCTGATACTCTTGTCCACAAAGTGATATCTCCATGAACAAATGTTGACCATGCTTCCCTGGGGCTTCGAGCTGCACCCAAGAATTCAAAGTAGTAGATCATCTGATGGGTATAGTCTAACAAGCAGTAGATGACAATAAGGCTGGCCTCATGGACCGTTCATTGGGTACTGAGATCCAAAAGTAATATCCCCATTAATTACCACTTCACTACCAGACTAGGAATAGTATCTGGGCTTGGAAAGTGGCTATGTGACTGATCTGAATGTGGAAAGGAATTTGCCAGTCAAACGGAAGAAATGGGCTCTAGCACGCTGAAAAGAATGACATTGCAGCAACCCAGCACAAAATCTGTTGTCTGTGAGGGCCTTTGGGAGTTGGCTGTGGCAGTATGACCAGTTCAGGCACCAGTAGCCTTGAAGCAGCTGCTCAAGAAAGGAATCATTTTTCACACCAACATTTGAGGGAAACAGGAAGATCCTCATAATAGCGACACTCAGAGAAGGTGAGATTGCTTTGCGTATGACCTCCTCCCCTGTGTTGTACTGGAGAGTATCAGTGAAGGAGGATGAGCAACCACAATATGTACAAGCAAGTAAAATGCCTATTAATAAATGTAATAGAAAGGAGGTGCAATGCCAGTGAAAGTATAAACAGTACTCTTGACATGCAAGCAGAAGGAGATTTTTTCTTCTCTCAATGCAGCAGGTTTTTTAGTGGCTACCAGCAGCTTGTCATTTAACCCTCATCAAGAACTTACCATGCTGCTTCACCTCAATGGGCAACTACACAAACCACTGAGGAAAAACATACAAAGGAATGTGTAGGATTTATACAAATTCTTATTCAAGTACCAGCGACTGGCCTTTCCCGAATCTCAAAACATGGAGAAATAGGCAGTATTTTGTCGCTGAGGATCCACTTCTGGCTCTTTCTCCAACAGCACTTTTTGTACTGGGACTCATGGGTCCATACTCATTGTGGGGAAAGTCAAACTGCAAGTCTCAGAATCTCAGTGCTGTTTGCCGAAGTTCAGGTCTGCCTCAAAGAGTCACACACGGCACAACCCACCAACTTGGAGCTGGACCTTTGGTCTACAGTGGAGCTAGAGGAAAAAAACTGGGGAGTGCCATCACTGTTTGCTGGGCATGTTGAGAACTGAGCAGATTGGAAGTGATAACATGGAGAGGTCTCAACCTCCTCTGTGGTCTCCCCCACTACCGCTTCACTGCAGAACAGCCATCCAAGAGGAATTGTTGGTAACTGCTAAAGGGATTTGCCTAAGAATCATAAGCACTCATGCTTAAGCATTCAGTTCTTTGGTCCTAGGAGCACATTACAAAAACAATCATATAAATTACTGGTGTTTTTGTTTTCAATACACGGGGCAAGTGCACCTGAATGATTGTGATGCACATGATGCTCTCCTGAAATCAACATATGCATTTTAATATTTTCTTTTAGTGTTTAGGTCTGCACTAAGCACTTTACTAGCAACCGACATTGCACAAAATATAAGTATCCAAGTTCTAAACTGCAGTTGGATAATAATAATAGTACTCATTTTATTGACCTCTTTTGGAATGAATCAGCCAGTATGGCATTCAATCAGTGACCTGCAGATTACACTCAGAGATCAATGCAAGTGAGAGCGATAGACCTCAATACTACCTTCGCAGCACGCATCTAGCATGCAGAAGGACACAGACAGGTAGACGCAGAGAAAAGATGGATCCGTACACAAGGTAAGCCACAAACAGTCAAATACGCAAGGATCGCGCAGAAGTGAATCCAGTAACATGCTAAACATGGTCCTGGACATTTGTCTGGCCCCACACCTTGACTTGGTCAAACACACTAATTCCATAGTTACATTTGCAAATTGTGAACTGTTTCTTACCCATCTGATCTTGAAGATCATTTGATTTGTTGTTCCAGTATTCGATCTGTCCAAGGTTAATGATGGAAAAACATTTGACTGGTCTTCAAACATTCCTGTTAATGAAATTCAAGTCAATCTTTATGCTGTTGCGGTGAGTTTTTTAAGAGTAATATAGCCTTATAGCCCGCCGTAGCGGGCTATACCGGCTATTAAAGGCCCGCTGCAGCGTTAAAGGCCCGAGCCGAAGCCGAGGGACTTTAACAAAAGCAGCGGGACTTTAATAGCGGTATAGCCCTGCTACGAAGGGCTATAAGGCTATTAGAACATTTTGCCACTAGAGGGCAGAATGTTCTAACAAATTAAACAAAGGCTTCTCGAAGCTCGAGGAGATTTAAATCCCCTCGAGCTTCCAGAGGCTTTTGTAAAACATTGGAATGTTGCTCTGCGGGCCTTTACCGGCCCGTAGAAGCACGGAGCACTCCATTGTCTACAATGAAGTGCTCCACATTCCAATGTTCTAATGTGCTTTAAGCAATACTCATATGCGCAGTAGTTTACTTTGGCTACCATTTGAGGCAAACCTTACTTCAAGGTGGCTTATCTTTTATGTAAGAGTGTCCAGGTGAGCTATCAAAGCGGAACAAAATACACATTTTTTTGCACTTCACAAAGGGCCAGATTTGTACTCGTTGGCATATTTTGCCTGGTGATGAAGTTTTCTCTCTAAAAAAATTTTTGCTGAGGATTTTCACACAATTTTTCCCAAAACTTAGCTTGTGGGTAAATTCGTCTGTCAAAAAGAATTTTAGGGTGTCAGTTCTCTAGCATGAAACTACCTTTAGCAGACCATTATCATTTGCCTTGGTGGAACGTTTTAAAAAAAGTCAAACAATGGAGAAGTTGAACATTTCTCAAAGTCACTTTCCCTATACACAGAGAAGGCATGGTCTCTGGTGTATATTGAAGCTACCCCAAGTAAGGGTAACCTACCCAGAGAGGTTCTATGGTTTGCTAAATCCATAACAGACCATCACTTTTTTTGTGGTGCCACTCAAACTGTTTAGCATACATTCACTTTATTATTACACAATCTATTCTGATTAATAACCAATAAAACCCTGGATTCCTTTTTGAATATGTAATGAATCTTTATCTAGGCAAATGTCTACACTGTACTTTTGTATTTTCTGCGAGAACAAATTAAAAACATTCTGAAGCCTTTTTTGGATTTGCTGGCACTATATTTTGAAACTTATAAATAACAAAATGGCACTAGCATTTGCAAAGCTTATAAGTCTGGCATTGGCCGCCAGCCTTGATTGCACTTTTTGTTTGGTTTTGTCATGGTTTTTGCAGACCTTTATTGTTGGAGATGCTGCCGGGCCCTCTTTAATGTAAACTGAAACTTTGGCTGAAGCCAATAATGTTTTTTGTTCTCAAAAAGCACACATTGCCATAGTATTCCCTGGCACTAATGGGAACTACTTTGTGTGTGGATTTGCCCCTTGTAAAAGGGCAACATGCTGTAACTCATAGTGAAGTCAGCCAATGGCTGAAGTGGACTGATCCACTGCCCCATGACAAATGTGACGGACTGAACCACAGCCAATGGATAGAGGCTGGCTGAAAACCCGTATAGGTTACTTGGTAATATACATAATTTTAGCAAAAACCAAAGGTCTTGGCTAACACAGACCTAAAAAAAGACAATCAGTCTGGCATTGGATACTAGCCTCTTGTCTTTGAGAAAGAAGGAAAGAAAGAAACAAACAAACAAACAAAGAAAAACAAAAACAAAAGAAGAAACAAGGAAAGGAAAGATGGAAAGTAGGAAGGACATGGAGAGAGAGAAAGGCAAGAAAGAAAGAAAGAAAGAAAAAGGAAAAAAGAAAGAAAGAAGGCAAAACAGAAGGAAAGAAAAGAAGACAGAAGGCAACAAAGAAAGAATGCAAGAAGAAAGACAAGGAAGAAGGAAGGAAAGAAAGAAGGAAGAAAGAAAGAAAGAATAAAAGCAAAGAAAGAAAGAAGGAAAGCAAAAGAAAGAATGAAGGCATAACTTAATACAGAACCTTTTCAAATGGACACAATCTGTTCTACTGCTTTGAATTGCGCACATGCTGGTGTACTGGCACTAATGGAACTATACTAATTAGAAGATTTATGAGGATTCTTTGCGATTGATTACATGAGATACCGGTTGACTACTCACATCGAGACTTGTATATATGACCTTCATTTCGTGATTGCGGGCTTAAGTTCAACCGGATTTGCCCTGAAGAAGTCCTGCTTGAATATGACGAAACGCATTGGCTGATGTCTACCTATACTCGGATTGAAAATAAAGAAAATACATACAACTAACAGGTTAATGAACTTTTTTCGAATAATTTGATCCTAGTGGATGTTATGGACATTAATGATTTGTTGCATCTAATTCAAAAAGGTGGTGCAGTTCCAATTTATTGTTTTGTTTGTGGCTCCTGTTGAAGGGAAGTGCCTCTGGGCAGGGGGCACATTGGAACTTGCACAAATAATTAATATACGCATATTTGTTATCAGATATTGGTTAATTTTCTAAGCTGGTGCTGCATCAGTGCTTTGAGGTCCACTGCCCATCTTTGTGTTTGATAACCCTATTACAGATGTCTTAGCATCTTGTGGAGTAACACTTAGCATAGCCCACATTCTCCTTATTGGTAATAAGGTGTTTGGCTCCGGGTGTGCTCTGTATGAACTGCAATTGCTCCCGCCAATGTCACAGCTCAGACAAAATTGATCATCTGTTAAATGAGGCAATTGGGAGAGCATCCCTCTCCTTTGAACACAGCCTATGCAGGCTGCAGCTCTATGCTTTGCACAGCGAAGCCCACCGCAGATGTGCATGGACACACACACCCACACACAAAGAGAGGGTAGAGAGAGGGAGAGAGAAATAAATGGAAAGACAAAAAGTTAGAAGATGACAGACATGTAGGATCTCCTTCATGGAGCTCCCCAACTGGTGTGGATGGGACATACCTCAAACACACCCACGGGTTCCATCACTGGTTCCATTGCCGCTCAGAATCTCCTGCTCTTCTCTGTCCGCTATTGCATTCTCCTTCTCTCCAGTGGTGCATTGAGCCACTATATCGGCTGTACTTGGGACACCATTGTGGCGTCCACCAGTCTAGCTCAGTGCTAAGCCACTGTATTAGGGCTTGCCTGATCCCTGGTGCTGCCAAGGATTCTGTGGTGTAGAGGGCAATGGAAGCCTTCCTTTCGGGACCTTGACCACCTGGGTTGGTCATCCGTCAAAGTATATACCTCACCTGTCCTTTGTTTTCCTTGCCTGAGACCGACTGGGCAAGCGACGCCTCCAGAAGCCTCCTGGTCCTATGAGGGTTAGTGCCAGGAGGATTGGGTGCCTTATCGAGTGGGCAGACATGTGACAACAGGAGCCTTTGATGACAACAGAGGACCCTCTCATGCCTGTGCTGTCTCCCACCCAGTATGCAGAAGAACCACCGACCTCCACCCGCTTGCACGGGTGAGGGGGAGTAGTCGATCATTCTGCACAGCAACAGGTATGTTTTTTATGCCAAGATTTAAGGAGCCAGACTTATTGGACAACTGAGAACACTGTGATCTATTTTGTCCTGTGGGAACTTTGGGCAACTTCTCTGGTGTGGGGGAGGTCCTCACATAGGAGAAGCAAACTGAATGTGGACTAAGATCTCCTGCACTAACATGTTAAAATTGTCTAAAGGAACCAATCATTACTGAGCTATCTAGAAAAAAATGGATAAACTGCTATTAAGTAGGTTGTGAGCATAACCTCATGTAAACTCTTTTAGCAGGAGGAATCTATTCTTTTGTTCTTACATTGGTTTTAACAGGCTGTAACTGTCCTTACATAAACTGCCGAAATGCAGTTATAGAGCTGTTCTGATTTGAAACTTTATGCTAAACAGTCCTTATGTCAACTGTTGTTTGCATATTAAAACTGTTCAAGTGTAAAGCGCTCGGTTAACCATTATGTCTAGTTCATGCTTTATAAAACTGCAAAAAAATAAAGACAGTGCTCAAGATAATGTCAGGGAACTGAGAAAGAAAGCAGAGAACGTAGCAAAAACGTTTTAAAGTTATGGTTTTGTCTGAACATTAAATTACAATAAACAAGCTGGCTACTGCCTTACTAGCGATAACAGCGACTGACTTTTCAATGAGTCTAAAGTCACACATCGGTGTGGTACAGAAATATTGACTTTAAAGTATCAATCTGCAATGACTACAAGAAACAGATTTGCACAATATTGCCCTAAACAGCCCAGTGAGCAAACAACAGAAAAGGTGGTAAGAACATAGAATTGCATTGTGTATTCTTGATATATTAAAACTGCTGTGATTTTTCTATCTGTGACTGCTTAAACTAAACTATTTGCTTCTGTGCAATCTGTACTTTTAAAGCTGCTATTTTTCCTACCAGTGACTGTTGTATTTCTCTCCTAGTTTTCCCTGCACTGCAGCAGGGGCAACCCCCAGGCCCCCCTCCTTTTGTGTCTTTAAAAGCCAATCAAACCCTCAAAGGCTGGGTAGAGCGTGTTTAAGGAACTGCTTAATCTGCTTTGTGGTTTAAACTGTTTGGACAGTATATATAGCACTCATTTTTGGCTAGAAAAAGTGATTTGTTTAAGTCCGTGAAAACCAGTATTTTCACGGGTTTTAGATTTAGATTTGGGCCTCACCAACTGCCTAAAACAGGACCTGAAAAGTGTGAATTGAACCTGTCTGTATCCAAGGAGATTTTGACTTCTGGAGTAGCGCTCCCTACCCCCCCGGCCACCAGCCTGTGCTTGAAGTCACATGATCCTTATATAAGTTTGCTATTGGACATTACATCTGTGCTCTGATTGGCTTCTGTGTCTGGTGTTTCTATTGGGCTTAGTGTTAGTGTCCTGATGGCTGATAGGTCTAGGTTTCTGATTGATCCCTATGTTAGTGATCCTATTGGACATACGGCTTATGGTTAGTGTTCTGATTGTCGGATAAGTCCAGGGTTTTTGATTGGGTCCTGAAGCTAGGGTTTCTATTGAACTAGGACTTAGGGTTCTGTTTCTGATTGGCTGCTAGGACTAGGACTGTGATTGGCTGTAAGTGCCTGGTCTCCTACTGGTTGGTTCTAGGCTTTAGGGCTAGTGGTGTGATTAGTTAGGGCTAGGGTTCCCTTTGGCCGAAGAGGTCACCTAATCACAAGGGCTATTTAAGGTCACGGTTCAGGGAGTCTCAGCCTGGGCATCGAGGCTAAGAGGGGAGAGGACAAGGGCAATTGCTTGTTTGTGCCTATTCAGGACAGGTTGGGCCTAGGGCAAGAAAAGCTCCCCAGTTTCCCATTCACCAGCACCCACCTTAACCCATCCACAACCATATTAACACACTCACTGCAAATGTACTCTACTCATTTACTACAAAACCCATTTCAATGTCTCAGCACCCACTACAAAACCCCACATATCACACATTTGTACCTTCACTCACACACAAAACACCACTCTATCCTATACGACTAACCAATCTACTCATCACTAGCACAACCTAGATCCATACCATACGTAACTATATCCAATCCAGACCCCAACCCCTTTGCCTTGCAGCTTTCACTCACCAACAATAATTTACATACAAATACATCATCACCACCAATCATTTCTCCTCAAAGACAAAACAACACACACATCAGCACAACAAAATTTCACACACACTACCTCATAATGCTTTCCATCACAAACTAGAAACATACAACCACTCCCACCCTTCTGACTACGCAAATTATACACATCCTAAACCAACTCCTCTGCCAAGCTTTCTCTTTTCCTACACTTAAAACATTTACAGCAAAACAGCAACTCTCTTATATTGCCTCTCATTCATTGGAAATTTTAGAACCTTACAACATGACCCACATGCTGCACCACCGTCCCTCACTCATACACCTTGCACCCTAAACAGATGCAAACAAAAAAAGCAACATGACACTCTTCACAACTTTGCATCTCCATGTCTATTGCACAACAAGGTTACTCTACAAACACAACACAGCTCACCAACTCACTCTCAACCACCATCTCTACCAGCTACAAATGCAGACCCTTAAAAAATGCCTTCTTATCCTTCTGGACAAGGCATGCGATTGGGCAACTTCTCTGGTGTGGGGGAGGTCCTCACATAGGAGAAGCAAACTGAATGTGGACTAAGATCTCCTGCACTAACATGTTAAAATTGTCTAAAGGAACCAATCATTACTGAGCTATCTAGAAAAAAATGGATAAACTGCTATTAAGTAGGTTGTGAGCATAACCTCATGTAAACTCTTTTAGCAGGAGGAATCTATTCTTTTGTTCTTACATTGGTTTTAACAGGCTGTAACTGTCCTTACATAAACTGCCGAAATGCAGTTATAGAGCTGTTCTGATTTGAAACTTTATGCTAAACAGTCCTTATGTCAACTGTTGTTTGCATATTAAAACTGTTCAAGTGTAAAGCGCTCGGTTAACCATTATGTCTAGTTCATGCTTTATAAAACTGCAAAAAAATAAAGACAGTGCTCAAGATAATGTCAGGGAACTGAGAAAGAAAGCAGAGAACGTAGCAAAAACGTTTTAAAGTTATGGTTTTGTCTGAACATTAAATTACAATAAACAAGCTGGCTACTGCCTTACTAGCGATAACAGCGACTGACTTTTCAATGAGTCTAAAGTCACACATCGGTGTGGTACAGAAATATTGACTTTAAAGTATCAATCTGCAATGACTACAAGAAACAGATTTGCACAATATTGCCCTAAACAGCCCAGTGAGCAAACAACAGAAAAGGTGGTAAGAACATAGAATTGCATTGTGTATTCTTGATATATTAAAACTGCTGTGATTTTTCTATCTGTGACTGCTTAAATTAAACTATTTGCTTCTGTGCAATCTGTACTTTTAAAGCTGCTATTTTTCCTACCAGTGACTGTTGTATTTCTCTCCTAGTTTTCCCTGCACTGCAGCAGGGGCAACCCCCAGGCCCCCCTCCTTTTGTGTCTTTAAAAGCCAATCAAACCCTCAAAGGCTGGGTAGAGCGTGTTTAAGGAACTGCTTAATCTGCTTTGTGGTTTAAACTGTTTGGACAGTATATATAGCACTCATTTTTGGCTAGAAAAAGTGATTTGTTTAAGTCCGTGAAAACCAGTATTTTCACGGGTTTTAGATTTAGATTTGGGCCTCACCAACTGCCTAAAACAGGACCTGAAAAGTGTGAATTGAACCTGTCTGTATCCAAGGAGATTTTGACTTCTGGAGTAGCGCTCCCTACCCCCCCGGCCACCAGCCTGTGCTTGAAGTCACATGATCCTTATATAAGTTTGCTATTGGACATTACATCTGTGCTCTGATTGGCTTCTGTGTCTGGTGTTTCTATTGGGCTTAGTGTTAGTGTCCTGATGGCTGATAGGTCTAGGTTTCTGATTGATCCCTATGTTAGTGATCCTATTGGACATACGGCTTATGGTTAGTGTTCTGATTGTCGGATAAGTCCAGGGTTTTTGATTGGGTCCTGAAGCTAGGGTTTCTATTGAACTAGGACTTAGGGTTCTGTTTCTGATTGGCTGCTAGGACTAGGACTGTGATTGGCTGTAAGTGCCTGGTCTCCTACTGGTTGGTTCTAGGCTTTAGGGCTAGTGGTGTGATTAGTTAGGGCTAGGGTTCCCTTTGGCCGAAGAGGTCACCTAATCACAAGGGCTATTTAAGGTCACGGTTCAGGGAGTCTCAGCCTGGGCATCGAGGCTAAGAGGGGAGAGGACAAGGGCAATTGCTTGTTTGTGCCTATTCAGGACAGGTTGGGCCTAGGGCAAGAAAAGCTCCCCAGTTTCCCATTCACCAGCACCCACCTTAACCCATCCACAACCATATTAACACACTCACTGCAAATGTACTCTACTCATTTACTACAAAACCCATTTCAATGTCTCAGCACCCACTACAAAACCCCACATATCACACATTTGTACCTTCACTCACACACAAAACACCACTCTATCCTATACGACTAACCAATCTACTCATCACTAGCACAACCTAGATCCATACCATACGTAACTATATCCAATCCAGACCCCAACCCCTTTGCCTTGCAGCTTTCACTCACCAACAATAATTTACATACAAATACATCATCACCACCAATCATTTCTCCTCAAAGACAAAACAACACACACATCAGCACAACAAAATTTCACACACACTACCTCATAATGCTTTCCATCACAAACTAGAAACATACAACCACTCCCACCCTTCTGACTACGCAAATTATACACATCCTAAACCAACTCCTCTGCCAAGCTTTCTCTTTTCCTACACTTAAAACATTTACAGCAAAACAGCAACTCTCTTATATTGCCTCTCATTCATTGGAAATTTTAGAACCTTACAACATGACCCACATGCTGCACCACCGTCCCTCACTCATACACCTTGCACCCTAAACAGATGCAAACAAAAAAAGCAACATGACACTCTTCACAACTTTGCATCTCCATGTCTATTGCACAACAAGGTTACTCTACAAACACAACACAGCTCACCAACTCACTCTCAACCACCATCTCTACCAGCTACAAATGCAGACCCTTAAAAAATGCCTTCTTATCCTTCTGGACAAGGCATGCGATTGGGCAACTTCTCTGGTGTGGGGGAGGTCCTCACATAGGAGAAGCAAACTGAATGTGGACTAAGATCTCCTGCACTAACATGTTAAAATTGTCTAAAGGAACCAATCATTACTGAGCTATCTAGAAAAAAATGGATAAACTGCTATTAAGTAGGTTGTGAGCATAACCTCATGTAAACTCTTTTAGCAGGAGGAATCTATTCTTTTGTTCTTACATTGGTTTTAACAGGCTGTAACTGTCCTTACATAAACTGCCGAAATGCAGTTATAGAGCTGTTCTGATTTGAAACTTTATGCTAAACAGTCCTTATGTCAACTGTTGTTTGCATATTAAAACTGTTCAAGTGTAAAGCGCTCGGTTAACCATTATGTCTAGTTCATGCTTTATAAAACTGCAAAAAAATAAAGACAGTGCTCAAGATAATGTCAGGGAACTGAGAAAGAAAGCAGAGAACGTAGCAAAAACGTTTTAAAGTTATGGTTTTGTCTGAACATTAAATTACAATAAACAAGCTGGCTACTGCCTTACTAGCGATAACAGCGACTGACTTTTCAATGAGTCTAAAGTCACACATCGGTGTGGTACAGAAATATTGACTTTAAAGTATCAATCTGCAATGACTACAAGAAACAGATTTGCACAATATTGCCCTAAACAGCCCAGTGAGCAAACAACAGAAAAGGTGGTAAGAACATAGAATTGCATTGTGTATTCTTGATATATTAAAACTGCTGTGATTTTTCTATCTGTGACTGCTTAAACTAAACTATTTGCTTCTGTGCAATCTGTACTTTTAAAGCTGCTATTTTTCCTACCAGTGACTGTTGTATTTCTCTCCTAGTTTTCCCTGCACTGCAGCAGGGGCAACCCCCAGGCCCCCCTCCTTTTGTGTCTTTAAAAGCCAATCAAACCCTCAAAGGCTGGGTAGAGCGTGTTTAAGGAACTGCTTAATCTGCTTTGTGGTTTAAACTGTTTGGACAGTATATATAGCACTCATTTTTGGCTAGAAAAAGTGATTTGTTTAAGTCCGTGAAAACCAGTATTTTCACGGGTTTTAGATTTAGATTTGGGCCTCACCAACTGCCTAAAACAGGACCTGAAAAGTGTGAATTGAACCTGTCTGTATCCAAGGAGATTTTGACTTCTGGAGTAGCGCTCCCTACCCCCCCGGCCACCAGCCTGTGCTTGAAGTCACATGATCCTTATATAAGTTTGCTATTGGACATTACATCTGTGCTCTGATTGGCTTCTGTGTCTGGTGTTTCTATTGGGCTTAGTGTTAGTGTCCTGATGGCTGATAGGTCTAGGTTTCTGATTGATCCCTATGTTAGTGATCCTATTGGACATACGGCTTATGGTTAGTGTTCTGATTGTCGGATAAGTCCAGGGTTTTTGATTGGGTCCTGAAGCTAGGGTTTCTATTGAACTAGGACTTAGGGTTCTGTTTCTGATTGGCTGCTAGGACTAGGACTGTGATTGGCTGTAAGTGCCTGGTCTCCTACTGGTTGGTTCTAGGCTTTAGGGCTAGTGGTGTGATTAGTTAGGGCTAGGGTTCCCTTTGGCCGAAGAGGTCACCTAATCACAAGGGCTATTTAAGGTCACGGTTCAGGGAGTCTCAGCCTGGGCATCGAGGCTAAGAGGGGAGAGGACAAGGGCAATTGCTTGTTTGTGCCTATTCAGGACAGGTTGGGCCTAGGGCAAGAAAAGCTCCCCAGTTTCCCATTCACCAGCACCCACCTTAACCCATCCACAACCATATTAACACACTCACTGCAAATGTACTCTACTCATTT
The DNA here is from genome assembly GCF_964204655.1 of Triturus cristatus. NCBI lineage: Eukaryota > Metazoa > Chordata > Amphibia > Caudata > Salamandridae > Triturus > Triturus cristatus. Next base: position 291,370,344 of record NC_140592.1, on the reverse strand, counting down.
ACTACAAAACCCATTTCAATGTCTCAGCACCCACTACAAAACCCCACATATCACACATTTGTACCTTCACTCACACACAAAACACCACTCTATCCTATACGACTAACCAATCTACTCATCACTAGCACAACCTAGATCCATACCATACGTAACTATATCCAATCCAGACCCCAACCCCTTTGCCTTGCAGCTTTCACTCACCAACAATAATTTACATACAAATACATCATCACCACCAATCATTTCTCCTCAAAGACAAAACAACACACACATCAGCACAACAAAATTTCACACACACTACCTCATAATGCTTTCCATCACAAACTAGAAACATACAACCACTCCCACCCTTCTGACTACGCAAATTATACACATCCTAAACCAACTCCTCTGCCAAGCTTTCTCTTTTCCTACACTTAAAACATTTACAGCAAAACAGCAACTCTCTTATATTGCCTCTCATTCATTGGAAATTTTAGAACCTTACAACATGACCCACATGCTGCACCACCGTCCCTCACTCATACACCTTGCACCCTAAACAGATGCAAACAAAAAAAGCAACATGACACTCTTCACAACTTTGCATCTCCATGTCTATTGCACAACAAGGTTACTCTACAAACACAACACAGCTCACCAACTCACTCTCAACCACCATCTCTACCAGCTACAAATGCAGACCCTTAAAAAATGCCTTCTTATCCTTCTGGACAAGGCATGCGATTGGGCAACTTCTCTGGTGTGGGGGAGGTCCTCACATAGGAGAAGCAAACTGAATGTGGACTAAGATCTCCTGCACTAACATGTTAAAATTGTCTAAAGGAACCAATCATTACTGAGCTATCTAGAAAAAAATGGATAAACTGCTATTAAGTAGGTTGTGAGCATAACCTCATGTAAACTCTTTTAGCAGGAGGAATCTATTCTTTTGTTCTTACATTGGTTTTAACAGGCTGTAACTGTCCTTACATAAACTGCCGAAATGCAGTTATAGAGCTGTTCTGATTTGAAACTTTATGCTAAACAGTCCTTATGTCAACTGTTGTTTGCATATTAAAACTGTTCAAGTGTAAAGCGCTCGGTTAACCATTATGTCTAGTTCATGCTTTATAAAACTGCAAAAAAATAAAGACAGTGCTCAAGATAATGTCAGGGAACTGAGAAAGAAAGCAGAGAACGTAGCAAAAACGTTTTAAAGTTATGGTTTTGTCTGAACATTAAATTACAATAAACAAGCTGGCTACTGCCTTACTAGCGATAACAGCGACTGACTTTTCAATGAGTCTAAAGTCACACATCGGTGTGGTACAGAAATATTGACTTTAAAGTATCAATCTGCAATGACTACAAGAAACAGATTTGCACAATATTGCCCTAAACAGCCCAGTGAGCAAACAACAGAAAAGGTGGTAAGAACATAGAATTGCATTGTGTATTCTTGATATATTAAAACTGCTGTGATTTTTCTATCTGTGACTGCTTAAACTAAACTATTTGCTTCTGTGCAATCTGTACTTTTAAAGCTGCTATTTTTCCTACCAGTGACTGTTGTATTTCTCTCCTAGTTTTCCCTGCACTGCAGCAGGGGCAACCCCCAGGCCCCCCTCCTTTTGTGTCTTTAAAAGCCAATCAAACCCTCAAAGGCTGGGTAGAGCGTGTTTAAGGAACTGCTTAATCTGCTTTGTGGTTTAAACTGTTTGGACAGTATATATAGCACTCATTTTTGGCTAGAAAAAGTGATTTGTTTAAGTCCGTGAAAACCAGTATTTTCACGGGTTTTAGATTTAGATTTGGGCCTCACCAACTGCCTAAAACAGGACCTGAAAAGTGTGAATTGAACCTGTCTGTATCCAAGGAGATTTTGACTTCTGGAGTAGCGCTCCCTACCCCCCCGGCCACCAGCCTGTGCTTGAAGTCACATGATCCTTATATAAGTTTGCTATTGGACATTACATCTGTGCTCTGATTGGCTTCTGTGTCTGGTGTTTCTATTGGGCTTAGTGTTAGTGTCCTGATGGCTGATAGGTCTAGGTTTCTGATTGATCCCTATGTTAGTGATCCTATTGGACATACGGCTTATGGTTAGTGTTCTGATTGTCGGATAAGTCCAGGGTTTTTGATTGGGTCCTGAAGCTAGGGTTTCTATTGAACTAGGACTTAGGGTTCTGTTTCTGATTGGCTGCTAGGACTAGGACTGTGATTGGCTGTAAGTGCCTGGTCTCCTACTGGTTGGTTCTAGGCTTTAGGGCTAGTGGTGTGATTAGTTAGGGCTAGGGTTCCCTTTGGCCGAAGAGGTCACCTAATCACAAGGGCTATTTAAGGTCACGGTTCAGGGAGTCTCAGCCTGGGCATCGAGGCTAAGAGGGGAGAGGACAAGGGCAGTTGCTTGTTTGTGCCTATTCAGGACAGGTTGGGCCTAGGGCAAGAAAAGCTCCCCAGTTTCCCATTCACCAGCACCCACCTTAACCCATCCACAACCATATTAACACACTCACTGCAAATGTACTCTACTCATTTACTACAAAACCCATTTCAATGTCTCAGCACCCACTACAAAACCCCACATATCACACATTTGTACCTTCACTCACACACAAAACACCACTCTATCCTATACGACTAACCAATCTACTCATCACTAGCACAACCTAGATCCATACCATACGTAACTATATCCAATCCAGACCCCAACCCCTTTGCCTTGCAGCTTTCACTCACCAACAATAATTTACATACAAATACATCATCACCACCAATCATTTCTCCTCAAAGACAAAACAACACACACATCAGCACAACAAAATTTCACACACACTACCTCATAATGCTTTCCATCACAAACTAGAAACATACAACCACTCCCACCCTTCTGACTACGCAAATTATACACATCCTAAACCAACTCCTCTGCCAAGCTTTCTCTTTTCCTACACTTAAAACATTTACAGCAAAACAGCAACTCTCTTATATTGCCTCTCATTCATTGGAAATTTTAGAACCTTACAACATGACCCACATGCTGCACCACCGTCCCTCACTCATACACCTTGCACCCTAAACAGATGCAAACAAAAAAAGCAACATGACACTCTTCACAACTTCGCATCTCCATGTCTATTGCACAACAAGGTTACTCTACAAACACAACACAGCTCACCAACTCACTCTCAACCACCATCTCTACCAGCTACAAATGCAGACCCTTAAAAAATGCCTTCTTATCCTTCTGGACAAGGCATGCGATACAGAACAGCTACACTATTGCTATCCTCATACAGCTAATACCAGTACTAAGGACACACCTGCTACAAGTCCACAAAACGCTGCTCATTCTTGTAGAAAACAAAGTCACACCATCACCAAAACACATTCTCTCAACTGCCTTCTAATAAATGCTTGATCGCTCTCAAAAAACAAGCATCACATCTACAACCTTCTCACTGACCTACAACCTTACTTACTCTTCATAAGTTAATCATGGTTGGGAGATGACATGGCTCCAGTGTTGCATGAAGCCATCATTCTAGGCTATCAAACTATCACACAAAATTGTATAGGCAAAAGAGGAGGTGGCTTAGCTGTTGTATTCAAGCAAACGTTATATATCCCTAAAGTTGATGACATTTCCATTCAAGGTTGTGAGGCCCTCTTCACCAGATGCAACCTTACACCATCTTGCTCCTGTAACCTATTACTCCTTTATAGACCTCCACCTAGCAAGGCAACAATTGCAGAAAGAATTCTAGACACCGTTTTACTTTAACATTGGTTTTATTTGCATTTAACTTTCAATCTTGTTTAATGTGAGGCTTCCAAGGCACTTATCCGTTGTCCATGGGTTATGCTCCGTTCCAAGATGTCTGCCAAGAGGAATCCTCTCAGTCCTCTCTTTTTTTTTTTTTTTTTTTTTAATTTTATTGTGCAGAGAAAAAGGGTACAAGCACGGGCCTACAACCTCCTGGGCAGGCCGCTAGTATTCAGAAATGATCAAGCAGGTCAAAAACAATGACTGGCCCGCAGGGGCTCCGCTAAATGACAGGAGATCAGGCTGCAGATGAGGGAAGTCAGGATACACCCTTTTTACATAAACATCAACAAAAGTAAAGAAAAACAAAAAGCAAGGCGAAAAACATTGAAACGGCATCTAACCACAGCAGAGGAACTCCACATAGGACCACCCTAGGGTGGTCAATAAAAAAGGGGGTCTGAGAGGGAGGGGGGGGCCACGGGAAAACCAAATCTATACTCAGATGAACAAAGTAAGCAAGGAACCCTCAAGGATCAGGGGGACAAGGCAACCTCAGACGTATCCACCAGGGGGGGAGAACAGATAGTCCCTCGATACACATTCCACTGACCCCAGATTCTACCCCACGCCCCCGGTTTACCACGAGCCACATACACCGTCTTCTCCCTGAACATGCACCAGTCCATGTTCTCCTTCCATACGGACACGGTGGGAGGCCGTTGGGAACCCCAAAGCTGCGCAATATCTCTCTTTGCGATCATGTTCCCAAGGGCCGCCCACCGAGCCTGGGCCGCATTATAGTCATTGGGCTCCCACACATTCAGAACACATCGGCGCACCTCCGGCAGCAGAGCGACCCCAGTGACTCGTTTCATAACATCATGCACCTGGCGCCAATATTCCGCCACCTCGCGGCACTCCCAGAGGATGTGGAGAAAGGTGGCACTGAGCCCGCAGCCACGCTTACAGAGCCCGTCGTCAGAAAACCCCATCGAGACCAAACGGGGACCCGTCACATAGACACGATGGAGAATCTTAAGCTGGACCAGACGGAGACGGGCCGGGATGGCAACCTCCTTAGGGGATGACAGCGCAGACTGCCAGTCCTCGTCGTCCAACTCCACCCCATCTCCCGTCCATGCCTCCCGAAGACGCACCAAGAGATCAGCCCGATTATTTATTAGTTTTTTATAAATCAGGGAGATAGTACTGTCGGGGACGTGTCCGTCGAGTATACGGTCCTCGAGAGGCGAAGAAACAGGGACCGTGGTCCCCTCCCCAAAGACCGAGAGTAGGGCGTGCCGAACCTGGGCATAGCGGAAGAACTCCCTTTCACTAAGCTCGTACTCGCTCTGAAGCGCCGCGAAGGATTTAACCGCGCCTTTAACCCATAGGTCCCCCACTCTGCTAATGCCGATCGTATCCCAGTGCTCAAAGCCTTTCGTTGTCCAGAGGCTTCCCAAGCGCTCTGAGGCGAATAGAGGAGTAGCACACGTTAACCGCTCACTCCAGCCCACAGCTACATTCGCCGTCTTCCACACACGTACCGCAATCCTAGTAGGGCCCGTGAGGGTCCTTCCGGCAGATCGAGAGTAAAGCGCTCTGTTATAGTTACCGCCGGGAAGCAGGAATTTATCCATCTCATATGCCGGGTTCGAGCCAGGAGCGTACGTAGCATGGTTAATGGCAGACAGCTGGGAGGCCCAATAGTACCTTCTAATGTCAGGAAGCGCGATGCCCCCGTCATACCAGGGAAGAGTCAGCTTTGCCAAAGCGATACGCGCACGACCGTCCCAAACCAGTCTCCTCTGCAAACTCTCCACTTCCCTAAAGTAGGCCGCCGGAATGATATCGAAGGAGTTCTGGAGTGCGTAAAGAAATCTGGGAAGGGACATCATTTTAAACAGTGCTGCGCGACCAAGTGGAGACAAGGGCAACTTACACCACCAAGCCGTGTCCGCCCTCAAACGCCGGAGGGGAGACAGGAGATTCTGCTCATAGCGGACCGCCGGATCCAACGAAACATATACCCCCAAGTATTTAAAGCCGGATTGAGATGTTTGGATCGGAAGCCGAGGCGGCAAGAGAGGAAGGCCACCGGAGATAGGATACACGCAAGATTTGGACCAGTTAATTATCAAACCCGAGTTTCTCCCGAAGGAAGTAAGGACATCAAAAAGCACATTGAGCGACTTCCGCGGCGAGGTGAGGTACAAAAGAATATCATCCGCGTACAACGAGACCCGATCCTCGAAGCCCGGGGCCCACCGGATCCCTCTGATCGAGGGCTCCCAGCGGAGCCAGGCAGCGAGCGGTTCCAAGGCGAGAGCAAAGAGCAGAGGGGACAACGGGCACCCCTGCCTAGTACCCCTCCCGAGAGAGAAGGGCCGAGAAACCCGCCCATTGACAACAACCTGAGCCATTGGACCAGCATAGAGGAGCTTCACCCAACTAATAAATCCCTCCCCAATGCCAAACTTCGCCAATACGGCCCAAAGGAATGGCCACTCGATGGTATCAAAGGCCATCGTGGCGTCTAAGGAAACCAATATAGCCGGTTCAGAGAAGTACTCCGCCCTAGCGAGGACGCCATGTAGACGCCGCAAGTTGAGAGCGGTATTACGATGAAGGATAAAGCCGCATTGATCCGGATGTATCAAATCACATATAACTCCCAGCAAGCCATTAGCGAGAACCTTGGCAAGGATTTTCGGTTCGGCATTTAGTAGGGAAATAGGCCTATATGAGGCACAGCGGTCTCGTGGCTTACCGTCCTTGGGAATAACAACTATAGTAGCCAGACGCTGGTCGTCGGGAAGGGAACCCCGCTCGAGCGACTCCAGAAACATACGACGGAGGAAGGGCGCTCTTTTATCCGGGCGTAGTTTATACAGTTCAATCGGCAGTCCGTTGGGGCCCATGGCCTTGCCCGAGCGAAGGGAACGAATCGCGGTAGCAATCTCGTCGACAGACAGGGAGGCATCCATCTGCTCACGGTCCTCGACGGATAGGCCGGGCAAGGCAATATCCCGCAGCAAGAGACGAGAGTCATCCTCATCTCTATCAGACACCGGGGAGTACACCGCCCGGAGGTGGTCAGCAAAACACTCCACAATCTCACCAGGGTCAGTCACACACACTCCATCCGAAACCCGAAGCTCCGGGACCACACGATTCACTCTCTCCTTCTTATCCAACCAAGCAATCAGTTTACCCGCCTTGTCCCCGGCATCATACAACCTACCCTGTTGCTCCCTATACATGCTCTTGGCAGCGTCAGTGACAAGAGACTTATATTCAAACTGCTTCAAGCTGAGGGCATGAAGCCCATCCTGAGTGACACCCGACTCCAAAGCTGCCTCCAGCCCCGATATTTCAGTCTCCAGCTTCACCACCGCCTCATTCTTAACCCTCTTAGCCTCCACTATCTGGTATAGGGCATGCCCGCGGAGCACTGTTTTGAAGGCTTCCCACAGGGACACTGAGGACAACACCGACCCCTCATTCTCGAGAAAATATTGATCAATCGACTTAACAAGGCTATCACGAATCTTGGGGTCTCGCAAGTACCAAGGGTTAATAGGGGCGATCCGCCCAGCGGACCGCATCCCGGTGTCGAAAAGCAACCACAGTGGGGAATGATCAGAGATACCCCGGGCCAAGTGCTTGACCTCTCGAATCCGGGCAGTCTGGGCCGCGGGCATAAGAAAATAATCCAATCTGGAGAGACTCCCATGGGCCCCAGAGTGAAATGTGTAATGACACTGTGTCGGATGCATTAACCTCCAACAATCCACCAGACCGAAGGCATCCAAGAGTCCGCCGAGCCACGCCTGGGCAGCAGGGAGGGCCCTGGGCGGGTGGCGATCCAAATCACCTGAAACAACCGAATTAAAATCCCCACCCATAAGCAAAAGACTGTCAGGAAGCTCAAGTAGCATACGACCCAAGTCTGAGAAAGTGGAGTTCTGGAGGCCCGGGGGAACATACACCGAAACCAATGAAAGGGACTGTCCCTCCCACCTCCCAGTCAGAGCCACATAGCGCCCTCTATCGTCTAGGACAACCCTGGTGATCTCTAGCGGAAGTGAAGATCGTAGGAGAATGCCCACCCCTCTAGAGCCAGTGGTGAAACCGGAATGGGCCACGAGTCGGTATCCCCCCCTGTTCATGGCATGACAAACATTACCAACCAGATGCGTCTCCTGTAAGAATACCACATCAGGAGTCAAACGACGCAAATACTGCAGCACAACACCCCGTTTGATACGATCCCCCAATCCGTTGACGTTCCAAGACATCAGTCTCAACCCGTCCCCCCCATCCCCTCCAGTAGATCAAAGGTCCCCCAACAAATAGCGCGACACCTGAAACTGAAACAGAGCCAATACCTCGCCTTGAAAACAAAAAACACAAATCCAAAAAACCCCTCCCACCCACCAACCCCCCCCAAATTCAACTCCCCCCACCCTGCACCCCTGCGGTCCAGAAAACCACCCCAACTTGCAGTGTGCCTGTCGCCCTACAAACCCCATTCTACGAAAAGACCCCGGAGGAGGAAAGGGACCCGTCCCTGCCCGCCCCCAACATAGATCATAATTAAACAAAATGTACAAAAGAAGTAGAACCCAGCCGAACAAAACAAAATGTCAAAGTCAAGGACCAAAAGTCACTCCGAAGAAGGCCCGCCACCCTCGGCACCACCAGAAGGCCCAGGCCGGTCACCCCGGTCCGGCAGAGAATCCAGCCAGTCACTCACAGTCGCAGGACAGTCAAAAAAGGTAGTCCGGTCTTCGTATTCCACTCGGAGCCTAGCAGGAAAAAGCATCGAGTACTTAAGACCCAGGTCCCGGAGACGGCGCTTCACCCCCTGGAAACCCATCCGCTGTTTCTGGACAAGTTGGGTGAAGTCCGGGAAAAAGTTAACGGATGAGTTCTCGTATCGGACCGGGCCATGTACCCGTGAGGCCTGCAGAATCGCATCTCGGTCTCTGTAGTGAAAAAGTTTTGCGACAATAGGCCTCGGGAGAGCTCCCGGTCGCGGCCGACCGCCTGGGACTCGATGGGCCCGCTCCACGGCAAAGAACTTACTCAGGCCAGCGGGGGCAAGCTGTTTGAGGATGAGTTCCTCAACCATAAGATCCACCGGGCGATTGTCGGAGGTCTCCGGAACACCTATGACGCGGATGTTATTGCGTCGAGCCCGTCCCTCGAAGTCCTCCAGCCGCCGGGCCATCAGGTCGTTGGTCGACTTGAGGTCGCCGAGAGCAGTCTGCAGGTCCGACACATCCGTACCAAGGGTGGACGTCCGCAAATCCAGCGATTGGACCCTCTCATTGGTCTTAGAGAGATCCGCCCGAATTAGCGTAACATCAATGGCCACCGTGTCGATTTTACGGGCCAAGGCCTCGTACTGCTGAGCGATGGTATCCTTGATGCCGTTAATGGCGCCCATGATGTCCTGCAGGGACAAATCCGGAGGGGCGGACGGAACACCCCCAGCGTCATCCGGGAGAACACTGGCCGTCCCAGGGGACCCTTTACCCTGAGTGTAGCGGTCCATGTTGTTGGTCTGGACCGGTCCCTCACGTAGGGATGTCTTGGTCTTACGCCTCTCGGGATCCCCTCTGCCTCCCATGTGGAACCACGCTCGCCGAAGGGGACCACCGAGCAAGTGTCAAAGTGGCACAGGCGAAGCCGACACGAGCCGTACCAGGGACCGCAATGTGGAGGTGCGAGAGGATCAAAGTCAATGGGTACACTGGGTTCAGGCGGAGGCAAAGGCACGAAGCGAAGGCCGAGTAAAAAACCCAGCCGCACAAAGCAACTCCACTGTCCAGCCACTCAGAGATCCAAAAGTGAAACCGAAAGTGATGAGACGGCCGCTGGCACAGCCCCGATGCCGTTGTTGTTCAACTATGCCCCGGCTCCACAGTTCACCTTCGCACCGGGCACAGCCATCAGTTGGGCCTCAAAAGTTCAAACCACCATAGATCAGTTCTCCCAGGTCCGATTTGGTTTCTGAAAAGAGTTTAGGGTTCAGCCAACGTTCATCTTCCAGAATCCGTCAACCAAGTCAGGATAAAGTCAGGATAAGTTCCGAGGAGCAGCGAGGGTCCGGGGAGCCCTGTGCTCATGCGACCATCTTGGATGCGTGCTAGGCTCCTCCCCTAGACACCGTTTTAAACCTTATAACACTACACTCAACCTATAAATTCTTGGTGACCTAAATATTTGGTTTGACAGAGCCAATATGCGCCATCCAAATAAAATCATCATTGGACTAGACGCATTGAACTTACATCAGCTCGTCCACAAACCCACACACATCGCTGGACACATCCTAGATGTAATTTTTGCAAATCTAGACCTAGTTACCCTTCAAACAATTACACCAGTCACATGGTAAAACCACCATTTTCTTGTATCCCAACATAAAACAACACAAAGCAACACACCTAAAACCACCTTACGTGCATCCATCTATTGACTGTGGAACAAACTCAAGTTTGAACACTTAGAAACAGAATCTAGACACAGTAAATTCCGTTCAAAAACTATATGAGTGGGTGCCGAAAGCTTTTGATATCCTAATACCACTAAGAACAACACAACAGAACAAAAGAAAAAAGGCACCTTGAAGAAATATAGAGCTAAAAAAGATAAAACAGTAAATTAGAAAGCTGCAATGCACCTGGCACAAAACAAACCCCATTCAAGACAAACTTCACCTACAAAACATAACAGATTATACAAGTCAGAAATAAAAAAAGCTAAGAAATACTATTCAGACAGAATTCAAAATGCTAAATGTGCAAATAAAGAATTCTATAGATTTTCGTTGAATTTAGTAAACCAAGCTGCCTAGAAGGAGCTCATCCCATTACTCAAGAATTCACAAATAAACTGGGAAATCATTACGCAACCAAAGCAGATATGTTGGACTTCTATTTAAGACAACGAAAAACCACCAGCACCAACCCTTTTCCAATAAAAACCTCCAAGTGTAGGCTAACCCAGCCTATGCATTTCTTACACACAAATATCACACAAGGGATTTATGGACCTGGTCAAAACAAGAGGCCTGCCATCATCCCTTCTGACCCCTGTCCACCACAAACCTTCAATAAAATTCTTCTAACTATGCCGCTGCCACACAAGTAAGAAAAATCATCAACAATTCCTTAACTATTTCCAGAAGATCTAAAAACATTACACATACGCCCATTACTAAAGAAAACAAACCTTGACCCGCTTAACCCCGACAACTACAGACAGACCTATTACAAATGGACGTTTCAAAGGCAAACTGTTAGAAAGAGCAGCATTTGTCCAGATGTCAGAATTCATTGAAGTTAATTCCATAATTTTAAACTTCCAAACAGTTTTCCATCCAGGAAGAGGCACACAATCTGCCCTCATTGCCATCTGGGATGACCTTAAGAACACAGTTGACTGGAAACAGGGTTGCTGCACTACTTCTCTTGGACCTGTCAGCTGCCTTTGACACGCTTGACCATGACACTGTAGCACAAATACTCTACGAAGATAGCATAGTGGGAACTGTTCTTGCCTGGATCACATCATACCTCACAACAGAACAAATCTCACCCATACCCCCCTTTCTCTTCTAAACTGTACTGCAGAAAAGTAGGGGTCCCCCAAGGCTCTATCATCTCACCCATGCTTTTTAATATCTACATGAAGTCATTACTGGCACTGATCATTCAATTTCACCTCACATGCTATAATTATGCAGATGACACACAAATACTTCTTAAACTGGAACACCACAAAGACAGAAATTGGAAACGCACAAATTTTCAGTTGCCTCAAAGCAGTTGATCAGTGGATGACATGGAGTCAACTAAAATTGAATGCTTCCACAACATAAATACTCATGTGGTGATTGAAAAATGTAGACCCACTCGCATCTGGCCTGACGATTTGGGAACACTGCATAAAGTATCTAAGGAAGTAAGAAACCTCGGAATTAACTTGGATTCCAAGCTATTAATGAATGCCCAAGTGAAAAAACTAGCTCCCTCAAGCTTTTTTGCTATAAAAACTTTACGATGCATCTACCCACACCTGGGATTTCGAAACAAGGTCCAGGCTACTATCTCTCATGTTCAGTCTAAACTCGATTATGCCAATAGCATCTACCGTGGATCATCTTTACAACTATGAAAAGACTACAATAGATTCAGAACTCTGCTGCCAGACTACTCTTACATATAAAGCCACATGCCTACATCTCCCCTGCATTGAAGGCCCTACATTGCTTCTACATTGCTTACAGGTTGCCAAAAGATCCACATTCAAGCTGCTTTGTATCACTCACAAAGCGATACATGAAACAGGACAGCTGTTCATGAGGAATAAAATCACCAAATACATTCAACAAAGGAACCTCCGCTCTAGATTGGCACCTCTCCTCAATCACTGCTAACTACCTTATCTTCAGAAGACTACACAAGAGCTGGCTCTTTCCCACATCACCATACTCAAACAAAAATATACAGAATATCCCTGTGTATATAAATATTCATTTGGACTATATATATGTACCTACATATGTGTATCCCTTTGTATAAATGTGTATAATAATTATGTTCTTAAATATATAGATATTTGTTTGTTCTGCCTAACAAATGTACATATTACTTATGGTTATATTATTCTATGTTTAACATGTATATAGGTCACTGCATAAATAAGTCAATTATTATCAGAACTATTTACAATTGCTTCACTATTGAATTAACCAAAAAATATTTCAATTATAAAAAAATGAGCTTAAAGTACAGCAACACTTGAAAGTCTGAGTTTATTAAATACAACTTAAATCTACATATATGGCCTTCCTTAGACATATATACTTTCCACATACTTATGCTTCTTTATATTTATTACTTTACTTCTAATTCAGCATCTCCAAAGCACTACCCTATATCTCACCCTGTACATCTCTCAATATATCCTATATTTCGACTCTCTGACTCATCCCAAACCCCATTCTACTATTAAGATCCCCAAAATAACCCTTTCTAGACGTTTCCCTCTGCTACCCCTCCTCATCATCTCAAACCTCTTTTAATATTCATCCCTCCAAACAAGCCTTTCTTAAGGGAAACAACCATCACATCGCATGCGTTACAATGCATGCGATTACAACATGGCTGTTACAACGACCACGTTGTTACATCGCAGTACCATTACAACGCAAGTCTTTACAATGACTTGCTCTAGGGGACGCTCTAAACTAAGGAATAGTATAATTTACTATTCCAACACCTTCCCTACTGTTGCACACACTGGAGTTGGAATAGTAAATTATACTATTCCTAAATCCAGAGCGCCCCCTAGAGCAAGCCGTTGTAACTACTTGCGTTGTAATGGTGCTGCGACGTAACAACACGGTCATTGTAACAACCACATTGTAATCGCATGCGATGTAACAAGCTATATTCCTTTCTAAACCCTCCCCTCTGACTCTTCCCCCTCCATTTCCCCATTACTCATCCCAAACCTCCTCCTACTGCTACGATGTCCCAAAAAACAGACCCTTCCCTCTTTTATCCCTTCACTATTCTTTACAATCCAACTAACAGACTCACATGTCCACCGCTAAAATTGATTTCATATTTCCCTATACTAATTCCCCACTAATGCTGTTTGGATTCCGGATAGCGTGCTACCCGCCGAAAAGTGCTTAGACTTCTAAGTTAGGGATAGCAAGTGCTATATAAATGCAAACCCTTCCCTCTTTATCCCTTCGCTATTCTTTTTCAATCCAAATAACAAACTCATATATTCACCACTCAAATAAATTTGTGTATCTCCCTATTCAAATTCGCCATTAATCCTCTTTGGGTTCCGGAGTAGCATGCTACTTGCCAAAAAGTGCTTCATTACCTCGTCAAGGGTAGTAAGCACTATACAAATGCAACTACAACTGCAACTACAATAGTAGACAGATGTAGAGTTAGAAGTAGAACAGTTAATGTACACTCTCCTATCAATGCTTACCTTGATATTATTGTGCAATTCCATATGTTGTCATCCATATTGTTACAGTGCAAAATTTTTGTGATCGTAATTTTGACATACAGTAAGCTTATGTGCACATGTCTGTTGTGTGTTAGGAGAAGAATAACCTTACATGCAAAGCGCGGAGCAGGCAGGGCAGTGGCAGATAACATAAGGAGCTTGCCTTGGTGAGCTCTGTGAGGATCCAGTGTGAGAAGCTCACAAGTAAGGACAGTATGGGGAGTTAGCACTGGTGGATAGTGTGAAAGGTTGTCTTAGGTTAATGGTGTGAGTGGGCAATGTATAGTGGGTGGGCAATGTGAGATGCAGGGATCAGTGCACAGAGTGTGCAATGATAGCTAAAATAAGGCAGCAGCATTGGTGGGCAGTGTGAAGAGTAGGTACTGGTGGGAAGTGAAAAAAACTGTGACTTTTGGTAGCTGGTGGACAATGCAAAAATTAGGCTCTGATGTGTATTATACGAAGCCTTTCGATAAAAAGAGGGGGGGGGGCAGGAGCCAGGTATGGTCCATTGCCGGCGCTGCAATGCTCAAGAGGTCCCCCGAAGGGTCGCTTTGATGGAGATCTTTTTAGAGAACAGCCGTTTCATGCATGTGGGTGTGTGGGGTGGGTCCTAATGGAGGATGGTGTAGTGCGTGCAACGTGAGTTAAAACTGCCTAAGGGTTACCAAAAAAAGAGTTTAATGTGGTGGTCCCCTTGACAGAGTAAAGAACCGAAACCAGAACAAAGTGAGGTGATGTGCATGTAGGAAGTGAAGGGGTAATTACCCCTTGAAGATGTCAGGGCGGGCCAAATAACTGTGTACCCTACAGTATGGCTACAAACTAAATAGTTGTGACAGCTCCTAAAAAACACCTATATTTAAATGAAGAATTGCTCCATAGGCTAGGGATGTAGGACGCCCGCACCTTATCAGGAATACTGCCCGGGTGCCGGCTCTGTAGCACCTACCCCGTCCATACGTCTGCCTGCAATGCTCCATTTAAATATAGGTGGTTTTCAGGAGCGGTCACAACTATTTAGTTTGTAGCCATACTGTAGGGTACACAGTTATTTGGCCCGCCCTGACACCTTCAAGGGGTAATTATCCCTTCACTTCCTACGTGCACATCACCTCACTTTGTTCTGGTTTTGGTCCTGAAGAAGCGCCATGGATCCTTGAGACCACATAGGCTTGAAACATGTCGACCTTTTAACATTTCAGTTACCTGCGCACATCAAGTCTACTGGGATAACACACAACCTACAGGCTTTTACTCCGTCAAGGGGACCACCATATTAAACTCTTTTTTTGGTAACCCTTAGGCAGTTTTAACTCACGTTGCACGCACTACACCAGCCTCCATTAGGACCCACCCCACACACCAACATGCATCAAACGGCTGTTCTCTAAAAAGATCTCTGCCAAAGCAACCCTTCGGGGGACCCGTCAGGCATTGCAGCACCGGCCCGATGAGGAGAAAACACCCAATAATGAAGCATGACATCCCTCGGGGTGTGTGAGGGCAACAAGAGGCAAGACTAGCTTTCCCCCTCACAAGTGGGCCTTAATAGCTAGGAGATTCTACATCTCTCTTTCTTCTCTCTCTCCACTCCGTTTTCCTCCTTGTTGCAGGTGGGTGACATATTGCACCCCTCCACTGGAACAGTGTCCCCCTTTTTGATTAAAATATTATACTAAGCCGTCATTGATGGACAGAATAAGGAGGATGCAATGTGCGGAGATGACACTGGTAGGTAGTGCAGGAAAATGTCAGTGTTGGACAATGTGAGGAGCGGGCACTGGTATGTAATGCAGAAGTCAGGACTGATGAGCAGATTTAGAAGCTGACAAGGTGGATAACATGAGAAGCTGGCACCACCAGGCTGCATATGTAGTTGTCACTCTTGGCCAGTGTGAGGGGCAGGCCCACATAGGCACTGTGGGCAGCTATCAGGGGTAGGGACTGAGTGGATTGGGGTTTGCTTGTCAGTCTTTGTAGCTGGTATTGGTTACCAATTCTAAGTAGGCAATGTGGATATCTATCATTGGTAGACTATTTGACAAGCTGGAATTTAGTATCTATGAATAGGAGGTCTCATTGGGGTGAATAAATCATGCTGCAGAACTTCCAATCTGGCAACAAGTACAACATTCTGTAGCAATGATTGTATGAATTATGATTTGTGCAGTACAGTCTACGAGAGCTCGGAGAGCTTGAATGGAATACTGTTATCACAGCAAATTCTTCTCCTTGTCAAAGAGCACACCAGCATTCTCCAATGAAGATATAAACAAGCATTTGCAATGCAATAGGTCTCACATTTGCGAAAATTTAAGCTATTGGCATTGTAAATGACAATGCCTTTTATTTATATGTTTTCAAAACCAACACATAGATAAAAGGTTTGTCACTTACAATGCCAGTAGCTCAAAGTTTCGCAAATGCGAGAACAATTGCATTGCAAATGCTTGTTTTGGTAGGCACAGGGAGATTAGGTGATATGCCCAGAATTACAGGATGTGGAGTGGACCCCGAAGCTCGAACCTTGGTTTCCCAGCTCCAAGGTCGGCACTCTAGCCGTGAGACCACAACCTCGCCCCAACACTTCTGCGACTGCCCTCTCACTGACATGACGGATCGAGTGAGCTATGCCACAGTGCCACCAAGCTCTCTTTCACCCCCTGCGCCTTTCCTGCACGGGCATCACCGGTGCCACCTAACGGCCGGCCCCAGGGCCCCTGACGCTGCCCTTTGATGTTTCCCACTGAGCTGGAAATGTAAAGCATCTGCAGAGCACTTTGATGGTGTGTAATTAAAGCACCAATGTGTAACCTGCGGGTCAGAGGTCAGCGCGCTTGCACGCTGGCCTGCTTTGTGCTTGTGTGAGCGCGGATTGTAAACAGGAAGAAAAGCCCTGCAGGGACGGGCAGTAAAACAAGCAACAGAGGATGTGTGACTCGTAAACCTCACCGCATGCTCCATGGTTGAGGACGGGCAATGTCCAGGCATGAAGCTGGAGTCACCATTAGAAACCCCATGCCATGGTTGTGCGTAAGATCCATGCCAGGAACCCCATGCCCAGCCTCCGTGTACAGGCGGCCCAGCTCAGGCTGGGGTTTTTTATTACCCACGGTCCCGTTGCCAACTCTCCATGGTGCGGTTTGGTATGACGGCAGCGATATTAGCACAGCAGGGTAGTATGTCTCATAAAAAACAGAATCTATCTACACACACGCACGCACCTTCTTACATCGCATTCCATTGACTCTTGAATAGAATCTTTGGAACTGGAAAACCAAATTTGAGTCTCGTAATCTACTCAACATCCCGTGATTCAAAGAAAAGCGCTTAATTACCTTGTGACTTAAAATAATAATAAAGAAGAACCTTGTGTAATGTAACTGGTGCTCTTGTAAAGTGATCCAGAACCTTTGGGTTATGTTTGCATTACATCAAACTGCAAAAAAGCATTATAGCGCCCGATACTCATTTTTCGATACTAAAGATGAAGCGCTCAAGCCTGTGTCCTCTGTTACTTTTTAATGTCTTTAGCTGCATGCTGTTTATATATCACACACATGGCCTGCTGTTGTAGGTGTCATAGATTTCTGGAAACGGGGGGAAAACGATTATGGTTTGTGAGATGGGGGGGCTTAGGTGGGGGCCGGGCTGGTGAGCCTTAGATTTCATGTCAATAGCACTAAGCAAGCATCAACAAAGCTATTGGCTTTGCCAATGCTTACTGTGCAGCATCAGCAAAAAAAAGAGAAAAAATGTGCACGCAAATGTAAGCGTACATGTCATGAGGCTGAGACTTTTGGGTGCGCATTCGTCACCACCCGTGTTGAAAGGGAATGACTAAGCCATCAATAATGTATTTACTTTTATTTACTGTTACAAGATGGTAGCACCGGTAAATAAATAAAAACATTAATTTCTTCTTGTGGACGACACTTAAAAAAGTGGTGCGGCCCGGCAACAGATGACAGGAAAAAAATTGCATCAGGACGAGAGGGGTGGGGAGCAATACAGGAACTCGTGGGGGAGAAGTCAGTGCAGAAGGTATCAACAGGCAGTGGGCTGGGGCAACGGAGGAGATTGATGTGGCGGAGGAAATGGATTTTTTAAAAGTAGTAACACCGGGTCGGAGAAATAATGGATGAGCTGGAATGGGGGAAGAGGGAGCAAAGCAAACTACATAGGGGAGTTTCTATTCAAGTGGGGGAAGTAACACACAAGGGGGTGAGCAATAAAATACATGCACTTTCATGGACTATTTAAAAAAACAAGGACACAGCGGTCTGAAAGTTTTACAGGATTGGATTCCAAATCCGGACAATAAATGAAATTCAACATTTATTCGCAGCGTTTGGTGACAGAAATGTCCCACCCATGCCTGTTGTAAAAGACGAAAAGCCATTGTCCACAGAAGGGCAAGCTGGTGCAGAGTCCTCGCTTCTCACGGTGTCTTGCGACGCTAAGGGAGCACTAATAAAACAAGCACTCCAAACAGTGCTTCTTTGTTACCGCCCTGTCTCCTTTTGGGACGGCCCATCCGAACTGGATCCTTTGCTTCACGGCTTGTTTATATAACACGCCTCCTTTAGATAAGAAATTGCTCCACTACAGCCGTGAAGCAAACGACCCAGTTCGGATTGGCCGTCCCAAAAGTAGAAAGGGCAGTAACAAAGAAGACTCATTTTCAATGGGAGGCCACCGTTTTCCATAAACGATGACGCCATCCAATGAAAATGAGGGGCGGGACTTCAAGCCCCCTTCTGAAATCTACTCTCTCGCAATATGTATCGCCGAGCGAGCAGCATATGCGCGCAGGAACGATAGGCAAGACCTAAAAATGAAACTACATCTAATCTTTTGCCTCGTTTTGTGCAGAACTTTGCGTTAATTGTGTGATATATTGTGTTTCAGCTTCTGCCACCGAGAGTATTACATTTACTCTCTATTGAGAGTGGCTCTAGTATATTAAGTGTGAAAATAAAGGTCGATCTGATTTTCTAATTTTTGTGTTGTTATGTTTTTATGTCGCATTCAACTAGCATTTGCAATGCAATAGGTCTCGCTTTCACGTGAGTTTGAGCTAATGGCATTGTAAATGACAATGCCTTTTATTTATGATTTGGGTTTTAAAACATAAATGAAAGGCATTGTCATTTACAATAATAACAGCTTAAACTATCGCAAATGCGAGGCCTATTGCATTGCAATAGAGGGCCTTGTCGACCGCTTGTTAGATTGTAAATATCAGGGGAAGAGACATTCAGAAATGGCCTTTGATGAATACTGTGCTGGTGAGTGGACTGTGATTTTCATATGCAGTTAGTCATTTTCAGAAATGGGATTCATGCATACCAGAGCAAAGCTTTATTTTGTAAATATCAATTTGCATAAAAGAGGATCCGAAGTCCATTCCTGCACCAATGTTCAGCAAATCAGGATGCACAGGATAGCAAGTGTTCTTTTGTAATGGTACAAAGAGATGTCATCTTACAAGTTCACTAAAGCACATGTCCCAAACATGAACAAGGAGAAATGCAGAATAACGTATAGAAAAGTCAAACGGCACAGATGCATACACAACTTTAAATAATTTCTCAGAATATGACAATAAACATACCAAAACATAGACGGGCATACAGACACAAACAAAACACTAAAAAAAACATAAACTGAAAAATAGATGAAGTTTGCCACAGGCAACGGTTCAAACAGAGACATTGACATAAATGCACAGGGCCGGCTTTAGGGCGGTGCGACTGGTGCCACTACACCGGGCGTCATGCTAGGGGAGGTGTAATGTGTGCTCATAAATCCACACCATTCGCATCGCCCAAAAGCTTGCAGTGCACACCGTTATCCCTCTTTCATTTCCGCAACGTGTGTCCTCGTGGAAATAAAAAAAGGACAACTGTGTTCATGTGTGCCATCACTGATTACGTAAATTTACTGCCAGACTCCGCCGTTACTGCTCTGTATTCTCAGAACAAATGCTCGGAGCCATCCGGGAGAAAGTTGTGTTCCTTTTTGTGGATTAGCAGAGGTACAGAAAGTGAGCTTTGTTCTTGGCATTGCATTAAAGGTCAGTTTGCGCACATTAATTGTTCCACCAAAGTGTTTTATGTGACGTTCACCTGTTTCATTTTAAACATTTGCAATTGGAATTCAGCTCGAGAAAAGCCATTTAGTAAATAACATTTTACGTAGTACGGTGTTTAAAAGCTATACAGAAAGCAACATTCAGCTTGGTATACTGTTTCAGATTTGCTGTATGCTGTAAAAGATTAGACCTGTGAATTACAGTCACCCAGAACGGGAAGATTGCAATTACATAATTGAACTTAAAATATTAACTTTTCTGTCTTGATGAATGGTATGGTGGCATTAAGTTTTGCCTTCCTTACTTTCAAAAACATTTCAATAAATATGAACTCCCAAACACCAATGAAAGTTTGCTTCCTAAAGTTTATTTTTGGTAGCCTCAGGACAGGAGAATATGTCTGCTGCAACGAACCATCCAATGCAGATTCCTGAATTTTATTTAAGGTAGATAGCTCAGTGTGTTACTGCTTTTGTCACAGAGATCATTTTGTTACATGCAGTTCATAGGACATTTTTCCACCAGTCTTTTATTATCCTAATGGTGCTAAAAAGGGTTCGTTTTGAAAGTAATATATTCTTATTAGTGAAGCCAACCCCAACCACTGTGGTATGTTTTTAATCTCTAGACCAAATGATCTTAAAATATGCTGCATATTGGCATGGATTACGTGATTCCTACATCTGGTAATCTTCATTGTGTTATTTCCTATAGTCTGAATTCCTCACATATGATTCATTGTCTCTATATAATGTGTGTGTGTGATGTAAAGTGCTCTGACACCCTACACTGGTATGAGTAGTGCTATAAAACAAAATGTATGTAAGAGAGGGGCTATGGAGAGATTAGGGGCAATGTTGAAGGGTGGTAGGGGAGAATCTGTAAAGCAGGTGGTCACGAGGGAGGGGTTCGCCAAAAAAGGCTGTCACACCAGGCGCCACCAGCGCTAAAGCCGGCCCTGTAAATGCACAAACATATTTAAACACAAGCACACATATTTGTTATGCACACTTAAAAACATCTCAACAAAAATATTTCTGCCATGCTAAAAAAAAAATAGTCTATTAATAGCCCAACTATATGTACAAAGCTAAATGTATATGCATAAACACAAGCATTTACATAAAAACAAATGTGTCAGCTCACTGCATTTTTCCAAGCAGAGTCCTACACACAATCACAGACACACACACACATCTCTCTAGACTGTGTCTCACCCTTCGCTTCCCTCATTGAGACCTGAATACTAATAGCTTGCGACCTCAGTGATTTGTCTTGCATTTTCCTCGGGGACAAAGCTAATTAGCGTCTGAATCCCATCACTTTTCTTATTTTAATTTAATCTTTAAATGCTTGCTTTCCCACTTCAGATATGCTTTTTTTGTTTAATTGGAGCAGAAAATATGCCATGGAGAACCAGGCCTGCTACCGGGGTGTGTAATTGTGATAAATGGTTATGGCGTCCGAGCCTTCATCGTGGACTTCAGCTTATCCGTGGCTAAATTGCAGCAGCTCTTATGCTCCCTGGAAGGGAAGCGAGCATGCATTTGTCACCCCTTTCAACTCCCAGCTCCCTTCAGTAGGCAGTGTTCCCCACTAACCTTTAACTGAAAGAAAATGCTTAAGAAGCTAATGAAAGAAGCGTGCACCAGTCGGTGAGCATGATCCATCTTGTAGCTCTGTGGCAGAAATGTGGGTACCATCCTGTGTACCGCCCCTTCCCAGCTTCCTTCAATAGCTCCCTTCAGGATGCACTCTCTGCCTGCTGGTACCCACAGTGTCACTCAACAACAGCCCTTTATTGTTTTCAGCATAAGCCATAATATACAATTCCCCTTGTTAAGGGTTTAAAGCAAACAATATAATATATACCATACCTCACGCCAGCTAAAAATAGTAGGAAGTAAAAATATTTCCACACACTGAAAAGCCCAGTCTGTTTGTGGATGCAGCAAGTGCCACTTGCTCGAATAACAACAGTGGTCCGTACACTATTAACAAGTTTGGCAGAAGCAACGAAAGAGACAAGCATTTGCAATGCAATAGGTCTCGCATTTGCAAGAGTTTAAGCTATTGGCATTGTAACTGAGAATACCTTTTATTTATCTGTTGTTATAATTAACAAATAAATGAAAGCCATTGTCATTTACAATGCCAATAGCTCATCTCCTGTAAATGCAAGACCTATTTCCTTTGAAAGAAGCGGCCGCTATTCCCCCGGGCGGCTTGAAAAGTGAAAGTGCACATGGCACTGCATGTTGCAGGAAAGCATGTCATGCCTGCAGCAGGAGAAACGCATCAAAGAAACTATTTCTTACAGACTAAATAAGATATATTGTGTAACAACAGAAGTAAAAGGGCCAGTCCTCATGGGAGGTTACGAATGAAGACAAGGCTGTACTAAGGAGGGACTAACAAGCCTATTAAGAATCAGAAGGCAGTATTTACAAACGACAATTACATAATTCAATGAAAAATACGGGCAGAGAGTAGGCGGAGCTTCAAGTCCATACTATTACGGCATGTGTGTGGGGTATCCAGTAATATTCACAACCAAATTTAATACATGATCAAATGTCTTTAAAGTTAAAAGAATGCATTTCTGTAACATGTAGGCGCATTTCAGAGCTTTCCGAACTCGTGCATTGTGCAGTTCAACTTGCCCAAAATCACACAGTGCAGAAGCAGAGACGCCGTGATTAAGCTCGAATTGTGGAGGAGATGAGGGAATGGGAAGTGAGGGGAGGGAGAAAGCAAAGGGGAGGCGGGGAATAGGGAGAGAGCGAGCGAGGGAAGGAGTGAAGGTTGGCGAGCTGTGACACAAACAAATACATGATCAAATGTCTTTAAAGTTAAAAGAATGCATTTCTGTAACATGTAGGCGCATTTCAGAGCTTTCCGAACTCGCGCATTTGAAGGTGCGGTCATTTGTGATGTGCACAAAAGCGGCTTCGTGAAAAAGAATTTGGCCAAAATCACACAGTGCGTGAGCTGAGACGCCGTGATTAAGCTCGGATTTAATACATGATCAAATGTCTTTAATGTTAAAAGAATGCATTTCTGTAACATGTAGGCGCATTTCAGAGCTTTCCGAACTCGTGCATTGTGCAGTTCAACTTGCCCAAAATCACACAGTGCAGAAGCAGAGACGCCGTGATTAAGCTCGGATTGTGGAGGAGATGAGGGAAGGGGAAGTAAGGGAAGGGAGTTGGTAGGTGGAAGGGGTCTGCTTTGGAGGAAAGGCAATAAAGAAGGAAAGGCAGCCATACGCTGCTCGAGGACAGCAAAAACGAGAAAGGAAAGGCAGCCATCAGCTGAGCACCAACGTTGCTCGCGGACAGCTGAGCACCGGCACTGCTTGAGGACAGCTAAAAACAAGACAAATTGGTCCGGACGCGAGTGAGCGCCTGCCGCGCGAAAGTGAAAGCAAGCACGCGCACTTGGCGGGGGCGGGGGAGCGCATTCCAGGCTGGGGAGCGGACCCTTTGAAGTATGATGCCGAGGGCGCCAGAGGGCTGAAGCGCTTCCCAAAACGGATTGCATGGCGACACGATGCACGTGATTGTGCTCGCCATGCAATCCACTTTTGGGAGCACTTTTGGGAGCCCCTTATTAGTCCCGCATAGTGATTGCTACGCAATAGCTAGGCGAGACCTAAAAACTAAAGAGCACGTACAGAATTTCATTTGCAACGCATCATAGACCTAAGTTCAACGGGGTGGCAGTGACCTTAAAATCTTATCGAGGCAGCCCAGAGGAAGCTTACTACCAACATAATAATCAATTCAACACCCATTCTATAACAAAATTCAAGTGCAGCATTACAGGTTAACATAGGAAACCTCTTAAATATTGTCACTAGCGTCTTTCATAACACTGTGGGGCATAGGTACAAGCCCCTATAGCCACGGGAACGTCACTTTCCGTGATGTTTCCGTGGCAATAGGGGCTTTGCCTTATTTACAAGGCAGCATTAAGCCACTTAATGTGGCTTCCCGCTGCCTTGTAAAGAAAGCCCCCTTTCACGCTATGCTTAGCGTGAAAGTGGTGGACAGTGGGTGTTGCAACCACAACACCCATTGATTTTGACACTGCCCCCTATTTACAAGTGCAGCGTAAGTAGGAGGCAGTGCCAAAATTAAGACCAGGAAAAACCTGGTCTTAAGTTGGCAAAACAAGGAGAAATGCTATATTTCTCCTCGTTTTTCCGTTTTTCCATGCATGCTGTGTTGTGCAGCACACATGGAAAAAGCAAAAAGCCTTTGATTGTTTATGTGTAGGAAGGTGACCCTTCCTGCACATGACCAATCCTTTGAAAGAAATGGCATTTTGTAACTTCCATGTGTGCTGCATTAAGCAGCACATATAGAAGTGACAAAATGTCATTTTAGGATTTTTTTATGTGCAGGAAGGGACACCTTCCTAAACATAAACAATCCTCCCCAGCACGCAGACACAGTGACTGCGTTGACGCTACACTGCTTAGTGTAGTGCCAGCGCAGGGGGAATCGCAAGGCTGCACCATATCCTTGTAAATATAGTGCAGCCTTGCGTTTCTGAATTGGCGGAGTGAGGCGTTAAGCCATGACGGCTAATGTCTCACTCCCCTACTTCTTTGTAAATATCCCCCCGTGTGTCTGAGAAATATGCTCTTTTTTATCTTGCTACTCAGCTTGTTTTTATAGTTTCATTTAAGAATTTTATAATTGAAGCATTCTATACTCCAGTCGGTACTCACATCTTCCCCCTGTTACAACCAGGAATGAAGGCGCATTGTCTTGTAAATGACAGCCTGATAGGTCTCTCTCTCTCTGTTACCAGTATTGAAGCAAAGGTTGTATATTGTTCTGTAGGGGTTCAAGCGAGAACTTTTCTATTAGTCAAAATTTCACTGACATTTTTTTTTAACTTTTCAAATAGAATTCAGGGGCATATTTACAAGCCCCTATCGCCACAGGAACTTCACTTTTAGTTTCCATGTATGCTGCGTTGTGCAGCACACATAGAAACAGCAAAAGTCCTCTGATTGTTTATGTGCAGGAAGGTGTCCCTTGCTGTGCATAAACAATTAAGAAATTATGCTTTACAACTTTTATGTGTGCTGTATTAAGCAGCACACATAGAAGTTTCAAAACGCCATTTAAAGATTGTTGATGTGCAGGAAGGGAGACTTTCCTGCACATAAACGATCTTCCCCTCAACGCAGACACCCTTGCACTATGGTGCAAAGGTGCCTGCGTTGGCCCTAGGCTGCTAAATTTAGCGCAAGCGCAGGGCAAAATGCAGGGTTTCACCATATTGTTGTAAATATGCTGTAGCCCTGCGTTTCAGAAGTGGTGGGCCGTGGCGTTAAGCCAAGGAGGCTAATGTCATGATCCGCCACTTCTCTAGAACATATGCCCCTTAGTGTTTCTCATAAGTATTATAATGAAGCTTGATGGGCTTACATTTGACTTGAAGAAGTAACATACTACTGTAATTTCTAGAGTTTTCCAAGGTCAAATATTGTGGTTTAGTCCAATATCAAGCTTTGAAATGGCTTACAATTTTGTGAACATTTTTTGATAGCTGACATGTTTCACTCTGCAGCGAGTTATGCAGGGAGCTTTACTAAGGCTGAAAACTAAGAGTATTCTATTTATAAGTTGTGCTTGGGAGCACATGTTTAAGGTTCAGGTCAAAGCAACTGGTCATTAGCTTCCTGGTATGAAAGGCAGCTTGTGTGAGTTTTGTGCATCCTGCAGACCTGACTATGAAGCCAGGAGATTAATAGGTTCTTGTTATGCACCCTGTCCTCATAGTGGTCATGCGGTCTAGAGAGCGTTGTGCTAGCCTTATGGTACTTTGAGGGATTTAGAGAAATGGAAATTGCTTCTGGAGAAACAGTTTGGATTTTAGACCAAATCAAAGTTGCCTTGAACTTGCAGATCGCTCTGGACCTCGATTCAGACAGTCCAGCAAGCTACCTTGCAGTCCCGAAGTTTTTAGGATTGGCCTTTAGTTGGGCCTTTTTTACTGGCTGATGTTCTCAGAGATGTTTTCACTACCATGAGCTTTGATTGTGCCATGTTAATTAAAATAGCCGCCTTTAACTCTTTCTGACACTGTGAATGTGAATGCATCAAAATAAAGTGTAAGTGAAGGTTTGGTGCCCAATTGGCTCCCATAAGACCATCTGAAAAAGTCCTGAGTCATAAATATTTCAATGCCCTCTTATCCGCTGAATATACATGGACAACCTAATGTGACAAAGAAAACCCCAACTTATTCAGAAATTCCAGTCAGAGATTGATTCCTAGCGTAGGACACAACATATCACAATCTTGAGTCCAACAAATCTTGTGCATAGACGAATGCCAATGGAATTCAGATAATGTTTGATATTTTAGTCCTTGGTAATTAAGTGAGCATATTTTAGCTGCTTAATTATTGTCCCTGGAGTTTCAAAAGAATTGTGAATTCCTGTGAACATGAAATCCCATCTTCCGAAAAAGCAACAAACCTCCACAAACGTACCTGCATCACCCTCTAAAATTGGTTTCTCCTTTCACTTTAAAGGTATCATCCTCTGAATTATCTGGCCCTACCCTCATTTGAGATCTATCAGGTTAACATGTTTACAGGTTGTCAGTTCTCCCCTTTAGAAAGCTCCTAGTGGTTAGCATTCGAAACTCAGTTGGTCTCATTTGTCTCCTGGGGCAGGTAAACACCCTTAACGACAGAGCTAAATGAGATTTGCAGCCAGCAGACGTTTCTAGACTTAAGAAGAACAGCACTGCCTCTTTTAATAAATAAAGAACCACAACTGCCAACTGAATAAAGCACTTATTTCTGCTAAAAAGACTAAGACAAAGACACAAACAGCACATGGAAGACTCAGGTCCTGTTCAGAGAGTTTGCTTCATGCAGGAGGTGTGGCAGCACCCTGAACGGGGTCATAATAATACAACAATAACGTTTTTTTATTTTTTATATTGTTGTATTTTAATATTGTGCTACAGATTAGGAGCTAGAAGTGTATTACATTGAAAAGTGATATCCTTAGAGAAAAAAATCCCCTCTTTGATATATAACAAAATAAGAAATTATTTCTATGACTTTGTCTTTTATAAGTTACAACATAAAAAAAATATTTTTAAGTGAAAAAATATAAATACATTTGGCTTTTTTACATGAATACAGGATTCAGGGTTTAGTGTTGAATATACATTCTCTTAATTGATATTTAGCCTGAATGATGATTAAAAGTTGATGTATGCTGGTGGAGAAAAGTGAGATTTTTTTCCTTAGTGATACATACTCCCAATACATGCACTCATCACTCATCTTGCATGCACTACACAGCAGTGCTCCATCCCTGTACTGTACCCTTCTCAGGCACACATACATCTAGCACAGAGTCACCACTTCTGCTCGTCTCAGAAGTGGAACTTTAAAAACCTGAGGTAGGCCTCACTACAGTGACACAGGTTAAAAAGAACCTGTTCCCTCCCACTGATTACTACACAGCATGTGGCCACCACTGCACTTGTGCTGCTTAAAGGCAGTAGCCTTCTACCACCATGAGGGTAGCACTTTGGGCACCCATCCCAGTTCAACAAGATCACAGTACGATCCGTGTTTGCCTTTAACAACAAGCAACAGTATTAGGGATCCAGAAAACAGAACAGATGGGCACTCAGGCCAGGGGTACATGTCCATTACCATGCAAAGGACGTTTATGTCCCAACACATAGGTTGTGTGAATCAACGACCTGTGATATTAAAAAAAGGTTTGGAAGTCTGCTTGCTCTGTGGTCCATAAAATTCACCCTCTATTTGTAAAAGAGGGCATTCGATCCACAGTCGATCTCTGATCTACCTTTGAACTATGTCCAGGTAATAACATTTTACCTGGACATAGTTCAAAGGTAGATCAGATTCAACATGCTGAACAGCACAGTTATAATCAAAAGGTCTTTCAATGAATGAACCATAACCTCCAAAATAAACTATGTGGCTTGTAAATCATCTTAACAACCCAAAACGAATTGATTCAATAGGCACCTTTCAAAACTGCCCTTCACGTCTGATGTACTAAAAGGGTGGCTGGAAAACCTCACCAACTATACGCACCAATCTAGATTCAGGCTTTGCCATGGACCTAAATAAGCCCTTCCTGAGGCCTGAAAGCACCTTTTAGGATATCATTTAGACCCATGTGCAAAGTCCAGAGCCAAAAGTTCCTGGCATAAATAGCATTAGCAATGTATGTGTACTGCAAGATTTTGCCTTCAATTTATTTACACATCTTCACAAAAAATGGAGAACAATTTGAGCAAATGACATTCATACCTATATTTCAATTGTCACTTCAGCATTTTTGTGCATTTGCTAAAAACTAGTTATAATTGCCAGTGGCAATCACAAACCAGTACAATTTGCACTCAATCACCACTCCTGCTTTTATTGGATCTGCTGTACGAGGGACTAATCAGTGTATGTCAACAGACCCTATCTTGAATAGGATCCTTTCCTCTTAAGTTAGTCAATGAAACTAAACTGTACTTGCTCACTGAAGTTTGATCCTGGATGCCTGCTTTTGTTGAGATAAAAAGACGATCAAACGTGACCTCTTAATGCAAACCCCACTTCAATCCACCGGTGTCTTAGATGTTTCCTCTCTTTCATCTTCATTAACAACAATGCAGTCAAGGAGCTGGGGATGTAGTTTCTCAACAGGTCATGCTTTAGTAATCTGCCAGGGGTGCTAGCAATAGTTGGGTTGATCTAGTAAGGATTTTCATTCACAAATCCTAAACCACCAATCTTGGCTGCTAGCTAATTGCGATGCTTGGGGTCTGGCATCATACACATGCTCTTAGTTGTAATGTGTTCAATAAGCTGACCACCACCACCACCTAACAAAAATATCACCATGCTACTTCCTATGAGTATCTCAGCTTTTCCAAACAGATATCATTTTAACTGTGATGGGTTTATATGAAAAAATTCCTTAGAAGAGCCGCCAGTATGCGCTTCAAGTTAAATGGAAATCACTCCCAGCTTTCCCTAAAGAGTCTGTCGTGGCTCCTAGTGAGGAAAACTGACACAGTTTATTGTTTGGGACAAACAAAATCTGCTGGTAGGGTCAAGAACGTAATGGCACCTTTTGGGTGGGGTGACAGAAAAAGCCTGTGAAGGATGGACCCCCTAATCAGATCTAACGACTACTGACTGAATAGAGGTTAATGTGGGTCCTTCCTTCGGTCATCTGTGCAAACACCTCATGACTACCTTCACTAGGTTCAGACCACTGATGAAGCTGTTCAATTTTACTGTAACATGTGTTAGACCCACAAATGTCTTTGTAATTTCCTCTTGAAAGGAAAACCTAATCTTGAATATCAGCCAAGTATAGGCTGCCAACGTAATTCTATTAACAACAAAGTGGAACAAATTGGAGTGTGTAGTGGAAATGTTGTGTCCAAGAAGGTTGATCTATGTTGGTGGCCCTTTCACATAGCTGACTCTTTCAAATGCAGAGCCATCAAACACTGCTCTATTCACTGGGCTGAAGAATTCAGGAACACACCACTGTGCTCGAATAACGTCCTTTCACTCATGACCTTCTGTGGGTCAAAAAATAACTCTGAAGGTTGAGGAGGTTGCTATAAGTAATCCGAGGCAAGGCGTTTACTCACTCTTTTCTTCTGATGTAGCATATTATGAGGGGACACCAATGGCACAAAAAGCAATTGCCTTTTCCAATTTGCCTCCTTACCACTTCTGCAAAGACTGATTAGGCCAGGTGACAAGCTCTGACCCTGGTCAAAAATAAGGATTACTAATGAAGTTAGGGTGGAGAGCAGGTATATACTGGTAGGACATTTTTCTCATGTCTTTCAGCGTACAAGTTGAAGGCTGTTGTGGGAAGTGGTTGGTAGGAAGACCGTAATCCCAAATGTACTCTTGATTATTGGGTCATACATGTTTTGTGTATTTTGTTTTTTAAACTCGCGTAAGCTTTTTTTGCCTAGTTTTTCCCTGCGGAAGACTGGTCTGAGCAAAAAATGTCTCACAGACTTCAAAACTGGATATGTGTTGTGGCTATTTTTGTTGCGCTAGCAAAGTTCACCGTTTTTTTTACGAAACGGTATGGAAAATAAAGTGAGCAGGTATCTTGCTTCAGTTTTAAACTCAAGGTCATAGCTTGTGAAATGTATATGCAAACCATGGCCCATGCATATTTCATGTAATACGCACTATTTTTACAAAAAAATCAATTAACCCCTTCAGCGCGGCGCGGATTTCCGCGCCACACTGAAGGTTCCGTGCGCGGGCGGGGCCATGACGGAACGGTTCCGTCATGCGCACAGCGCAACCGACGTGCATGACGGAACCGTTCCGTCATGCGCGTCGAACGGGTTAAAATATATTAGCATGTGGGGGCGTGCCTTGACTTATAATAATAAGACTACTACTTATGAGGACCCTTCTCTTCTTCAAAAGTTCATTGATGGTTGCAGAGGAGCACATGCAATTTCTAGTTTATAAATCATATACATTCTCTAAACTGTTTGTTATTACTATATGCTGGTAATATGTTTCCCTTCTTTCTTTTATGTCTGTTCCATGTGTCTAGGGGATCTCACTGATATATTTTATGTGGTCTGATCCTCCACCTCGTGTTGCTTGCTTCAAAGTCTTGGCTGTGTCATCCCCCTTGTGTGCCTTCACCACCCTCATCTATTTGTTTGTCATAGTGGTGTGTTATTTTTGTTATTTTTTTAATTCTATTTGATATACTAGTTCTTCTTTTTTTCTTTCTTTTCTGTCTGTGATCCTATCCTTCCTTCTTTTTTTCTTCGAAATACTCACACTTTCTTTTTTATTCTCCTTTCATATTCTTTGTTCATTGCTTGGCTTTTCAGATCTCTCCTGAGAACCAAAAGATTATTAATTTCAACAATTTTTATTGTGAACAGTATGTTTTAAAACATTTAATATATTATAAAAGACTTTAAGAGTTGTTTCTTGGAACATGAAGGGTTTGGGTTGTCCTATAAAATGTCAAAGGGTATTAACTCATTTATCTAATTTAAAAATTAACATTGTCTTCTTGCAAGAAACTCATGTGGATGAATCAGAAATTGTCAAACGTAAAAAGCAGTGGGCTGGTCATGTTTTCTCTTCTCCAGGTACTGGCAAACATAATGGGTTGGCGATACTCTATAATGTTTGTACATTCTGGTTATTTCCCAAAACTTAGATTCTAATGGCAGATGAATTGTTTCTTCCATCACTAT
Source organism: Triturus cristatus (assembly GCF_964204655.1). Lineage (NCBI taxonomy): Eukaryota > Metazoa > Chordata > Amphibia > Caudata > Salamandridae > Triturus > Triturus cristatus. The sequence goes on along the minus strand of NC_140592.1, from coordinate 291,339,152 downwards.
CACTAACATTCCTATAACAATTTTCAATATATATGCTCCCACACAGTTAAATAGATCATTTTAGCCTGACATTCTATCCAAATTAATGACTCTCAATGTTAGTTATTTCATCTTTGAAGCGCTACTCCGGTTAGAACAGATTGGCTGTTGCTCTTAGCCTTTAATCATTGCCTTTGAAATCGCTATACTTTTAAAAATAAAAGCTGTGTTTTAAATATATGTTTACTGCCCTGACTGTTTGCACTATTTCTCGCTACACCCTGCACTTTGCACATTTTTTGAAAATCGTAAAGGTCACTTGTTGTAAAAATCTAATTACTTGAAAAGTCATTATTATCGCTGTTTTATCGTTTTAATCTTACCTGTTCCGATTTCCCGCCTCCTGTTAATGCTAGCCCGACCCTGTTCCGTCACGGCGTGTGCCGATTGCACGGAGGGTCAGTAGGGGCTTGTTCGTACTTCCTGCTTCTTGCGGAAGTCAAGGGACGCGCTCTAGTATTTCTGGCTCAATTCCTACTTAAACAGGGCGAGGGCGCGGACGCGCGCAGCGCTACTCCGGTTAGAACAGATTGGCTGTTGCTCTTAGCCTTTAATCATTGCCTTTGAAATCGCTATACTTTTAAAAATAAAATCTGTGTTTTAAATATATGTTTACTGCCCTGACTGTTTGCACTATTTCTCGCTACACCCTGCACTTTGCACATTTTTAGAAAATCGCAAAGGTCACTTGTTGTAAAAATCTAATTACTTGAAAAGTCATTATTATCGCTGTTTTATCGTTTTAATCTTACCTGTTCCAATTTCCCGCCTCCTATTAATGCTAGCCCGACCCCGTTCCGTCACGGCGTGTGCCGATTGCACGGAGGGCCAGTAGGGGCTTGTTCATACTTCCTGCTTCTTGTGGAAGTCTAGGGACGCGCTCTAGTCTTTCTGGCTCAATTCCGACTTAAACAGGGCGTGGGCGCGCGCAGCGGCATGCCGGTGGCGCGCCGAATGCGCGCCAAAGGCAAGCCCGTCTGCGCCCGTCCGCGACCGGTCGCATCGGGCGGCCATAAAACCCTGCTCTGACCAGGTTTGCTCTTTCTGGTTTTTGGCATTCTGCTCCCACATTTTTCTTCTTGTTATTACCGGGAGCTTTTGTTAAAATGGGCTTAATACAATACTCCAGTTCCCAATTGAAACGCCTCAACATCCCGCTCATTGCTAACTCAGGCTCTTATGAAACTGGCATGTTTCAGTGCCCAGAAATTAGGCGTCCTCACGACCAGATTTGTCGTATCCCATCTACCAGGTCAAAACCTCTCAACAAAAATAATGCTCTTTCTACTTCACTGACTGCCATCTATTTTAACGCTCGCCCTATTTCTAAACATGCCCTGGACGTATGGGATCTTCTGACTCTCATGGGCCCAGACATCTGTTTCATCACTGAAACCTGGTTACATGAGCATTCTTGTTCTGATTTACATGTGGCCCTTCCCCCCGAATATAAAATTATTCAAATTGATAGAAAGGAGAAAAGAGGGGGTGGGCTACTTATCATATACAAAGGAGCGTTTACTATAAGCATCCTGGACTCTGTATCTTGTAGCACCATTGAAATCTGCTCCTTTAAAATTGTCGGTCTTTTAAATGGTTCCTGGAGAGGAGCCCTGGTCTACCGCCCACCTGGCTCAAAGGACAATTTTTCCGATCAGCTAGTGGAAATCATCGCCCCTCATGTTCTGGCCTCAGATAAATTCCTGCTTATTGGGGACTTTAATCATCATGCGGAACTATCTGCCAATCCTGACACAGATAAACTACTCTCAGATATGAGCACCCTTGGTCTAGGCCAACTGGTAAATGGGCCCGCCCATTGTGCGGGCCATACGCTTGACCTTCTGTTCACTAATGTATTGGATCTGACTGTTGAAACTCCAGTACCATTAATATGGACAGATCATCACCTATTGAAGTTTGCCATCCCCTCCGCACCTAAAAAGAAATCTCATCCGGATAATGAGTCTGTATTTCGTAGACCCTGGCGTAAAGTTACCACTTCACTATTCAAAGATAACTTCAGCTTTTATCCCCTAAACCACGAATCGAGTGTCGACTACGATGTATTACAACTAAATAATGCTATCATAACCACTCTAGATCTAATTGCCCCGGTTCAGAACATTAGGCCCAAGATCAGAAACTCTCCTTGGTTCACTGATACACTTAAGGCCACTAAACCTTTGTGCCGTACTGCAGAAAAACTGTGGAGGAAAACTAGAAATCTTGTTGACCGCGACAACTATAAAAAGATGCATAATGGTTATATGCTTGACATCAAACTAGCTAAAAAAACATATTTGGTCAATAGAATAAATATGGCAGAAAATTCCTCTAAGGAGTTATATCATATCCTTAAAGAGTTCACAACCACTACCAACGCATCCACAGCGCCCGTCTCTCAAACGTGGACGGACTCCCTTTCCGACTTCTTCGAGGCCAAAATCATGAATATCCATCGTACCTTTCCGCCTACCCCTGCACATATTGACACTGACCTGGAAGTACTCTCCCAGATTCCACTGAGCTCAGGTGACCTTTTATTGAATTTTAGGGAATGTGACCTCAAGTCGGTCGCTGAGGCCATAACAAAAATCAAATCTGGCTTCCCTGATGACCCTTTCCCTCCTAAAATTTTCTCCTCACTGGCCCCTACAGTCCTGACCAGACTTGTAGAAATTTTCAATAAGTCCTTAGTAAAAGCTGACTTTCCATTGTGCTGGAAAAAAGCGAGAATTAGGCCTATTCTAAAAAAACCTTCGGCGGATCCAGAAACATTCTTGAACTATCGGCCAATTTCCCTGCTACCCTATTTTGGAAAAATACTGGAGTCTCTAGTAAATAAGCAGCTCGTAAATCATCTCGAGAGCCATGATCTTTTGGACCCCTTCCAATCCGGTTTTCGTGCGGCACATAGCACAGAGACGGCAATGATTGAGATCACGGACAATATCAGATTAGCCTTGGATAAGCAGCAGTCAGCCATCCTCATTCTGCTTGATTTGTCGGCGGCCTTCGACACCATCTCCCATCATATACTTGAACGCCGACTTTGGGAGATGTGGATCAGGGGGCCGGCCCTAAACTGGTTTAGCAGTTATTTGAGAGATCGCAAAACCATGGTCCAGATGGGCAACATCACGTCTAGTGAACGAACGGTAAAGATGGGTGTTCCTCAGGGCTCTATATTGAATCCCCACCCTTTTTAATCTTTATATGACCCCGCTGGCCGCTGTGATTAGACAATATGGCTTTGATGTCATATCTTACGCGGATGATACTCAGATTCTAATCACCTTGGGCCCTGACCCCGGGGAAACTAGGCAGCATTTTAAAGATTGTCTGATCCAGGTGGATGAATGGATGTCATCAAACCATCTCCAATTAAATGGAACTAAAACAGAGATCATGCTGTTTGGCAAAGCAGCTGACCGTTGGACGCATGACTGGTGGCCGTCTAGGCTCTGCCCATGCCCTTCACACAAGAACGTGGTCCGGAACTTGGGCTTCTACATCGACAATAACCTGTCTATGAGTGGCCATGTAAACCATGTGATTAGCACATGTTATGGTGTTATGCGGAGCCTGCGTAAAGTGTTTAAGTGGCTTCCTCTCGAGGCCCGTAGACCTCTAATACAAGGCCATATCATGAACAGAGTGGATTATGGCAATTCGCTTCTGCATGCTATTAATTCAGATTTCTTGGCTGAACTTCAAGTCCTTCAAAATACGGCCGCCAGGTTAGTCCTGGACTGTCCATACAGGACCTCGGCCCGCTTCTGTTTAAACACCCTTCATTGGCTCCCAGAAAGAAAACAAACTCTTTTTAAAACACTATGCTTAACTCACAAGCAAATGTATGGAAACGGTCCAAAGTATTGGCTGCCGAAACTTCGTTGGTACCAACCCTATAGGGCTCTGCGCTCCAGTGATGCTGCCCTGCTTACCCCCTTCAGGATTCACACTGCTAGGCAGGGTGGCCGTGCCTTCTCTTATTTGTTACCCTTTTCATGGAACAAGATGCCTTATCATCTCCGTAACATGCCTGATCACGGTGATTTCCATAAGAAGTTAAAGACCTGGCTCTTTGGCAATTAATCTGTGGCCCTCTTTTCTTTTCGGAGTGTTTCTGCAAGCGCCATGAGACTCTCTGAGTGATATGTGCGCGATATAAGTACCTCTGACTTGACTTGACTGAAACATCGATCTAGACCCCTTTACTGATCAACATTCCAACTCCAAATTCGCTCCATCATGTATGCACTCACAATTCACTTCTACCATAAAACAAAGAGCATTATTTGATGCCTCGAGAGTTTGTTGTCCAACCCTACAGGAATATTCATTTTTCACTACTGTTCATTTTTCTCAATCTAGGATTGATTCTTTATCTGTCTCACAACCTATTGCACAACACATTATACAATACGAAATTGGTTCCATAGAAATTTCTGACTGTGCTCCAGTTACATTTGGATCTTATAACACATATCCTTGGAAATAGGAGATGGCAGTTCAATAACTCTCTTCTTCTTGATACTAATTGCACTCAAGCGTTTGAAAAGTTTGCAACTAACTTTTTCATTGACAATGAAACATCCTACATTTCTCCCCGGAAAATTTGAGACACTTTCTAAGCTGTGTCTCGGGATTTCATCAGGTGTGGCTGGTCCATTTGGGCAGAGGTACCACGCCCCCTCCACCTTTTGCACCATTGGAACAGTGTCTTTCAGGCTGAACAAAGGTCAGCCTGACAGACACTGTTCACTTTCAGTTCAAGCAGCCAGGAGCCAGGCATGCACATATAGCACTGGCTTCTGGCTGCCGGAACTGAACTTTGGGCTGAGAACATCACAGCTCCTGTGGGCGTGACATTCTCAGCTGAGCATAGGCTCCTGAGGCCCTCCCCTCAGTGATGAGGGGTAGCGTCACTGATTGAATTGCACCTGGGTGCTTCAGTTTTAACCCCTGAAGCGCACAGGCTCAAGTGTCAATCAGTGACTCTTCGTCACAAAGTGGGGTGGGGTCAGTAGTCTCACTGACCCCATCCCACTCTGTGATGACGTTGGGACTGCTGCCTTCCCTCATTGACTGACCTTAGGTTAGCCAATGAGGGAAGGCAGCAGTCCCAAACCTTCTAGAGCCGCTGAGGCAGCACAGAGCTAGCTGCAGGTAAGTGTGTTTTGTTTTGTTTTTAAATTGTTTGGTGCGTGCATGCGTGCATGTATGAATGTTTGAGAAAGAGTTTTGTGGATGAATGTGTTTATGTGTGTGTATGCATGGTTGTAAGTGTGTTGTGTATATGTGCGTGTGTGTGTCCCGTCCAAGCCCCTCCCTTCAAAACTTATGGGCCGCCTCTTCATCATTTTCTTTGTGACCCAAAAGAAAAATTCATCCTCTAAAAAACATTGCTTCAAATTATGAATCAAATAAAACATTTAGAACACAACTCATAAATCTAAATCAAAGGCGTGTGTAGATGAATGAATCCAAGCCAATTTCGCTTTTAACAAGAAGTCAACAGAAATTGCTAATTCATATCTCCTCAAATCAGGTGCTAAATATTATGGAGGACAAAATAAATCCGGAAAATTACTTGCTAATTATCATAAAATTAATAAGAACCATATTAAAATAGAATCTATTCTACCTTCAACTAATTACCTTGTTCATAAAAATTAGGTAATTTTGACTGAATTTACTAATTATTTTAAGAATCTATATACTCCTGTATCCCAAGCTTCTACAGAAGATATTCTTCAATATTAAGACTCCATCAAACCATCTCAATCTCCAGATATTAATTTATTTTCCCTAGTTAAAGACATTTTAACTGAGGTTATTCTTTTCGCCATGCACTCACTTAAAAAAAGGGTAGCCCCAGGACCGGATGGTTTCATCATAGAATTTTATTTGCGTTTTCCAAATTTTTGCTCCCAACTGACATCATCTTTTTACTCATTTTATAACGTTCAAATTACAGGAGTTTCATTTCAAGATGCTGTAATCTGCCTTATTCCCAAAGAAAATAAAGATTTTATGATGTGTAAAAACTATAGGCCCATTTCCCTTGTTAATTTAGATCTTGATCTCTTACTTCCCCAGTAAATAGGTAGGAACCAATCTGGTTTTATTAAAGGAAGACATCTGTCTGATAAGACTGTTTTTCAATCTAATCGTATAGGCAGTCTTGTTCAGCTATCGCGTTAGACGCAGAAAAAGCTTTTGATTGAGTTGCTTAGCCCTTTATTTTTTCCACTCTTTCTTAGTTTGGTTTTGGTCCTAAATTTATAAGTCTTGTTTCTTTATGGCCTTATAGCTTCACAATTGTCTCTGTACAGGAGTGTTCGACAAGGCTGTCCTTTGTCCCCACTTTTATTTATTCTGGCTCTAGAGCTCCTTCTAATGAAACTTCATCTAAATCAGGATATTCACAGTTATCAATATGGAGATAATCAGTTAAAACTCTCTGCTTACGCTGATGATATTCTCTATCCTCTATTTTTATCTTGATGGTGCAGATTAGACACCCTAAAGATCAAGTCAGTTCCAATAATAATTTTTAACTTGTCTAATATTATTATAAAAAGACCCTGCTTTTATTTTATTTTTTAATCTAGTCATTATTATATATTTCTGGTGGAATAATAAGAAAGCTCTTATGTCCCTTTAGAAACTTAAATGTCCCAAACATTTGGGAGTTGTAAATTTCCTGATTTTCTTACTTATCATACTGCTTTCTTCCTCAAACAAGCTGGTTTTTCACTAAACGAGGTCTGTGCTTTCCAGTCTTCACTCTGGGTTGATATTGGATGTTTCTTCATTCATCCTTTTTCTCTTTGCAAATTCATCTCTTTCTCTCAGAAACTTCTTTCAATGTCTCATACTATTTTTAAGAATACTTGTAAGCGTTTACGACCTATTTCTGTCCTCCATAATAGTTCTAAAAAACAATTTCTCAAGTCATCAATTTGGCATAATAAATATGTTAAAATAAATAATAAAACCTTTTTGGGGAAAACTTGGCATATGGAAGGTCTAAAAACGATATATCAACTTTTATATTTACAGAAGCTCAACAATGGTTTTCCTTCCCTTCTTTGTTTTCAATCAAGCATGCCTTTTTAATATCAGCCATTCACTCTGCTTTTGTTAGCTAGCCAGATGACACCTTTTCCATCACTCCCTTCCCTCAATTACCTTCCTCTTTACTTCCCTTCCCTTCTGCATCAGAAATGTACAATACATTTACTGCTCATCCTGAAATGAGAAATAAGACAGATGTGGAATTACAATGGGAGCATGACTTTGACACTTCTTTCTCAATTCCCTCATGGAAGAAAAGTTGGCTCCAAACATAGAAATCCTCAAGAGCAGCTAATACTATTAAAACTTTATTTTGTATTTATAATTGACTAATGATTACACCTACCACTTTACAGAAGATATGTCACACATACTCCTCTTCTTGTTGGTCTTGCAACATCTCTCCCTCTGACCTCAAACATATGCTTCTTAAATGGACCTCCACATATCAATTTTGTCTGAAATCTGGAAGCAGATAAATAATGTTCTTAACACACATATCCCTTTTAAATTCAAACTTTTATTTTTAGATAGATTTTCAGAAGATTGGTCCTTATAAAATGATAGAATTATCATATTTGAATTACTTCTTGCAGTAGCATTTCAGCAAATACCTAAGGAGCTGATTACGATTCTGGCGGTCCATGAACCGCCAGACTCACGGTGGCACTACAGCCGGAAAATAACTTTCGGTGTCATTTCGGCGGTGGACTGCCGGCTGTGCCAGGGAACTGCTGTTCCCTGGCGGTGGTGCGGCAGAGGAGCATTACAATATGCTGAGTGGGACTTGGGCAGTCCCGCCAAGCATATTTCGAATTCCTCCACCATCAACCTTTTCTTAGAGGTGAGCCTGCCACGAAAAGGCTGGCGGGGGGAAACAGAGAGGGCCCCTATAGGGCACCCCTGCCCCCCCACCATGAGGATGTATTCAGGGGGGCAGAGCATGTTCCCGACTGTCTGCTTTCACCCCCAATTCCAGCACAACATGAACTTCACAGTCTAGAACTGTGCTGGAACATTTTGCCATTTCCATTGTGGTGCCCTTTATCAGGGCACTGCTGTGGGAATGGCAAAAGGAACGTCCACCTGCACGAGCTCAACTTGTAATCAGGTGGGCGGTGTTTGCGCATCTTTGACAGTGCTGTGGCGGAGCTAAGCAGGCGCAGCACCGCCAAAGTCATAATCAGGCCCTAAATCTTGGAAAGAATACTCTAGATTTTCAAGCATGGTGGTATAGTGTTTGCTATAATCACAGACTAGATAGAGCATGTGTTAATCCCATATCATTCACCATTAAAAAAGATATTCTTTTGCTACCTGTGATGACTTTCCTGTACTCCTCAGCACAATCGACCATCATACATGAACCTTGATTTGAAGAAGTTCCCAAACCCCCATGATTTCTTTATTATTATTACTCTTAACTGATATTTATTCTGATATTATTGTATTTTTCTCACTCATGTGTTTAGTAATGATATTGTATTTAGATATTTATTCATAGGATATTTTTGTTTATCTTATTTATATTTTTCTATTTATAAGATGTTTTAGGATTCCTTTTCTACTTACAATATTTTATTTGGTTGTAGTTCATTGATTGTACTATATTAAATACTAACAATCTTTTTTTTTTAACTGAAAAAATATATTTGAATGTGTTGCAAAGTTTGCCACATGTTAGAAACTGTATGGAAAATACAATGAGAACGTATCTTGAGAAACTTTTGTGCATGAGAGCATACCTCTCTTGGAATTGTCGTTTTCCACACAGATGGCAGCCTATATGAATTTCACGTATTCTCACAAAAAAATATGCATACAAATAAAGAAGTAGGTAATATAGACTCTTAAGATTCAGTAAGCTGCTAATGACTTAACTATTCAAATTTGTTTTTTTAAATGGAACTCTTTAAAGTCATAGGTAGCATCAAGGGACAGTGGATATGGGCTCCATCCTACAATTGAAGTCACCTCTCCTCTCATCAAAATATATATTGTTACTTCCTCTAATGCGCTGGCTCTGCAGGAACCACAAAATAACAGGTAGTGTCTTAAATAACTCCCTGATAAAGCAAGAATTGGCAAAGCCTATAGGTATGGCGTTGGCTGCCAGTCTCTTGGTTTTGTCTCTGATTGTTTTATTTTTGCAAAACGTAATTGTTGGGTACGCTGCTGCTACTAGTTAATCTAAAAAAATGTTTTAATGAAAAGATGTCTTTGGTCTCAAAGAGCACTTTTTGCTATAGATGTCCCTGGTACTGGAGGAGCTACTTATACAGTACATTTATTTAGTTTAATGATTACAAACAAAGAAGGAACCATTTTACTTTCCTAAAGGTTCCTACAATGTGCAGAGCCCAGTTATCAGATATCTTAAATAGCAACAGGGCAAGGGTGACATTCAAAAAAAGGCTTTCTTTGTTGTTGCTTGGAACCACTGAAGCTAATAAGCAGCATTCAGCTGTGAAAATGTTTTCTGCTTGTGCCTTGATCCCCAGCAGCGTGTGCATATGATCATGCAGAATGTTTCCGTACTAGTGCACACTACAGTGGAGGGTTTGTCCCTTTGTATTGACTTGCCAATATGCCGCCTTGTTTGGTCCTCAGGAGGGCGAAAGATTTCTCGGGAAATACAGTGTCAATTTATTTTCGTCTTCAGTCTCCCGGTTGGGATTGTTTTTGAAAATTACATTTTGTTTGTGGAGCTGATTAAAGCGTCTCCTCGCAGTGAGGGGTAAAAAAAGGAGAGCTGGGCCTTCGGGATGCGGCGATTCAGTGACTGAATTCTCTGATTGCGTCACAACCACTTCCACTCATATCTGATCACAGCTCTTTAACTCTTCCAGCAGTTGGAGGGAGGTGTAGGGGGGAGCAGATGGGGCGGTTGGATAGAAAACCCCGCTTCCATTTGGGAAGTATCAAAGCAAGATTTCATAAAGCAGGTGCAGAAAACACCCAGAGGATTCCATAGAAAACCATATCTACTAAAGTTTTATGACTAGCCTTTTACTAAAAATCTAGCACCAAATTAAATCAGGCACAATCCCGGCACACGCTCAAGATCACGTGACCTTCAAATATGTAATGTATAATCCATATAAACCTACCCTTTTTGTGTGGCTTACCCATGGGAGGTTATTTTACATTTGAAATTTGTTCTGGAGTAGGTTGTGCCTCGAATAAAAATCTCATGCAAGACTCCGCACAAGTAGAAAAAAACGAATAAAATACTTTGAAATCAAAAAAAAAAAAGACTCCGCACACTCACCTTTGCCCATGGCACAATGTTTAGCATTACTCTAACGCAGCATTTTTAGCACAAGCTTGGCTGGTGAAATTAACAGCACATAAGCTGGGACTGGTGCAGGTAAAAGCTGTGTGGCGGGGGGCAGGGTGGGGAGAGTTGACAGAGACGACGACTAGGGAAAAAATAACATTTAAACAAAGAAAACCACTTGCTTTACGCTCGCCGCATCGCCGAGTCAGCGATGCCGCGAGCCCAAGGTAAGTATTTTTCTTTTTTTTCAATTTTATTTTCCCTCATTGTCGTCTGCCGATCCTCCCCCTACTCCACCGCGCCACTCTTAACTGCACCGGCCGCGGCTGCAGAACATGATTCTTGAGAACAAGAACATCACAAGGGGGGCTTGGGGGGAGCGGCCGACCTAAGGGAGGTCCCCTCCAAGGGCAGTTTGGGAGGGGCGTGGGGAGTGGGGGGTAGCAGGCCTCGGGCCGGCCATTTTAATTTTGGGCTTCACATTTTTGTAGCCTAAAGAGAGCCCAATGGGAGCCCAACCATAAGTGGGTTGGGCTCCTGCCCTCAGCCACCATTTTAGTTTGGTGACCTGGTGGCTGGGAGCTTAGGTGTTTTTCTTGGTTTTTTAGAGTTAGTGTGTAGGATTAGTTTCAAGCGTTCTTGGGAAGTTAATCAGCTTCAGGTGTGCAGTATGCGTTTTTCTTGCAGGATGTCTCGGGAGGATTACCGAGTTCTTGACGCCCTCCGGCTCCTGAGTGAGGCGGGTCGGATGGACCTTGTCGTTAGGCCTCGGCAGGTGTGGCTGCGGCAGTGGCCGCCTGCACGTCTCCGAAACGCCCCCGGACGTCTCCAGCATTTGTGAGGCAGGCTGTGTTGGGGAACACGTCGGGGGAGGCGGGCGGGTCAGGGCGCGGGGAGAGGTCCATGGTGGGGCGGGGTACATCTGCTCCTGTGGAGTTGGAGCTCTGGAGCGTGGTACACGAGCCGCTTCCACCCCCTCTGCGAGTGGGAAGCGGCGGGTGGTCGAGCAGGCAAGCGGCGCTTTCCGCAGCTGTCTTTTATTATGGACAGAAGGGCGTCGGGGTGGCGGGGCAGGCCACTGGCCCGGGACCAGGGGTATCAGCGGGATTATCTGTCTCCGGCATCGGGGAGGCAGGTGGGGCGGGCTTTCTTTTCCCCACGGGCACTCTGGGTGCATATATCGTGCCCGGCGTTGGGGAGGGAGAGGAGGGTTTGGAGGCTTTTGGCACGGCACTGTGGGGGAAGGAGGGGGATAGCTTCCAATCCCCGGGGCGGACAAATGAGGAGGCCCCCTTTTTGGGGGGAGAAGGCATTTCTATTGGGCGGCATGTGTCTAGTCCCCTGCTTTTCTCCCCACCCGGTTCTGTCAGGGGTGAGGTTTTGTCTGTGGGGGGGAGTTCCTTGGGGAGGGGGAATGGGCACAGGTGGGGAGGTGGGGCGGCATGCAGAGTTTTGTGCCTAACGGGGTCCATAGGGTGGACAGGTCTGCCTCACAAGCATAGGGTAGGGGGCCGATGGGGGATTGGAAAATGGATGCGGTGCTGCGGGGATAGAGGTGGATCGGTCAGTGGATTTAGATCCAGCTGGGGAGGGCCCGGCGTGGGAGGTTTTGGATATCTTTCCTTGTTGGGCAGAAGGGGTTCAGGGCCTGGGAGGGTAGGGGTGTCTGGAGGGATGCCGCCCCCGGGGGAGAATGGTGTGGGCCCTAAGGGTGCTAGGTGGCTGTCAGTGGGGGAGGGGGCACTCGGGGTTTCCAAGGGTGCAGTGGGGGGCAGGGCTGGTGGGGACGGGGGACCCGCTTCTGCGGTAGTGCAGGCAATGCTGGAGTGGAGTGGGGAGGAGGAAGGGGGGATTCCCCCCCAGGGTGAGTATGGTCAGGTCTGGGCAGGTAGGGCAGGACACGGGCAAGCGAGCCAAGGTTGGTTCGCCGGGCTCGCTGGGTGAGGGGTTACCAGGCAGCAGTGAGGGGCCCAGCACATCAGACCAAACTTTTTCTTTGCAGGTCAGGGAGCGTTGGAGTGCTGCGTACTCAGTAAGGCGGGGTGCGGCCCAAGTACACCGAGGAGAAGGGAGGGTAGAGTCCAGTACGGGCGCAATCTATACTGGCAAGGGGATCCTGTCACAGCCAGCGCACGAAGGTCCAGTACGACCTCGCTGGCCCCAACCACACGCCCCACGAGATGGTCGGCCATATCAGAAGAGACAGATTTTCAGAGAGGTCAACGCATGAGGGAGTATCGGCGTGTACAGTCGGCTCCCCTGCATGGTGGACATGAAAGGGCCATTAAGGCCGGCATAGGGCAGGTTGGGCTCAGTAAGGCCCAGGGTGTGAATTTTGCTGATGAGGTGTTTCAAGCAGATGAGCCTATTGTGCTGGATTACGATGAGGGCAGCCCGAGGAAGGGGAAGTGAGGGAGACGGAGAGGGGGGTCTCTCTCATGTTTTTCATAGTATTTTACAGGCACCGGCAAGGGCGACGGTTAGAAAAGCAACAGCGTCTGGATCCAGAAGAGAGCACGGCCCCTCTGTGAGGTCTCATAGGACAGTGGATCACACGGAGTCAGTGGTGTGGTGGTCGGCGCCCGTCCGGGCACCCTCCTTAGAGCCAGGTGAGATTAATAGACCACAGGCCAAACTGAAAATGGTGTCTGTGGGGACAGGAGGTGAGGGGAGTGTGGGAGCTGAGGGGAGACTACACAGAGGTAAATATGTCACGGACACTGGGGTTGTGACGGAGGAAGGAGGGGCAGATCAAGGCATGAAGATGGAGAGTGGGACCAACACAGAGGGTGCGGGGGCAAGGAGCCGTTGCCGAGTAAGGAATTAAAGATTAAGAAACTGCCATATATGGGAGTGACAAAGCCCTTGGGGCTCACTTAATGCTAGCCACCAAGGAGCGTATTTGGAAAGGGGAATACGTGGAACTGCTGAAGCTCTTGCACAGGGAGGTGAGGTCCAAGGAGGGCTCTAAGGAGGAGGATTATGAGCTGGCCAAACGGCCTAAGGTGCCGGTGACAATAGAGAATTGGACAGCGGCGTTTTTAATTTACGCCAGTGTTTATTGTGAAAAGTTTCCCGAGCGCTGCGTAGCCCTGTTTAAGTACATGAACGTCATTAGAAAGGCACAGATCACAGGGGGGGATACGCTTGGGCCCAGTATGATGAGGAGTTCCCGGCCCGAATGGCATGGGATCCAGAGGCAAAGTGGGGGGAACTGGACACAGATTTGTGACAACACACAATGGGATCTGCCACAGGCGGTAAGACAGTGTTCACGGCTAGCGGTTTACCACTGGTGTATTGGCCCTTTCAGGGGAAGCCCACCCGTCAAGGGGTGGGAAGCGCTGCGACAACACAAACTGGGACAGTAGCGTGCTGGGACTTTAATAAGGGCCTATGCACAAGGGAATACTGCAAGTTTCGGCATGAGGGTTCAAAGTGCAGGAAGCGCCATCCCCTTTGTTAACTGTTGGGGCGTCAAGCCACAGGGAAATCAGCAATGGCAGCAGGGAGGTAGCAGCACCGCTAGTCCCTTACAGCAATTCCAGAGCAATAGGGGGGGGCAAGGGGCTGCAGGGGGCTGGGCCCAAAGGCTCCTATGCCAGTTAGACTGGCGAAACTGGTTGAGGGCTTGCAGGGGTATGGGGACTTGGGGGTGAAGCAGGTGCTGATTGAAGAGTTCCAGTGGGAGTCTCATTTGGGTGACCGGGGGCCAAGACAGAGACGTTGGGCAGATAATTTGAAATCAGCGTCAGAACACAAGGTGGTAGTACAGGAGAAATTGGACAAAGAGGTGCGTGAAGGGAGGATGGCAGGCACCTTTAATGATTGGCCAACAGAGAACCTGATAATATCACCGATTGGGATTGTGCCCAAAAAGGAAGAAGGACAATGCAGATTGATCCAACACCTTTCATGGCCTAAGGGGTTTTCAGTTAACAATTTAATTGACGAGGAGGCGGCCTCAGTTTCATATTCCTCAGTTGACGTGGCCATGTCACTAGTGGTGACCGCCGGCACGACTGCAGAGATGGCAAAGTGTGACATAAAATCATCTTTTCAGTTGCTTCCAGTTCATCCAGATGATTGGGATCTTCTGGATAACCATTTGGGGGGAAATGGTACGTGGACAAAGCTTTACCGATGGGTTGTTCTATGTCATGTGCTTTATTCGAATGCTTTAGCACTTTTTGCAGTGGTACTTTACGCAACACACAGGTCACACATTGGTGACGCACTGTTTGGATGATTTCTTCTTTGTCGGGGCACCGGGCTCCACGCAGTGCCAGACAGCTCTGGACACCTTCCATGAGTTCATGGGTGACCTGGGGGTGCCATTGGCACCCGAGAAGACAATGGGTCCTTGTACGGTGATGTCATTCTTGGGGATTGAGATTGATTCAGAAGCAATGCGGGCTCACTTGCCGGAAGACTAGAAAGTTACAATGTTGCAATTGTTGGAGGGTATACTGTCCAAACAGAAGGTGACAGTGAAGGACATTCTCGGTCATCTTAGTTTTGCATGCAGGGTGATCAGAGCAGGAAGGACCTTTTTCAGGCGTTTAGGGCGGGCATTGGCAGGAAAGCATTTGGCTCAACACCACGTTCGATTATCAGCAGGGGTGAAGGAGTATTTGCGCATGTGGTCAGTATTTCTGCAGTCTTTTAATGGAGTGCCTTTGGTGAGGGAGGAGGACATACAGTGGGATGTGCAATTCGTTTTCTGATGCGGCAGGCGGCGAAGGATTTGGCATCTATTGGCAGTGCAGGTGGTGCGGTGAGCAGTGGCCACGGCAGTGGAAGGATGGTGGGAGGAGCATAGCTTTCCTTGAGCTTTCCCCATTACTGGTAGCATTGACACTGTGTGGCGAAGAGCTGGCACACAAAAAGGTGTTGTTTCGGGTAGACAACCTGGCAGTGGTGGAGATCATTAACAGACAGTCTGCAAGAGATGAGCAAATTCTGAAGTTGCTGCGGGTTTTTGTGCTTGGCTGCCTCAGACACGACATTGCTTTCAGGGCATTGCATATACCAGGTGTGGACAATGACATAGCGGATGCTTTGTCTCGTTCACCGTGGGCTGGCCAAGGAGGCGGACAGGACACCGACCCCGATGCCGGAGCACCTTTGGTATGTGGGCAACGTAGGGTGTTACAACTGGTGGTAGGCTCTCTGTCAGCTTCTGCATGGGCGGCATATCAACTAGCCTGGAGGGACTGTTTGGCATCCGGGGCACGTAAACGAACGGAGGTCTGGCGTCGGGCGGAGAATGTAATCCAGTTTATCTTGGCACTCATTGATAAAGGCCTCACGAAAGTTACCATTGCTGGAAAGTTAGCAGGCATTGCGTTCATGGGGAAACTACTGTGGGGATACACTCCGACGGTGGGAGAGATGGGTAGGAGGATGTTTGAAGGGTGGGCTAGGGAGAGGGGGGGAGAGTGTGGCGCGTCACCCCCCTTCCTGGCAGAAGCTTGCGTGTATATTGGAAAAGCTGCCAGCAGTCTGTAGGAATGATTTTGAGGCCTGTTTATTTTCTACCCTTATGGTATGGATGTTTTTTGGGGCTTTCAGGGTGTCAGAACTCCTGGGTAACAAGGTCAAAAATGTCATGCGGTGGGAGGATGTGTCCATCGGGGAGGAAAGAATACATATTTGGTTGGCCAGTTCAAAAACGGACCAGAGGGGTTTGGGAAAATGGGTTAGGTTGGAAGCGGCTGTGCCAGCTGCAACGTGCCCCCTTACATGGGCCCGACGTTTGCAAGCTTTGTCGAGAGGCTTGGGACCAGTGGCGGTTTTTATGCTTGCTAATGGAAAGAATGTAACTGAGTACCAGCTGCGCATGGTGTTGCGGAAAGCTTTGTTCAGCATTTAGGTGGATGGGGCGGAATATGGGACTCATTCCTTCAGGATTGGGGGAGCAACGAAAGCGCATAACAGGGGCAGGATGCGAGGGGACATAATGAGGCTGGGGAGCTGGTCTTCAGACTGTTATCATCGGTATGTACGGCAGAGTGCAGATGAGGTGCATGCGCCATCCTCTTTTGTGTGAATCTCATTCCTTTTTCTCGTTACAGGTTCGGTGGCTGGGCCCCAGGCGAAGGAACTGACCATTTGGATTGTGGGGCATTCTTTTATCAAATGGGCACAGGTCCAGGCATGTCAGTGTTATTTTGGTGCAATGTTGGGCTTTAATGAACGTTTGTTTAACATTGTTTGGAAAGGTAAAGGAGGGATGCGGTGGAAAGAATTGTTACCGTGCCTTAATAAATGGATGGTGCAGGGGCGGTGCCCAGACGTTTTGCTGATTCACCTGGGGGAGAACGATTTGTGCGAGGTGAAGGGTGTAGTATTGATGAGGGCCATGAAGAAGGACTTGTCGAGGTTAAAGGAGCAATGGGCTGGGTGCCACGTTTTGTGGACAGAGTTGGTCCCGCCCAGAGTGTGGAGAGGTGCTTTGAACCCGAGGGCCATTGACAGGGCTCGAAGGAACGTGAACTCGGAAATGTCTTGGTTCTGCCGTTATCTTGATTTTGGAAGAGTTACACATACAGAGTTGCGTTTTGAGGCTGTGGAGTTTTTTAGAGGTGACGGGGTACATCTATCAAGGATGGGCATGGATCACTGCTTGTTGGATATTAGGGAGGCGTTAGCAAGATGTTTGAGGGTTCAGGCGCATTCCGATTAGACTAGCAGTTGGCCTAGTTGGGGGGCAGACAGGGGGGGTAGTTTCTCTCCCCCCCAGCTTTCTGGGTGGCGGGGGTTATTGGAAGTTTTTGTCAAGGTTGACAGCGGTTGTTGGGTTATTGTTGGATTTGGGTTATCGTCATGGAAAGGGTAGGCAAGTTAAGTTATAGTTAGGTTACGCAGGTCCGGGGTTTGACGGGGGGTAAAGAAGCAGGCAGGGGAAGTTGTTTAACGGATGGGTGGAATTTAAAGTGTTTATGTTTTGATGCGTTGATGTATATGGTTGTAATGTTGTAATGTATGGGTGGGGGCGGGTTCAAGGAAATGTTAGGGGCGGGGCAGGGCTAAAGGTCAGGACATGGTTGTTTAGTGAGGTTTAGTTTTGGAAGGCGTTTTGCAGAGGAATTTTTAATGTGATGCGCACCTGTTTCAATAAAGCAGCCTTTTACACACATCACCGAGTTTGTGGTCTGCTATCTCGCCCCACCCCTCCCTCCCAAATCATGTAAGGGTGCAATTAGGAGATTCCAGAGGAGGCCAAGAAGTGGAAACCCAGTTTTATGGCCTGACCAGGGCCCCTTCCAATGGGCTGATCTTTTAGTGCAGCCAGACCAGATAGGGTCCTGCGTTAAACGCCTCCCAAGAGCAGGCACCCGGGTGGCGGGAAGGACAGTAAGCCTGTTAAAAGCGAGCACCGTGATCGGTTTGCAGCATACAAATGGCCCAATCACAAGGAGGGCCTTTGTTCATCATAGGGTTAAAGGGGGCAAGCGGCAGCACTGTTCTTCATGTGCTGTGGTCCCTGCAAGATTGGCACATCCACCCATACCAGATACGCTGGCATCGCAGCCATGAAATTAGGAAAGGGGGCATGGGCAGAGACAGCACAGAAGAACAGCTAGATGAGCGCAATTGCCTAGAAAGAGGAGCTGCTCAAGTACGTGCCCTTGGGACGCCTTACGGCAGGGTCAATGTTGAGCAGGCAATTGGTCAGGAAAAGGGGTCAGCACAGGGCAGACACAGCACTTGCAGCCTGGGCCAGGCACAAGGGCTGCCCACATAAATCTTGGCAGCAAGGTGAAGCCTATGGGACGCGTAGGCGCTAGACACCCATAAGAATGAGAGGCTTTCGCTCTAAGCTCTATAAGAGGGTGCCATCAGGGCAATGGACTAAATAAAAAGGCTTCATGGTCAAGTCAGTTTTCAGAGCAAGTTCAAGTAGTGATAATGTTCATAGGACAATAACAGTTCAAACATGGAGTATTTTTTTCATGGCTGCAGCGTGACACTTAGGATTGTGAGTTTCTGCATTTAATGAGAATATGAAAGCTAATGGGTGATGTTAAATGCATGTAATTGTCATTTGCTATGTTTTAGCCTCGTTTGCACATATTCCATAGATGTGAAGGTCACTCTGTGAGGTAAGGTGATGTAATGTGGGTGCAGTCACAACACACCAGGTCCGAATTTTGGGACTGAGCAGTGCATGTCAGGGGCAATATTGATAAAGAGGGCGGGGCTGTGTGGTGCATCAGCAGAGATGTGGGAGGGGCCAGGTTGTCTTGGAGGGCCATGGTCAATGTATTGCAGGGGGTACTGTCATTGACTCTGAGCTGCATGGGGGGTGAGAAATTTACCCGATTGGGCGGTGGTGTGGTCTTAGCAGGGGCACAATTATGTACACGTTGGGGGTTGTTGTTATAATACTTGTGAGCATACTTTCAATAGGTGAGCTGAAGGGTGAGATGGAAAGGGCAACAAGGCCAATGTAAAGGGGAGCTGGTTGCTTTGTGTTCATCGCTAACTTCTTCTCTCTCTAGGATGGCAGCAGAGTGAGTTTGCCAAGCAGTGAAGACGTCCATGGGTGAGCTCCCAATGGCACAACATGATGCATCACAGACCGTCAGTTGTAGTTGAGGCAACTATGGGAAGAAGCTCAAAGGTACGGCATGGTTTGGGTGATGAGCAGAGTCTTGAAGTGCCTGGAAACATCCAGTTCTAGCAAACCACCAATGATGACAAGGGGGGCGCAGGTCAGTATTAAGGACAACTTCCCAATGTCAAAAGAGACACTTGCGGCACTACATATCCTGAGGGTAATTTTCCAGTGCCCAGTTAAGCAGAGCAATGCAGCTGGGGCATGTGATCGCCACCAATGCAGGTGTGGCATTAGAGATATGAAAATGGGAGTGCTACGCAAGTAGAAAATTGTTAGTTCCTCGTTTTTGGAGGGATGTAGTTTGGCAGAAAGTGTATGGCATTCAGGGCAGGCAAAGTCACTCATGACCCCAGATGTGCAGTTTCCTGTTCTTGCAGTAGTGCAAGGTTTGGTAGTGGCAGGTCAGCTCCTCCAAGCAAACCTGGACAGTTTTACGGCTCGAAAACAACAGCAGACAAACTTGGGAGCAATTATGGAAAAGGGTGGAGCCAGTAGTGGGGTTATTCAGTCACCTCATATGCAATTTAGCAATGCTGGGGCACAGGAGTGGAGGAGGCTTCATTAGCCAGCCAGCCATGATCGATGCTACCTGTCCATAGTGCTGAAGCCAACCTATTGGGTCCAGTACAAGCTCCCCAGCAAGGGGCAGCAGTTGGGTCATCACTCTCAGAGACAGTGGGTCAACCTCGTGAGTTAGGTGTTACCGGAGCGGGGTAATCTCACTGTCACCTTCACTTGGACAAGCAGGGGCTGCGATCCCCCACTATTTGTGCAGAAAACAGGGGCAACTGCTATGATTTTTGGGAGCAACACCCCTACAGTGAGCTCTTCAGGTTCTATTTTCAGGTATGTCCCCATTGAAACCAAAGAAATGGTTTGTAAAGGGGAATTCAGTGATGTGTTTCACTTGATCAATGCAGGGGTGTTTCCAGAGAATGGCAAGCAAGGTAAGGATGGGATTCCACCCAAAGAAGGTGTAACTGGAGAGATCATTGAAGATTTGGGTGACAAGTCTCACCATTAATGCAGTGATCTTCAGAGAGAGATTCCCCACTTTGGGCCCCTAAATCATGAGTTACATTTTGCTGATTTATAGAGCATCAACTGATTACTCAGAGACAGCTTTATTTCAGTATGATATGATTATCAGGCAGATGAAGGCCTTCAGGTCAGAAATTGCCTGGGACCAGAGAGAGATTAATCGGTGGTATGCAGAATTTGAGATAGCTCACAGACCATTCAGATTAGACCATTTCTTTCACGTTCCACGCACCATCGACTCCAGAGCCTAGATACTCCTCTGTGACCTCAACTTTCACCTGGAAGACTGAAACAACCCCTGCTCCACAGCCCCTCTCAAATGTTTGACCAACATCAGACTCACCCAGCTTGTCTCAGAACCAACACCCACCGCAGGACACACTCTGGATCCCATCTTCACCACAAGCGACAGCATCAAATACAACTCCACAACAACACCTGACCACTCCATCATCCACTTCCAAATCAACACACCTGAAGTCAACACACCTTTCCAGGTTCAGCATTC
Source organism: Triturus cristatus (assembly GCF_964204655.1). Classification (NCBI taxonomy): domain Eukaryota; kingdom Metazoa; phylum Chordata; class Amphibia; order Caudata; family Salamandridae; genus Triturus; species Triturus cristatus. The sequence goes on along the minus strand of NC_140592.1, from coordinate 291,318,569 downwards.
CAAGTTGCAGCTGGGACAAAATCACCGAAGCAGAATAGCTAGGCGCCCTAAGCACGGATCAACCCAGCACCATAGACAATCTCGGCAAGGATATCAATAACTTCAGCAACTGGATCAAGAACTGTGTGGACACCCTCGCACCAGTCAAACCCAACAAGCATAGTAGATTAAACAAGCAGGCCAGCTGGTACACAGAAGACCTCAGAGACACCAAACGGCATGGTTAATATCTAGAAAGGAAATGGAGAGCCTGCCTCAACACCACTGACAGAACTACCGACAAGGCTGCACTCAGACTCTGTCTCCAACAAATAAGAGATACCAAGAAAAAAGCACTATTGGACCACATGGAAGAAAGCTCCTACAGCTGCAAGGAGATCTTCTCGATCATCAAGGATTTTACCTTGCCATCAGTTACTGTCAACAACATCGCTGTTTCCCATCAACTCTGCAATAACCTATCCAACTTCTTCCACAGCAAAATCTCAAACATCTGTAGCAACTTCGCACACCAACTGAACCTCAGAAAACTTATCGCTAACCTACCCACCACTAACCAAGATGGCAAATTAACTGAATAGACAAACCTCACCAGAAACAAACAGCACAGTGGCAATCATGCAGCCTATCCACGCAGGGGCCCCAACAGACCCATGCCCCTATCACATCCACATCCTGGGAACATCAGCAACCAGCACCACCCTGACCCACATAATCAACATCATCACATCTGCCACTTTCCTGGGTAAATGGAAACTTCCCGAAATCAACACCCCCCTCAGGTTTCCCACATGTGACCTGAATCAACTGAGCAACTTTCAATCCATCTCCTGGCTCCCCTATCCAGCCAAAGTTATTGAGAAGGCAATCGACAAGCAACTCATAACCCACCTCGAACTTCATAATCTTCTAGACAACAATCTATCAGGATTCAGAAAGAGCCACAGCACTGAAACAGCACTCATCGCAGCCATCAACAACATTTGAATCATCTGGACCAGGGAGACACAGTGAACCTCATCAAGCTTGAACTCTTTGCAGCCTTCAACACTGTAATGCACTGTTATGTAACCTGGATTTGCAGTTCGTGAAACTTCTCACCCATGATGGTTTCCATGTGCTGAGTAGGTGCAGGTACTGCAAGTAGGATCAGTTAAAGCGCCAGGTTTTCAGTTTCTTGTGGAAATCCATAAGTGACGCTGCTGTCCTGATGTGCAGTGGGGGGCCATTCTAGGTTCTGACTGTCAGGTAAGAGAAACCCCTTCCTCCTGTCTTGCTCATATGGAGACGTGGAGTGTGGGTGAGAGCGAGTGATGCAGAGTAGAGGTTCCTGGTTGGTTGGTGGAAGTGTAGACGGTGGTTGAGGTAGGTGGGACCCTGGTTGTGAAGTGCCTTGTAGGAGTAGGTGAGCATCTTGAACTGGCACTGTTTCTGAATGGGGAGGCAGTGTAGTTTTCGGAGGGGATGTGTGATGTCCATGCGGCAAAGAAGATTGAGGCTCAGTCTGGCAGCAGCATTTTTGGATGGTCTGCAGTTTGTGTAGCAGGTGTGTGGAGATGCCGCAGTGGAGGGCATTGCCGTAGTCCAGTCTGCTTGTGATGAGGGCCTGGTTGACAGTATTTCTGGTGTCAGGAGGGAGCCATTTTCCTGAGCATGCCATGTATGTGACGGAGGGCAAGGTGCTGATTTGATGTGTAATGGTGTGGTTGGTGTCTAGGCTGAAGCCCAAGTGGGAGGGTCAGGGGTTGGGGCCTAGGTCTGTGGGCTACCAAGTGGAGTCACAGGATTAGTTTATGTTGCTGAATATCAGCACTTCAATGTTGTCAGCAATGAGTTTGAGATAGTTGTCTCTCATCTAGTTGGCCACATTGGTCATGCACATTTTGAAATTAATTTTGGTGGGGTTGGTGCCTTTTGAGAGGGATAGGATGAGTTGGGTGTGATCGGCGTAAGAGATAATGTTGAGTTCATGGGTCCTAATGATGCTTGATAGAGGAGTCATGTATACTTTGAAGACAGTGGGGCTGAGTGAAGAGCCTTACGGGACTCCGCAGATGAGGTCCTTAGTTTATGAGGTGAATGGAGGGAGCTTGGCCAGTTGCATTCTTCTAGTCAGGGAGGAGGCTTTCCATTCGAGAGCTGGTCCTTGGATTCCGGTTTTGTGAAGTCTGGAAATTAGTGTGTTGTGGGAGACTGTGTCGAAGGCACGGAGAAATCCAGAAGGATAAGTGCAGCAGTGTGGCCTCGATCTAGTATGGTGCGAACATCATCTGATGCTGCGATGAGAGCCATCTTAGTGCTCTGGTTGCTACCGATCCTGATTGTGAGCTGTCGTGGAGTTCGTTTTGTTCAAGGTAGTGGGAGATCTGATGGTTGGTAATCTTTTCTATGAATTTGGCTGGTAAGGAGAGACGGGAGAAGGGTCAGTAGTTGGTGAGGACTTTGGTGTCCGTGGATGGTTGCTTGAAGTGTGGGGTGACTTCTGCATGATTCCAGGCACCCGGGAAAGTGGCTTTTATGATGGAGGTGTTGATGAAGGTTGTGAGTGCCATACTTATTTTGGGTCACCCTAGGTTGAAGAAGCAGTGGGGACATGGGTCCATGGGGCCCCCGAATAGAGGCCATTATAGCCGCTGTGTCTTCATTGGTCAACGGGGTCCACTCTATGATTGGGGAGACCTTAGTGGTGGAGGGAGGTGAGGTAGGGTGTGATTGAGGGTCAAAGTTCCTGTCAATTTTAGATACCTTGTCATGGAAGAAGTCAGAGATTTCGTTGTAGTGGCTAGTGACAGAGTGATGGAATTCCTTAACAATAGTGAAGAGCTCTTTGAATTAGATGTTGCTGGCTTCAATCCTTTGGGTCAGAACTTTCTTCTTGGTCTCTTTCAGTTTGTGGTGGTAGCTCCTGATTGAGGTCTTGTAGGAAGCTCAACTCTGAGAAGACTGAAGAACTGGTCTTTGGCAACAGGTCATCACCATTAGACTCCACCTGTTGGCCATTGAGGTAGGACCAACACCCACCAACCAAGCAAGATATCTAAGAATCATCCTAGATGACAAGCACAGCATGGCGACTCAAGTCAACGCAGTGTGCACCTCCTGCTTCCACATCTTACGCATGCTGCAAAAGATCTTTAAATGTTTGCTTCAGAACAGCAGACAGACGACCGGGCAAGCACTCATCATCCGTAGGCTTGACTATGGCAACTCTCTCTATGCTGGAATTCCCAAGCAACTCCTACACAGACTCCAGACCATCCAAAACACTGCTGCAAGGCCCATACTCACCCTAACACGCTGCACCCACATCACACCGCACCTCAGAAAGCTTCATTGGCACCCTATTCAAATGTTCAGCCAAATAAAACTTCTCACACACACATTCAAAGCCCTACACAACACAAGACCAGAATACTTGAATAGCCACCTACACTTTCACTAGCCCATATCTAGGAAATGGGAAATTTCAAATTAAAATGTTTGGTGTGGCATATGCCCTGTTTGATGATGTGCATTCTGCACTGACATGCCTGTGCCTGAACCTCGTGCTGGACAGGCTTGAAGGAAAATTGCTACCTCCTAACCAAAGTCAAATTGTGTCCTGGTTTTGTGGGTAAAAGTGGTTATGGGGTAGTACCATTGCACATGTGAGCACGCTATGAGTTAATACCAGTGCTGCTAAATATTCTCACTATTGAGCAATGCAGTGTTGTATATTTTCCCACAGAGCAGCTTTAACCATTTTTTTGTAATCTACACATGGATTTTGGTGTATTTCTAGATTTACTAACATTAGTAAACCTGCGACTGCATCAAAATGTTGTGCTTCCCAGTTGAGGTTTAATGAGGAGAAATATTTTTTCCTCCTTGTATTTTCCTCTTTCTATGTGTGCTGCATTGTGCAGCACACGTAGAAAGAGGAAAATGCCACAAGGATGTGTTTTTGTGCAGGAGGGTGCTCCTTTTGTGCTAAAAATAATTGTGCATTAAACACTGGCATTTTTGACCATGGTGCAAGGGTGCCTGCATTGGTGCTAGGCAGCACTCAGTGCGCCAGTGCAGAGAGAAAGCAGGAATGTGATTTATATAAGTAAATATGGTGTATTCCTGCCCTAAGCATTTGATGCAGAGCTGCAAGTTGTCTTGCTGCATTGTGCCAACGTTTTGTACATTTGCCTCCTATTATCTTGGTTGCTGTTTTGTCACTGGTGGAGAAGGATGCACTAGAAGTGAGCATCAGCCAGGTCTGTGGGTACAGGACAGCTATAATAGCAGCAGCTTGAATGGGGCCCAGGGAGCCTTTCCAGCATTGTGGCTACCTTGACGTCCTTCCTTTCTCAGACACAGTAAGGACGAGCCGAGTAGGTATTATACTGAAGACAAAGGCCCCGATTAACTAATGCATTGCACTGGGTTTGCGTTACTTTTGTAACACAATCCCGGTGCAAAGTGTTCTGCTGGGACTTACTATCCAACACAGCTCAAACTTGAAGAGTTTCCCAAAGTAACGCAAAGTTGAGCTATGCACTACTTTGCAATACTTTAGTGGGTACATGGGCATTCCCATGCAACCACCCATGGGTTTTGATACAAAACCCTATCTACAACTAGACTTATCTCCATAGTTGAAGATAAGGAGGCCCTGACAAAAAAAGCACATGGCTGGATAATCCTTAATGACTATGGAACAATGCAACCACAGGCATACCTTAATGTTGGCATGAACCTAAGAAAGAAAGAAAAATTTTTAAAACTGTGCCTGGGCGTAATCCCTGTATATCCTCACTTACCGCCCTGGATAAGGAAAAATCTTCAACCACAATGCCGCCTGTGTAAAGTCGGAAAGGAAGACATTGTACACGCGGTGTGCATCTGCCCCAAATTGAAAGATCTGAGATGCAAATTCCTGTGAGATTCCTTTAAAACTCACGGTATCCGGACATGCAGACAGGCAGTCAAACTTTGTTTCAATCCCAGCAAAACAAAATTAAACTGTCAGGTCGTAAAAAATGTTGACCTTCCTGGGGCCAGATACATGAGAGCCTGAGGACTGTTGACTTTAATAATGGTAAACTACAATCTGAATCACACTGGCAAACTCACAGGACAGAGAGAACTTTTAAACATTTTTTGGTTAACTGTCCTTGCTATTTTTTAATTTCCTTTTATAACGTTTTTATTCGATTTGTAAAGATTTTAATTAATCATGCACAAATAAATACTTACTTACTTACTATCAACAATTATTTGTAAGACGGGGAATTGTGCCAAAATCTTATGCCTCCTCTAGGCCGAAGTAACGTAGGGAAATGTTTTAATTTCTCCTGATTTTTCCTACTTTGCATGCGTACGTCATTGTACAGCACACAAAAGAGTAGCAAAAGTGTTAAAGGATAGTTTTTATACTGGAAGAGTCCCCTTCCAGTACAAAAACTTTTCCTTACAGAATGCACACATCCTTGCACTCTTTGCAAGGGTGTGTGCATTGTCGGATGGCAGCCTAAAGTGTGCCAGCAAAGCTAGAGCAGAAACCAGCACCATCATATCTTAGTAGATAAGGGTCTGTTCTCTTCTTCCCCTTTCACGCACGGCTGATCAGCAACTTTACTTGCTATACTGCTTTGAGCGATATTTCGTCAAATGGGCCAAAGTGTCAGTGTATACTCTGTCAGCGATGCCAGAGCCAAGCTGTCAAGCCCTCAGAAGCCTCAGTGCTCTTCCACAGTTTATAAGCTGCAAGGTCTCAGCAGACCTCACCCTCCCATCCACACGTGAAAGCACTTGCAGTCTTTCCAAGACCAAGTGGGAGCGCTTTAGAGTCACACTAATGTGTCAGCAAGTGCTACATAAGTGCAATGACAAGCTTAGCCAGGTGGGGAGGAGCACTGCAACAGATGCAGTGCTGGCACTGGGCTCCATTGTGTCTGCTGCAGTCTGTGGATGCCTTCTGTGCTTGTGAGAAATTGGAGCCAGGTCGCTGATCTCTCTACTTCTTCTATTCCCATTGACTCATTACCTGTTCAGGTTAACCATGCAGACTGGATTGATGCTGCCTGCTTTCTGAGCATTGCTAATTTTATTCATGAGTGTGGCAGCTGTTTTAATGTGTTTCTGTGCCATTATATCACAGAGATGGAAATGATTTCTAAAATTAATCTCCGAACAAGGACATAAGTACTTTGTTCAGCTGATGATGAGGTGCCATTCAAAGTGTCACAACTAAGGTATTGAAATGTCACACATAACCACACTGGCACCATGGAAATATCAAACAAATGTTCAATGAATAGCTGGCGGCTGTGTGAACTCTGTTATTCCCCATTCAGGGACTTAGCTAGTATTATTTCAGCAGATGTAGAAGCAGCATTATCCAGGGGTAACGGACCCATTGTAACCCAATAACAGCTGTCTTTTTCTGCCCAGTCAGGGCTGCCAGGTTGCCCAATTTCCTTGTTCGCGTGACATTTTTGCTGCTGTACCACTGCTCCTTTTGACACAGCAATGTTGCACAAGGAACTAAACATTAACCATAAAAATACTATTGTCTCTCAACCGTACATGGCAATAGACCAGATACCAACGGGAAACTCCCATGCATTCTCTTCTTATTGTTATGTCCCCTGCTGCTCAGCCAGAGTGACTGTGATATAATTAGAATGCGTAGGCTGCCTTCATACCCACTTTACCTGTAACCTTAGACTCCTACCTTACGAATAAACCTGATCCTGTTTCACCTATACTACCTAGCATCTTCATTTACCACGATATCCCACTCTCCTGTTGTAAAATGTTGATATGTGTGCTCAAGGGCCGGCTTGGGTGATGGCACATCTCCAGTTGACCCCAGCGTTTGTTGCTGTGGAGGTGAGCCACGAGGGTAACCTCTCAACACGACCCCCCAGGGAACGTCCCAGTTCCATTCAACGCAAACAGGTGGCCTCTCCAGTAATTGACTGCTTTACATAAACAGCGATCTGTAGTCATGAGCCATTGAAATATATATAAATCTATTTTACATTTATAAAAAACTAAAAAACTATAAAAATGATAGAGCAATTGAGAGCTAAACAGACCTATAATTTTACAATTACTACGCCGAAAGAGAGGCTGGACGTTGCCGGAGCAGGAGGCAGCTCTCTCCTACACCTCCATTAATGCCTTTCCACTCATCTCAAATCACCTACACGCTGCTTTATAACAGCAGAAGTATTGCCAGCATGGCTTTTTCATTATACAATATTTTTTCTGTTTTGTATACCGTTACGTTTTGACTTTGTCAGATCATTTTGTGAAATGTGGATTCCTTTCAGGGGATTCCAGGTGTTTCATGGGGAAACAGCCATTACATCGCATGTGTTACAATGCATGCGATTACAACGTGGTCGTTACAACAGCTGCGTTGTTACATCACAGTACATTACAACGCAAGTCGTTACATCCTGTTTTGAGAAAATTTGTTTCCGTTAGCCTTACGACTGCGCACTTCACCACTTCTAACCAGTGCTAACATTCTTGTGCTCTCGTCTCTAAAGGCGGTGAAATCAGCTCACACCCAGTTGGAACATTAATATGCTTATAAGTCCCTAGTCAAGTGGTACTACATGTAAAATTCACTAGTAGGCCTGCAACACTCATTCTGCTACTCACTTAAGTAGCTCTTTAACCCTGTATCAAGCCTGCCTTTGCAGCCTCTGTGTGCAGTTTTAAACTTCCATTTTGACCAGGCAAAATAAAACTTTTGTCAGGGCTAAACATTCCCTTTTAATGCATAAAAATCCCTCCTTGGGTTGGCCCATAGGGCATAGTGCATTTTATTTAAGTTGGCGATGTTTCCTTACGTTTTTGCATGTCCTGGTAGTGAAAAATCTTACATTTGTTTTTCGCCACTGCAATGTCTACCTCTCCCCCAGAATAACATTGGGTTACCTTAGTACATTTAATAAGTGATAACTTTTGCTTGAGTGCAGGTAGGAATGTCCAGTTTGGTGTCTAAAGAATTGTAATTTAAAACCTTAATGTCCTATTTTAAGTCATAATTTTGGAGGTTCACATTTTCTTGTCCTAACCATTTGGTTCCTGCAGCCTGTACCCTGGGTCACATGATGGACTAGGTTGGCTGTTAACCTTTGTGTATTCCTTCCAGACAGTATCACAGAGGAGGGATTGGAAGTTGTCAGGATGAACCATCCTCAGGAGATGGGAGGGGTGAAACTGTCACCTACCACACTTGCACTTTAAAGGCATTGCCCAGCACACTCACAAAGAACTTCACACTTGTCTATTGTCACCCATATCCCTTGGAGCCAGGACAGGAGCGGGAAGAACATTCCAGAACTAGATGTGAGGGGGTCTAGAGTTTCTCCTACTACAAAGCTAGGATCAGGTATAAATATTGGACCCTTAGACCAACTCTTCAGTACTTTCCTTGACCTGTGGATACTACAGAAGGACTGTACTGTTGCCAGAGAACTACCCTGCTGCCTGAGGCCTGCACTTCTGTCTGGAAAGGAAGACTGGCCCTGCACCTGTCATCCCAGGCTGAGTGAATCCAAGGTCAGTTGACTGACCCCTTGCTCTGAGCTACAGGGACAGAAAACAAGCTGCAGAGGACTTCCTGCAGTGGACTAGCTGACCTGCGGAACTGGACCTGGACCTGCAACTGGATCTGCCTGAGTCCAACAGGCCTCTGCTGGAGCGAGTTCCTAATCACAAAGTGATGCTTCCCCAGGTCCCCAGCCCTTGGCTTGCTGCTTCAGAGAGAGCATCTCCTGGCCTGACTGAAGGTTCCACCAAATCTGCCATGAGGTGACGCGATGCCTCGAAAGCCTCTTTGCATAGCTGCAAGCTTCATTGGAACCAATGCCGAGTGACACAAAGCCTGCAAAGCCTTGCCACACAGCTGCCAGCCTCATCTGAATCGACGCCAACCGACACAAAACCCTGCAAACCCTCGCCGCACAGATGCAAGCTTCATCCAAACCGACACCGAGCAACACAAAGCAATGCAAAGCCTCACTGCACAGCTTATTGCAACTGATACAGAGTGACACAAAGCCCTGCAAAAATCCACCGCATAGCTTAATCAGGACTTAATCAGGACTGATGCCGGACGACTCAAAGCCTCGTAAGGTAACGATACGCAGACTGCACACCAAGAACCTAAGGTACAATCAGTGTGGCAAACCTGGTCCTGTGCCTGGGCTGCGCTCCATCGTTGTCGGCCTGAACTTGTGACTTTTTCCTGATCCAGCTCAAACCATATACTCTCGGTTAGCGGTTTGTGCCTTTTTGCGGTACTTTAATCAAAGCCTTTAAAATTCAATATCTCCAGTTCTACTGATGGATTTTTTTGTTTAATAATGATTTATTAAAATACACTCTATTTTTCTAAATTGGAGTGGGATTTTTCTGGTGTTGTGTTTTCACTTTGCTATTGTGTAAGTGCTGAATAAACATTTTACACATTGCATCTGAGCTAAGTCTGGTTGATTTAGAGACTCTGGGGCTTATTTAAGAGCCCTTGCGTCACTTTTGCCCCGCCGTTGCGTCACTTTTTGTGACGCACCAGCAGGGTAAAAAAATGCTCCATGCTGCATCATATTTACAAAGTGACGCATCTAGGTAGATACATCAATTTGTAAACCCCTGCACCACATTATACCTGCACCAGGTATAATGTATGCAGGGTGTGCGTTTTGACGCAAGTAAACCTCGTAGAAGTGACGCGCAGTGAAATCTATAAGATTTCACTGCGCCACTTCTAGGACACAAATGCGTTAATATCTTACGCCTGACTGATGAAGGCACATTGAAATGGGACTTTCCCATGTTAAATGACCCATTGCTGAAGTTGTGTCACTTTTGTGACACACTCTAACAATGCGTCATTTTTGCGCCTACAGATACATCAGAAATACTGACGTATCTGTAACTCCTTGCGACATGATGCGTCATATTGTAAACATGCCGCATCCAGCATGTCGTAAGGAGGGTGCAATGAAAAGGGACGCATCGCTGTTTTCACGCAGCAATGCGTCACGTTTCATAAATGAGGCCCTCTTTGTGGTTCACCCTGACAAAGATTGTGGCTGTTGCTTGAGTAGGGCTTTGCCCCCCTCAACAAACAACAAACAACCCAATGCCTCGCAATAGTCCTCATGTATGAAGCTATCTTACAACTGATAAGACTCCTATTCACACAATTAGAGCCGCTTCAAACACAAAATGGCATTTTTTAATTCACCAAACCCAATTTGATATTTGGTAAGATGTTATCACATCTTACCAAATTGTTTAGTGGTTTCGGGAATAAATACTGATTGAGTATTTGGAAGGGGAATGTTAAAGGCATCCCTACCAGATACCAAATCTTGAGGACTGTATTAATGTTTTGCAAACAATATCATTAATATTTGACCACCTTCTCAAAGGATGTAGTAAGTCTTTTTGCAAATGGGAAGAGAGCTCCCAGGACCCTTTCTACTCTGTGAATGTTCTCAAAACGTTTTTTATTAGCAGACAGTGGTGCATGAGACCACTGCCTTCTCATAAAAAAGTTTTGTGTATTCTTTTTTTAAATGCATCCTATTTTATTTTAAGAAAAAAGGCTGCATTTAAAAAAAGATGCTTATCATGACCTTATGCCGATCTGCAGCGACCCGAAGGATATTTGGGGACCTTATCAAGTGTATCTTGCACAATCAACTGATAATGAAGCGGCTGTTGTGGATGAAGGCGGGGTAGCATCATAGGTGCTGAGCTGTGCTGACGGTCGAATGCCCTCAGGCTGCATGACTTGGTGAATGGTGAGGTGTGTGGTGCTGTCTTTTGGCAAAGAGATAGCCTCTGATTGCGCCTCAGCGCGCTGATGGCAGTGGGGAGGTCAACTTCTGGGCCCCATGGATTAGATGCTATGAAAGTTATTGTGCCTGTAATGGATCTTTTATGATTCCTTGCTGTGTTGTAAACTTGTGCTGTCTGAACCTATCCTGACTGTTGCCATGCTACATGAGCACCTGCATCGTTTGTTCTCGTTTACTATGTATCTCGCCACTGATTGTCAAGACATTATATGCTGTCTGGTTATTAAAAAATGAAAATGAAGTTTAAAAAAAAAGGTCGCATTATGTAAGAGCAATCACAGACATGATGATCTGCTGACCTCACCATGGGGCACATCATCAAGGACCGGCGATAATTATCGCTAAGAGCACTTAGCGCTAGGATAATTATCGCCGGGTAACGTGGAATTTTATCGCTGAGATAGCGTGCTATTAGCAACGCTTATCTCAAAAGCGATAAAATTCCAAGCGCTAACTGCCAAATGTGAGATTATCGCTGGAAATCCAGCGATAATCTCACAAAGTTTGGCGATAGCTTGCTGATAGGGCAAGGCATACTTAGCCATGATATCCACCTTCCATAGGATATCATGGCTAAGTTAGTCTTGAAGCAGGCGTAAGGAAAGTAGCGATAACAGAGGTTATAGCTACTTTGCTTGTTGCTCTGCAGGTTAGCGTGCCCATTGATAATTGGAGAAATGTCACTTAGCGACATTTCTCCAGTTATGTCAGGGCAGGAACTCCCACTTTGCATCTCATTAGAGATGCAAAGCTGGGCGTTCAGAAAACAGGCGCTAATGCAAGGATTCACGCGATAGCATGACCTTGCTGATTAGGCGAAAAAATTATCGCCGCTTTTCGTCCGAAAACGGACGCAAAAGCGGCGATGATTTTTTATCGCTTCCTTGATGATATGCCCCCATGTCTGTTGTTGGAGCCAGTTGTAGTAGGTTTTAATATCCAACCTAACCCAGGCATTTTAATGAGGTAGGTCACATTGCAAGCACTACGAATCAGTATTTCGAGAACAACCAATTAATACACAGGTCGGTTATCAAGATATCAATGCATTAGTTAGAAGTCTGTGCGCAAATTGTGATCACTTCTAACAAATCCATTTTTGTATATTCAATTTAAAGAATCAGAAATTGTGAATTGTTATTTGTCGCAATTTACAATTCCTTAAATGGAATCTTTGTACATGTGGGCCCATATGACCTTTGAACCTGAGACTTCCCAGCAAGCACTGATACATGACCTTAAGCCAGATATGATCCCAATTAGTGGCATTGCTTAAATTCCATAGTAAGTGCATGATTAATATAACACCACAATACAGAGAAGTGTCTTTTTAAAGTTCACCTTTAGCAGGGTGCTTGCAAAATAAGTGGGATATTTTGAAGAAAGAAAACCGGGGGAATGTATTTTCAGTTGGGAGACAGCTAAAATAAAGCCATTTTTGGCTTAAAATATCATGAGTCACCCACCTGAATCGGGTCTTTCGGCAAGTATGGGATTGCATAAAAATGACGATTGCATAAAAATGACATGAAGAGGATACAGTCCTGCAAAACACAGAACAGCACGGAGAACCTAAATTATTTATACCACAAAATGTCATGATTTAATGGTTCCCCCCGCAAGAAAAATTTATTGATAAATCATAGGGTGAAGTAAAAATGTGATTCAAAAAAAATATTGTAGTTGTTATGTCCATATTTAATATTTGATGTAGACCATATATTAAAAATTAGCTATATTATTGGATTAAATTATTGTTAATACATTTTGATTTATGCAAATTTTCAAGGCACTGTCACTCTTGTGAAGCACAGAGGTGTTTTTAATCAAACACATCATTTTTGGTATATTCGCACTAATGAAACACGACACCAACTTGTTGAAAATATATTTGCTTTTTACTAGATTTTTTTATTTAATGAGAACAGTGTGCATTGCACTGCTGAATTTATTTTACAAACTCTAATGCGTAATGTCTGTGCCCCAGTAGAAGATACAGAAAGTAATGAGAGCTCATTAAGGCTCTGTTTACTTTTCTGTACATGTAGTGGTGGAAGATGATTTTTGAAAGTGGTTGAGTATAATACTTGCCATGAATTGTAGCAAGCGAGCGAGCAAAGCGAGTTAGCATCACCCCTTCTAGGAAGGGTTTGGGGGGATAGTGAGATGGGGTTGGAGGGGTTTCACCTCCTGATTTATTCTTTTTAACTGGCTCAAATAACTAGCTCAACATAAGTTTGATCAGAAGGCATGGATTCTCAGAGGGTTCTAATTAAGTATTCAAGTGAATTCATGGTGTGCGAAACAAATGAAACCTGAGAGTCTGCAGGAGTTGACTCAATTATTTGCGAAAAATGTAAGGGGCGCTCCCAAATGTAAAAATAATATCTCCATTGTGCCATGGCTAGCATTTTGTTATGGCTGCTCCCCATATGCTATGTGTGTCCCAATAGGACAAACCTTGCATACAATATGCCAGTGCCTAAACTTACCCGTAAATTCGGTCTGTATACCATGGGTGACCCTTATGGCAAAAATTACCTCTAGTATGTTAGGACCAGCATTTTCTAATGATTTCCCCGCCCATATGCCACAGGTGCCCTCCCTTATTCCAACAATGATCTCCAGTGTGCCAATGCCAGTAATTTGCCACTAGTGCCTCCCATGCCAATAATGCATTCCAGAATGCCAGCATCAGCATTTTGCCAGTACTCTAACCCCTAAAAGTGTATTTTAGATTAACATATACCTAATTGGCTAAAGTTGATGTAGCGCTTAAAGGTTTTAAAATTGTAGGGGTGCATCATATTTACCGTTAGTTGGCACCCGCATATAATGAGTGTATTTTTAGTTATCTTATGTGAATCGTACTGAGAAATGTGTTAGCTACATCGTCATGTAAAAGCGTTAGGAGATGCAAAAATGTATAATGGATGTATTTAGAAAATGTATAATGATAAGTTTCTGTTTAATGCAATGTACCAGCCCAAATGTGTAATTCGATTGGATTAATTCATGTATGTCGTTATTCACGTATGTGAAAGTAAAGGCACGAATGTTAGAATGTAATTTAATAGTGTGTTTAACCTAGTAGAGGGCCGAAGTCACATATATCGTTGAAGGGAAAGGCCTGGTATTTCTTATGTTAGCTGTATGCGGTAGGCCGCAAGTGATTTATTTTAGTAGAGGTTTTAGGCTGCAGTAAATTGCAGAATTAAAGGATGCGAAGTATTTCTTCACTCTGTGTTCTCACCGCAGGTGCAAGGACAGTTGGTTTGTTAGTAAAAAGGTCTTTGTTTAACAGTTGAATTATGGAGGAAGCCAGACATGGGAGTGCATTGGAATGTGCCAATCGTAACTCCTAGTGCCGACGGTGTCTGGGACTCAAGGCCAAGCTGATGGACGATGGAAGATGGACGGAGCCGAATGGAAAATTACTGGAAGAAGACCTGGTTGAGGAGGTGTGCCGGAGGGCGTGTTCTGTGTTTTGGGGTTTCGTATTAGGGACAGCACCCCGAGGGTGGAGCAAAGAAGAGGTAGGCGAGGAGCTAGAAGGAGCGTTTTAGATCGAGCTCTCCAAGTGAAGACTTCTTAGGAAGTTCACTTCTGACACCTTTTTTTCACGGGATCTTGGGTCTCAAGGGAATGGTAAGCAGGGAAGTCATCCAGCATAGAGTAGGGACAGAAATGCTTTGGTTTAATGATTCCAAATATCGACATTAGCTTGGTAGTTATCTACCTCATGCTTTTAGAAGCTGTACTTTTGTTCATATTCAGCCGTATGCGGATCCTTCGTAGAGTGGCATTTGTATTAGTACCCATATACCTGTTGAGCCTTGTGCTAAGGTGCTTGTATCTGCAGATGTTTTTCCTGATAATAAAATCCCGATAGACATAGCAATTGTCTTCCGAGTCTTCAATTATGTCAAATTGCGGAAGGTATTCTTTGATAATTGTGTTTGCTCCCTCCACGCTATTGGGCAAGTAAAAACGTTAATTCGACCAGAGTGGGTTCTTGAGAAAAATGGATCAAGAAAATTGGGCCCCAGCAGTTGGTAGCAGAGTCGGATGGTTACTTCTGATAGCGAGAGACGATTAGATAAGATAAGTGATCCTCGAGACCCATAGACGATAAGTAACGGTGAATCATCAGATGGTGAGCAGCAGACGATGGCGGATGATGAACATAGACGGCGAGTAGCAGTGCGGCAGGAAGCAGCAGTTCGTGGAGTGAGTATCAACAGGATGAGATGTTGTAGATTGCGGTGTTGATTTGTTGTGTGATGTCTTGCGGAGTTAGAGTGAATGTTGAGTACTTGTGAGATCAGGCTGTGAGCGCGCGCAGCCCGGGAATTGTGGTGTAGAAGACACCCGTGGTAGATTTTGTTGACCACCCAAAGGAGATCGTGAGGTACCATCGATCACCTGGACCGAGATAGGGGGAGTGAATGTGTGAGTGCATGACAACTCGATGCTGGTCGTGAGTTGCTGCATGGGGATTTGAGTATTTGTAACCTTTCAGAGGCGACAGACAGTTGCCAACCGAGGTCAACAATTTCGAGAGACTGTGGACGAACAGTCAGAGGCTGTGGACGGACAGCCAGAGAAGTAACTTGTTTGGGATAAACGGTTATTTCAGGGTATGAATGGGACGAGTGCAGGCGTGAAAGGTAAATGGTAAGGAGAGGGGACTGCTGCGAACGAAGACAGGTGACGTCAGAGAGTGTCGCGCTGTGATAGGTTGGTTGGTGTCAGTCGCGCTGTTATTGGAGGATTTGACATCAAGAGGCAAACAGAGTGTGAAATTGAATTTGTCAATCATGAAGTGCTTTTTTTTTTTTTTTATCCTCATCTCACCAAGAAGCATTAACAGAAAAGGCCGTCATCTTGATCTATACGCCCTGCGGCCACTGTTTGCGCTTAGGTCTAACCAGACCAGCCCCATTGATGTAGGCTTGGTGTAATCATAGGACAGAGAAGGGGTTGCATGGAGGGTGGGGGGGGCGGAGGCAACAAGCACCATTTAAATCAATCTCAATTTCAAGCCCCAGGACCATAGGGGTTGCCATATGTTCAACTCACTTTCTCTACCCCTTCCCTGATCTAGTCGAGCCATAGCAAATGCCGCCTTATACCAGTCCTCACCCCTAGGAGGACCCTGATCTTTCCACTTCATACATATCTCACGTCGAGCTAATAACACTAGGTTTAGCAGGAGACCCCGCTGTGACTGTGATAGATTATTCTCGGATATTCCAACGTCTCCAAAAATTATCAGAGAGATATTTATCCTGATACTAGAATTAAAAATGTCACAGAGGGCGTCCCCCACTTCTTTCCAATATCTACTCAAAACAGGGCACTCAAAGAAGATATATATGTCATTGGCACTCAGGGCATTGCATCTTGGGCACTTGGGGGATGATGAGGGAGCAAACCTGGCAATTTTAGCAGGAGTATAATAGAGTCTATTTACCACAAAAAAGTGATTCTTTTTTAAACTAGCCGGTTTAACATATTTATACAGAAGTTTCATAGAAGGTTCAAAGAGGTCTTCCGCTATCCCCTCGAGGGGGGACTGGTTCCAAACTGCATGTTGCGAAGGCAGTTCTTTATCATCAGAATCCATACGTTTTCCATACCATAAGGAGATTTCTTTTTTTTTACGGTTAGGATTCTGCAGGAGATGTTCTGTTTCCCAGTCACCACTTGTATCCCCTTTTTCCGCATTGAACCAAGAACTCAGTTGCATATATTTAAACCTGGAGAAATCACATCCAACCCGGGACCTTAATACCTCCCACGGATAGACCCCTTCCTCTGAAATCAGGTCTGACCGGATTATAATACCTGCACTTCTGATAGGAACTGCAAGGCTATCCTTCAAGCAGATCGGAGTTCCTGGAGAATCCCAAATAGGGGAAAAATTGGAATAATACCCAATCCCCCATCTGCGTCTCACCTTAACCCATACCTCCAAGGCAGCCCTTAGTACCTTCAGACTACTCTCTTAATACTCTCTTAAAAAACCTTGGCGCCCCAAATTTATACAGAAAACTCTCCTCTCCACACCCACCCTCTGTCCTAACTAGGCCTGGGCGGTAAATTCCGTTCCGCTCGCGGAATTTGCGGAATTTCGGTAATTTCGCGTTCCGCGGAGAAAGCGAAATTGCCCAAAATTCTGCTTTCCGCGACTTCGCGAAATTCTTTCTTGTTCGCGTTCTCAAAATGCGTGTTCGCGAGATATTTCTCCGCGAGCACGCAAACAGCAACTGTGAACAGGAAAAAAGCATCGCGAACAAGCAATTCCGCGTGTTCGCGGAATTTCTGCATGTTCGCGGAGATTTTTTACCGTTTCGCGGAGATTTGCGTAACGCGATTACGCAAATTCCGCCCACCCCTAGTCCTAACCATTTCACCCAATAATCTCCCCCAAGATGATTCCCCCGGCTTAACAAGTAGCATCCTAATATTTTTGAATTGAAAAGCTACAGAATACCACCTAATGTCGGGGAGGGCCAACCCCCCCCTAACAAGCCTTCGTCTTAGCTTTTTCCAGGTCAGTCTAGCACCCTTATTGGCCCAAATAAAACTACCGATTTTGCCTTGAATTCTATCAATACCTTTGCTAGGGAAGGACAGAGGAATAGTATTAAAAAAGTATGTCAACTTGGGCAAGATAACCATCTTCACAAGATTGACCCTACCATATATTGTCAATGGTAGATCCATCTGGCAAAAATACGGTCTATCTCGTTACAGATCCTAGTAAGATTAATCTGTGGGATCTTGTCCAGGTCTTTCACAATGGTGACACCTAAATATTTTAGTTCTTCACTTATCTGTCCCTCCCAACCATCAATGTTCCAACACATTACCTCCGATTTAGAGGTATTAACAAGATAACCTGATAACTTGCCGAATTCAGCCAATAATGCTTCAATTCTTGGTATAGTCTCTTTTGGGTTATCTGTGTATAACAACAGATCATCAGCATAAAGGGCCAGCTTGCTACTGTATTGTAATGATTTGAAGGGGGTAATTGAGTTAGCCAATCTTATGGCCTGCGCCAGTGGCTCGATGTAAATATCAAACAGCAGGGGTGAAATGAGACAACCCTGTCTTGTTCCTCTTTGGATGTTAAAACTCGTTGTCAACAAGCCATTCAGCAAGATCTTTGCCGAGGCACCCTGATAGCAATTTATCATAGTCTGAACAAAGATTGGTCCAAAGCCCATCTGCCTAAGAACTTCCCACAAATACGTCCAGCACACTCTGTCGAAAGCCTTGGCCGCGTCCAAAGCGACTATGGCCAAGGGATCCGACCTAGCCACTGCCAGGTCTATGTTGTCTATTAGTTGCTGTGTCTGCTCCTCAATATACCTTCCAGGTACAAACCCCTTTTGATCGACGTTAATTAGGCTAGGAACAAACTTAGCCAGTCTCCCTGCCAGAATACCCATAAAGATTTTATAATCGGTATTCAGCAGGGATATTTGTCGATACGAATCTGCCTTTAGGGGGTCCTTCCCTGGTTTTAAAATAAGTACAATAGTAGCTTCCTTCCAGGTCTCTGGAACCCTTCCTGTTGTACTATATACTGAATTAAATACCTCACGTAATACCGGGACCAACTCGTCTAACAGCATCTTATAAACCTCACTTGGAAGTGCGTCTGTGCCTGCAGCCTTATTATTCTTACATTCGTTGATTTGTACTTTAATTTCTTCCTCAGTAATTGGAGCATCTAAAATCCTTCTACTATCTACAGTCAACCCAGGTAATGATTTACTTTTCAACCAAGCTTGCAGATGTTCAGGGCTGGGGGTCATTTCCTTCTTATAAAGCTCGGAGAATAGGGAAAGAAGACAAGCCTGTATATCCTCTATATTACTTGACTTCTTTCCATCCTTATTTATAATTAATTCGTTAATACAATTTTGTGAGCGTTCTGCTCTTGCTTTCCAAGCCAATAGTGCCCCTGCCTTTTCGCCGTATTCAAAGTTCTGCATGTTTTTACTCAACCATTGAGCTCTACACTTTTGATCCAGCCTTCCTCTGTACTCCTGCCGGGCACTCTCGAGGTCCCTCAAAACTTGTATCAACCTATCAGGATTCCCTTGATTAATCAGATCTCTTTCCTGCTCTAACTCGCGGATTCTCCCCTCAATATCCTGCATCTCCCGTGCATCCACCTTATTCCTGAAACAAATACGGCTATGTAACATGCCCCTCAAATAGGCCTTAAAGGCGTCCCACACAAAGTTTAAAGAGGTCGAACCAATATTCATAGAAAAATAATCCAATGTGGCTGCTTTAATGTCCCTCTCTATCTCGGGATCAGCCAACATCGATCTTTTCAATGTCCACCTATATTGTAAATTATGAGTTTTTCGAGAATACGAGAACAGAATAGGGGCATGATCCGATAGATGACTAGAGATGACTGATATATCCGTCAGGTTATCTATACTGGGCCTAAAACATAGTCTATTCTTGACGAATGACCATGTTTCTTGCTAAAAAAGGTAAATCCGTGTGTTTCTCCTTTTTTTGCCCTCCATGCATCAACTAATCCTAGATCACACAACATGTTTTTCATAGCTCTACGAACATGTGTGGCCCCTATATAGTACCTCTGATCAGACCTATCTTTCTGAGGGTCAAATAGTACATTAAAGTCTCCTCCGATTATTAATGGGGTGGTAATTTCCATTAATTTAGATTGAAGTCTACAAATATATTTTGGGTCGTCCATATTAGGACCGTAAAACGAGGCGCAAGTCGCCTCTTGCCCTCCAAAATCTAACAAAGCCACTATCCACCTCCCAGAATTGTCAGACTGGACTGTCTTTAAAGTACAGCCTGCCCCCCGTTTTATCAATATTGCCACTCCCTTACTATGAATTGTATGTTCAGAGGAGCAGAAATATTTCACCCAGGGGCACTTTACAAATATACTACAGGATTCTACATAGCTTAAATGAGTTTCCTGAATAAGGCAGATCTGTGCAGGAGAAAGTTCCAAATATTTTAGTACCAATCTTTGTCTACGAGAGCACCTTAGACCATTGACATTCCATGAGATAAATTTTACCTCATTAATCATCCCATTTATACCTGCCATCAAATCCAACCCCCAGGGATGACGATATAACATTAACAAGCGAATGAGGATATACGTATTTTTTTTTATTTTAACCCACTGCTCCCCACCCTGTGCCCCCCCCACTTTCCTACCGCCCACCCAGTGAACCCCTCACCCCACGGGAAACCCTCCCTACTAATAGGCGAGCCTTTTTGGCCTCTGCCCGCTCAGGCACTTAACAAAAACCAAAAACCAAAATGAATAAAACTAACTTAGAAATCAAAGCTGTATTCCCGCTGATACGGATCCCTCCCTAGACCCCCCCTCCTATGTATCTCCCCCGTTCTTGATCTTAACAATAAAGGCATCCACCTCTTCCACTGTACGATATTGGTACATGTGATTATTCCACATTACTCGCAGTACCGCAGGAAATCTCAATTGAGCCTTGGCCCCCAGACTATTCAGTTCTTCCAATCTCCTCCCCAATTCCCACTGCCTTGTTGCCGTGATGTTGGATATGTCTGATCTAATTAAGAAGGAGAAAGGGGTTGAGGCCTTAGAGGTTAACGATCCCTCTCTGAGAGCCAAAGACAGAATTTCCTCTTTCACAGTATATGTCAAAAAATTGACCAGAATCTTCCTGGGCTTCTGCTTAGCCAAATTCCTCTTGAATGGATCACGATGCACACGCTGTATCTCCTTCACAAGATCAACATTGGGGGAGTTCTTCAAAACTGTCTCTTTTAATAGAGAGATCACGAACCCCTTTATGTCAGTTCCTTCCAATGCTTCTGGAATATTAATAAGCCTCAGGTTGTTCTTCCTTGAGTGGTTCTCCAGGCGCTCAATGTTATCTCTCATCTCTTTATTCTGGGCAACTAACTTTGACATATCTGCCATAGTACTATTAAGAGCCTCTTTGATTTTAGGTACCTCAGACTCTAATACTCCAGTTCTTAGGGAGACATCCTCAAGTTTTTGGGCTAAATCCACACAGGATGATTGTATCGCCGCCTGATTAGCCTCTGAAACTTTGAATCTATTTGCCATCTCCGAAAATCTACTGGCCATTTAGTCTTTAAGTGCCAATAAAATATCTGCCAGTGATCTAGACCTGGCTCCTGTCTCGACAGACTCCTCTATGGTCTGTTGTTGCGCTTCCTGGTCTTCTTGTTCGTCTTGCGATGCCAAAGGAGCAAAACTATTTGATAACGCTACTGTATCATAGGCGAGGTGCCCACTGGACTACCCTTTTGTACTTTCAGAACATTTGATAGTTTCATGTCTTTCTGTGTGGTTACTGGCGCGTCAGACGGCTTATTCAAACCAGATCACGCCTAAACTTCTTCGCACATACTGCTGGTGTCTCCCAAAGAGGTGTCCAGGGTGCCCAGTTGAGACCCTCTTTTTTGGGGGTTTCGAGTGGTCGAGGAAGACATCACCTTGTAAAATGTTTTCAACGAAGGAGTTATCTTTACCTTAGAGGTAAGTACCCTCCTACCCCTACCCCTACCCCCTCCTCTACTTCCTTCAACAGCAGCACTGGTATCTACGCTCCCCCCTTTATAATTATGAGGTCTAATTGAAGCTCTGACCTCTGAGATCGGGGGAGAAATTCTAGGGGGGAGGATAGAGTGGGTAATAGCGGTGTTAGACGTGGAGTGGGCGGCTCTGGCCCGCAGAGTGTATCTATTAACAGCAGGGGAGACTATAGGGCATAGGGAGGGCTCAATGGCTGTGGCTGCAATCTGTACCCCACTTATCTCCATACACGAGGAGTAAGTCAAACCTGTTTGTCCCTTGCTTCGCTTGAACATGCGAGGAAATTCAAGCTCCCCAAAACCATGGACACTAACACACTTTTTGCCAGCCTCACCCGACTTACCCTTCCCTCTTCTCCAAGTAACGACTGCCACCTTGCTGAGCCAATTGAGATTTATATCGCCTACCTGGTTAGTAGTCCCTTCGTTAACTTTAGACTTACTACCTCCAGCCCAGGCACTTGAATAAACTCCAGCGCTGGTTGTGCTGATTGTACTGACTCTGCCGCCTGCGACCTGGATCCGTTTACAGAGAGCACCGCCTCGCCTCCGCTCGCGGGATGCCTCCTCCCACCGCAAGAATCCACTCGGCATTGCCAGCGTATCTCTAAGGTCCGGGGCCATACAGATCACCCCGTGCGCCACTGCAGCCTCCTAACGCAGGTGAGAAGAACGGGGGGTAAAAGGAGGGGGGGGCAGACTTCAAATGAAGGTGCTTCCTGAGACCCGTGTCAGCGCATATCTTTACCGCTCATTGACGGCCTGAGCAGAGCTGCAGCCGCAGCCGTTTAGCTTGCGGCCGCCATGTTTCCCCTAGCCTCTTGCTCCAATCATGAAGTGCTTTAAGGTTTTTCGAGAAATGTGTAGAGGCGATAAGCATGTGGTTACTCGGGAGGGAGAAGAAGCCCCTCCTGAGGATACTCCAGCACACTATATGGCAAAGAATGTGGGGTTGCATACGATTATTTGGCTTGAGAATTGGCATAAAATGACCCAAAGTGAAGGGGAATTAGCATTCCCGAGGTATGGCTCGTTCAGGCTAGCAGTGTTGTACCATTTGAAATCTGTAATGGCAGGGTTACGACCTTTGCCAAGGCCAACCCAGTTCGAAGCATTACATGCGTGGATTAGAGCAGCGCATGATAGGGATAGAGGGAGGAACCAGGAAAGAGTGAAAAAGTCGATCAGGGCTTATCAGGATGCTAGATGGGACGCAGCGGAGAAAAGATGGAGAGTGCAGGCGATAGAGGAGGAGAGACTTTATCCCTTGTTGATTACATCAGAGAGGTTAAGGAATGTAAAGTCAGAAGAAGATGATGAGAGTGAGATAGACGATGACTTATTGGAAAGGTTATTGTCAGAGAGACCACCTCCGTATAACCCAGAGGTCCCAGAAGGGACATTGGTTCAAATAGAGGATACTAGAAGAGTAATAAGCCATCCAGAAATGAGAGTAGAAGGAAGACTCTCAATAGGAACAGAGATTGCGAGGAGCCCGTCTGAGGCGAGCGTAAAGGTAGAGAGAGAGGGGAGGTTACCGGACGCTTTTAAGGTACCGGTTACCATTGGACCCATTGTTTCGATTTACCACCCAGATACAGGGGAGGGTGAAAACCCGGAGCGGACAGCCGAGGAGGTTAGGGGAGAGGTCGCAGAAAGTGGCCTGGCGGGTGCAATGACCCGGAATCCGAACCCTATAGAATGGAGTACACCTTTGCCAGCCATGTCAGATTCCTCAGGGGAGCAAAGAGAGCAGAGACCAGAGAGGCCGAGGTCCCTGATGGAGTCGAGATCAGATTTACGATCATGGGTACCGCCACAGAGAGGCCAGGACCTGAGAGTAAGAATGGCAGAGAGAGAGCAGGTCGGCTTCGGAGATCGGTCCGCTCCAAGGGAAATGTTCCGAGAAGGGAGGTCGCAGGACCAGGAATCTGAGGAAGACGGTAGAGGAAGGGTGGTCTGCCGAGAGGTGCTGAAAGGAGCCCTAGGAGCCGGGATGAAAGATGTAGTAAGGTTAAAAGCAGAAGTGGATGAGATAATAAGCGGAAGCTTATCCCTTGAGAGAGTGGTAACATATGGACCGGACGAAATACTTTTTGTGGCGAAGGATGTGACTCGGAAGACACGAGCTGCACATGAGAAATTGTCAGAATTGGCTAGGCGATTCGAGGTAGATTTGTCTAAAACTAAAGCATTGCAAGGAAGCCATAGGTTGCAGTACAGTGACCAGGAACTGGAGGAGAAAAGGGTCGTCGGATTGAGGGCTCATAGCAGAGACTTGATCCTAGCCATTCGAATATGGATGACGCTTGATAAATGGGAAGAAAAATGGTCCAGGAAGAAAAGTTCTAGAGGAATGATAGGAGGGACCCCACCTCCGGGTGGAGGCCAGGTAAAGATAGGAAATTTCCCTTTAAGGGAAGTGCAGAATGGAGGATACGTGTACGTACCCTGGAGTAGGGGCGATTTTGCGGCGTTTACCAATGATTTTCCCCGGCTTAGGGAGAAGCCGGTAGAGTGGTATAAGCAAGTTGATCGTTTTGTTAAGATCTCAAAGGTATTGTGGACCGATCTGAATACTTTGTTCGACATCGTGGTCCCGGGAGATTTGTGGGCGGCATGTAAGACTGCCATTGATTGGCCAACTCAAGAGCCTGAGAGAAATGCATACACGAATGGTCCATCACCGGCAGTAATGAGGATGTATGATCGAGTGATTGCCTGGTTAAAGGAGAAGGTTTCTCCTCAAGACATCGATTGGGTAAAGATAGACAGGACAGTGCAGGAACCTAAAGAGACGGTCCATGAATTTTATGAGAGACTCTTGCAGGCTTTTAAGCAGTATAGTGGTTTAGATGCATTGGACACAAAGGATATGGGACAGTTTGTTTCAAAATTTGTGTTGGGATTGAGGCCAGAGGTTAGCCTTATGATAGAGCAACATTTGATCTGCTGGCAGAATAAACCAGTTGACTAAATTTTGCGGCACGCTAGGTACTGTGCTGATGAGATTGAATCTAAGCACAGGAAATTGAAGGATAATTTGATGCTTGTTCAGATGCACACCGCTCAGGGACAGCCTAATGGCGGAGCAGTGGTAAGGAGACAGGGGAATTATCAGGCAGGAAATCAGAATGTCCAGGGGCATGGAAGGCCAAGACCAATAGATCCTAGGACAGGGATGGATGTGGCGATATTGAAAAAGACTACAGCATGTCACCAGTGTCATCAGATTGGACACTGGAGACGCGAGTGTCCCCTGAATCCATGGAATCAGACGCAGCCGGAAGGAGAGGTAGTTCAGGTCCCTGGGACGGAGGTGGTACAGACAGTAACCAGACCTAGAATGATGAAAGGGGGGACTGGCGTCCCGCAGATGCAGGTTCCCCAGCCACCCAGAATACAGACTGTACAGCAGGGAACTCGCACTTATTTGCAGATGCCAATGTTTGAAGTGAGCGAGGAAAATGAGATGAGCTTGTTGGCCCGATTAGGGTCTAACAGAGATGAGGACTGTATGCTTAGGGCCATTCTAGAAGTAGACCAAGCAGGACCCTTTGTGGAAGCAGATCTTGACGGTCATCCTACGACTTTTTTGGTTGATACGGGAGCTACTAGATCGACTATAAGGTCGGCAGTGGTTCCACGGTTGGCCCTTTCTGGACAAAGTATCCAGGTTGTTGGAGTGGCAAATAAGAAGCAGGTTAGTCCGCTAATGGAGCCAATTCCAATCAGGATAGGAAATTTCAGTGATCGACACCAGTTCGTGGTGTGCGACTCTAGTCCGGTTTGCCTGTTAGAAAGAGATTTACTGTGCAAACTCAATTGTACGATCTACTGTACCCCGAAAGGAGTGGAGGTACAGACGAGAGACGATGATGCGACCTTTAAGGTTGCAAATCAGCGTGCGTGCGTGGAAATGTACCCAGCCTTGACGGTGGAGGAACTTCCACTCGATCTGAGAGATTCAGTGTCTATTGATGTATGGGATCTTAGTGGCGAGGAAATTGGTTTAGTCAAGGGAGCAGATCCAGTGAAAATCCAGGTTAAGCTAAACGTAGAATTCCCGAGGACACCCCAGTATAAGTTGTCCCCGGAAACAGTCGCAGGGATTAAATCTGTGATTGAGTCTATGATTAGGCAGGGAATACTGATGGAGATTATGGGTAGCCCATGTAATTTGCCCATTATGGGGCTACAGAAGCCAAGCGGGAAATTTAGGATTGTGCAAGACTTGCGAAAAATAAACGAAATAGTTGTTCTATGTTGTCCAGTGGTACCGAATCCATCTGTGATCCTATTTCAGATCCCATGCGAAGCTGAATGGTTCACAGTGATTGACTTGTGTCAAGCATTTTTCTCGATTCCTTTGCATGAGGACAGCCGATTTCTTTTTGCATTTAGGCTGGAAAATCGTTTGTTAACGTGGTGTCGTATCCCACAGGGGTACACGGAGAGCCCATCTATCTTTAATCAGATCTTGAAGAAGAATCTCGAAGGTCTTGTGTTGCCACAAAACTCTGCTTTAGTGCAATACATCGATGATCTGCTTGTTGCGTCAGAGACGGAAGACGCCTGCAGAATTGACACAGTTGCTCTGTTGAATTACTTGGGAGAGAATGGTCACAAGGTGTCTCCAAATAAGCTGCAATACTGTTTGAGAGAAGTACAGTATTTGGGGCACCGAATTGAGAAGGGAAAGAGAAAGGTGTCTCCAGATCGTATTGATGCGATTTTGAGAATGCCAGTTCCCTCGACTCAGAGGGAGGTCAGAATGTTTTTGGGAATGGTGGGCTAATGCCGCCAGTGGATCCCAAACTTCTCCTTTGAAGCGAAGCCTTTACAGCGGCTGACGCAAAAGGATGTGAGTGATCCGGTACCATGGGATGACGAATGTTTAAGGTCATTCGTGAGGCTGAGAGAAGCTTTATGCAGCGCTCCAGCTTTGGGGATGCCAGATTATAACAAGGCATTTGCCTTATTCTGTTGCGAAAAGGAAGGTTGCGCATTAGCAGTGTTGACTCAGAGTGACGGAGGAGTCCGTGGACCAGTTGCCTATTTTTCAGCTACTTTAGATCCAGTAGCTTCTGCGTTGCCCGGATGTCTCAGATCCATTGCTGCAACAGGTGTCAGTATCAAAAGATGTGAGAGCATTGTGATGGGGCATCCGCTTACTGTTCATGTACCACATTCTGTTTAATTGTTGATGACTAGGACTAAAACACAGCACCTCACGAATAATAGGTTGACTCGTTATGAGCAAGTCATCCTTGCTGCGGACAATGTGATGTTGAAGAGGTGTTCTGTTTTAAATCCTGCTACTCTGTTGCCTATTCCAAATGTAAATGATGATGAAGATTGTGAGGACCGTGATTGTCTCGATGTGACGGAACTATGCACCAAACCGAGGCCTGACATTGTCGATGAACCGCTCCCAGTTTCGGATGAGATTTTCTTTGTGGACGGTTCATGCTTAAGAGACAGTGTCGGTCGACTGAGAGCAGCTTTTGCTGTGTGTACCATCACAGGGGTGGTAGAAGCCGCTTGTCTAGAAGGAGTACACTCCGCACAGGTGGCTGAGCTTATTGCCTTGACCCGTGCCTGTTTGGCCGCTGAGAAGATCCGTGTAACGATTTACACAGATAGCCAATATGGGTTTGGTGTGGTTCACGATTTCGGACAGCTATGGTCCCAGAGAGGGTTTATGACATCTTCTCGTTCACCTATCAGAAATGGGGATTATGTACGACAATTGTTAGAAGCCTTACAAAGCCCAGATGAAATTGCTGTTGTTAAATGTTCTGCACACACTAAGGGAACCGATTTTGTGTCATTGGGTAATAATTACGCAGATGAGGTTGCTTGATTTTGTGCAGAGCAGGGATGTAATTATACTGAAAATCATGTTGTGGAAAGCGAAGAGAAAACGGATTACACTGTGATGTTAGCTATGGCAGACTCATGGGAAGAACTGAAGCAGTTGCAAGATGGGGTCACCGACCAAGAGCGGGCAGTTGGATACGAGCGGGATGTGAGAAAGGAGATGTGGATATATGGGTTTCGAGTGATGGACGTGCTGTGTTACCGGAATGTTTGTTGAGTCCCATGGCGAGACTGATACATGGTGCTGTGCATCTTGGCAGGGATGCAATGATGCGAGTGTTTCGCCAAACGTGGTATAATCCGAAGTTTCGGACAGTAGCTGAGGCTGTGTGTAAGAGGTGTGTTACCTGTCAGCAGATGAATGCGGAAAAAGAACCGCTGTGACGTTGAGTCACATAGGTAGGTCAGGTGGACCTTTTAATAGAATGCAGCTGGATTTTATTGAAATGCCGAAATGTAATGGGTTGAGGTACATATTAGTTATAGTATGTGTCTTTTTCCAGGTGGGTGGAAGCTTACCCAACACGTAGTTGCGACACACTCACCGTAGCTAAGTTGCTATTGAGGGAATTAATCCCGAGGTACGGGTTCCCGACCTCTTTTGAATCAGATAGAGGAACTCATTTTCATAGTGAAATCATGAAGCTGGTTTGTGCTGCCTTAAATGTAGACCAAAGATTGCACTGCAGCTACCGACCAGAGGCTTCTGGGATTGTGGAGCAAGTTAATGGAACTTTGAAAGCCCGAATGGCGAAGGTATGCTCTTCGACATCCTTGAAACGGCCAGATGCATTACCTTTAGTTCTCATGAGTCTACGGAGTGTACCTGATAGGAGGACTGGATTGTCATCCCACGAGATAATAATGGGGAGGGCGATGCGCTTGCCAGCAATACCTGCTACTGCTTTGATTAACATCACTGATGACATGATTTTGGACTATTGTAAAGGCCTGGCTGACGTGGTCCGTTCTGTGACTCAGCAGGTGCAGACAGCAACGGTTCCCGCCGCAAGCAACCTGTGCCACGACCTGTGCCCAGGCGACTGGGTATTGGTGCGCAAACACGTGAGGAAGAGTTGCCTGGATGCTCGCTGGCGCGGGCCATACCAGATAATCTTGATAACGAATACAGCAGTGAAGTGTGGGGGACTGCCAAACTGGGTACACGCCTCCCATACCCGTAGAGTTCCAGCACCCTCGGAAGAAACAGCCCCTCTTGAGAACGAAAACCCAGTTGAGGTGGCAGAGCCATCTGAGAGGGCAAGTCAAGCTGTAGGGGTTGCTGACGCAGCTGGTTGTGCACTGAACCAAGAACGTGAAAATAACACTGAAAGAGACTCGGAAGAAGAAGAAAGAGCTGCAGGGGGCAGTACCGAGCCGTATTCTGCTGAGGAAGAAAACAGTGCACAGGGTACCAGTAGGGAGCGCGGAGGTGCCACAGAAGCAGGAAGAGTTTGGCCCGTGAGTCAGAGGCGGGAGAACTTGAAACCAGCACCAAGAACAGATCTTGCCCCAGTCTCTGAAGAATCTGAAGCAGAGCAAGAGGACGTAGATCGACCCCAAGGTGCTCTGAGAAGGTCGAAGAGAACAAGAATGCCGAGCCAAAAGTACGCCTCACCAGAGTGGGCATACACCGTGACTGATGCCAAGCTTACTGAACACGGGAAGATTGAGATCGATCACACTGGTCAACAGTCTCCCGTTTCCGAGAGTGGAAGTGTTGTTGAAGATCCCAGGCTTGGAGATCGAAGGAGTATTGACCATCAATATTCCGAATCCACCATTCTTGAGTATCATCTGTGGTCTGATTTTGGAAACGCTAGACTTCCCAACCTTTGCAGTCATACCCGCACCCCAAGAACTGACAACCCTTAAGCTTGAAATACTGCAGGCGGTCCTAGAACTGTTGGGACCAGCAGTTATTCTGGACTGATTGTGAAGTTGGTGTACATAAAAGCTTGATAAGAAGATAACCTAGGCCCGAGAGGAAGAAGAATACATTTAGGGATTTTCCGGTGAGGAGACGAAGAAGAGTTAGGGAACTCTTCCCGATCAGAAGAAACGAGAAATTGGATTTTTGTAAAGGGTTTCCCCAATTCAAGAGAGTAGCTGGATTGAACTTACTGGATGAGAAAGAGACTTGTGTTCGCAGAGACTGTGTTGAACATCGAGAACATTCCAGAGATGGCGGAACCTGGGAATACACATCGTAGAGCTAAAATAGTGATAGGCACATTGTTAGGAGTAGTGATAGCGGTTATATTTGCAGTAGTAGTGACTTCATACATGGTGGCCCATAGACAGGAGGGGGAGGTACAGGGAGCACCCACACCTACCACTCTAGGACAGGGAGGGATCACTGTTAGGGATCAGAGAGCTCAGACGCTCGAGGAGAATCGTATGTTCCACATAGATATGTCCAGAGTCGATTTTAAGCTCAATGCTTATGCGAAGTTGTTGTATGAATACGTGGACGCGATGGATGCGAAAGATTGTTATGTGTGCATGCAATTGCCTGCTTCGGTAGATGAGGGTATTAGGTACCATCATCTCCCACTGACATATGGGATTTCTTGCAGCCTATTGCTTAGTTTGTTTTATGAAAGGAAACAGTTTGAGTATTTCTTCTCAAATTATGACACAGTACTTCCCGAAGTCCCGGCATACAAGCATTTGAATAAGTATGACTATTATAAGGCAGAGGATAGGCTTCGGAAGTATTTTAGGCCGACTGCGAAGCTAGATACAGCTTATGCCCATAGACATAATTTGACATGCGGGTTGTCCGAAACGGAAAAGAAGTTCATAGGCCAGATAGAGGATAGGTATAGAAAATTGACCCAGACACGGGATACAGGAGATAGTCCAGTGGATTGGACGGATGAGGAGAGATGGCATAAATCCAAGGGAAGTTCTGGACCGATTGCATTGGATGAGGTACAGAAGGGGAAATTGTGTGTTGCCCGGCCTCAAACTCCCAAGGAGAAGGTTTTAGTGGGTCATAGTACATGTGAACATACCTTTACCATGGAGGACTCGGCTAAGGATTTCTTGCAGAAGTCGATACAGGTGATTCCGACTGTGTATTATGTGTGTGGGAGAAATGCATATGTGATATTGCCTGCGAATTGGTATGGTACGTGTTACTTGGCCGTTATATTCCCAAAGATTTATCATACGGCAGATTTGAAATTGTTAGAGACGGGAAGTCATTCCAAAGTGCGGAGAGCTGCGAATGTAGGAATGGTGATTGGGGACATATACGGAGTGACAATACCTAGTTTGGGTGTGGTCCTGAATGATGTGAAGATAAGAAGGTTGGCGACTGTGGTGGATGAATTGTCGATGAATTCGGCGAGGTCATTGCTGTTGGTGAATGGAGAAATGTTGTCGATACGGAATATGGTTTTGCAGAATCGACTTGCGTTAGATGTATTATTAGCAAAAGAGGGCGGAGTCTGTAAATTGCTGAAGGTCCAAGAATGTTGCACGTATATTCCAGACAACAGTAAGGACCTGGCGAAGTATATCGTCAACATTACCACGATCCATAAGGAAATAGAAGATTTGACGGAAGAGAATGTGTGGGAAAAGATTAGCCAAGGATTTGGTCAAGTGGGTACTTGGTTTGCGAACTTAGGAATGGGATTCCTGGGTTCTGTGTTGGAGCCAATTATAATTGCAGTGGTATGTGTGAACTGTTTGTGGGGACTCTTAAGGGCCTGGAAGTGGTATAGAGGGAATAAGGCCGAAAGAGCCCTCAGAGCAAATGAGCAGCGAATGGAGAGATTGCAGGATCGTCAGTATCAGAATCTTAAAAGAATTGAAGGGATTCGACATGGTGGGATGGTAGCAACTGCAGTTTAGATCAGCTTTGTTCCAGAGGAAATGAGAATGATGGTGTGATGACAGTTGTCATCAAAGGGGGGAACTGATGTAGCGCTTAAAGGTTTGAAAATTGTAGGGGTGCATCATATTTACCGTTAGTTGGCACCCGCATATAATGAGTGTATTTTTAGTTATCTTAGTGAATCGTACTGAGAAATGTGTTAGCTACATCGTCATGTAAAAGCGTTAGGAGAGGCAAAAATGTATAATGGATTTATTTAGAAAATGTATAACGATAAGTTTCTGTTTAATGCAATGTACCAGACCAAATGTGTAATTCGATTGGATTGATTCATGTATGTCGTTATTCACGTATGTGAAAGTAAAGGCACGAATGTTAGAATGTAATTTAATAGTGTGTTTAACCTAGTAGAGGCCCGAAGTCACATATATCGTTGAAGGGAAAGACCTGGTATTTCTTATGTTAGCTGTATGCGGTAAGCCGCAAGTGATTTATTTTAGTAGAGGTTTTAGGCTGCAGTAAATTGTAGAATTAAAGGATGCCAAGTATTTCTTCACTCTGTGATCTCACCGCAGGTGCAAGGACAGTTGGTTCGTTAGTAAAAAGGTCTTTGTTTAGCAGATGAATTATGGAGGAAGCCAGACATGGGAGTGCATTGGAATGGGCCAATCGTAACTCCTAGTGCCAACGGTGTCTGGGACTCAAGGCCAAGCTGATGGACGATGGAAGATGGACGGAGCCGAATGGAAAATTACTGGAAGAAGACCTGGTTGAGGAGGTGTGCCGAAGGGCGTGTTCTGTGTTTTGGGGTTTCGTATTAGGGACAGCGCCCTGAGGGTGGAGCAGAGAAGAGGTAGGTGAGGAGCTAGAAGGAGCGTTTTAGATCGAGCTCTCCAAGTGAAGACTTCTTAGGAAGTTCACTTCTGACACCTTTTTTCACGGGATCTTGGGTCTCAAGTGAATGGTAAGCAAGGATGTCATCCAGCATAGAGTAGGGACAGAAATGCTTTGGTTTAATGATTCCAAATATCGACATTAGCTTGGTAGTTATCTACCTCATGCTTTTAGAAGCTGTACTTTTGTTCATATTCAGCCGTATGCGGATCCTTCGTAGAGTGGCATTTGTATTAGTACCCATTTACCTGTTGAGCCTTGTGCTAAGGTGCTTGTATCTGCAGATGTTTTTCCTGATAATAAAATCCCGATAGAAATAGCAATTGACTTCCGAGTCTTCAATTATGTCAAATTGCGGAAGGTATTCTTTGATAATTGTGTTTGCTCCCTCCACGCTATTGGGCAATTAAAAAGGTTCATTCGACCAGAGTGGGTTCTTGAGATAAATGGATCAAGAAAATTGGGCCCCAGCAAAGTCAACTTACTTTTAAGACACTAGTATATGGTACCGGGGTACCCTGGACTTGTAAGTTAAAGTGTCCCTAAAGGGCTGCAGCACTATTGTGCCACCCCGAGTGTGACAAAGTAAAACATGCCTTCCATCCTGCCGCTACAGACTGGTACAGCAGGTTTAAACTGTTAACTCAACTTTGCCATTTAAACTACTGACAAAGTCCAGACCTCCTTTTTACTATATGTATGTCACCACTACAGCAAGCCTATTGGGTCCTAAGGCAGGGTGTTGTATATTAAATAATAAGTGAAACTGACACATGTGATACAGAATATTGAAGATGCTGTAGGATACTGAAGGTGCTGTTCTGCTGACGGGGGACTTCCTGTGCTACTTCTAAGTCCCGTTCTTACTGGAGCGTCTTTGGCCACAGGGATCGATGTCTCTCGAAATCCTGATGGTTTCAGCAAATGTCTAGTTGCCACTGGACTACTTGTCGCTGGGCACAATGAAACCAGTGGTTCCCTTTGGTGGAGGCTAGAGTCATTCTTGGGTAAAACAACAATGACTCTCCCGGGCCCAGCAACTACTACAAAGGAGCTGTGACACAATGCACAGAATGAGTGAGGCGCCTGTCAAGAGTCCATTTGCTACTGAATAACAATCCGATCCGTCAACACTCTTGTCCTTGCAGGGAAAAAGGCCACTAGACTTGCTGCGCTCTTTCACTGCGGCAGACCTAGGTCAGTTGTTGGATATGGGAGTGGTTTCCCTCTCTAGTTCAGGGACCTGGACTGTGCGGGAAAGGGGGAGTGGACCCAGTACACAAATAACATGGTGTCTATTGCTTGATTTTGATGTACACGGAACTCAGGAACATTTTGATGCCACAAAGCACATTCCTAGAACAGAAAGTGCAACATGATGTGAGAAAGGTAGGAGTGGGAAGGGCAGGAGTTTTATTAGGTTTAGTTAGTTAGATAACCACAAATAGTATATAATTTGGACCTGTCTAATGAGTAAGACCTGAATGTTGAATGCTGAAGCAACGTACTCCAAGAAGACTCGGGGGCATATGTGCAAGGGCATTCCGCCACCGGAATGTCACTTTTTTTGACTTTCCAGTGGCGGTATGCCCTGCACCATATTTACAAAGCGGCGTTACGCCACTTTGCATGGCTTACGCTGCTTTGTTAATATGATACCCTTTCAGGCAGGTATTTGCATGGAAGGGGCGTGCAATGCGTGTTGTTGGAGTTCCGCTGCAAAACATATTGCTTTTTAATGCTACCCCAGATTTACAAGGATCTGTGAATCTGAGGCAGCGCCAAAAACTAACACCATGCAAAAGCAGACATTAGATTGCCGCAACGAGGAGAAATACTTTTATTTCTCATTGTTTTTGCTTTTTCTATGTGTGCTGCAGAAAGAGCAATACTCCATTAATGTTTGTTTTTGTTCAGGAAGGGAGACCTAACTGCACACATACCATCATCCCTGCAACACAGGCAACCTTGCACTATGGTGCAAGGGTATCTGTGTTGGCATTAGGCAGCTACTTTTTGCGCCAGCGCTAGGGAAAACACAGGGGTGCGCCATATTCTTGTGAATACGGCGCATCCCTACATTTTGGAAATGATGCAGTGGGGCACTGCAAAATTTGCTGCAGCGCAGCTCTGTGCCATTTCCTTATAAATGTGCTCTCTGGAGTTGAGAGAGCCTGGCTGCTGTAAGATGCTGCCCTGTACAGAAGACTCTCAACTCCTAATGTCATGTTACTCCTATTTAATCGATAGCTGACTTAATTGGAGATGGTACTTCTGCTAGTTCGCCTATGAAGGGATCCTATAAATCTGTGATATGGAATGTAGACCATCGAATTACACCCTACACTTTACTTTACCCAAAGCATTAGGTCTTGGTTTGAAAATTATAGGAAGATGTTTATGTTTCTGTGGTTACTGATCAGGTTTCTCTTCCGTGGATAAAATTGGACCAATATACTGGTATCACGGGTCTCCATTACAAGATGGTGACCGTCTTTTATCGATGATAGGCTACTACCCCTTATTATGGAGAAATGGCAGCTGGTCACTGACAGAATAATGTAGCACTTGATTAACACAGACTGTTCGATCTAATTCATACATACTGATATCGTGGGTCTCCATTGCAAGATGGCGACCGCCATTTTAACGATAATGAGTAACACCCTCTCCCTTGGAGAGATGGCACACAGTCGTTTACGGAATATTGTAGCCTTTGAATAATACAGAATGCTCTAACCAACGTATCTGACTGCCTGCTGGTATGGGCAGTTACGGATTGATCTTGTTCCGGTATTTAGGACAAAGGTTTTCGTAGCCCTTAGTGAGACGCCAACAAGCTGATGGAAGTACTCTCCATCATCTTTGTAAGGTGAGGTACTTCTAATGCATGCAATATACTGTAGGACTCTGGTCGCCCTGGTTTGTGTCACGCAAATAGGGATGACACCGTTATCTGACGACTTTGTGTTTATTTGTTTTCTGCTTAAAACGCGCTGCACACCTATAATTGTCTTAACTTTAGATAAAGATATGGCATTGCCGTTTGTATTTTGATATTTTCAATAGCTAAGGCATTCCTAGCAAGGGCAAGCCTAATTGAAGATTACTTGAATTATCTGGTGAAATTTCTGCAGAGTGGCACGTATGATTACTTTGAATACTTTGCGAGCATCTTTGGTGCTACGTCTGGCAGCCTGACGATCACAAATATAGAGGCCCCATAGAATATGGGTGGTTTTTAATAATTCCCCTTTAGATCAATGGTATATACTAAGTTGCTCAGAGTATCTTTATGCGTACGCTTTTTTGTGACCTTTCATTGACTTGTATATACTGAGCACGTTAAAGTATTATGTGGGTTTGTCACAGTTATTTACTTATAGGTCACACGCTGATATTGCGGCTTTACTTTGTTTTCAGATTTCCTAACTATACTAACTCCTGTTGTGCAATGGCTTGGAGACATAGGTTTGATTTAGTTAATTGGTTACTCCTATAAGAATATTTGGTCTGGTGCCTAATGTGTTATTTATACATGATCTGTCTCTATGACCAGATAATAGAGGAATTGAATACAGAACATTTGCAATTGGATCTGCGGCTTAAGATAAATTATTGTACATAGCATTGGTGAGTTTTTACATATTATGGCACCATTATGGTGGAGGGCATCTGTTCTTACAGTGTCAATGACACTTCATGGATTTAATCAGGGCCGGACCGGCCGTAGCGGGCACCGGGCATTTCTCCCGTGGGCCGCTAGTGTGAGGGCCGGTTTTGTTATCTGGGGCTGGCAATATCAGCCCCCTGTAACAAAATCGGCCGAAACTAGCCATTGCAAACAGCCCGGCCACACTTCTCCTCCCCCACAGGGGGGCCAGCCGAGTACTTTGCCAGGGCTGGTTTTGGTTCCCAGTCCAGCCCTGCTCAGTGGTCGACTTTTCCCTTAGCAGAGCACCACAGGTACAGTCCTCTCTCACTAGCAAGGGAGAAGCAGGTGCAGTCCAGTCCTTGTAGCAATCTCTCTTTCCCAGGTCCAAGTTCATCTTTGGTCCTCTCTCCAGTACAGATGAGATCTGAGGTCTAGGTGCTAGGGGTGCCATATTTATGCTCAGAGAGTGCCCTCAGGGGATGCTGCGGTTACTAGCCAATGGGCTTCTAGGTCTCTTCCCGCCTGAAGACGACGTTCTGTGATGTGTGGCATATAGCAATCCCAGAATGCATTATTCCATCCACTTCCAAAAGGGCAGGCACCTCTCCCTGTGTATCGAGACTTGTTTCCACCACCCTCCCCCAGAGGCGTGGCTACTTGGAGTCTAAACGCCCTAGGCAAAACGAGTTTGGCAACTGTTTTCTCCTCTCTATCCTCATTGCCAACCTCCCTACCGGAACAAAAGAGAAGCCCCTCTCGTGTTTTTGCACCATTTGCACTTCAAAAGTGGCTTCCCCTTTGAAGCTCGCTTTTTGAGCTCAAAATCTGTATCGCCCCCTGCCTGGGAGAGGTGACATCTCTTCCAATGGCAGGTCTTCATTGTATTCTTTCCTGGGAGTCATTGACATGTCTCTCCAGGAAGGCAGAAGGCTGCCTTGTGGCTAGCATCAGTGAGTGGCCACTGGAAAACTTTGCAACAGAGTGACAACTTTCTAAAGTTGCCTTTAACTTAAAAGTTACATCGAATTCGACTTGGGCATCAAATCGGGTTTAATGTAAGGTTATTATGATACCTTGAAGTACCAACTTGAGTAGTCCCATGCAAGAGTTAGGACAGCTGAGTTTTCAGCATGCAATCCTGCACTCACCAATGGGCTACTAGCCTTTCCACAGCAAAAACTACAATTTGGAAGTTTTACTGTTAGGCAATATAAAGTTGGTGTCTATGGGTGTCTATGGTGGTTCACTCACAGAGCCTCGAACTGGAATGGAGACTGCTTTGATGAAAAGGTAATCGTTCGACAAATCTTCACTGGCCCCCTTGAGTTAGTACCTGCCATAGTTTGTCCCCCAAAGCAGCCGGAGCACCCAAACTCCAACTTTATAAAAGTTTTACAAATTTTACAAAGATTCTGCTAACCGCAGTAGTTGCCAATTTTTGTTTGTGTTTTGAATGAAAAGCAGTGATATACGTTTTATCTAAAAATCTATATCTCCGGAACCCTCTAGTGGATTTTATTTGTTAAGGTGTCTATGAATTGATAAAAAGATCTATTTTTATAAATTGGTGTTGAATTTCTTTCGTGTTGTGTGACTTATGTATTCAGTTGTTTCGATACTTCAAAATGCTTTGCACTTGTGCCTTCTTTTAAGCCTGACTGTTCAAAACGACAGCTGCCCAGGGTTGAGCTAAGGTTTTAGCTAACAAACCTAACTGGACCCAATAGGGTATTGTGAGTGTATTACACTGTGAGGTCATACAACCACACCATATAATACACAATGTTCCTCATGTTTGTGCCTAGCGGTGGTATCTAGAAACAGTGTTTTCCAGTATCAGACAATTAATGTCAGAAACCACCAAAAACGTGCCAAGTCGACGGCCAAGAAAAAGGTTTTAAGAGTTTTCCAAGTTCTGATTCTCTTAAGGCACCCTTTTCATAGAGTTTACCAAAGTTTAGAGAAATTTGCAAAAGGTTCTGAAATTTTGAAAAAGTGGGGTAAAAGTCTAAGGGCCTCATTTGGACATTGGCAGTCCTGGGACAGCCGTCACTTTTTGGAGGTCCGACCGGCCGCATACCTGGTTGTCTAAGCTCCTGATTACGATGTGGGTAGTGAGACCGCCATCTTACTGACTCCAGACCACTGCCTAGATCTGAGCTCCCACAGTGGCGGTGGTGGGGAGAGCGGCAACCAATGGTGGCCGTGCCAGCATGGGCACTGCCATCAGGGTTACAACCTGCCTTTCTGGCAATTTTTTCATGGTGGGGACACTGCCATGAAAAAGTTGGCGGAAAGGCAGGTTTTGGGGTGAAACCCTGTGTCCAGGGTGAATCTGTCCTGGAGACATGTTCCTGGTGCTGTTCTGTGTGTGCCCCTATGGCTGGTGCACGTTGGTGCGCACTGTTTCTTGTGCAGACTGTGCTGCAGGGAATCAGTGTGCCTGACCGCCCGAAGCCTTCTCGCCATGATGGGCTTTGACTGCAGTCCTTAGCTAGAGCTGCTGCATTCTGCCACCATTCTGCACAGCCAGGCCCGCGGTGATATCGTAATACGGCGGTGAGGATGTCGCCTGCTTGTTGTTGTTTTTCCGACTGCCACAAGCTGGCAGTGTGCCT
This sequence comes from Triturus cristatus, assembly GCF_964204655.1. NCBI lineage: Eukaryota > Metazoa > Chordata > Amphibia > Caudata > Salamandridae > Triturus > Triturus cristatus. The sequence goes on along the minus strand of NC_140592.1, from coordinate 291,280,175 downwards.
ACCAACATTGTAATCGGGCCCAAGTACCCAAAACGTTTGGAAAGCATGGAGATTCATTTGGCCACTCAGTTCTCATTGAAAATGAACTAGCTGCAAATGTGGCACTGTTGGCCCCACATTTGCTTAGGATGTTCACTGCCTCCAAAGAGGACGGGATACTCCCGGCGAATCTCAGACTAGCAACAGTGGTGGTGATTTATAAAGTGGGGAAACCCCCGGATGAGTGTGGGTCTTATTGCCCCATCTCACTGCTAAATGTAGAAACCAAGATCCTAGCCTCCATTATGGCGACACGTCTTTTATCTGTTATTACCTCGCTGGTACAAGAAAATCAGTCAGGCTTCATGCCAAAAAGAGCCGGATGCTACAATTTACGGCGTGTAGCCAATTGGATGGATGTGGTTAGAGACCGAGAGGAGGCTCATCTCGTACTTTCTTTGGACGCTGAAAAGTTTTTGACACCATCCACTGGCCCTTTATGAGACACACCCTAGAAAAATTTGGATTTGGACGGGGATTCCGGGATTGGGTGGGCTTCTGTATAATGCGCCGGCAGCCAGGGTCACGGTCAATGGAACTCTTTCTGGGACCTGGCCGGTCCAGCGGGGTACTATGCAGGGATGCCCACTTTCTCCCTTATTGTTCTCCCTTATTTTGGAGCCCCAGGCTAGTTTCATCAGGGCCTTCCCCGGGCTGGGTGGTTTTGTGGACGATTCCCGATTGATAGACGAAGAATGCATATCTTTATATGCGGATGACATTTTACTATATGTGACAAACTCGACGGAGACGCTCCCTCAAACCCTATGGCTCGTTGAAGAATATGGGCATCATGCAGGGTATAGGATTAACTGAACTAAATCTACTGTATACCTGGTGGGGGAGGGGTGCCACAGGAGATTCTTGACTGGCTGCATTGGTCAACGGAGGGATTTACATATCTTGGTCTATATATCACTACGGATGCGGCAACTAGCCTAGTTCGTAACATTAGGCGGGTCTTCTTAAATTTTCAAGAGGACGTTAAGAGATGGAGGAGACTTCCCTTGACCATTATGGGAAGGGCTGCCATGTATAAAATAGTAACGCTCCCGCAGTTGCTCTATGTACTACAAAACACCTATGTTAAGATTCCAGACATGATGTTTAACAGTATTGACAGTGAATTGCTTCTACTCCTATGGGATTGGGTGCATCTGCGCATTTCACTCCCAACATTGCAGAGGATTCCGTACAATGGGGGTTTGGCTTTGCCAGTCATTAGACTGTATTATAGAGCGGCCCATCTTATCACAATTAACAAATGGATCCACGCACCCAGGGATCACCTGACCTATAGACTTGAAAGGTTACAGTTTAGAGACTGTACTTATCTTCATTACATCTACGGCGGTAAGGGGTGTAGTAGATTGCTCCAAGTGACCCAAAGGACGCTGGAGGCATGGAAGAGAGCCGAGCGACAAATGAAGTGGGATCACAAATGTACCAGAAAAACCCCATTGTGGGAAGGTAATAGTCTGAAAGAGATTGGAAAACTGCGTGGTTTTAGGCAGTGGGATCTGATAGGTATTTCTAAAATAGGCGATGTCCTGGATCATGGTGTATTGGCATCCTTCAGTACCCTCCAAGCCAGATATCAACTTCAAGACACTCAGACATATGTATACCTCCGGTTGAGACATGCGTGGGTTGCAGAGGGGCTTGATGGGGATGCACTACTGGAATATGCCCTGCTAGAGGGTCGCCTCCTCCAGGAGAAAATCCCGGCTAAGGCTATTTCGTTTACCTACAGAACATTAATTAATAATATGGCCAATAAATTTGGCCCACTCCGAGCAAAATGGGAAAGGACCACTGGGGTGCTCGACGATATAGATTGGGAGGCCGCCCGCATGCATCCATGAGAAGTGGCAATCAAATTGAGGTTGCGTCTCATTCAATACAATATATTACACTGCACTTATTTTGATAGAGCCAAATTGCATACAATAGGGAGAGCTGAGAGCCTGGAATGTCTTCGCTGCCACACAGAACATGGGACGTTCATAATACCCTATGGGAGTGCAATGAGATACAGCTATATTGTGGAAAGATTGTGGGGGAGCCTAATAGTATACTGGAGGTCCACATAGAATTGGAGCCAGGGTTTCTTCTGTTAGGAATTTTGACAGATATAGACATCCTGAGGCGCAAACTTATACTAGCCAACTTGGGGATGGTTGTAGCCAAACGGGATATTGCTAAATACTGGGGGTCCCCGCAAATACCCACCCTTAACGAGTAGAGGACTAGTCTTGACTTGTACATGTGACTCCGTTCCCATATATCTTTCAATCTGGATCTGCCAATTAGGTCCTTTTGGGTTGAATCCTTTTAACATGACTGTGTGTTCCATCTAGGAGTCCTCCCAGAGTGGTATTTCCGCTGCTGGGATCTTATTCCATCAGATCCACTGAAGGGCTCAATGCCAGCATGCCAGCATTGTTGCTGTGGTCAGAGGAGGGTGGGGTGTGTATGGGATCCATATAGCATGCTTTGCTTTTCAATAATTCTAGTTCTACCGCTACTACCGGGTTGTCGTAGTCAGAGAAGACCCAGTCAATTATTGGAAGAATATGGATTGCCCAGCAGTACAATTGGATATCTGATGCTCCCAATCCTTCCTCGTGTGGTGTCAGGACAGATTTCCTACAAGAGATGCGTGATTGCTTGCCTGCCCATAGGAACCATACAAGTATGATGCATATGTTTCGAGGAAGGAATGCAAAAGTTTGTGGGAAAAGTTTTGCAGAATGTATAGTAGCTAGGAGAGAGAGATCATTTTGAATAGGGCCCCTCTGCCTGCTATGTTGTGCAGCAGAGAGTTCCAAGTGTCAGTGTCCTGCCTTATTCGGACGAGTAGTGGTGTAATATTTAGGTTCCATGCCCACTGTTTGTTCAGGGTCACTTGCATGCCCAGATATTTGAAAGGCCCAGGGGCCCAGCTCAGGGGGCTAGAGTGTGTGTTGCTAGCCAGAGTAAAATATGTAGTCTTCGGTGTATTGACTGACAAGCTAGAGGCCTCGCCATAGATTTGCAGTATTTCCATTAATTAAGGTATCGATTTGGGGGTCACCGATGTACACCAAGTGATCATCCACGTATATGGAGACTGTGTGTTCCCTCATGGATGAGCAGGAGAAGCTGCAAAGTGGTACATCTCTCCTGATCCCTTCCTCCAGGGAATCGATTTTCACCACGAACAAGAGTGTGGGCAGGGGGCATACTTGTCTGGTGCCTCTTTGAATTGGAAAAGGGGTGGACAGTGCACCTTCGCTCTGCCGTATGCCCAGGGATCTCTGTATAGTAATGTTGTTTACCAGTAGAAACTGGGGTCAGAGTTTATTCTCTCAGAGTTGCGAAACATAAAGAGTCAGTGTAACAAGTCCAAGGCCTTTTTTAAATCAATACGGATGAGAGTTCGAGTCTTCTGACAATTCTCAGATCTTGCAAGATCGTATGGAGTCACCAGAGACAATTCCTAGTGATGCGGTATGGAAGAAAACCATTTTGGTCATCACCCACCAGATCTAGGATCACCATCAGTAGTCTGTTAGCCAAAACTTTGGCTAATATCTTGGCCTCTAGGCTTATCAGGCATTTGGGTCAATATGAGGCACATTCGTCAGGGGGTTTGCCCAGTTTCAAGCTAACAGATAAAGTGCCCCCTTAGAGATCCTGTGGTAACATCTGGGTCTTGTAGGCCTCCTCGTAAATTTTTAGGAGGTGTGGGATGAGGAGAGCAGAGTATTGCTGGAACATCTCTAGGGAGAACCCATTTGGACCGGAGGTCTTCTCATGTGATATGTTTGCTATGGCCTCACATATTTCAGCCTCACTAAATGGCTCATCCAGCCACCGTTGGTCAGCCTGCAGGAGGATGCAGAACGGGTAGGTCTTCCACAATTGGATACCCCCTTTCCACTGCAGGTGGGTCCCGTGCTGCATAGAGGAATTCAAAGAATCTTATGAACTCACGGGCGATGACTTTGGGGTCGGTGGCATGCGCACCCTCTGAAGTTCTTAGGTCCAAAATGAATCACAGGCCTTGTGCCCTGCCAGTGTAGGACCTTGAAGAGTTTGTTGCCCACCTAGTATATGTGGAATTGGGATGAGACACAGTGGTGTCCATCAATTTTTGTCTAATCAAGAGGCGCATTAGGTCAAGAGAGTGTTGTAGCTGGCCATTGTGTGAGTCTATAAGTCGAGCTTCCATGTTTGATATCCATGTCTCAAGCTCAGTCACCCCTTTATTTTTCAGTTTTATAACAGCTATTTGAAAAGCGATCAGTAGCCCTCTGGTAACTGCTTTACATATCTTCCATAGTATAAGGGGGGAGGAGACCAAGTCAACATTAAGGGCCATATGTAGGTAGCTAAATACCGGTCGGTAACGGCCGAAATTCGGTAAATATCCTGTTACCGACCGGTATTTAGGCATTTGAGATGTAGGAGGCATGATTTAAGGATTCGGTAATTTACCGAATCGGTAATGGATCGGTAAAATACCGAATCGGTAAAATACAGATTCGGTAAATTACCGAATCCTTAAATCATATGTAGGGAGCACTCAAGTGAGTGTTTTATTGTATTCAGGATTCGGTATTTACCACCAAATACAGGTTGGTGATAAATATTGAATACCTTTCAAAAATCTATTTCTTGCTGTTTTGACAGTGCCATGTGGCAGACATACATGCCCTTAGGGCATGTATGTGCGCCACATGTGCACACACGCACGATTCAGGGGTGCAACAGGGTGTCAATGTGACACCCTGCCACCCTTGAATATGCTCCCCCTATTACCGATTCGGTATTTACCGAATCGGTAATGGTGAATGGCTTCCCATTGATTCCTATGGGCCTCCAGGCCCTTAGGAATCAATGGGAAGGTATGCCTCATTACTGATTCGGTAAATACCGAATCAGTAATACCGAATCTTTCCGAATCGGTAAAATGTACCGATTTTTTACCTACATACTATTTACCGATTCTTAAATACCGAATCGGTAAAATTCGGTATTTATGAATCGGTAAATAGTATGTTACCTACATATGGCCCTAAGTGTTAAGTAATCCTCAATTCGATGTGGTCTTTGCTGTAATCTGCAGAACCCCTATGGCAGAATCACCATCCTCTCAACCTCCAAGTTACCCCCTCTGTACTCTTGAATGTCGATATTTGATCAACATATGATCTAGATCAGTCAGGAAAAAGGGCAGCATCTGGGCTGCTAACAGTCCGTATATCAGTGGAGTCGATAAAATGTAGTCCAGCCATGCAGATGAATTGTGCATGTGTGAATAGTGTGTGAATTGGGTGTTTGTTGATTGATTGATTTGTCATGCTTCCATAAGGGCAATGGAGTTGGCCCATATGGATAATAAAAGGGATCTGCGGGTTGCAGACCGGAAGCTGATGTTACTGTGGATGTCCATGACTGAATTGAAGTCACCCCAATGATTAAGAGTCCTGTCAGGGAGTTCATTATGTGTGTTGTGAGAGTTTCCAGGATTACTCTTACCAGAATTGGTGGTACATATACAGATATCAGCATCCACCCCAGTGTTGCCTACCATACCCTCCACTATTGCAAACCTGCCCATGTCATCGTGGGTGATCTTGAACATATGTATTGGGAATTGTTTATAAAGTAGAACCGTCGTGCCTCTGGAGTTGGACGTGTAACTAGAATGGTATACCCTAGAATTGACCATAGGTCAGTAGGAGACATCTAATGCCCAGTACGTGTGTTACTTTCAGAAATATCACCCAAAGTGTGCTGGATGAATTGGAAGATAGTGCCCTGTTTAATTTTGTTGTTAAGACCATTGGTGTTCAAGGACAAGAGGTTAAACGTGTCAGTTGCGGCCATGGGATATGCATGTGCAGGGTTGCAGCATTGAAGTTATGACACTGAGGTGCTGTGAAAACTTTAAACAGAGGAAACAGAACTAAACAGTTGTAACTGGGGTAGAACAATTCCCAAATGACCCTCTCCCATCCAACACTTCCTTAAATGAAGCATCTGTCGCCCCGACCTATCAATTTTGGGATGCGATCCCTCTGTGCCCCCAGGGAAGCCAACAAATCAGATGTTGTTCCTCCGCGATCATCCCTTCATACCCTCTGCCATCAGCTCCCACTGACTCACCTTTCCCTTCAGTTGGGTTGTTTCTGTGGTTAGTGCTTGAATAGTGTCTTCTGCAGAGGATATTCGGGTCTCGGCCTCATTGATGCTGTCCTCTAATTTCCTGAGGTCATGACATAGGAGACTGACCTCGGCCCCCACACCAGCAATTTGTATCTACAATGCCTTCTGGGTCTTGTTGATGGCCTGCAGAATTTGTGCAGTGGAGGCTTGATCCAAAGGGGTTTGGTGTGTGTCAGCCTTCGGTCAAGCTGGAGCGGTTTTGGTGAATTTGTCAATTTTCATCTGCTCTATTGGTGTGTTCCAACCGTTTTCAGTTTCCCAGTGGTAGCTGCCAACGGTTCTACAGCAGTATAGGCCAACTAGTGCAGCAGTGTCTCTGTAGGGGAAAAGCACCTGGGCAGTTTAGTTACTGGGGCTCTTTGCAGGAGAGGGGCCATGCCAGAGTGCCCTCCCCTTGATCGCCTCATAGAGCCCCAAGATGTACAGGGCCGTGGCGGGGGGGAGGGGGGTCTGGCCACAAACTTGCCGGGGCTCAGTCTAGCTCTGTATTGCGGGGAGGAAAATCGCCAATGATCAGGAGCGTCGCAAAGCCCAGCAAGGGAGGTGTGCAGCAGGAATTACCTTGTGAGGCAGGCATCATGCAACATCTCTGACCTTTCTCCCCATTGACAGTGCCCTCTGCCTGGGTCAACAGAAGGCAGGTCAGGTCCAGCCTGCGAGTGCTACTTTACCAGTAACTGGGCACCACACCCCCAGAGTCTCTACTAGAGGTCCCCCCTTTTGGGACCACAACAGGAGTTGTGTGTTGTAAAAGACTCCCTGTGTCTCCGCCCACAGCCCTCTCTCACCTCCACTCCCTCTGTAGGTGAGGATCTGTCAGCATACAAATTAGTCTCAGATTCTCTACGGCTAGGACCGGGAGTGGTGTAGTCCCAATAAAGACTTTAGTGCTCCCTGACTGGAGCCATCGCTGGCTAGAATTACATAGACTCACGTGGATATGCTGAAATATTCTGCTAAGAAGGATAGACAAGTATTGTTGTTTAAAAGATTTATAGAAAGAATCTAGATGCAGATTAGAATAAACATCCCAAAAGCAAGTTTAGCAGCAAAGCATGTAAGCCATAAGTACCAAGAACTCTGTACAGTTCTAAACGATATTCAGCATAGATTTGACTTCTAAGGTGGGGAAAAGAGGTCTCTCCTGGTTACGGAAATCCACATACTCTTATAGCACTTAAGACAAAGACTTTCATACATTCTGTGGGAATACATGGTTCTCAAGGTTTGCACCAATTGGGAACAAGCTAGAAGAAACATTATACTAGAGAATACATACGAGAATTCTCTCAGGATAGTAATACATTGAGATTCAGTCATTCTCATAGCTTTTGCTGAACAATTGAACAGATACATTGTTTCAGCAAGAGCCTGGGACGGATGGAAATGTCCTTGACTCAGTAAAGTGAGAACATTTTCTGAGAACGCTCTCTGCTTACTCAAGTGAACAAAAGCCATACCTTAGTTAGAACAGAAATCAACAGTAGGCATCACGTGGTATATTTTGCGATGTGGAAGCAAGATGGAGAACAGTGTAAACACAATCTAATGTTAGCATAAGCTCAGGTCATAATGCCGTTTATTTACAGAAAATCGACTCTCACTGTCCCCTCTTTGATGATTTTCAATCATCCCTTAATTCTTGATTACAACACATAATTAATCAACTTTGGATTCTTTTGCTTGGTGTCTGTCTAATCCTTTATATTGTTATAAAGTTTGCTAAACATCTCTTCAACTTTTATCATTGTGTCTTGTCCGCTCTCGTTGCTGATAGTTTCTCATACCCACAATTCATACCACTCTGTGATGAAATTTCTTCTTCAAGGAAATGAACTCACATACAATTCTATGTAGTATGACCAAGAGAGCAGTTAGTAGTAACTTCAGGATTCCTCCTCTTACAATACCAGGCCATTCTAATATTTTAGCAAATCCTTTACCAATGGATCCAAACATTGATTCAAATCCTTCCCAGGCATCTGATTCCATCAACTCAGTTAATTCATGCACTATGTTCTTAGCATTAGTAATGTAGCTGCCAAGCTGCTTCTCTATGCGGGAAAGCTATGCACAACATTCAAATGCTTGAATGACTTTACAAACGCCGCCTTCCTTCGCGAGAAGTAAATCCAACACAAGGTGACTTTCCATAATCATAGCTCTCATTGCAAGCAATTGGTTATTAATCACTGTCAGCACACACGTGGTGTTAATTGTAAGTAGATCGACTAAAGAGGACAGTTTTCTAATCTTTACGTTGTTTAATGCCACTCCTATGGATTGTATGAGTGCTCCAAAGATATCACAAGAAATCTGCTGAAAGCTTTGCTTACGTCACCTAATGTACTGCTCAAGAGGAAAATCTAGCTCATTAGTATGGTAGATCCTGGGAAAAACTAAAGCAGCATAACAACTGCTGACCAAATTGTGTGGCACCTGAAAATAAGCAGATTTACCACACACATAATAATTGCCCTTGATGCTAACCTCTAGCTTAGAAAAGGTTTTCCTTTTAACTAAATAATTATGCTCAGTCTCGCTCCATCCCAATGTCTTATCTGTCTTGTTCGCTCAGGCTGCCATATTATGCATAAAGACCCTTTCTTGTTGACTTCAAAACGTAGGCCTCATTTACAAAGAATTGGCATAGGCAGTGCCACAAGTCATTTTGCTGCGCTACCCTACGCCAATTTGAAAGGGAAGGAATGCACAGTATTTTTAAGATACGGTGCATTTCTGTCCTTTCTGCAAGTGCCGGCGCCCAGCACCAACGCAGGCATCCTTGTACAATGGTTCAAGGGTGTCTGTGTTTTTGGCATGATTGTTTTTTTGCAGGAAGGGTCACCTTCCTCCTCAAAAACAATCACGAGAGGCATTTTCCCTGTTCTATGTGTGCTGCAGAATGCAGCACACGTAGAAAAAGGAAAAAACAAGGAGAAATGTAAACATTTCTTCTCATTATGCCTGCTTTGTGGACTCTTACGTTTTTGGCGTTGTCCCAGATTTACGTGATGTTGTAAATCTGGGGCAGTGTCAGATTCCATGGGTGTTGAGTGGGAACACCCATGGAGCACCTCCTTGACATAGAGTAAGTGCGCTGCCTTGTCTTACTCCATATCTATGAGGCCATGCAAAGCCATACAGGGTTGCTTTGCGTTGCCTCATAGATATAATTGAGAGACCTATGCCACCAAATCACCATAAAAAGTGATGCTCCAGCAGCACAGGACTCTTGTAATGAGGGCCTTAATCTGGGAGGCGGTTCCTTTAAGATTTCTTTACCTTCCCCAATAATATGCTCTGGGTTCAAGTGACCTTCCTCCCCTTTCCTAATCTATTCTTATCCTTTCGTTCAATTCATCTATGAACAGCCTCTCATCTAGTGGAACTTTGCAAGTTATAGCATGTTGGTTATGATTAGTAATGCTCATGTTAGCACCGGGGTGAAGGATTTCATCACATACCCGTGCGGATCCCTTCATTTCGACCCTAGGTGAAAGCAAGAAATGTGTTTAGTCTAAGGCTGGGCAGAGTTGGAACTCAGCGAAGTGCAAAACAACTCTGCCATGCTACGCAGAGCTCCGCAAGCAGCGGAGTGCGTTAGATAAATGCCGTTCGCAGTGATTTTCAGCACTGGGTGTTTGTCCGCACTGTGCAATCATCGCAAACTGCGCCATGCACAGCGCAAGTGGGCACAAGTGGGCGCAGGTGGGCGCTGGTTCCTTTATGCCACTCGATTCGATTTTTAACTTGAGCGGCAGCTTTCTCAATGCGAACTAACGGTTTCTCAATGCAAGCGATCGCGAGCATACGCGACCACTCTCAATGAGAAATCCGATTGCCCGTGTTGAGTAAACTTGCTAGAAGGTCGATTTTCCACGCTCGCCAACTTGGCGTTGACGATCACGAATGAGGAAAAAATCTTGCCAGGAGGTGTATTTTCCTAGCTCACGCTCGCCAACTTGATGTTGCCGAGTGAGGAAAAAAGTAGAAGAGAAGAGTTTTTTGAAACTCCGCGATCTCCACGTAAAGCGGAGAGTGCAAAACTCTGCAAACTACACGGGCTGAGCAGAGTTCACGGCCTAGGCTTAGCCTGGGCAGAGTTCACGGAGTTCAGCGTAGCCAAACACCATGAAGTGCAAAAAAAAAACCGCTGCGTTATGCGTTAGATAAATGCTGTTAGCGGTGATTTTCAGCTCCGGGTGTTTGTCCGCATTGTGCAATCATCGGGAACGGCATCGTGCACAGTGCAAGCAGGCACAATCATGCACTGCTTGCTTTTTGCCACTCTAGTAGATATTTTACTCGAGTGGCAGCTTTCTCTACGCGAACTGATGGTTTCTTAAAACGAGCGGTCACAAGTATACGCGACCACTCACAATGAGGAAGCCGACCGCCGCCGTTGAAAAATCTCACCTGGAGGTTGATTTTCCAAGCTCGCACTCGCCAACTTGAAGTTGACGGTTGCAAATGAGGAAAAATCTCGCCGGAAGGTGGATTTTCCTCACTCGCGCTCGCCAACTTGATGTTGACGAGCAAGGAAAAAAACTCAGCAAGCGGATCAGAGTTCACCGCCCAGGCTTAATTGTGGCTGGATTGTCTGGTGTGACTCAGATCAACACGCACCAGGTGTTGTGTATTACTTCCCGTAGGATGCAAGGACAACAGCACCCCCATTCACAGAGTGTTCCGTCTTGTCCTCAGTGTGGCGAATCAACTGCCCTCTCCTCACCCGGCTCGATGACTTTGTATTCCCAGGTAGTATCACCCGGAGTCAACCTGAGTGGTGAGAGTAAGTGACTGGACGGAGGAACACTTCTGAGAGTGATCGGAAGCGGGTCAAGAAACTGTGTGATCCCTCTGTGCTTGCTGGTGTTGGGAGGTGCATCGAGGGACCTCTTGATTGAACTGGGACGGCCTCCAGCCTTTTCTGCTCTGCCTAAAGTGGGTGAACTTCCTGAGTGGTGGCCAACCCCCCTTTTGCCTGGTGACCCCGATAGTTACTCCAGCCTTCTCCCCTGGGCCCCTGAGTAAGTGTGACTCCGGCCTTAAACCGGCATAGTAAGGGGTGGAGGGGCTTGGACTCTAACCTGTGGGCAGAATAGTGGTGAGATAACTGAGAGGTGTGGGAGAAATTGTGCCACAGGATCCACATTCATATTATCAACTGACCTGCCAGATAATATTTGTAAATGCAAAAAGAACAATTGATGGACAGAATGCAGAACAATGTCATACATTCACCCCAGTACAGAGATCTGGGCCTAAGCCATCATTTTTTTGCTCACCATGCCATTCCAGTTTGGACCCAGCCATATGCAAATCAGTCTTGACCCTGCGCCCAATGGGAACAGTCCAGCCCAAACTGCCAAGCCAGGTCCTCCCTGGACTGGAAACAAGCATCTTAGGTACGGTTTCGGGCTTTCCGCCCTCATCAGCCAGGATAGCTTGACTCCAGTGGCATGGAGAGCTCGGGACCCACGCCTGGGCATACCCGTCCCACTCGGGTGACAAATGCAAAAATAACAATTGATAGACAGAATGCAGAACAATGTCATACATTCACCCCAGTACAGAGATCTGGGTCTAATCCATTGTTTTTTTTTCTCATCATGCCATTCCAGTTTGGACCCAGCCATATGCAAATCAGTCTTGACCCTGCGCCCAATGGGAACAGTCCAACCCGAACTGCCCTGAAACCGGTCCCAGGATGCTTGTTTCCGTTCCAGGGAGGACCTGGCTTGGCAGTTCGGGCTGGACTGTTCCCACAAGGATCAGGGTCAAGACTGATTTGCATATGGCTGGGTCCAAACTGGGGTGGTGTGGTGAGCAAAAGAATGATGAATTTAACCCAGATCCTTGTGACTGGGGGTGAATGTTTGTAGTCGGCAAGAGTCCGAAAAGGGTATTTGACAGTTAGGAAGTGAATGGCGCTCTGCAGGTAAACGTGGATGATATGAACTCAGGTGGATGTTATGGTGCAAACAGGGAGGGGAAACCCCAAAACCCCTCAAACCGTGTAGGAAAACCTACAACCAAACAATAAGGACAATCCTGTGCACACATACAGTTTATCAAATCAATGTTGACAAGGGTAAGTACAGAAATGACAAAAGAAGCATCCGCATATGAACAGGTGGTTCTGTTTAATAGGCGTAACCAGCCGACACGTGTTTCGTCATGGAAAGAGTAGACCACGACTCTTCAGGGCTGGGAAAGATACAAAACATTTTTTGCTAAAACATATAACTCAAAGGCAATAATTACGGGATCTTAAAAAGACAAAAAAGACAAAGTAGTTCGCCTATTTCAGTAGAAAGGAAAAAAGAACAACACCACTACTTCAAGAAAACCATACGAATGCCCAAGGAGAGTGTACAGTAAAACAAAAAAACAAAAGAAGTGCTAAGTGACGTGTTGATAGGAACAAAGGTACATTGCCAACCAACACCACAGCTCAGTGAAGAGGAAACGGGAAATTAGAAGAAAAGGAAAAAATTATTTATTTCGTGTGAAAGAAATGCAAGAAAGCACTGAGTCAAGGGAAAAGTCTAGTAAGAGTGAAAAGACGATTCGGGGAAAGTGCCCAAAATCTCTATGGGTGAAGAACCAAAAATACGGTTTCGGGCTTTCCGCCGTCATCAGCCAGGATATCTTGACTCCAGTGGCATGGAGAGCACGGGACACACGCCTGGGCATACCCGTCCCACTCGGGTGACAAATGCAAAAAGAACAATTGATAGACAGAATGCAGAACAATGTCATACATTCACCCCAGTACAGAGATCTGGGTCTAATCCATTGTTTTTTTTCTCATACCCGTCCCACTCGGGGTGACAAATGCAAAAAGAACAATTGAAGGACAGAATGCAGAACAATGTCATACATTCACCCCAGTACAGAGATCTGGGCCTAATTCATCTTTTTTTGCTCACCATGCCATTCCAGTTTGGACCCAGCCATATGCAAATCAGTCTTGACCCTGTGCCCAATGGGAACAGTCCAGCCCGAACTGCCCTGAAACCGGTCCCAGGATGCTTGTTTCCGTTCCAGGGAGGACCTGGCTTGGCAGTTCGGGCTGGACTGTTCCCACAAGGATCAGGGTCAAGACTGATTTGCATATGGCTGGGTCCAAACTGGGGTGGTGTGGTGAGCAAAAGAATGATGGATTTAACCCAGATCCTTGTGACTGGGGGTGAATGTTTGTATTGTCCAGCATTCCGTCCGTCAATTGTTTCTTTTGCATATGTCACCCTAAGTGGGAAGGGTATGCCCAGACATGGGTCCCGTGCTCACTTCACCACTGGATCAAGCTAGCCTGGCTGATGAAGGGTGATGCACTGAAACCGGTCCCAGGATGCTTGTTTCCAGTCCAGGGAGGACCTGGCTTGGCATTTCGGACTGGACTGTTCCCACAAGGAACAGGGTCAATACTGATTTGCATATGGCTGGGTCCGAACTGGGGTGGTGTGGTGAGCAAAAGATTGATGGATTTAACCCAGATCCTTGTGACTGGGGGTTAATGTTTGCATTGTCCAGCATTCCGTCCATCAATTGTTTCTTTTGCATATGTTGCCCTAAGTGGGAAGGGTATGCCCAGAAGTGGGTCCCATGCTCACTACACCACTGGCTCAAGCTAGCCTGGCTGATGAAGGATGATGCCCTGAAAATGGTCCTAGGATGCTTCTTTCCGGTCCAGAGAGGACCTGGCTTGGCAGTTCAGGCTGGACTGTTCCCACAAGGAACAGGATCAAGACTGATTTACATATGGTTGGGTCCGAACTGGGGTGGTGTGGTGAGCAAAGGAATGATGGATTTAACCCAGATCCTTGTGACTGGGGGTGAATGTTTGCATGTCCAGCATTCCGTCCATCAATTGTTTCTTTTGGATATTATTTGTAGCCTGTTAAGGTGCCAAGTGCATATGTGTGCGAGTGTGCCTCATACAGACTTGCTGATATCCTTTACACTGCATCACAGTGCTGTGTGAGTGTGGGAGAGTGTGCTGCATGAGAACAGCCTGCTAATAGTTGCACCGCGCAGCGGTGTTGTTTTACTTGTTTTTTCATTACCTAACAAATACTCTGTTTTAACATTGGTTTTACCCATGCAGCCTGCTGCTGAAATGTGTTATAGATTTATGTGTGCACACATTCCTGATATCATTAAGACCTGGGGTGCACCCTAGAAATGAGTGGATTTGAATTCTGTCATATGCCAGGGTGGGCCCAGTTCTGACTATGTATTGCACCGCATATGAGTGCTGGAGTAAAAATAGGTTTTTCCCAAGTGTGCATATTACTGATGTCATTTAACACTGTTGGACCTAATATTGCTATTTATGCCCATAGATACATGATGTTCATGTTGTGTTAATTAATGTGTGTGTTGAATGCAATCTTTATTTATATACACCACATGTGAAGCCTCTTTTGTGGTGCTCAGTGTATTTATTGTGTGAGTGCTGTGCAATACTTTCCACATTGCCTCTGTGATAAGCCTGACTGCTCAGTGTTAAGCTACCCAAGGGTGAGTGCAGGTTATACAGGGAGTGTAATCACCTAACCCTGACAGGAGTGATAGGTTCTGTCTGGCTTGGACACCACCTCAGATAACCAGAAAGTACCAGTTCCAACAATGACCCTTGTCCTTGACTACAACGTGACACTCCCGAAGTGAGGGACCCTTATGAAAGCCCAAAAGTACCCTGAGACTCCCATGGATTGGTTGGACCAGTCCTCTGCAAAGTGCAGTTAAAATGACGCTCTGCATCTAAAAAATCACTGGCCATCGGGTACTCCGAGAAATTGCCCTAATATAAATGGTGAAGTACATTCTAGGAGTTGTGATCTAGCTTTTACCGCAGTTGCAAGCTGCTACTGCACTCTCCTGGACCCAAGACATTTAATTTCCTTTTTCGTTACTTTTATCGCTAACAAGGCTTGTTGGTTAACATTCAGGTAACTGATGTCTTAACTCGACACTACATCAAGAGGGCACTTCATAACACCTGCAACCGACTCCAGCAATGACCTTGCTCTTGTGTATTTACAACCCCTTATTTGGTGGTGTTGTCCCTATGGCAAAAGCAGCTTGGGCGCTACTCCTGGTTAAAGACCACTGACAGCCAGTACAACAACTTTACCCGAACTCCGCAGGCCAAATGAAATTGTAATGGCTGTTGGGGTCTGGTCCTGGGACCCCAAGAATCTCTACCCTGCAAGGGTGCAACATAACTCGACTCCTAAATAACGGATTGCCATTAGTAGATTTTTCCATTGACTGCGATGTTAAATGTCTACACAATTTAATGCATTTATTTTCAAATGATTTGAAAATCCATAACTCTGGTTATATGTCTGCTATTTAGTTAGTTTTGATGTATACTCTATTTTAATAAATTGGTGTTGGATTTTTCTCGAGTTAGGTCAATTACACATGCACCCTTATGGTAATGTAAAATGCTTAACACATGTTTTCCAGTAATGCCTGACTGCTCTATGTCACACTACCAGGACTGAGCCTGGGATTATTATTGTGAATCCAATGATCATCTTTGCGGCATTGAGATAATATTGTATGGTATGGGTATTCACCCATACCACATAATTGTCCACTTGCAGTCAATTATCACATCTCTCAGTTTCACTTCAATCTGAACTGTGCTCATTTTGGGAATCCTGAAATCGACCTCATTGCATCACCTCAGAATGCTATGTTTCACCTATTTTATTCGGAGATCCTAGCTCCTCAGGTTCCAGTGGTGGTAACTGTTTTTGTTTGCTACAGACGATTCGGGAGGAGAAGCGCACGATGATTCGGATTGCCCCGTTTAGACCTCGGGGGATCTGGTTTTCTCATCTGCTTCAGTTGGCAGGGGAGGATCCTTTTGTTCTTCCACTGTATTCTCCTCCCCTTCAGTTTCCTAATCTCTCATTGAAGGTCCTTAGTCATTTGAGCCTAGTGGCCTGGAAATTGAGCGGGCTGGACTAGAGAAACTGGGATTTTCTCACCATGTAGCAGTAGATATTCAGTCATTTTAAAAAATGTTCACTCTGAAGTCGTACTGTAAACATTGGTGAGTATTTCAGTCTTGGTGTTTAGCTAGGCTTTTGAAACCTGATTCTATTAATCCCTTTCAGATTTTGGAATTTCTACTTGAGGGTTTCCTGAAAGGCTTGGCTCCAACAACTTTGTCAGCCCAGTGGTCTGTAATTCAAGCCTTTTGTTCTCCTTCTGATATGACTCAGATAGCTGTGCTGGTTTGTAGGCTCCTTAAAAGCTTTAGACTCAGAAGATCGGTTGTTCCTTGTTTGGTTCCAACTTGGGATCTTTCTGTCATCCTGAAGGGTCTTCAGGAAGCCCCTTTCGAGCCTTTAGAGCTAGCTCAGTTTTTATTAGTGTCAGCAATGGTTGCCTTACTCATTGCTATCACTTCAGCAACGAGGTTGTGCGAATTAGAGTCTCCTGTTTGCATCTTTTGGCATGGCTAATAAAGCAAAGAAAATATCTACCCCGACCCTCAGTAGGTGGGTGAAGTTGGCAATAGTCCATGCATGCCGTTCACTGCAGATGGATCCTCCAGGTGATGTCCAGGTTAGGTCTACTAAATCCATTTTGGCTACGTAGGCAGAGGCTGACAGAGCTTTTCTCTTTTTTTTTTTTTATATACTTTATTGTTCAGTACATAGCATGTAGGATGTATACATCAATCCACTTAATTAATAATGTAGGAAAAAGGGGAACACAAATAAACGAAAAGCAATACGTTTCAAATCAACACCTCCATATGTTGAATCATAGGCTGCCAAATTTGAATCCCTAATTGTTTCTTCCTCATCGATTTAATACGATACAAACTAAATTCCAAATTAAATATATTGTAAAACTTCGCACGCCACATTTCATATGATGGGGCCTCTGATTGGAGCCACATAGAAGCGACACATAATCGGGCAACATAAATAAAAGATAACGAAAAGGATAACAACTCTGAGTGGGTTCAGAACCCTTACCCACACCTACTAACATTATCTCTCTAGATATGCACACATGAACCCCTGTAATTTGTGATAGGAATTGTTTTAAGACTATACAATCGAAAAATATATGTACAATATCAGCATTCTCCGCCAAACACCTAAAACATTTCCCATCATGGAGCCCACCCCACTTCATCATTTTCACAGGGGTATGATATAAATTAAACAAAGTTTTAAAATGTTGGGTACGTAAATTTGCAGTCAGCATGACTTTAGTAGCCATATCTATTGATTGTTGCACATAGGAACCGGTGTTCCCAAATCGGTCACGCCACTTTGCCTCATGTGTCTCAATATCATCCCGTTGAAGCTCCAACAATATGTCATACAGTACCACGATCTTAGCTCGTTTAATCAGAGCCTCTATTAAATCGTTGGATGTCATAGGCGTGTATCTACAATGTTTGACAATAAAATCGCAAATTTGCAAAAATTTGAAAAAATCATTCTTAGGTAACCCATATTGTTCGACCAAATCTGAGAAAGAAACAATTATCCCTGCCCTATAGATGTCCCCTAGACGTCGTATCCCCTTAACCCTCCAACTATCCATCTTTAAATCCCAAAAGATCGAGGGGAATATTTCCGTAGAGTTGAAAGGCGTATAATAACCTATACGACTTATAGATATAATTTTACGTATCACCTTCCAAGCCTTGCGTGCAGCCCAGAATATTTTAAATCGCGTTTTTTTGAAGTAGCTTGGTTCATAAAACTTGAATAAAGCCTCACTCGCTTGAGTCCCCATTAGCATTTGATATATATTGGGAGCTTCAAATGCTCGCACTTCCATTTCGGTCACCAAATACTGCATATTCTGTAGTAGACAAAATAAATAATAAAATGTAAAATTCGGGACCCCCCATCCTCCACGACCCAGTGGTAACGACATATATTTTGAAGTGCGCCGTGTTTTCTTCTGGCCCCATATAAACCTATCTGCCAATGACTGAAGTTGTGAGAATTGTGATCGCGTCAGCTCTAGCGGTACCGTCCTAAAATAATACATTACTCTAGGGAGAACACACATTTTTAAAACATTACAGCGCCCAACCATTGATAAATGAAGACACTCAACCTGTTCCAGTTGCCTTTTTGTCGATAGTAATATATCTGCCCAATTAACTTCAACAATCTCTTGGAGTGACATGACACGAGCTTCTCTAGGACAAAGTCCCTCAGTGCATACAACCTGGGTTTTAGAGATATTTAACTTATACCCGGCCACTGCCCCAAAATATTGAGTCTGGGTCTCAATCTCCCTTAATGCCTGTTCGGGATCAGATGTAATTACCGCTATATCATCAGCGTAGGCAAGGACACGCACTTGGTACCCACCCACTGACATTGACTGTATATCATTCGTTGTTTCCAGTATTTGAAGCAGTGGGTTTATATAAATAGCAAAAAGTAACGGCGAACAGGGGCATCCCTGCCGGGTTCCCCTAGTTATGTATACAAAAGCAGACTCCATCCCCATTGTACAGATTTTAGCCCGTGGACGTTTATACATGGTTTGAAGCGCTTGCAAAAAACGAGGTCCAAACCCCATCTTTTGCATTGTATCCCAAAGAAATGACCACGATACACAGTCAAACGCTTTCTCAGCGTCTAAGAAAATTAAGCCTATATGCTTTTGCTGTACAGTAGCATAATCTAATAGCGCTATCACCCTATGTAAATGATTAACGGTACTCCTACCGGGCAAAAAGCCATGCTGATATCTAGATACCAATGTGGGTATAACCTGCACCAGTCGGGTTGCAAACATTTTAGAATATATCTTGCCGTCTGCATTTATTAATGATATGGGTCTATAGGACCCCGGGAGTCTAGGAGGCTTATCCTTCTTTTTAAAGCTCACAATATTGACGGCGTCCCAAGACGGTGGAGGGTTCCCGTGCTGGGCTGCTATGAAAGTAGCCAACATATCTTCCTTTATAATAGAAAAAACGATCCAATATATCTCCAATGGAAGTTTATCAGGCCCAGCCGCTTTCCCTGGCGCTAAACCATACAATGCTGTCTGAAGTTCTAACATTGTAATTGGGGCTTCTAATGCTTCTCGTTCTGCTAGCCCGAGCTCAGTTAAGTCGAGATTCTGTAAAAACCTCACTATATTATCATGCTCGACTGGGTCTTGAGTATATAACTCCTTATAATAAGAATGGAATACATCCAGTATTCCTGCCGTGGTCTCAACTGTGCCACCTTTACCATCTTCAAGAATTGCTATCCGCTGAGCGGTTTGTCTACCACGCATTCTCTGTGCTAAACATCGACCAGTTGCATCTTCGTATTCATATCTTTCTGCCTTATATGTTTTAAATTGAATGGCAGTTTCCTGACTCCACACCTCATTGATCTTGGCCTTACTGCGTGCAGTCTTAATTTGTGCTTCCTGGCTATCATCTGTAGCACTGACCGCTTGTATGAGTTCCTGCTCAGCTTTCTTTAGGTCCTCGAGCAAACCAAGCATTCTAACCTTCTGTCGTCTCTGCTTAGCCCATCCATAGCTGAGTGTTTCACCCCTTACAGCGGCTTTCAATGTATCCTAAACTGTTGGTAAGGTAGCGGACCCTCTGTTGCTCTCCATAAAAAGTGTAACCCAAGTTTCAATGTGTTGAGTAAATTCCTCATCTCGTAGGAGTTTTTTATTAAATGTAAAAGATCGCTGCTCCCTTGAAAGACTGAAGCTGGCAAGATCCAATATCACTGGTCCATGATCCGATGTAATACAAGGCCATACCTGCATCTTTGCACCAGAGGTCATCGACCGAGGTAAAAAAGATATAGTCTAGCCGAACAAATTTATTATGTGGGAATGAATAATGTGTGTACCCTGGATTACCGCACTTCACAGCAGTCCATCCATCAACAAGACCATGATTCTGCAAGAGCTGTTGTAACGCCCTAAATATCTTGGGTTTACGCCCAGTATACTTTACAAGTCTGGCCATCACCATGTATATTGAAGTCTCCGGATAATATCAATGGGGTCCCCCGAAGTGCTAGCTCAACATTCAAAAACTCCAGAGTCTCAGCCTCATCCAAATTTGAGCCATATACTGTACAGAGCACGATCTTGGTGCCCCCTAGGATACACTCAGTAATGGCCCACCTCCCCAGATTATCCACCTTCTCTCTACCCGTGCCTGCCATCCCACGGGCCAGAATCGCTACCCCCCTGTTCATGGTAGACTGTCTGGAAGTTGCTAGCGAAGTGAAGCCCAACTTGGATAATATCCTACGGTTGGACCAGGGGACATGCGTCTCTTGTAAGCAAAGAATATCTGGATTAATGAGCCGAAGATCTGCTATGACACGTTTCCTTTTAAGGATATTTTTCAACCCGCAAACATTAAATGTACATATACGCACCCTCCTATCTGCCATTACTATGTGAAAATCTTATGGCCATCAATATATAAAAATATGTCCCATCATTCCTATCGTTCCTACAACACATACTATGTACTGATTTTTTCCCCTTTAAGAAGTACCCACCCGACCCCTTACCCCCATGTAACCCTCTACACCCCCACACCACCACCCAAAAGAGCCACCCCACCCCCCGAAACCCTCCACCATCATAGAGGCTTTAGGGCCGATCGCCCTGTGATGCTCGGTGAATAGCCCACTTAGTGCTCACTCTTCCCGTATCCTTTTTTTTAAGATATGTAACAGAGAGAGAAGAGAGAGAGAAAAAAAAAAAAAAAAGAGAATGAAGAGAAATGTTCAATGCCACATTAGTACATTAATTCAATCTGCACCTTGTATATTTTCCTTTACCCTCTTTTTACCTTTCTTTCCCCCCTTCCCTTCCCCCTTCCCCCCTTACCCTTCTGAATCGCCACACAATCCAACATAGCTGCCTTAAACTGAGATAGTGCTCCTCATCCCAAAGATTGAAGATATTCTTTAGCCAGGACTGGAGAAGTAAAGAAACGCATCTGGCCCTTGTTAACCGTCTTTAAGGTGGCCGGCTGCAATAGGAACACTTGGATGCCTTTTGCTTGGAAAGGAGTAATCAACTGCCGTAACTGCCATCTTTTTTCCACTGTAAAGTGACAGTAATCAGGTCTCACAAAGAATTGAGTCCCCTTACCAGTTCTCTTCTTATCTGGCCTAACCAAATCATACAATGCCTGCCGGGCGAGGAAATTATTAAGAGAGATCAAAATAGACTGCGGCTGCTGGGCCGCTTTCCCATTGCTTACTGGCCGTTGCCGAAATGGAAATCTATGTGCCCGTTGGATTTCATGTGCCCACTTCCATCCGTTTAACTCCGGGAGCGCCTGCTCAAACAATTCAACAACAAATTTTCGGACATCTTGCCCCTCAAGTCCTTCCGGCACACCTAAAATGCACAGATTGTTGCGGCGCAAACGATTTTCCAAATCGGCTAATTTGTCCTGCACATCATCCTTATTGGATTTTATATCTGCCACTGGATCCCTTTGTGTGGCCATCAGGTCTTCAAGCAATGATATACGAGTCTCTGCTTCCGCCATTCGCTCAGTAAAATCATTGCAGGTTTTTGCCAACCGCCTGACTGTATTTTGCAACTTCCTACAAGCGGTGTGTGTTTTTAGATTCTCTGCCCGTGTTTCTAACCTATGCTCAGAGATAGATCTATATATTGCTTCCAATGATACTTGGCCTTGTAATTCTTCCACGGGACCCCCAGTTGACCCCAGATCCAATCCTTCACGCATCTGCTCCCCACTGAAGGGCTCACAGTCAGTCATCGTTGTCATCATTGGGCCAGTCCCCCGAAATTGCATTTTCTTCCGAAACGTAAGGGGCTCTATAGATGTACCCCCTAACGATGGTTCCGTACCATTGCTATTATCAATACTCATAGGGGAGGTATCTGGAGACCCCTCTTCCTGCAGTTGGAAGTCCTCCTCCTCATCCTCATCTACATCTGACTCCTCTGAGTGTTCAGATAATGAATAAAACTCGCTTTCCTTACTACTAATAGGCTCATTCCTATCCTCCACAACAGCATCATCAACGTCATTGCCATCCGTTAGAGCGAGTTTATCAACATTGGCATAAGGTGACTCAGCCGCTTCCACAAACAGATTACCTTCTCCACGAGGTGAAAAGATCAACTCAGATATGTAAGATTCAGGAGGGGCTAGCGGAGGTGTTGTCAGCTTTTTACCAGCGATCTTTTGAAAAATCTGAGGTATCTTTGGTGTCACATATGTAAGGCCTTTATCCTGTATCGTAACTATTGGTGGCGTGCTTCCAAGCATTTCATTTGCACTCCTAGCTGCTAATGCTGCTCGTGTGCCAACTACAGTCTCCCCTATAGCTCTTGTCTTCCCGCCACGAGCAACTTTTGGTGCCATACCGAATTGTTATGGGGAGCTTATTTCCCCAGATAAGCCAAGCGCTGACACACTCCCTCTATAGAATACAAAACAATTTGCTTACAGTTTTTCTTCACTCTCTTCTCTCTCTTCCTTGTGCAGCCTTAGTCCAACGCTGAAATCCCTGTATCAGAAACGATGTTAGCAAACAAAGCAGCTGCCTCCTCTCACGGCTCCAACCTATGCGATAACACAAGTACCGCCCACATCGCCGGAATCAAACAAACAAACTGCCTCCACACATGGAGCTTAAAGTGCCACTCCAGCTTACAGCTTGAGGACAGAGATATTGCGGCGGTTGTCTGCGATTTTCGATGATTGCGCGAGTCTCTTCCAGCCTGTCCAAGTTGATTTCAACACACAGGAATCACTGCTGCCACTACGGTACGGCTGCATCAAACCACCAGGAAAGGGCGAGCAGACGAGGAGCTCCTCACACAAACGTCCGAACGGACGCCATCTTGCCTTCCTTGACAGACCTTTTCTCAGTGAGATATGCAAAGCATCGACATGGTCTTCCCAGCGGACTTTCATGAACCATTATTAATTGGATTTGTCTTTCTCAGCAAAAAACTTTTTTTGAGCTGTGGCTTTAGGTTCTGCAATTAAGTAATTCACACCCTAATCAATTCTGTGTTGAGCAAGATGCAGTCGTTGCAAACTCTTATATTGTGTTTTATTTGTTACATCCTCACGGAAGTAGGCACTGGGATGAGGAGGATGGATGATTGGTATTGCACACATTACTTAGGTAATCTTCATTGCCCTGAATAGTAGACCTTCCCGTCCCAGTCCAACTATCCCTCCCTCCCATCCATGGATTTGCTCCTCTGTGCATCTGTTTCAGCTTTTAAAAACAGGAGGACGGGAGGGCAGGGGAGGTATTTTTCCTCTGGATTAATGGGGATAGAAAGGGGATTATGTTGCATTTTTGTCTAGTCTTTGTATTGTGACCCGTTCGAGGAGGCAAGCTCAAGGAAGCAAGGACTGGGACGCGGAGGACTACGATTCAGGATAATGAAGGTCACTGGTAAGTGATGTGTTCAATTTTCAGATGTTCCTACTTACATCAGGTCATGTGCCCTGTGTTGTGTGGACAACATTCAAAGCTGGATGCAAGAATTTAAAATACAGAGAAGGCTGGCTGTGAATCAAGTATGCAGTTGAGTTTCCTTATGCTATTACCAGGAAATCGCAAGTCCTGGGACTTTAAAGTCTGTTCATAATCCCTTTTCTACATTGAAGAATGCTGTAAAATGTGACAAATTGCTGTAATCCTACATCTACAACATGTTCCATTTCCTTTTTTGTTTTTAAATTTTGGTCACCTCAGCCTAATGGCTTTCTCATAAGTGCCAACATTCCGAGGTCCATGTGTGATGTGCTGTGCCAGTCAAGTCTTTTTCCTGTGAAGTCTGGTAGTCTTATTCATGTTTTAAAATGGAATAAACAAGACTACATGTAAATTTCTTAATTCAAAGAAAAAAAACCTGATCTGGAGTAGCACATAGTGCATGAACAAGTGAAACTTACTAGCGCTGCTTTTCTGGCGAACATTGGACAAGGCGACTTTAGTTCCAATTTCGGCTTCGCACTTGATAGTTTGTTATTCTGTGAACATCGGTTTCTGGGCCCCGTTCGCTTTTACTTCCGGGATTTGCAGCACTTCTAAACCAGCTGAACCTTTGTATGAAATGTTAAATGCATGAGGTGGAAAATTACGGCAAAAGTGTATCATATATGGATGTGCGAACTACCTCAGCACTAACCACATCACGGTCCACCAACATTGTATACATAAGGGAAAAATATTGAGCGAAAAGTAATGGAGGTCAGAGTGGTACTGTGGCGAACCCACAGAGACAGCAGAGGAGGTCACTGGAGTGTGCCAGCCAAGCAGGTAAAAAGGAAAGAAATCCTGCTCTGTAGAAACAGAGGGGCATGACCGACGCTGCGGGCGACGGATACAGGCACTTCTCTGCCGATTCAGCGCAAAGTATCAGCTTGGCCGGCTGTTCTCTCCTCCATGTCAGGCGCGGCTGCTTGTTTGTGTGCCTGCACCCTGCGGGAACGTAAAGAACAAGCATTTACAATGCAATGGTCTCGGCATTATTAAAATTAGAGCTATTGGCATTGCTCATGACATTATTTTTATTTATGGTTTTGTTTTTAAAACATTTAAAGAAACGGCATTGTTATTTACAATGTCAATAGCTTAATCTCTCTCAAATGCGAGACCTATTGCATTTGCACCCACACACAGAGCCACACACACACAAAGCCACCCACACACACAGAGCCACCCACACGGAGCCACCTACACAGAGCTATTCACATAGAGAACCTACACACAAATAGAGCCACCCACACAGAGGCACCTACACACACACATTTAAATATACATAGTTTATTTGCCCCACACTCACTTGTCTCCTACCAAGATCACCTGTATATATCGAAGTGCATCTAATGCTAGCCAACGATGCCAGGTGGCACAAGCAGACTTATGGTAAGGCAATGCATCAAGCAACTGTGGTCTGAAATACTGGAACCAATAACCAAAGTGTTCCATAAGTGTATAGAACTTAGTGCTCTTGGGTACATGACTAGGATTTAAGCCCAGATCCAAGACCACTAAAAAAATATATACCAAGAGGAATGTAGCAATGCAATGGAAGGCCAATAGTGCACCGAGCACCAAAATGTGGCTGCATGATGTTCATACATTGTCGAGAGCTCTACCGATGACACTTCTGAAACACCCATGACAAGAAAGCAATAAGAATTTGCAATGCAATAGGTCTTGCATTTGCTAGAGTTTGAGCTATTTGCATTGTAAATGACAATGCCTTTTATTTCTTGGTTTTAAAAACCTTACAAGCGCTTACGAGAAGCAAGGCTGGGAGTAAAAGAGGCCTCCACAACTGAAGTTTATTTTCAAACGACGACCAACTTGGCACTCAATGTACACAAAGTTCTCCCGGGAAGCAGCCATGGGTGGAATACAGGGGGTGTGTTAAGGGATGGGTTTTTTTTCGTAGTTTTATATAGCGTGAACTTGACCTGAAGGTATCCGGTATCGGAGTGCTTTACATGAGCACCAGTTGCATTACACAAGGACACATTCATTTTTTGTAGGCACAGGGAGATTAAGTGATTTGCCCAGAATCACAGGACGTTGAGTGTCATTGCGGAGACTCGAACCCGGTTCCCCAGATTAGAGATCGACCGCCCAAGCAATTAGGCTACAGAAACAATTGGAAAGGCTCATGTTATCAACAGTCATTGATAGACACCAAAACTACCTGTTTTCTTTATTTATTCACCCAGTCTGTGGAATGTTATCTCCCAGCATCTAAAATGCAATAAGACAGAAGACTGCAGTGAGTTTTACTGCAATCACAACCAAACGAGAATAGCAGGCAAAAAAAATCTATATAATTGCAAATAAGGGTGGTGTTTATAGTTTGCAAACCAAACAATGCAACCAACTTCTCAAAGGAAAAGGTAGGGGTCAGAGACCATCTCAACAACTTTTCTTACACAATTTAAAATAGCCAGACAAGAGCCCACAATGTAAAATGAGAGGAGATGGGATGCCGACATCCTTAGGTGTAATAAATACTTTTGCTGGGGTTTGCACTAATATAGGCAAACTGCTGTTGAGGTGAATGGAGTTCCAATGATTCGATGAAATTTGAAGTTAAAACACACAACTATTCAGAAAGAGTTCATCGTAATTATTATTTTTCCTCTGGGTTTCTAAAAAAACAAGCAATGGCAAATCGAGAAACTTCCAGTGAGCCATGTTTAAATATTACTGTCTCTAATGTATAACGGTGAAAGGTCTAAAATAGAATTGATCCCTCAATTATAACAACACCCTATGTATACTCGGTACTTTCTCTTAATGACAAATCACCTAAACGGTCGAAAATAGCAAAGGAGTAGTTTTAGGCCACCAATCACCGATTTTGAAAAAAGGAAGCATTTTCATACATTCAGCAAGCAAAGAGTTTCCAAATCTGTTGCCGGATTAACCTTCTGCTACAGTTTGTAAAGAGTTTTAACACACAAAGTTGCTAAACACTGTCAAAAGTTTTGAGATTCGGGCACCAGATACCTGCTCCGCCTCGTGCTGAACACAGAGGCAACATCTGTCCAGAAACAGCTACCAAAAGGAAACCGTTTGACACGGGCGTCTGGCCGAAGCATCATGCATGCCTAGGGCCCTCCCGCACGATGCTTCAACTGGATCAGGAAATGTGGATAGGGAAGTGTGGACTAAAGAAGAAGGAATAAATATAACACACACACACGATAGCCAGTACAACATGTGCATAATTATTATGCAGAAAGGGGGGGGGATTCTAGTATAACTAAAAAGCGCAAGGCAATCAAAACGTAATCAATTCACTTATGCACACTGTTTACCAACATCTACCCGTCAATCATTATTACCGCTGCACTGAAAAAGTGCAACAAGCGTGCCCAATTACTCAGACCTGTGACGCAACACGCAGTGCAAGTTCAATAAAGGTACTTACAGGTGAGAACATCCATATTGCTGAAATTCATTACTGCCAACACGTTGCAATATCCGGTGGAACAGGGACATTGCCGATATTATGGCCATGTGCAAGGCTAGTTCATAATCTGCAGCCCCGTACTCGGCACAGGAGAAGCGTGGAGATCTTCATCATAGCAGGCAGACACGAGGAAGTGTCATAGGCAGGAAGGTTTGGAGATCGGGGCCCAGCGGCACTGAGAGCAGAACCGAGAGCACAGCAGTCGGCCTGAGGGAGCAATAAAAATAAAAGCGTCCAGGAAGCGCTCCTCGTCCGCCGGATCGCATCAACTTCCTACTAGCTGCGATCACGAAAGTGCTGTCGGGAATGAGGAATGCCTCCACAGAAAGACACGCAGCAGAGGGCGGAGAATGGGGAACAACCTTACATGTAAAAAATTAGAGGCTTTGGCGGCCACAGATAATGAGGAATAATTCACTCGTAACCCTGTGCCACAGCTCCAGATATACAGAGGAGGGCGGCCGTTGGAAACATCACAGCTCGACGACTGACGGCATAATAAAACGGATGCGGCAGAAGCGCGCTCTGCAGAACGTCCGTAGGGAAACATGGCGGGGAGGAAAGTGAGATTGTGAAACGCAGCGTCATGTTCGGATTCGGGGCGTGTTTTTCTTTCTCTCCTCTTCCCATTGGCTGGAATGTTTACATTCCAGAGGAGAGAAAGAAAGTAAAAAACAAGCCCCCGAATCCGAAAAAGACGGGGCTTAAATGGACAGACGCCCCTCTCCTCCAATGGCTGGCCTCCGTTTATGAAGCCAGCCAATGGAGAAGAGGGGCAGGTTCAAGCCCCGTACTAGAAAACAATAAATCTCGCGAGCGAGACTGCGCAAGCGCAGCCATCGCTAGCCGAGACCTAAAACGCCAGGATTTAGCACCTTCAGAGACGCTGCTGTTTCACCTCTCACCACTCCCCCGCCTAATGCAATGAATGCCCGAGGCCGAACGAGCAGATTTCTGGGTGCTAGGCTCACCGCTGCTGTGACTACCCTGGCGAACCCGAGGACAATTCATTGTGATACTGAGGGAACCCGAAAACAATGCATAGTGATACTGAGGGAACCCCAGGACAACTCATTGCGATACTGAGAGAACCCGAGGACAATTCATTGGGATATTGAGGGAACCTGAAAACAATGCATAGTGATACTGAGGGAAACCAAGGACAATTCATTGCGATACTGAGGGAACCCGAGGACAATTCATTGTGATACTGAAGGAACCTGAAAACAATGCATTGTGATACTGAGGGAACCTGAAAACAATGCATTGTGATACTGAGGGAACCCGAGGACAATTCATTGTGATACTGAGGGAACCCGAGGACAATTCATTGTGATACTGAGGTAACCCGAGGACAATACATTGTGATACTGAGGGAACCTGAAAACAATGTATTGTGATACTGAGGGAATCCGAGGATAATTCATTATGATACTGAGGGAACCTGAAAACAATGCATTGTGATACTGAGGGAGCCCGAGGACAATACATTGTGATACTGAGGGAACCAGAGGACAATACATTATGATACTGAGGTAACCCGAGGGCAATACATTGTGATACTGAGGGAATTCGAGGACAATACATTACGATACTGAGGGAACCCGAGGACAATTCATTGCGATACTGAGGGAACCCGAGGACAATTCATTGTGATACTGAAGGAACCTGAAAACAATGCATTGTGATACTGAGGGAACCCGAGGACAAAACATTGTGATACTGAGGGAACCTGAAAACAATGCATTGTGATACTGAGCGTACCCGAGGACAATTCATTGTGATACTGAGGGAACCTGAAAACAATGCATTGTGGTACTGAGGGAATCCGAGAACAATTCATTGTCATACTGAGGGAACCTGAAAACAATGCATTGTGATACTGAGGGAGCCCGAGGACAATACATTGTGATACTGAGGGAACCAGAGGACAATACATTATGATACTGAGGTAACCCGAGGGCAATACATTGTGATACTGAGGGAATTCGAGGACAATACATTGTGATACTGAGGGAACCAGAGGAAAATAAATACATTGTGATACTGATGGAACCTGAGGACAATAAATACATTGTGATACTGAGGGAACCTGAGGACAATACACTGTGATACTGATGGAACCTGAGGACATTACATTGTCATAGTGAGGCAACCCAAGAACAATACATTGTGATACTGTGGGAACCCGAGGCCCATGGTGAAATTTCAATATTTTATACATGGAGCTGTAGTACGGGACCTCCCCTGGGGCAATAGCAGTAATGTACACAAGGAGGTGGAGTATGAGGCCTGCCCCTAGCATGATATCAGTAATGTATACATGGAGGTGCTGTAAGGAAGCCTATCCCTGGGTTTATAAAGATATTGTACAGGTAAAGAAGCTAGAAGTTGCCTGTCCCATGGAACAATATCCGCAGTCCGGAAATGGAGATGCTGTAAGGAACCTGCCCCTGGGGGGCCATCAGTAATATACAGAAAGGGAAAGTGTGATGGGGTTGTACACATGAAACAATATCACTATTGAACAAATGAATTTGCTGTAAGGGAACATGCCCTAAGGATATATTATAAATGTATTAAAAAGAATGCTGGAACAGTCTTTGATGAGTTCCAGAACAAAATAGAGGAAGAGGCCAAATAATTGAGTTCCTTTATAAGGTTATAGGAGTCACTTGCGATATGCTTTTAATGCTAAGCAGAGGGTATTTTATTCCGTATAATACATGGTCACACCATCTTCTTTTCCATAAACTGCTTACACTTATAGTCTTACTCTTTCATGTTTATTGCAGACAATAAAAATAAAACAGAATCTGTACTGAAAAATTAAAAACACAAAAAAGCAGTCTATAAAATTTGTGATAAGATATCACAATCAGTTTAATGTAAATCAGATAAAATGCTGTGGTTCACATTGTGTAGAATCATGCAGAGATCTAATATTTCCTGTAATTACCTATAGCATGGAAATAATGATCATGTTGTATAATTAGCTTCTTTCTACTCACCACATTTTCTTTTTAGTAAAAACATCAGAAGAAGGAAATAAAACCGTTCCTTTTCCTTGTTTCAAATGAAGGTGTGTGACCAGCCTCTCACCATGGTTGCTGGCTCTGGCAACAGGCATTCTGTTGTTAGAAGTCAACTATAGTGACATATTACAGATGAGCCACCATGTAATTTCTTTTCCTCTTATTACGGGTGACTAGATGTGTCAGAAGTTGCCTCTAAAAAGGAAATTAGAGATAGGTGTTAGACCTGTCAGCTTTAGCAGTGTGAACTTCCCTCAAACATTTTGCCTTATTCCTCTATTTGTTTGCTGATCTCCTTTTTGTTGGCCTTAGGACTCTGTGCACCTTATCACTGAATCCTCGGCAATGACGCATCCTCACCGTGGGATCTCGCCACACTTAGCAATTCGGATTTAAGGCACTTTGTCCAGAGGGCTGACTTGGTCCCTGCATTTAGCTTGCGCTCCATTGCATGACTTTCTCCAGTCTGGCATGACTAGATAACCACAGGTAGTGCTTTGTGCTTCTAGGCACTATTTTTACTTTGAAATTGCATATTTACGGTACTACTGATTGGATTTTTGTCCTTTTGGCTTTGAATAATGTATTAAATTTTATTCTATTTTTCTAAATTGGTGTGAGTTTTTTTCTGTGTTGTGTTTTCCCTTTATTGTGATTGAAAATGATGTGTAAATCTTTACACATTGCCTCTAAGTTAAGATTGATTTATTTTGTGCCAAGCTACCAGAGGGATAAGCATAGGTTAATATGGGGTTTAACACAAAAGGCATGGAGAAAGACCTGGGGTAACATTCTTACTGCTGGTAATTTCACAGATAGCTCTGCAAAGACCTGTATCTGAAGGTAATACAAAAATGTACCCTTTCTACTGTTAGCCTTTGCCCAGTCATCTAGACAATGCAATAGAAATTGGGGAAGAAGAGCAGTAAGTAGATGCAGTAATTGTAATGCTCGTTGTACATCGTAGTAATTTCATTGAAGTCATAAACCTGAATATAAAAATTCTCTGTACATACCCACTAATGTTATGGGATCATCATACAATGTTATTACTCCCCAGAGGGAGAACCTGAAAACACTTTGCTTATTTTTTGCCATGCAGTTCCACATGAGTTGCTGATGATATTGAGTTAAAATGCCTTTGTGAAAAGCAAACAAGCGTAAACTTACACAAAAGTTTAAGTTTATCTTTGTGAATCAGGCCCATGAAGAGGAATCAAAAGTGAGATGATCTATATGTTATCAGATTCCGTGCTCCCGCCCTGTCATTGCAAACTGAAATGTCCCGATGTAGGCACCCCGGGACATTGCTGGGGCCGGCCCTGGGGAGGGGCAGTCCCCAGGGCCAAGGAGGGCTCCTGGAGGGGGGCCGTGCGGCCCCCCACCCAACGTGAACATAGCCCCAGGGAGGTGGTGGTCCCCGTTGCAGTGGTGGGGGGTCTTGAGCCCCCTCGCATTTACTTTTTATAATAGCCCAGGGATGTGCCAGTCCCGGGAACTTGAGGGGGGCAGCGAGCCCCCACCCATAATTAAGTAAAGCCCCGGGGAGGTGGCGGTTCCTGGGGCTGCAGGGGGGTGCGTGCCCCTGCGCATAATTAATAAAGCCCTGAGGAGGTTGCGGTCCCTGGGGCAGCGGGGGCCCATGCAGCCCCCGCATATATTGGTCACATTGCCCTTGGAACCTGACCCACCCGGGGGCTTATTAAAGTGAAGCGCGAGGACATCGTGCTTCAGTTTCTTTTTGGCAGGCTTCGCGAATCCCGCCGATTGTTTTTTAACAAGAATGCTTTTTTGGGCCCTGATGGTCCCTGTGGGACCCCCGATCAGCCCTAGGGGTCAGGGTGTTTCTACCCTGCCCCCTTATCTTGTTTTTGTACCGTTTTTAGGTAGAAATGAGTCACAAGGTCACAAGATGGCTGCCGACACTTCCTGGTTTGAAGTGATGGGAGCCACATTGTGCTCGGGAGATTTCGCGGATCCACCGCGGTCACCAGATATCGATATTTTTTTATTATTGAATTTCTCAGAAACTACTGAATGGATTTACACCATTTTAAAAAAAAGAACGCTTACTAAACCAAGAGCTAAATTTTTGCCAAACTTGGTGTCATTCCATTCAGCAGTTTGGGCTGTAGCTTTGTCTAAAGTTTCCTATGGAAATTAAAATGGAGAAAATTAGTTTTGGGACCCCCCTTTTTTCTCAGCCCTCACTGTGACCGGGTGGGAGTTTATTAAATATGGACTACTTGTCCCAGGGGCCTTTATCCTTTCTGCCCGTGAGTGCCAGCCACATGGGTAACTCTCTTTTTTGCAAAATTACTGTGCAGCAGGCATCCCACTTGGGAGTTTATTAAATATGGACTACTTGTCGCAGGATGCCTTATGGCTCACATGAGCAAGACTTCCTGGTTAATCAATGAAATAAAAGACGGACTGCTTGTAGCCTTACTGCTTGCCGCTCAGTTCTTTTTGGGATCCATGATTAAGGGAGTGTTTCCCAAAACGCGTCGGATCAGCATGGAGGAGGGGGCGATTATGCGGATCACTGCCAGCTTGACAAGGGGCCTTTATCCTTTCTGCCCGTGAGTGCCAGCCACATGGGTAACTCTCTTTTTTCATATATATATTTATTTTTTCACATTTTGCACTCTGTTTACACTCTTTGGAAAATACAATATTTTCATGATCGACATATTTTGTTAACAATTCTGTATTTTTCTTGTTAATCATTAGAAGGATGTTTTGTATTTTTATTCATGAACATTTATGAACTAGGTCAACATTATTGCATTGCAGATCAGTTTTGGTATTATTATTGTGTATTTTGCACAAGAATACTTCGGTATTTTACATCGTTTAGTGCCTTTTAGGCAACCATATCATTGTTTTATCAAATGCATTTTGCACCTATATAAGGCTATCTTGTGTATATACTCTGTGCTAATATTTGTATTTTGCACCTTATTGCGTATTTTGCACTATTGCAATTTGCACTTTAATTTGCCTATTTTGCACAACTAGTAATTGCACTTTACAAAGATTAATGTTCATGTATTTGCACGCCTTCATAACAATGTATTATAACAAGCAAAAAAGAAATATTTCAATCTAAAGCAGAAAATGTTTGTTATAGATTGGCAATGATCGTCTATATTTCTTCTATGTCGTTCATTATTGATTATCACGTGCTGTGTATATAAGGATGTTCAGTATGGTTGTTACCTTATTTGATCAAGGCCACCTGGTCGCCGAAACGCGTAATGACATGTCATGCCGATGCTGACTTCTGAATAAATCCTCGTGAAGCACGACTGGTGTCCGTGTGCTTTCCTCCTCGCCTGCCAGGAAGTGTAAGAATGCGCTAGGTATTTGTATATATATATATATATATATTCCAATCGTCGTCGCTCCCAATTGAAGACACCACACGCGATGTTTTATGCTTCCCCATTTATTGCTGAACCGGCTGCCACATCTACAGGTACGACTTCACAGCGTGAATTTGCCTCTTGCCATACGCGTTTCAGGTTTCCCCTTGTTCTCTGGCTTGGCTTCTGGTGAACAAGCGGCTATTCAGAGTCTTTCGCACCTGCGAGTAATCTTATAGTCCCGCCTTGGTGGGCGTGTGCGTCAGTGCACTCTGGGTTTTGTAGTTTAGTAGTTTACATCTATAGTAGTTTTGGCCGCTGTACAGTTCCTCCTTTAAAACTCCTTTAAGACTCTGAATAGCCGCTTGTTCACCAGAAGCCAAGCCAGAGAACAAGGGGAAACCTGAAACGCGTATGGCAAGAGGCAAATTCACGCTGTGAAGTCGTACCTGTAGATGTGGCAGCCGGTTCAGCAATAAATGGGGAAGCATCAAACATCGCGTGTGGTGTCTTCAATTGGGAGCGACGACGATTGGAATATATATATATATATATATATATATATATTATCTACTGGCGGTCGCCAGTAGATAGTTATAGTTAGGACCGAGTTTCCATAGGAAATCTCAAAATTCTATTTTGAATAACTTTGGCGCCGATTGACGAATCCTCGCGAAATTTTCAAAACTAATGGGGCGCTCCGCTCCGCTCCTACCCTGAAAGTCTCGGGGTGATTCGTCAAGCGGGGGCCGAGAAAAAGGGGGGGTCCCAAAACGCGTTTTCCCCATGGATTTTTCCATAGGGACTTTAGTCGCAGCTACAGCCCGAACGGCTGAACAGAATTACGTGAAATTTGGCAGAGAGGTAGCCATAAGGTCCATGAAGTGCCTTTTGCAGGTTTGGTGTAAATCTGCTCAGTATTTCCAGAGAAAATAGCATTTAAATCAATATATATATCTGTACGCGCGCAGCGTTCGCGCTGGGTGCGCGCACCTTGCCGTGCGCGAGCGCAATTCTGATTGGTTGTTAGATCTTAGTAAACATTCGAATCGGTCGAAACCAGGAAGTGTCGGCCGCCATTTTGTCTCTCGCACTCTGAGGGGGTGAAAAACAAATGTGGAGAACGTGAAAAGGGGGCAGGGTGGACAGTTCCTGTCCCCCTAGCCGTGGTCAGGGGGTCACAGAAGGACCCCCAAGGGCAAATTTTTTTTTTCTTTTTTTATCGAAAAATCGCCGAGTGATCGCACCTTGCGCGCACCACCCAAAGGGAAAAAATTCTGTGAAGTTCCCGCAGCGTGCGCGCACTCCTTGTTTTTTTTTAAAAAAAAAAAATGTATTTGGCCCTTGGGGGCGAAGCGCTCCGTGCCCACCGCGCGTGCACGGCACTAACTGCGAAAAGTGGGCGTGAAGTGCGCGAAGCGCACCGCGAGCCCACTGTGTGCGCACGGTGCGCGAACCGCACCGTGTGCGCACAGCACGAACTGCGTAAAGTGGGCGCACGGTGCGCGAAGCGTACCGTGCGCGCGCCGAGAAAAAGTTTTGTTTAAAAAAATATATTAATAAATACATAACTTAGCATTTAAAAAACCGTACAAATTCACTGAAAACACCATAGGTTTCACACACGTTATAGTTAGGAATTAGCATTTAAAAAACCTTGCAAATTCACTTAAAAAGCCATAGGTTTCACACATGTTATAGTTAGCTGGGCATTTCCCTCGTAAAAAACCAATGAAATTCCCCGTTATAGTTAGTGCAGGCAACTATAACTCACGCGACCGCAATCCGCTGCTGATGACGTCAGATATTACATCACTGATGACATATGTGTCTTTCTGAAAAAAAAAAAATGAAATATATGTATAGCTAAAGATGAATGGAAGAAGACATGGGTAAATAAGTGTCTAAATACAGTGATGTAATATCTGACGTCATCAGCAGCGGATTGCGGTCGCGTGAGTTATAGTTGCCTGCACTAACTATAACGGGGAATTTCATTGGTTTTTTACGAGGGAAATGCCCAGCTAACTATAACATGTGTGAAACCTATGGTTTTTTAAGTGGATTTGCAAGGTCTTTTAAATGCTAATTCCTAACTATACCGTGTGTGAAACCTATGGTTTTTTCAGTGAATATATATATATATATATATATATATATACATAGATATATACACTGAAAAAACCATAGGTTTCACACACGTTATAGTTAGGAATTAGCATTTAAAAAACCTTGCAAATTCACTTAAAAAACCATAGGTTTCACACATGTTATAGTTAGGTGGATATTTCACTCGTAAAAAACCAATGAAATTCCCCCGTTATAGTTAGTTCAGATAACTATAACTCGCGCGCCCGCAATCCACTGCTCATGACGTCACATATTACATCACTCATGACATGGTCAGTGGCATCACTCATGACATCACTGATGACATCATCCTTGTGATAGAGTGGCAGTCGTGCGAGTTATAGTTATCTGAACTAACTATAACGGGGGAATTTCATTGGTTTTTTACGAGTGCAATATCCACCTAACTATAACATGTGTGAAACCTATAGTTTTTTCAGTGAATTTGTACGGTTTTTTAAATGCTAATTTATTTATGTATTATTATTTTTTTTATATATTTATTTTACAATAAACTACGTATAAAAAATTTTTTTTTGGGGGGGGGGGTTTCACAGTGCGCGCAACCCCGCGATTTTTTAAAAAAAAATTAAATTTTTTTTTTCTGCCTTCGGGGTCCTTCAGGGACCCCCTGACAAAGGCTAGTGGGTCAGGAACTCTCTACCCTGCCCCCTTTTCACGTTCGCCACCTTCCTTTTTCACTCTCGCACTGAAAACAAACAAAATGGCGGCTGACACTTCCTGATTTCGACCGATTCGAACGTTGACTAACATGTAACCACCAATCAGAATTACGCGCGTGCACGTTAGGGTGCTCGCACGGTGCGCGCACGGTGCGCGCTTATAGATATTTATATGCTTTTAAATGCTATTTTCTCAGGAACTACTGAACAGATTGACACCAGACCTGCAAAAGGCACTTCCCTGACCTGAGGACTACCTCTCTGCCAAATTGCAAGTAATTCTGTTCAGCCGTTCGGGCTGTACCTTCGACTAAAGGTCCTATAGAAAAATGCATGGGGAAAATGCGTTTTGGGACCCCCCTTTTTTCTCGGCCCCCGCTTGACGAATCACCCCAAGACTTTTAGGGTAGGAGCGGAGTGGAGCGCCCCACCTATTTTGACAATTTCGTGGGGATTCGTCAACCGGCGCCAAAGTTATTCCAAATAGAATGTTGCGGATTTCCTATGGAAACACGGTCCTAAATATAACTATCTACTGGCGACCGCCAGTAGATAATATATATATATATATATATTACCGATTTGTTTTTCCTGATGGAATAAACTACATCCTGATAACCGCAAGCCCTGTTGAGTGCCGTTCATCCCCCGTGGATATTGTGGGTCGGAAGTCTTTTGCAATATATATATATTTTGGCGGTTGCCAGTAGGTAGTTATAGTTAGGACCTTGTTTATATTCAATAAGCGTTTTTTTTTTTGCCAATATCTTTGACGCCGTTTGACGAATCTTTTTGAAATTTTCAAAGCTAATGGCCCGCTCAATTCAGCTGCTGTCTTGAAAGCTTCGGGGTGATTCATCAAGTGTGGGCCAAGAAAAAAGAGGGGTCCCAAAACACGTTTTCTCCATGTTAATATTGATAGGAAACTGTTAACACAGCTACAGCCCGAACTGCTGGACATAATTACACCAAATTTGGTAGATTCGCCCCTGAAGTTGTGTCTCTTTAATATTTTTTTAATTAAATAAATGCACACTGCCTGCTGCCATATATACAGCAATTAAAGCTTTTTCTGACGCTCGCTCTTCGCGAGGGTCAGGCAACCACATCACTGACAGGCACATGCACTTACTGCGCATATGCCGTGCCACAGAGTTTTCAGGGCTGATGAGATTTCAGCCCTTGTTTCTAGGGCCTGCCCGAGCGTAGGGCCACTCCTCCCCTGGGACATGAACCACCCTCACTGACTGACTGGAATCCATTGGGGCGCTTCAGGCTGCAGCCTGTGCTTTTCAAAACAGTGCGTCAGTCAGCGAGGGTTCACTTTTCTCAACTCATTACAGAGCGGGGTAGATCAGATAGCTCTCCTGATCCCACCCCTCTCTGTGACGAGTTAGGAACAGGAGACCAGGATTGGACGCAGAAGGGTTGCAACATATGGGCAACGTCAGCGAGCATGGAGAGAATGGTGAGTGTGAATTTAAGACACACACGCAGATCAGGAATTCTATAATTCAAGGTCTGCCCTCGGCTCCACTTCCCTGATCCATCCGAAGCATTTGTCTCCTCGTGTTTGCATACCATGAGCACTTTTGTTATCTTTGGAATGGACTGGTTACATCGTGGCCAGGTATTTGGCAGCTAAGAGGAAAAGTGAAGTACTTCTGCTTCGATAGATCTATGTTTCTTTCAAAGCAGCCCAGCATCAGTTCTAAATTCCACCGATACATGTTCACTGGCATATTACATGTTTCAAGTGCACTACGGCAGCCTTGCATGTGTGCGTCCTGAAAAGTGTATTGCTTTTCAGTAATTTTTAGTAATTCTCCTTTGTTTCTTAGCAGTAATGTTCCGAGTAGAGCTTTCAATTTTGTTTTAAAAAGGTGGTGTAGGAGAGTGGCATCGACTGCATAGTTGCCCCCAACTTTTTGCTGATGTTTTGACTGTTTTCTGACTCTAGCCAGGCTGTGGTCCTGCTATCCAGGACCCCAGCCTATCTGCTTCCTCTCTAAACTGATGTGAGTACCCTAGGTACCAACCAATTGGATACTGAGGACACCCTATCAGCCCCTTGTAGATGGTACACTAGGTACGCAGGGCATGGGTCCCTCAGAGGCCTACCAGGGGCTGCAGCACTTATTGTGCCACCCCTGGGACAGCCACACAAACTGACACCACCAGACCACTACTGTAGTCTGGGTAAGGTGGTGCTTGCACCCCTTACAGGGATATAGGTATCCTGTATCCCACTTAATACAACACATATATCCTCATAGGTCACCCCTAAGGCAGGCCTTGCTAATCCTACAAGGCAGGGTGCTGAGATATGTGTGAGGGGTACCCCTACCTGAGTAGGGCCCCTCTGTAACCTTCGTAAAACTATTGCTGGGTTGTTTGTAGTGCAGCCATACCATATTCCCTTAACCGCATTATAAGTAATCGCGATAACGTGATAACTTGAGAGTGGCTGCACAGAACCATGTCGTGTTTGGTGTCAAACATGTAGGAATCATATCCCCAATCCAACCATGGGAGTGAGGGAAGGGGCCCACCAGCTAGAGGGGCGATATGGTAAAAGCGGCAGATTTTAGACACCAATTTAAAAGTGCACACGTAGTACAAAATGGATGCTACCCGCCACCCACACGACTCTGGCTGCCTGTTGCTGGGCAGAACTCCAGCCACGGCAGCTGGATAATAGGGATCTTGTTGCAAGGAGGTGCTCCCACCTCCCGAGACAGACTATGTGGATTGGAACTGGGTGGGTGCACCATAGGATGTCTTTCAGACTTGCACGTAGGCTTCTCCAGTGCCTACTTCTGCATACACCGCCTCAAACCGGTTCAGTGGTATCCTGTCCCCTGCCCAGGTGGGAAAACACACAAAGGGGAGAGGATGCAGCCACCCTTTCCCGCCTGAACTCTCATTGGTGGGCTCTGATCTGGACACTCCCCTAATCCTTGGATAAAGGTGAATACAGGGTCCCCAGAGCCTCAGATTATTCTTGGACTTTACAGACTTGAACTTTGACTTATTGCCGCACAGCTAAATGAAGAAATCTCCCTTGGGGTAAAGGAGTTACCTCCCTGCTTGGCAGGCACCTGAAACACTGCAAGTAACCCAGTTGGAACTTTGCTGCTCCTACGGACATCGACAACTCTTACCTACCTTGAGGTGGGTTTCCAAACATCCCAGAGGCTGGTGAGTGTGCACTGCAAAGCTCAGCACCGTGGACCCCGTGGGTGCCGAGATCCCCAATACCCCAGGACACCGGCTACCTCTTGCATAGCACACAAACCCGACAAGTGGGGAAGTTGTGCTTTGGCCCATGATTGAGCCAACCTCTCAGCATCATCTGTGCCAAAGATCGACGCCCTAGCCCGCTCCGGCGACCCGTGGGCGCATCTTTACGCATGCCAAATTGCTGCCTCCCACAGTCCCTTGTCTCTCAACTGGTGGGCCCTGGTGGAGGTCAATCTTCAATTCCAAGAGTTCCCCTGATTGCTCCATGCCTGCTCTTCAGTCTCCTTGCTGGAGACCTTGCTCAGATCTTGTGGGTCTGCACCAGTAGCTGTTTTGTGATTCTTGCATGGGTTGCAGTTGCCAAGGCTTAGTAGATCTAATCCGGACACTAGCACCGCAGCGACCCTCATCCTTTGTGGGCCAGTCGCCCCCCAGAAGCTGGCCTTCCTTGAAGCCTCCTGGACCCTGTGGCTGACAATCCAAGCTACCCATCTTCCACCTGGAAGCACCCGACATTGAAGGGCTCTTTCTCCTGAGCCCCCTGGTCACTGTGCCGTGACCCAGACTCTGTCCCCTCTGCTTTCAGGTCCTTCTCTTCAAGATCTACATCTGCAATCTTCACGACATCGACAACGCTTCTTGCTAGCAGCAGTTCTTCACGTTTTGCCATTGAAAATCAGCCCGCGACCCGACATCGAAAACGACCTATGCACCCGGCTTCCCTGGGGCAGGTAACAGTGGTACCTCGGTAATCTTGTGGGTGTGGGCCTTTCAAAAGCTTAACTCCAAACTCTTGAACTTGAACTCCTGCTAGTGTTTTTAATCTTGTAAATTCAACCGCGACATTCTCCATAGGCTTTAATAGAGATCCCGAAAGTAGCTTATACTACTGCACGCATCTCCCGTGGGTCCCCTTCCTCACTACCTTGGGTGGTTTCACAAGGCATTGTCTGTAGAATTGTCGTGGTTCTTATACCACTTTTTTGATATATGGTTTGGTCCTCCCCTGGGGCCCTATGATTCCAGTGCTATTTATTGTAACTATCAATGCCTGTTTGAATTGTATCTTTACCTCCAGCCTCATAAAGAGACTAGTGGGATTATTCTTAGAATAAATACATATATTTTGTATATATACCTGTGTGGACTACTCTTTCATTTGGTTATTCAAGAGGTTATCTATGGTAAAACAATAAGCTTAACACTCCTTCAAGACTTAGCCTGAAGGCTGCTCTCCACAGCTACCACTAGGATAGCCTTCTTTAAAGGTTGTCTTTTAACCTATCACCATAAGAGTCGAATTGGACTGGTGCAAGGTGTCCCCTATAACTAGTGGACAGCATATGCCAGGCCAACTTCTCACGGGTGGCATTTGTGTTCTCTTTTTACAGCGTGTCCCGAACCATTAACATTCCAATCCAGATCTCGCTTTCTTCAGCCACAAAACGGAAAACTGTAAATACCATGAAGGCCCTTCATCTTTTTTCAAATATGCTTTAGCAGTTGCCTAGCAAAAACGTTTAGGCCTGGGTATGCGATGTAATATTCAATTAAATGTCACGTTTCCTTCCCCACAAAAGTTATTTCAAATTTAGTTGCAGTTTGGCCTGTTAACCATTTAATTTAAAAGACATTGTTCCTCACATTTGTCTGTTTTAATACAGTAAATAGTTTGTTCAAGGTATACTTTGATGATTGGAAACATTATACAAATTATTTAAGATGTGCAATGTGGTCTTGCTCTGTAGAAATATAACTATAAGATAACCCAATGTATCCAAGTGTGCTGTGCTTGCCTACTGATGGAGTTTCACAACTAATGCTTTCGGCCGGTTGTCATTGTGCACTTGTATGGATCCAACTGAACTGTGTGCTTCTCTCTCACACTTCATCCATCACACTGCTAAGTGCTGCGCCCCATAACTAGATAGCAGCACCACAGCAGCCTCCCCACCTTCACACCTTAGAAGATGTAGCTTGCTATGCATATATGCAAGTGCTTCAATGCCCACATAGGTAGTAAGCGCTACATTAATATTGCAATACAGTACAATCAGTGTATGGAAAAAGTTGAAGTAAAAGGTAGCAAGAGAGGGAGAGGGATGAAGATAAAGCAGGACAAGGAGAAAAAGAAGGGAGCAAGAAAAACGAGAAATTGATACATATAGGGAAGGGAGACAGAAAAACAAAATGGGAATAGGTAGAGGAAATGTTCTGAAGAATAGAAGAGATATAGAAACTGAAAAGGAATGGAATTCGGTAGTTTGGTGTGGCAGGGCATAGAGAAAGGAACATAGTAATGGATGGGTGGAAGGAGACAGCAATGCATAGAAGGTACAAAAGAGGAGATTTTTTTTTTCCAAATGACATCCACAAAAGTATTATGCTTCAGTAATAATATATGCTGGCTATCCACTGCAAAAATATACCCTAGGTAAGTTTATATAGCAGCATATAGATTTCCTATCCTTAATTCTACATCTATACACTTTGAGAAACCCACCCATAAAGTCCCATGGTGACTGTTGCTCTCACTCACTACACTTGCTTGTACAGTCTAATTCAGGATTTACTCTTACGCCTTGCCACTTTCAAAATTCACCAGCCTCCACCGTCTTTTTGTTAAATAGTGTAAACCCGCTCGAGCAATCCACACTGCCCCAGGTACCACCACATCCCTGGGGCTATCTACAAGAAAGGAGGGGGGCCACGCGGCCCCCCTCCAAAATGTTTCTGTTTAAAAAAAAGAGGGTAGACCTCGGGGGATGGGGTCCCCGGGGCCAAAACCGGCATATGGAAGTGAGGGGCATTAAATCATTTTTTTCACTTGTGGTAGGACTTGCAACCCTGTCGTGGCTCTCAGTGCGGATACCCAGTGTAACGTTGCGGTGGATTTGTGGGTCCACCTTTAATAAATAATTAAATAGTATATAATTCAGAATGTAGTGTTGCAGTTGTAAACTTTTTTATAGAGCCAGTGAGATTGAAGTTAATAATTACACTAAAATTGATAGAGTTAGAAATAATATAAAAAAATATAAATTAAAAGTTAAACTTGAAAAGTAAAATGTGTTGTAGTACATGGAGTTTGTGCTTTTGTTTAGCGGATTCACGATGGGTTCACGAAAATATTTACGAAGAGTATATATGTTAAAAATATTTAAGTTTCACTGTTGGGTTATAAGGTGGCTCTAACAAGAGCCGTTGTGTTCATTTTAACTTTGTTGGACCTACATGTAAGTGCGGATGTACAGCTTAAGGTTGATGAGAAACACTCTGTTCCCTTCATCAGTGAAGTGAACTCCATCACTTCTGTAGATGTCATGCATATCAAAACATAGATTATTGTTATAGATGGTCTCTGAGGTAAGCAGAATCAGCTTTATTGACATTCTTACTAGCTTTCTCGATCTGTGGACAGAATTGATTTGACCACTTCCATTTCTGTCTTTGGCATATGTTAGAGTATACAAAGACAGTTTGAGGGCAAAGCAACATTAGTTGTGAAAAGGTATCCTTCATTAGGATTTCCAGCCCTACCCCAGTCAATGTGCCTAGGTCATTGCCACCACAGTGCACAATCATGAGGTGAGGGAGTCGGAGATGCAA
The DNA here is from genome assembly GCF_964204655.1 of Triturus cristatus. Lineage (NCBI taxonomy): Eukaryota > Metazoa > Chordata > Amphibia > Caudata > Salamandridae > Triturus > Triturus cristatus. The sequence goes on along the minus strand of NC_140592.1, from coordinate 291,236,834 downwards.
AAAGGTTTTAACCAAATGCAGCAATTGGTGCCACTTTAATCCTCTCTGTGTAAACCATGTAATATTCACATTTTGCAAAGCTAGGTCTTTGTCAATACCTCTGTGTTTAACATACCTTATGCCCCAGAAAATATATCTGTGGCCTACAATCCATACTGTAAGCAATTTGAAGGGATGTGTGGAAGGAATAAAAAGACGTCTGTAGATGAGTAAGTCAGTTGGTGGAATGAGAGGTATCTAAAATGGTGGGATGGTCCTGTTTTACAAAAGAATATAACTGAGTGGTTGGTCATAAACATTGTATACTTAAAAAATAGGATGCATGTTGCATTCCTGAACAAGCATGTTTCTGATTGGTTATTGAAAAATGTTTGAAAGGTACAGTAGATAGAATAAGGTAATATTTTGCAAAAATCAACCACACCTGCTGTTTGCATTTGTAAGCTAGTGTGCTGAACTTCAAAATATGATGAACTTGAGACCTTCTGGTAGAGTTGAATGTTGCAGAAAGTGTTACTATGGAAACTAGGATTGAACAGAATGGGGGTAGGGTTGAAACTTTTAAAATATGAAATATTGATATGGTACTAAAGTAAGTTTTCCCAAATCAGTACTATGTTTAGAAGTGGTGTGTTAAAATAATACTAGTATTATTGGAATTAGGCTCCATCGCGATGCTAAACTGCGGCGCCGCGGTAGAGTCGCGACTCCAGTAAATTACAGAACCAGTTTGAGCACTTTTAGAGAGACTAATAAAGAGTTAATATGTCTAACCAATAGCGATGGGTTTCAGAATTTGAAATAATGAAGGAAGCATTTTGATTTGTTAGTTACATTCATTAGTGTGCAAAAAGAGAGGGAGAGTTTGCCATTACTGGTTTTACCTTGTTGAGAGTGGTGCATAACTTTTATTGTGTGGGAAAGAAAATCTTTTATGAGTTTCTTATATTTCATATTCTGCAATACTATTTAAGAAGTGAGTTACAAATTTGTAAGGTGTGTTACATATTGTGTAGTAGTGCTTCAGTCTTTGAAGTGATATTTTTAACTTTGAAAAGCATTATTTATAAAGTTTGCAAAGTATTAGAGAAGTGTGATCTTTTAAATATGTTACCAAATATACAAATGTGTATTGTAGTTTGTTTTATTGTACTGAAATGAAAATTGAAATAGTTTGTGCATAGTAATATGTGTGCTTCCTGAGTTTCTAATGATAGTTGTAGAGAAAACTGATGTTTAATTCATATTGACAGATGTATTAACCCTTTGGGTGCCAGGCCTTTTCCCCCTCTTGTGCCTGGCGATTCCCTAGTGGGTGGGTGTCATGACGAGATAGTCTCGTCATGGGCACAGCGCGACTGTGCTCCATGACGAGACCATCTCGTCATGGGCACAGAAGAGGTTAAACTATATCCCAGTCTATATAACTCTATACCCATGTTCCCTGTATTATGATCAGAAAGTAATACATACACTTTCTTCTACATAAATTTAGAGAGTATGCGGTCTGAAATACAGATATTCAAGTATTTGTATGTTTTTTTAATATATCATGTTACTAGTAAATGACACAGACATACGCATGCATACGTTCAGAAATATGGTTAGACTTATAAGAGTGACATGGGAAGGATTGCTGATTTACATTTGGTAGGTCTAACATTGTGAGCAGTCGGTAAAAAATTAAGCTGCACCAGAAAAGTGAGGTTTAACACATGTTGGCAGAGGAATTAGTGCTTAGGGTACTTTGTATGAGTCTCTGTAAAGGTACACTTGAAGTATGCCATATACATTTTGGTGTCTGCTTGAAATGGGAAGGGAAGTCTGTCAAGTTTAAAGGTCTGTGTGGTCTTGTGACTGAGGTATGTGTCTATTTGTAGATGTAGTCTAACACATGTTATGCAGTTGAAGATGCTATATGTCTGAAACACAGGTACACAACTATTTGCATGTTTCTTTTATGTATGACGCCACAAGCAAAAAGCATAGACACATGCATGCATGCTTTCAGGAGTATGGTGAGACTTACAACAGTGACATGGGAAGGATTGTTGTTTTAAATTTTGATAGGCCCAACATTCTCAGGAGTCAGTGAAAACTGAAGCTGCAAAAGGAAAGTGAACTTTAAGACATGTTAGTAGAAGGATTAGTGATCTGGGTACTTTGTATGAGTCTTTGGAAAGGTACACTTGAGGTATGCCGTATACATTTAGGTGTCTGCTTGAAATGGTAAGTGCAGTCTGTCAAGTTTATAGGTCTGCATGGTCTTATGACTGAAGTTTGTCTCTACATGTATTCTCACATGTGTTATGCATCTAAATAGATGTTTGAAACACAGATATACAATTATTTGTATGTTTCTTTTATGTATGACACCACTTGCAAAAGGCAAATACACATGCATGCATGCTTTCAGGAATATGGTGAGACTTACAACAGCAACATGGGAAGGATTGTTGTTTTAAATTTAGTAGGTCTAACATTCTGAGCAGTCAGTGAAAAATGAAGGTGCAACAGAAAAGTGAGATTTAAAAGATGTTAGTAGAGGGATTACTGATTAGGCTCTTTTGTATGAGTCCGTGGAAAGGTGTACTTGAAGTAAGGTGTGTAAATGTAGGTCTCTGTTTGATATAGGAAGTGCACTGAGTCACATTTAAAGATCTGTCTCTCTTACTTCTTTCTGCATGTGTCTTGTCCCTTTTTGCACCTCTCTTGCCTTTTACTGCATGTGTTTGCCTCTTTCTGCACTTCTCTTGCCTTTTTCTGCACCTCTGTTGCTTCTTTCTGCACTCCTCTTCCCCTTTATGCACCCTTCTTCACTATTTGTGCATCCTTGTTGCCTGTTTGTGCACTTCTCTTGCCTCTTTGTGTACCATTCTTGCCTCTTTTTGCACGTCTCTTGCCACTTTGTGGACTTCTCTTGGGTCTTTCTCTACCCCTCTTGCTACTTTATGCTCCTCTCTTGTCTCTTTTTGCACTTCTCTTGTCTCTTTCTGCACCTCCCTTACCTTACCTCTTTCTGCACTTCTCTTGTCTTTTACTGCAGCTCCTTACCTCTTTCTGTACCTCTCTAGCCTTTTTCTGCACTTCTGTTGCTTCTTTCTGCACTCCTCTACCCTCTTTTTGCACCATTCTTCACTCGTTGTGCATCTCTGTTGCTTGTTTGTGCACCTCTCTTGCCACTTTCTGTACCCCTCTTGCCTCTTCCTGCACCTCTCTTGACACATCTGTACTTCTCTTGTGACTTTCTGCACCTCTCTTGCCTCTTTCTGCACTTCTTTTGTCTGTTTCTGTACCTCTCTTGCCTCATTATGCACCTCTCCTGGCTCTTTCTGCCCCTCTCTTGCCTCTTTATGCAACTCTCTTGGCTCTCTGTGCACCTCTCTTGCCACTTTCTGTAGTACTCTTACCTCTTTCTGCACTATTCTTGTCTCTTTGTACACTTCTTTTGCTTCTTTCTGTACCTCTCTTGCCTTTTCTGCACCTCTCTTAGTTCTTTCTGCACCTCAGTTGTTCTTTCTGCACCTCAGTTGCTTCTTTCTGTATCTCACTTGCTTCTTTCTGTATTTCTCTTGCCTCTTTCTGCACCTCTCTTGCTTTTTTCTGCACCTCTCTTGCTTCTTTATGCACTCCTCTTCCCTCTTTTTGCACCCTTCTTCACTCTTTGTGCATCTCTGTTGCCTGTTTGTGCACCCGTCTTGCCTCTTTCTGTACCCCTCTTCCCTTTTTCTGCACCTCGCTTGCCACTTTCTGGACTTCTCTTGTGTCTTACTGTGTCTCTTGACACTTTCTGTACTTTTTTTGTCTGTTTCTGTACGTCTCTTGCCTCTTTATGCACCTCTTTTGCCTCTTTCTGTACCTCTCTTGTCTCTTTCTGCACCTCCCTTACCTCTTTCTGCACCTCTCTTGCTTCTTTCTGCATGTGTCTTGTCCATTTTTTCACCTCTCTTGTCTTTTACTGCACCTCTGTTGCTTCTTTCTGCACTCTTCTTCTTTCTTTTTGCAGCCTTCTTCACAGCTTTGTGCATCTCTGTTGACTGTTTGTGTACCTCTCCTGCCTCTTTTTGTATCCCTCTTTCCTACTTCTGCACCTATCTTGTCTCTTTCTGCACCCCTCTTGCCTCTTTCTGCACCTCTCTTGTCTCCTTTAGCACCACCCTTACCTCTTTCTGCACCTCTCTTGTCTTTTTCTGCACTTCTGTTGTCTATTTCTGCACCCCTCTTTCTTCTTTATGTACCTGCCTTGCCTCTTTCTGTTTCCCTCTTGCCTCTTTCTGCACCTCTGTTGGTTCTTTCTGTGCTTCCTTTGCCTCTTTATGCACCAGTCTTGCCTCTTTCTGTACCCCTCTTTACTCTTTCTGCACCTCTGTTGGTTCTTTCAGCACTTCTCTTGCTTCTTTCTGCAATTCTCTTGCTTCTTTATGTACCCCTCTTGCCTCTTTCTGCATTTCTCTTCCATGTTTATGTACCCCTCTTGACTCTTTCTGCACCTCTCTTGCCTCTTTCTGGATTTATCTTGTCTCTTTCTACACCTCTCTTGCCTCCTTCTGCACTTCTCTTACTTCTTTCTGCACATCTCTTACCTCTTTCTGCAACTCTTTTGCCAGTTTCTGCACCTCTCTTGTTTCTATCTGCATGTCTCTTGTCCGTTTCTGCACTTCTCTTGCCTTTTACTGCACCTCTTTGCCTCTTTCTACAGCTTGCTTGCATGTTTCTGCACTTCACTCTCTTCTTTTTGTGTTGCTTCTTTGTACATATCACTTGGTTCTTTCTGAACCTTTCCTTTTCTTTCTCTTCCTTTCTTTCTCTTTCAGCATCTTTCTTCCTCTTTCTGCAGTTGTCTTGCTTATTGCCGCACTTCTCTTTCTTTATATGTTATGAAGAGAATAGCAGTGTAATTGTAAGTAATTGCTTAGTGGTTATCATGAATATTGACATGTAATTTATTTAAAATTGTTAATTGATGTAACAAACTTTTGAAACTGTTCTTTGTTTTTTAGAAGTTAATTTTATTTGGATCACAAATTGAAGATGGCAAGAAAACATGAAATGAGAAAAGAACAAAGAAAACAGTACTACTTAAAGGTAAAAAGAGTACATTAGAAAAAGACCAAAATGTTTCTCAGGAAAAAATCTCTTCTGGTAAGAGCACTAAACAGTTTCTTAAAACAGTTATAGAAAGATTTTAAAAAGTCAATAATAATGAAAACAAAAAATATCAAAGTTAGCAATATCGATTGTCAAAATATCGTTGTTAATAATATCGATTTGTTTTTAGTGTTTTGTATGTTAGTATTTGTGTTAAAAGTATGTATATATTTTGTAATGTGTGTTTGAATTTTTTTAAAGTAATGAATTTTATGTTAATTAATTTTTGCTTAATTTAATTCCTTAGCGGGTTGTGGGTTTATAGGGGAATAGGGTGGGAAGTAAATTAATTATAATTATTTTTCAAGAATTAATCATAATTAATTATTTATATGTTAATTACTTTTTGCGTAATTTAATTCTGTAGCAGGTTGTGGGTTTATAGGGGAATAGGGTGGGAAGTAATTTAATAGAAATTAATTAATTAATTATGTTATTAATCAGTAGTTTAGTATGTAATAATTTTTATTATTAATTAAGTTAATTAATTTATTATTAATGTATTATAAATTGATCAATAACAATGAATAATTAATTTGTAATCATGTTACTTTTTTATTTATTAGATATTAATTATTAATTTGTAAATTGTTAATTGTGTACTTTTTTATGAGCAGGCTGAGGGTTGATATGTGGAAATATGGATTTTTCTGGTCAGTTATGTCCCCTATCTTGGACCCCAACGGTTCTATGTGCATGTTACAAGTACATGTATGTTCCCTCCAGTTCCAGTTATGAAGACACAAATACATGTGTGTCCACCGTTAACATGTCCTCTGTTGATCCGCCATGAATGGGCCGGATATTCCATTCCTAAGTACGAAAGGCCACCGCCTTTATATGGTTCACTTATGCCATTTTACAGTCCAGGCAAGTAGGCCCTGATTCTGTCATCAAGCTTTTCTTGCTTTCTGTCTCTGAAGCTCCAGTCCGAGCCTGCATCTGTGACCATGAACTTTGTCTCATCCTCTGCGCGGCTCACGATGCCTGACATCAGCTTGCTGCCTGCCAAGAACTGTATTTCACCTTCGGAAATTATCTGCTCCGCTCCCTGCCCAATGCATTCCTGTCTAGTAGCTTAAGTAAACATTCTGCCAGCTACCGAGCAAAGGCCCGGCTTCTCTGTCTTTATGCAAGTAATTCATAGTCCTGTTACCATGGAAGATTCCGCCCTCGCATCTAGTGTAGACACTTAGACGCTTGTACACGCACTAATAGTCAGTATAGTCAGTATAGAATAAGATTCCACTCGAAGAGACCTCTCTTTTGGATAACTTAGTTCTTTAAACATGGGATGTTAGATATGATTTGGGATTAGGTTGACTTGACCCTCCAGACATTTGTCGCCACATGTAGAGCTAAATGTCAAGTCCCCTTCACCCCCTAGCTGCACGTCAATCACACGTCATGCTGCTGCGCGCGCATTTCTGCCAAGTATTTCTGCTGACATTGCGAAATTCTTTCATGTAACCACCCTCTTATGACATCACATCTGATAAACGTTCCTTAAACACACCCAGTTACGCCTATCTTTGCCACGTATGAATATATTATCTCCACTATCAATTGTTACGCCTCTCGTATTTGCTTTACTGTAATGCTTATTGTATAAAAGTAATTGATTGTCAATAACGTATGTACTTCACTTCCTGAACCTTCGTGGTGATGGAACCTGGAGCAACCGATTATAATCGACCTCTGGAATAAAGCCCATTCCGAACCTCTAATACCACGGATTCTGCCTCTTATTTACTGAGCTATTTCATTATGTTTCTGTATCAAATTAAGTCCCGGTAATTAAATTATTTACCACATGAATGGCGCCCGAATAGGGACACTTTCTCATCTCACGCGCCGGCGGTGCGTTGCAGGCCCGGTCTCCTGCCACAGCTGGACGGACAACAACGCGTACCAGCAGGATTTCCTGTATCTCCCTCCGGTCAAGCGGGGGCGACTGAGGCTGCGATCAACACCCAGACGAGGCGGTGAGAAGTGCGAAGTATCCCGACCAGAGCCTAGCTGAGAGAGCAAGATCCGAGGTATACAGAGGCACACCAGTTTCCGAAGTCCCAAGTCGAGTCCAGTGTCCGAAGTGTTCGAGTCGAGTCCAGTCCGGTTCAAGTTCAGTTCAGATCGATTCCGAGGCCTTCCGTTCCGAGCTACCCGGTGAGTACCATTACTGGGGAGGCGTTCTGGCGTGCACATAAGTTGTGCCGGTCCAGACGGGTTTGGGTACACAAATCCGGTCTGCACTGTTTCAGCAGTGTATCTGTACTGTTTAGCAGTATATCTAGTATATCAAGTATATAAATTCAGAATAAGTCAGTTAATGTCGAGTATTATGTTTTAGTGATTAAGTTTCTCTTAGATCATCGTCATCATCACTGCTGCTCATTTTAAAATGTTAAATGTTAAATGTATTGATACGTCCTGCATATTGTGGTATGAATGACTGTTCATTATTGTGTTTTATTGTATCAAGTTTGTTCAAGATCAAGTAGCAGACCAGTTCTCAATATGAGAAGGTTAATGTGCCAACAAGGGATTTGTTTTAAAGTGACCAGTTAGTTATAAATTTCAAAGATTTGAATCAATAAGTATGTTAAGATAAATTAGCATCAATTTGAAATCAATTCAATGAACTGAACATCATAAACATCTAATGATGACAACGCACACGGGGGTTTCTTTTGTGATTTGATCACAGTGATTTTTATAGTCTTATCCAAAGTAAAAAGAGTACAAAAAAGATATAAATTAGAGCAATATATCATGAAAACAGGGGACGGAATTAAGTCCTCATTTCATCTAAATATACAAATCAATTCCTGATTGGTTTGAACAGAGATGAAACTCTTTCTGAGCATACAATCTACTGTACATAACATGTAAACTGGAATTGGATGGTAAAGTCGACGTTTCGGTCTTGGGTGTTGTCAATCCGTCAGACCATCTTCAGGACAATAATTGCTTATACAAGGACTCCATATAGAGCTTAGCAACAGCAACTGCCAGTTCGTATTATTGCGGGAGTCAATCCTGCCGTGGTTTTATTGTTTTCTGTCGTTAGTCTTCGAAATACGAAATGTGATCCGTCTGAATCGAGGGCAGCGTAATTAAGCACTGCACTGTCATGTGCTTTTAAGGAATAGCTGTGGTTGCAGTTCAACACAGCTGAGAGTATTCTGGCGTTAGTCTTCAGAAAACAGATGGGGGTCCGCTTGTATCGATATAGCCAATCAGGAATTGATGTGTATATTTAGATGAAATGAGGACTTAATTCCGTCCCCTGTTTTCATGATATATTGCTCTAATTTATATCTTTTTTGTACTCTTTTTACTTTGGATAAGACTATAAAAATCACTGTGATCAAATCACAAAAGAAACCCCCGTGTGCGTTGTCATCATTAGATATTTATGATGTTCAGTTCATTGAATTGATTTCAAATTGATGCTAATTTATCTTAACATACTTATTGATTCAAATCTTTGAAATTTATAACTAACTGGTCACTTTAAAACAAATCCCTTGTTGGCACATTAACCTTCTCGTATCTATCTGCCCAAGCCCTCAAGGGTATATTGGGTTTGACCCCTATTCAATACAGTTCTCAATATGCCGCTCTTTTCGAAATTAAGACAGATCACAACTAGAAAAGGGGTACTCGAAGAAGCTGTTCCCATTCCTCCTAGGGACACTCCAGGGTACTTCATGTATCATAAACATGGCCTAGACGCCATCTTGTTTCTCGATTTATGGGTAGACTACACTAAGGAATTACCAGAAAGTCAGAGGTGGCCCGCGGCTGGGACCTGGGATGCAGAGTGCATCGTGAAAGTAGAGGAAGAATTATGGAAAAAGAAAGCTAGACAATCACAGAAAGACGCCATTGAATTATGGCGTAAAGAATCGTATAGACGTACAGAAAAAGCACGTAGACAGGAAGAGAAGAGTAAAGAGAATTCAAATGAAGTCCGAGAAAATCTATTAATTAAAGAAGGTGCACGAGTGAAATCAGAACAAGTAGACAGACAAAGAAATGCCCTTATGAATGGTATGTATCCCCTTCTGGCTGAAGGATTACCTAAGGCTACTCCAGGGATACCAAAAGACTTGCCAACCCCATTATTTCCAATAAAGGTACATCCTAAGGGGCATCCTAGAACCGCAGAAGATGTTTTTCTTTCCTCATATTTAGATGACGCAGCTCCCGAGTATGCTAATCCCGCCCCACATAGACCGCCTGTCAGGGAGGTTCAACACCAAGATCCAGTACCCGTATCCCTACAGCAACAAGTTCTGACACAAGTTCCGGCAAGCACATCTGTTTCCGCATCTGTCCCTACAGCTACTTCTATAGCTGTACCCCCCACACCTATAGTTGCTGTATCACGTTCAACGAATCCTTTCACACCCGATACCCCAGACGGGGCTACCGGAGGTGCTACCAATATTTTTTCTACGCCACCCAGAGTAAATAAACTTACCTTTCAAGAGTCAGCACATCCACGTACCCCCAAACTCATAAATGCCCGCACGCTTAAGGAACTTCTAGTAGATTGTAGATATGACCCTGTGCCCGGCAAGGAGGACGAAATGATCCTGGCATCATTACGTATCAGACGAGCCGCGGTGTATTTAGGGAAGTTACCAGGAATGACTATGCACCTAGATAATATATATCATTATGTCCAAACAGGGCGAGACTCTGAATGTATTAACAGAGCTATGGAATACCAGAAAGCGGAGATACAGGGGGAACTGTTACGTTTCCTCATAAATTGCGTAATCAGAAATCAAGACCGACCGGGGGTAGATCCGGAAATAATGCAAACTCTTACCAGATGGAGCCAGAATATATCAGAAGGGAGACATGATAGGCAAAAATGTATAATAGCCATGTGCAGAAAGATCCGTAAAGAAATAGAACGCCTACACGAAGAAAGATTAACGGTAGACCAGTTTGAACAAAACGAGGAGGAAGAAGGATCAGGACCGTCCACAGGACAGTCAGAAACCATAGCCTATGTAGGTAGAGGAAGATCTTGTAATAGTACTAGATATTTCACTGACCCGATACGTCCGATATGTCCAGATAATAATAGGAATTTCCAAACACCTATAATAAATATGAGATCCCCCGAGCATTCATTCCAAGCCGCTGACAAATTACTGCGAGAACGAAGGGGTTATCATTTTTTCGATTCTAGGGATGAACAAGAATTAGCCAGGTCAGCCGTTCATTGGATTGACAGTCCCGGAATGTATGGTGATAATACAGTAGCACACACATTTTTGAACCTCACCCCAGATGAACAGCGTTTAGCTGGGATTTATATGATTCAACAACTTCTTATACTATATAAAAGCCAACATTCAGATCCTGGTCCCTTACCTGATATATTGACTGCATTACTCACGAATAAATGGAGAGGTTCAGGTACTAAGCTAATTAAAGAAATACTAGAATCAAGAAAGCAGTACATTCTTTTTGTATGTCCAGAACATGTCTCACTGCCCACTAAGGAAAGAACCACGTATTACATGGATAGACAGAATCCCTTACGAGAAGTGCACCCAATAAAGGGCGAGGACAATGAGTTTAAACGTGTATATGTATATACGCCCATATCAAAAATAGAATTGTTAGAAATGAAGAAAGTGGTACCCAGTCATGACAAAGACCCAGCGGGTTTCCACCGAGAAATTAAAGATATGTTACTCATGGGAGAGTATACCTATCCCGACATTATGACAATATTAAAGGTATTAATGCCTGCTGGCATTTATGAAAAACTCAAGGAAAAAGAGTGGGAGGTGGGAGACCAAAAGATAGATTGGACAGCATTAGAAACTGAAGAAAAGGCCCGAGGTCCAGGTTCGGGGCTTGGGGACAAAACTAAAGCACTGCCAGGTTTACTAGTACAGGTACTGCCACGTTTATTAACTACGAAAAAGGAAGACTGGGGTGCAATTTCAGCCTGTAAACAAAAGCAAGATGAAGACACTAGTGATTTCTATGCCCGATTCGAAAAATGTTTTGGTATAAATAGTGGTATAAAAGCAAGTAGCGAATCATACCCACATCTGTTTGTGACAAAATTAGTTGAAAATTCCTTGCCCCAAGTGAAGAATAGAGTATTAAAATTCGAGAGTACATGGCAAGGTAACACTCCATCACAAATGTTACAAATGTTACAGTATCATCACAATAGAATTAGAGAGGAACAAGATCATGAACAAAGACGCATGAAAGACACGAAAATGAAAATGCTAGTCTCCCAGACAGTTCCAGCTGAAGGACATAAAAAGGGTACGACACATTCTGGCGATTTAGCAGGACCTGTAAAAGGGACATGCAACTATTGTAAACAACTAGGTCATCATGTACACGATTGTCCAGTCCTGAAGCGTAATATCGCCACGGGTATTACAAAAGAAAGACCACGGCCACTTAGACAGGATCAGAATGAACAAGGAGCACCGCAGCATGCACAGGCCATGCCAGCTCCACAACAGTCTATACAGTTTGTGCCAGCCGCACCAGCATTGCCAGCTGCTGCCACACAAACCACGACACGACAGCTGTACCAGACCGCACAGTATGACTATCCTGATTATCAACGATACGCATGAACCAGCCTAGAGAGGGAAGTTGACTTACCCCTTATCGAGATCCCTGTAGATCAAGAAGGACCTTATGTGCATAGTGAATTATTAGGCCAAGATAGAAAATTTTTACTCGATTCAGGGGCAAGTCGAACAACCATAAAACGTAGTGAAGTTCCAGGGGCACCCCTCTCAGGCTCACAGAATATTTCCCTTGGTTTTTCAGGAAAACCTATTGTTAATGAAGTATCACAGCCTCTTCCACTTACGATAGGACCCTTGACTAGAACTACAGATTTATTGCTTACTAAATCATGTCCAGAAAACTTGTTAGGAATAAAAACACTGAAAGCTCTAGGAGCTATAATATGTTGTTCTCCGGAAGGAGTAAGATTGTTTTTACGTGATTTCAAAGGTCATTATGTGTCTCGAGATATGGATTCCCGACTGCAGACTTTACCCACACATTTATGGGCACAAGGCCCTACAGATGTTGGTTGCATGAACATTACACCCTATCGAGTCACACTAAAGGCAGGAGTGGTACTACCACGAATGCGACAATATAAGTTACCCCCAGATGCTGTAATGGCTTTACTGCAAATCATTGACGAACTTATCGGCCAAGGAGTGGTTGTGGAGACCGACTCCAATGTATGTAATTCACCGATAATTCCGATTCTTAAACGAACTGATCCGAAGGCTCCCCCAGTATATCGATTGGTAATTGATCTGCGCGAATTAAACAAATGTATTGTACCACAATACCCCGTAGTTCCAGACATCTCTTCATTACTGACAGCTATTGATTCCGAAGCAACATTCTTTACTGTAATTGATCTCAAGAATGCCTTTTTCAGCGTCCCAATAGATCCGGAAAGCCAATATTTGTTCGGATTTAGTTTAAATGGACGTAGCTTTAAATTCACACGCGCACCTCAAGGATTTACAGAAAGCCCCAGCATCTATAGCCAAGCACTGAAACGAGAACTCGACAGTATCCACATGCCAGTTAACACTGCTTTGCTTCAATATGTCGATGATCTGCTGATCACCGCTCGAAGCGAACCTGAATGTGAAAAAGCATCACTGACGGTTTTACAATTTCTAGCCGAAAAGGGGCACAAGGTGTCCCCTTCTAAGCTGCAATTCTGTGTCCAGCGAGTTATTTACCTTGGTCACTCGCTGTCCAAGGAGGGAAGGCAGCTTACACCAGATCGTATTCAGTTAATAGCTAATATGCCCATACCCAAGACACAAAAGGAGGTGCGGGCTTTCATAGGCCTCACTTCATATTGTAGACAGTGGATCCCTCAATATGCATTTCTAGCAAAACCACTCATTCAGTTGACAACACAGGAGGCAGCCACATCGACTGTTCTCCCTTGGACTCAGGAACATACACAAGCTTAAAGCCTAAAGAAAGCTTTATGTCAAGCACCTGTTTTAGCAACACCATGTTACAGAAAACATTTTACACTCTTTGTTACAGAACGAGAAGGTACTGCCTTGTCAGTACTCACACAGGAACAAGCAGGAGCACACAAACCACGTGCTTATTTTTCTAGTACATTAGATCCCGTAGCTCAGGCTCTGCCTGCGTGCCTGAAATCAGTGGCAGCGACAGCTTTAGCAATCAGACAAAGCGATGCCATAGTGTTAGGACATCCATTGACAGTACAAGTACCACACGCCGTAGAGGTTCTTGTGAATCGAACGCAAACACAACACTTGACTATAGCACGACTTACAGGGTATGAACTGACATTGTTTCAGCCACATATAGAAATCAGACGTTGTAACACATTGAATCCTGCCACACTTTTACCTGTAAATGGAACAGACCCATTAGCCCACGATTGTATTGATGTTATTACAATCACGACGAAACCCAGACAAGACTTGACAGATGTTCCATTGTCAGATCCAGACCTGACGTTGTATGTAGATGGTTCATGTATGAGAACAAGTACAGGAGAGTTAGTGGCCGCTTACGCAGTCACCACAGACACTGAAATTATTGAAACCAAGTGTATAAATACCTTGTCCGCTCAAGCAGCAGAGCTCGTCGCTCTGACACAAGCCTGTATTCAAGCCACAAATAAAAAAGTCAACATATACACTGATTCACGTTATGCATTCGGAGTTGTACATGACTTCGGCGTGCTGTGGCGAGAGAGAGGTTATTTAACTTCTCACGGTGCCCACATTCAGCACGGACCCCTCATTCATGCCTTATTAGATGCAATACATTTGCCCATTGCAATATCGATTATGAAATGTAAAGCTCATACGAAAATTACTGATATCATTTCTCAAGGCAATGATCTAGCTGACAGAACAGCTAAACAGACTGCTCAAACTCAAACATCCGACATGACAAAGACAATAGTCCAGACACCAACACATTGTATGATGGTTAAGGATCCCGCTCTTGATGTAATTGACATACAGACACATGCTACTCCAGACGAAATAAGGAAATGGACTGAATTAGGAGGGATCCAAACGGATCAAGGATGGATGATGAAGGAAAAATCTGTGTGGTTCCTTCCTGATTCAATGGTCCAAGTCATTATTAACACTGTCCATAGTCCAGCGCATCTAGGAGAAAAAGCTATGCTAGATAGCATTCAACATATTTGGTTCAACAAGCATTTACGAGCAGCAGCGAAACAAAAGGTTCGTACCTGTATGATATGTTGTCAGTTCAACCCAGGAAAAAGTATTCCCGTAGAGCAGGGTGGATTTCATCCTCCTGATCACCCTTTTGAAATTCTCCAGATGGATTATATCCAGATGGAACGATGTCGAGGGTTCAAATATGTTCTCGTAGTGGTTTGTGCTCTTTCCCGTTGGACGGAGGCATACCCGGTTTCAGATTACACTGCCCCGACTACTGCCAAACAGTTAGTTCGAGAATTCTTCCCACGATACGGTTTACCACGTGCTGTCTACTCAGATAACGGCCAGCCGTTCTCATCCGAATTAATGAAACACGTTACACTTTTGCTAGGATATCAGTGGAAGTTTCATTGTGTCCGACACCCTGAAGCAGCAGGTCTCGTGGAACGACATAATCAAACTTTGAAAATCAGATTGTCCAAAATATGCAGGGAGAAAGGTGTCGACTGGGTAGTAGCATTACCAGTTGCACTCTTTTACATGAGAATGGTAGCACACTCTCGAACAGGGCTATCCCCATATGAAGTGATCTTCGGCAGACCACCAAATATGTGGGGGACGCCTATACCACGCAAAATAACTGATATTGACTGTAACATGCTGACAGATTACTTGGCTTCCTTGATGTCTGCACTACAATCTTGTCGTTCACAGGTAGCTGCAGCTTTTTCTAACAACACTGAAGTGAAACCCCATGACGTGGTTCCGGGAGACTTGGTCCTCGTGAGGAACTTCGATCGAAAGACTCAGCTGGAACCTAGGTGGAGGTCACCTCAGCTGGTGTTGCTCACCACAAGAACAGCCGTAAAGATCGAAGGCAGAAAGGGATGGATTCATTCAAGTCATATCAAGAAATTTCATGGACTAAAATCAGATGTGAATACCACACCTTGTGTGTCTTCACCCATTGACTCAAAACTTCCTTTTGTGGAAAAAAGTGACTCTGAACATAATAAATTAAAGCTCAGGCCCAATCAGTCGAGCAATTTGATTGTTTAAGTCCTCTCCAAGGTGAAGCGGTTGAATTGTCTCTGACATGTATCCCTTGGACCTGAATAGAGAATACACCCGAAAAATGCTGAAACGACAGGCGTACTGTAAATCACTGCGTAGTCATTGCATAGTGACGTTATTAATTTTATTTTTCTCAAGTCTTTTAATAATTACTGCAAGTATATTGTTGTACATATATTATCCTATTTCTAGACATGTTTACAATGTTACTGCTGAACATTCTTTTAGTGAATTACCTCCGCTTGAATTGTCATACAGATTTGCGCTGCGCAATAACACTTTTATTAATATGTTACATCATTCCCATCAGGTTAGCAATGCTACAAATTGTTGGATATGTGGCCGACTCCCTCCCTATCAGAATTATAAAGGAATTCTACCTCTTTTTCCATACCCGTTCACACACAACGGCTCCTGTGGAGCATGGTTTAGTTTAATTAATTCCCAAGATTCGAACTCTGCAGTTTATCAAGACAATGGGGTATGGGGAAATCTGAACTTAGTTTTACTTAAGGTCTGCCACCCCAACAAGGAGGGACTTCCCAAAGGAACAGGAACTGATCTAGAAAATGAAGTATATGGATTGGGTAACTTTACGCTTAATCTCCTGATCTTGAATGTCGAATCCGAAGCTACTTCAATTCTGCCCGCTATGTCAATACTTCCAGTAAAAGGTGAATTATGTATAAGAAAGAATGGTTCCATACACATGGGCCATAGTAGATGCACCACTGTAATAGAATTCAGTGATCAAGGCAAGTCTACATTTAGAGCTTCCCGCCATTCCTATTTCATATGTGGTCAGACGGCATATGTACGTCTGCCTCTAGATTGGGATGGTACTTGCTACATTGGATTCCTTTTGCCACCTGTTTTTCTAGCTCCTCCTGATTATCACAGAAATATTCATTTAGTACACAATAGAGAAAGGAGAGATCTCCCAATAGTCGACTACACTGAAACAGCATGGGAAAAATACACAGATTTCAATAAAGGTCTCTTCCCCTATATAGGTACCGTTACTAATAGTAAGCTGATACGTAGATTGACTAGAACCCTTGAAGCAGTAGTGAACGAAACTATTTCCGCCTTAGGCAATTTAACAGAAGAACAGTCTGCTATGCGGATTGTTGTGCTTCAAAATCGTCTTGTCCTTGACGTCATCCTGGCCGATAGGGGCGGAGCTTGTAGGGTCATCGGATCAAGCTGTTGCATTTTCATACCAGAAAATTCGCCATCTGTATATAAAGCTATAACGCGCCTTCATAAGATTATAAGCCAGATACACCAGAATCCAGGCACCTGGACTTGGTCCGGTTGGTTTTGGAGCGTGTTATCAGCCTGGGGATGGAGAGTTCTATCCTTCCTAGGTATTGGCCTTCTCATACTATTCAGTTGCTGTCTATGTCTACAATGTGGACCAGCGATTTGTGGTCTGTGTGCCACATCGTGTATTCCACATCAAGATTTTCATTCAAGATCCCGGAAGAAGAAAGAAGAACAAATGATGCTATATGAACAGATCAATGGATTAATGAAGATTGATATCTCTTGACGGGCAAGTAGGGGACAAGGAGGGAATGTGGAAATATGGATTTTTCTGGTCAGTTATGTCCCCTATCTTGGACCCCAACGGTTCTATGTGCATGTTACAAGTACATGTATGTTCCCTCCAGTTCCAGTTATGAAGACGCAAATACATGTGCGTCCACCGTTAACATGTCCTCTGTTGATCCGCCATGAATGGGCCGGATATTCCATTCCTAAGTACGAAAGGCCACCGCCTTTATATGGTTCACTTATGCCATTTTACAGTCCAGGCAAGTAGGCCCTGATTCTGTCATCAAGCTTTTCTTGCTTTCTGTCTCTGAAGCTCCAGTCCGAGCCTGCATCTGTGACCATGAACTTTGTCTCATCCTCTGCGCGGCTCACGATGCCTGACATCAGCTTGCTGCCTGCCAAGAACTGTATTTCACCTTCGGAAATTATCTGCTCCGCTCCCTGCCCAATGCATTCCTGTCTAGTAGCTTAAGTAAACATTCTGCCAGCTACCGAGCAAAGGCCCGGCTTCTCTGTCTTTATGCAAGTAATTCATAGTCCTGTTACCATGGAAGATTCCGCCCTCGCATCTAGTGTAGACACTTAGACGCTTGTACACGCACTAATAGTCAGTATAGTCAGTATAGAATAAGATTCCACTCGAAGAGACCTCTCTTTTGGATAACTTAGTTCTTTAAACATGGGATGTTAGATATGATTTGGGATTAGGTTGACTTGACCCTCCAGACATTTGTCGCCACATGTAGAGCTAAATGTCAAGTCCCCTTCACCCCCTAGCTGCACGTCAATCACACGTCATGCTGCTGCGCGCGCATTTCTGCCAAGTATTTCTGCTGACATTGCGAAATTCTTTCATGTAACCACCCTCTTATGACATCACATCTGATAAACGTTCCTTAAACACACCCAGTTACGCCTATCTTTGCCACGTATGAATATATTATCTCCACTATCAATTGTTACGCCTCTCGTATTTGCTTTACTGTAATGCTTATTGTATAAAAGTAATTGATTGTCAATAACGTATGTACTTCACTTCCTGAACCTTCGTGGTGATGGAACCTGGAGCAACCGATTATAATCGACCTCTGGAATAAAGCCCATTCCGAACCTCTAATACCACGGATTCTGCCTCTTATTTACTGAGCTATTTCATTATGTTTCTGTATCAAATTAAGTCCCGGTAATTAAATTATTTACCACAGATAGGGGAGTAAGGTGGGAAGTAATTTAATTTTAATGTAATTTTTATTATTTTTTATAATATTTATTAAAAGTTATTTCATAGTGTTAACTGTGTGAATTAATTTAGATTTGATGGTTATTAATTTGATTGTTAATTGTTATTAGTTAATTAAATAACTGTTAATTAAATATGTTAATTTATTAATATTTTACAATATTGTAGGTGACGTTTATAGGGGAAAATGGTGGGAGGTAAATTAATTTTGAAAAATTCTCACCCGCTATCCAACACTTTCCCTACTGTTGCATTCGCTGGAGTGGGAATAGTAATTTTTACCCTCCCGCTATCCAACACTTTGACTACTGTTGCACTCACTGGAGTGGGAATAGTAATTTTTACCCAGCCGCTATCCAACATTTTCCTTACTGTTCCACTCGCTGGAGTGGGAATAGTAATTGTTATCCATCTGCTATCCAAAACTTTCCCTACTGTACCTCTCGCTGGAGTGGGAATAGTAATTGTATCCCCTACGCTATCAATGTTTTCAGTATTGTTATATTTAATGTAGTGTAAAATATATTTTTTTTAAATAATATTATTTTAATGATTTAACTCATAATATATAATTTATTTTTATATGTATATTATAGATTTATTTATATATAGATGTAATTATATTTTAAATTACGTTTTTAATATTTGTAATTAAAAATATTGATTATCTTTAATATTATTAAGTTAATTTATATAAAAAATAAGCATATTTTTTTACATTACATTTATTATTTCTTACTTTCAATCTTTTTAAATTATTTTTAAGTATGTTTTACTTAATTAAATTTACTCTTTCATTAATTTTATATTACTTTTAAGACATTTAAAAAAGTCGATATTTTAGAAAACTATATTATTAACAACGATATTTAGGATTCGATATTTTTGTACTTACCTTTTTGTAGATAGGAAGTCGATATTCTGTCAATCGATATTGTGGTAGCTCGATATGCTTCTCCTCGATATTCTGTAAGTGATCTAAAAAATATAAAAGAAGATCAGCAGCGTATAAGAAAAAGCAACATATTGAAAATGTAATAGATAGTGCTTTTGAATTGAAACAAAAATTCTTTATATTAACATTGAAGAAAATGAGAACATTGAATAAAACAATGGTATTTATGAAAGAGAAAAGCAAAAGAAAAAGACTGGTTAATAGAAGTAACTTTTGTAAAGAGAACACAATAGTACATGCAGTTGATACTACTGGTCTATGCTATGAGGTGAGAGATGGTTCTCCCATTCCAAAAGAAAAGCCGGTTCCTAGGAATGTTGAAAAAGTAATACCTGAAGGAGTTGAAGGAAGGCATACACAAGCTCCTGTATATAAGTGTATATAAGTCGGATTGTAGCAGTATTTGCAGTATTCAACAGTAGTGTGAAGTTTAGGAAGGTTAAAGTGGCACTTTTGCACTTGCAGTTGTTATCAAACCACTATACCCTATGTGCAGTGATAAGTGTTTTGCGGACAGCTCACAGCTCTAGACTTTCTAGAATTGATTGATCTCTGAATGTTCTGCACAAATGTTCTCAAGCCTCTAAACCTTTCTTTGCTGCTATGGATAATTTTCCTTTTTTTACCCCCACCATCCCCCTTCCTCCCATCCCTTCCACTACCCTTCCCCCACAAACCCCCCCACTGTACCCCTACATCGAGGCTTTAGGACTAGTAGTCCTAGAGATGACATGCTCCCACCACTCAAAAAGTGCCTCCCACACCCGTGTGATGCCCCATCATAAGCAGAGAAGAATTAAAAACATAAACAGATAGGCTCCATAAAGACTTTGATAGATAAAGCTATTAGACCCACTATGCAAGCCCAATATCCCCTTTAACCAGATTATCTACTTTGACTCTTTAAGAGGCTGCAGAAATTCTCTCGCTAAAATCTCAGACGTAAAAAACCTGGTATTCTCTTTATATATAATTTTCAGCTTGGCTGGATTATGTAGAAAGTCTTGGGCCCCTTTAGCTTGGAATGGTACAATAAGTTGGCGAAGTTGCCAGCGCTTCTCTACCGTCTGATGACAGTAGTTTGGTCTGACGAAAAACTCCACCCTCTTCCCAGCTCTTTTTCTGTCAGGCCGTGCCAAATCAAATACAGCTTCACGTGTCTAAAAGTTACTAAGCAAAATCAATATTTTTTATTTTTATTTATTTATTTTATGTGGTTTGTAGAGCGCGCAGCTACCCCCGAAGGGGTGTCCCGGCGCTAGAATCCAGAGTTACCAAGGGAAAGGGGGAGTGAAACAGGGGGAGCAGTGGAGAGACTAAAGTCCGGAAAAGAGCCAGGTTTTAAGTTTGGCTCGGAAGATGGATTCAGAGGGGCAGAATCTCAGCTCAATTGGAAGGGAGTTCCACAATTTGGCAGCAATGACACTGAACCCTCTGCCACCAGTTCTAGATAATCTAAAACGGGGCGAGATCAGGAGGCGGAGGTCATTAGATCTCAGGGATCTGGTGGAGCGGGAAATCGAGACCCGTTTTTTCAGATAAGTAGGTCCACAGTCGTTGACGGCTCGATAGGTGAGGGTGAGGACCTTGAACTGAATGCGACTAGCCACTGGAAGCCAGTGGAGTTCCTTCCGATAAGCAGAAACAGATTGACAGTACGGGATATTACCGATCAGTCTGGCTGCAGCATTCTGGACAATCTGCAGCCGGCCTATCAGGTACTGGGGGGCACCAGCATAGAGGCTATTGGCATAGTCCAAGTGGGACGTGATGAGGGCTTGGGTGACTGTACGGCGGGAATCCAGGGGGAGATAGGGAAGGATTTTTTTTATCATGCGCAGTTTCATAAAGCAGGCGGAGGTGACTTTATTAACCTGGGTTTTGCATGACAGGGAGTCGTCAAATTGGAAACCTAGATTCCGAGCTGAGTGAACGGGGGACGGGGCGGGATCGAGCGCCGTGGGCCACCACCAAGAGGAGGGGATGGAGGTTTTCTGATTAAAAAACAGAACCTCCGTTTTATCTGCATTCAATCTGAGGTGGTTCGCGGTCATCCAGACACTGATGTTGTTAAGGCATTGGCGAAAATTGACGAAGGCGGAGTCCGAGTGGTCCCTGAAGGAGAACACCAACTGTGTGTCGTCAGCGTAAGAGACCACCCTGACTCCGTAGGACTCCACAACGTCGGCCAAGGGGGCAAGATAGACGTTGAAGAACAGGGGACTGAGGGCGGAGCCTTGCGGCACCCCACATGACAGAGGCTTTTTCTCAGACTTGAAGGGGCGCAGCAGTACCCTTTGACTTCTGGATGAGAGGAAGGACTCAATCCAGCTGAAGGCAGTGCCACCAATGCCTATCTGCTTAAGTCGGTCAAGGAGGATGGGGTGAGAGACCGTATCAAATGCTGCGGACAGGTCGAGGAGAACCAGCATGGCCTCCTCGCCCCTGTCCACGCATTCTCGAATTGTTTCGGATACTTCCAGCAGGGCCGTCTCAGTGCTGAATCCGGCTCTGAATCCGGATTGTGATCCATGCAGCAGAGAGTGGTTTTCTAGGTATTCCGTGAGTTGTAGCTGCACGGCTTTTTCCAGAACTTTGGCGGGTTTAGGAAGAAGGGAAATGGGACGATAATTAGCAAAAACAGTGGGATCTGCGTCTGTTTTCTTTAAAATAGGGATCACCAAGGCCTCCTTCCAGGTGGTGGGGAAGAAGCCATGGTGAAGGGAGGCATTCCAGATGGAGAGGAAGGGGCAGGCGAGTGAAGGCGCCAGTTCTCCCATGATTTTTGCGGGGACAGGATCAGAGGGGGCACCGGATTTGCAGTGAATAAGTAGTCTGATAGCCTCGTCCTGGTTGAGTTTGTTAAATGAGAGAAAGGACGGTGACTCTGGGGGACAGGTGAGGGAAGGCAAGGTGACAGGCCCTGTGGGGAAGGAGACACAGAGTTTATTGATCTTATCGAGATATGGCCCTAGGCTTAGTCGCTGCTGTAGTTTGACCAGGACGGGCTCAAATGGTAAAGGGGAAACGATGTGCCCTGTGCACCTCTCTCTGCCAGTCCCATTGGGAGAGCTCAGGGAACGCCTGCGTAAATAGTTCAATGATGAATTTGCGTGGATCCTGTCCTTCCAGATCCTCCAGAATTTGAAGGACTCTCAAATTATTTCGCCAAGCCTGACTCTCTAAATCAGTGAGTTTCCACAACGTGTCGTCCTTCCCTGCTCGCAGGGTCTCAATGAGCGTTTTTTTGTGCTGCCAGCTCATCCTCCAGAGAAGAAATGCGTGCCTCTGCCTCAGTAATCCTTGGAGTGAACTCTGTACACGTTTTTCCTATACATCGAACTGAGTTTTGCATTATGCGACAGACATTTCGTGTCCTCTGGCTCTCTACCCATGTTTCCTCTCTATGGGTCATTATCGTTTTAAATATTAGAGCCAAAGTTGTTGGTTCTACCGTTCTCCGTGCCAAACAATCTGTCCTATCTATCTCATCAGCGGGCCTAGCCCCTATAATTAACTCTGGAAAAAAAGAATAGTCCCTTTGCTCCACATTGCTATTAACTGGGTGCCTTGAATCCTCTGTCAACATCCTATTCTTACGCATTGTCTGAGGGTTGGCCTCCGATTAGTCCCCTCCCGTGTCCTCCAGGGCTGTACTGGTATGTTCACTCATCTCATCCCTTTGCCGATTCATCTGTGTCCTTCTGTTACCTAACGCCTCGTCACTGAATACATCAGAATGGTCAGAAAGTGAAAATAACTTTTCTACCAAGTCCACCAATTCTGCCTCCTTCATAAGAGGCTCACTGCTCTGCTGTTCTGTGCCTTTAACAATACCAGCACAGCCAGTGTTGACTCTTTCCTGAATGCCAGCACTTACGTTAAGAATTATATCAGAACTCAAAGGCATCTCGACACCCAGCTCACCATTACTCAATACTGTCCTATCTGGCGGTCCTTCAGCAGGTTGTGTCTCGCCATTGCAATTGCCATTGCCTACATCATTACATTATTATTACATGGTATAGGGCTAAAATCACTCCCAACAATAGATTGGGCAGGCAGGGATGTACCAGGACCCTCCTCAACTGCAACCTGCCCCCCCCGACAGTCCGTGACATCCTCATCCCCCAATGCTACAGAGGGAGCTTCCATTTGAGGGGTCTGAGCACCTTTTTTCCTGCCTTTTCCCACCAAAAATATTTGGGGGATAATTTGCTTACCGGAGCTGTTGGTGGTGTCTCTTTCATTTAATACAGGCTCCTTGCCTGCACCGGTAATGGTGCTGGTGCTGGTAACACACTCCCCCTTGTTTGCTTTGCCGCTTACATTCGAGGCATTCTTGCCGCTTGATGTCTCTGTGGTCTTTGCTGCAACTGTGGAGTCAACCTGAAGCCAGGGTTTTCCTCTACCGCCTTTCAGTGGCATCGTTAGCGTATTCCAAATTCCTCCTCCTGAACTTGCGATTTTCAAGCTTGCAACTGTTACGACCGGGCGTCTCAGCCTCCACTGCCAGCTCCTTGTAGATACAATGTAACCACCATGAAGACCGCGGAGGCGCGCACACCGAGCAAAGAATGCAGCCGCTGCAAATCCTAGCATGCCGGTGAGTCTCAGCTGCACTCAGGGCCCGGGCTCAAGCAACATTCAGAGCCCGCCTTCCTCCTCTTGCTTTCCCCTATGAAAAATCCTCTCACGGGTGTGGGAGCATAGGAGCAGCCAGCTCACTCGTCAGAGCTGGCGGCCGCCATCTTGCCTTGAAAACATTTATGTATGGCTCTGAACAAGCGATACAACTAATGCGGAATATATGGCTAAGGTAGGTGTTTGAATATGTACACTGAATGTGTGTGGGTTAAATAACCATTTTAAGAGGCAGAGGGTGGCTACAGAGCTATGGGTGATCCAGCCAGATGTAGTGTGTCTGCAGGAGATGCACATCCCGTGGGGGAAACGGAGGATTCTTTCAGATTTAGGGTATGTAGTATTGGCAGCCTCACGGCAGTCAAGTACGATCAGAGGGTTGGCGATTTTAGTGAGACCCTCCGTCCAAACAACGGGACGTATATTCGTTGATGCGTATGGACGGTGGGCCATTGTGGAATGCAGGCTAGGGGAAGTAACATTTATCCTTTGTACAGTATATGGCTGTAACTTTGACGAAGCCCCGGTATTGGAATATTTAAATGGCGAGCTGCTACATGGCCCACTCTGTTATTGCTCTGTGGTGACTTCAATATAAATATGACTTATGGGGATCTCCAATTTTGTGGACAGAACTATAAAGGCAGGAAGCCCAGGGTATGTAAGGCCCTATGTCAAATGTTAGCTGACCACGGGTTGATGGATGTCTGGACTAATTTGCATAGGCAAGACCCAGGATATACACTCTATTCGCACCCACACAATAGGCTTGTACATCTTGATATTTTTTTTTAAATCTTTGCTATTAATTACAGGGCTTAAAATTTGTGTGTATCCAAGGGTAACATTGGATAACGCACCAGTGGTAGTAGAAATTCAGGCACTTCGGGGGGGTGTAGCACCGAGAGCTTTCACTTTTGATAGAAAGCATTTGCTGGATGATATCTTTATTGAGCATATGAAGGCTTGGATAAAGGATTTCTTTCAGATTAATCGGCACTCTGCGTCTTGAGGGGTTACTTGGGACACATTCAAAGCCGGGTTTAGAGGGGAAACTCAGAGCTCTGGGTTTTATAAACATAAACTGGTTAAACAGGCACTACAGGTATTGTATAATGAACTTAAGGCTGCCAAAGAGGAATTGGTTAATGGGCTAGCTGTAGGACATAACACTGCAGCGCTACAGACTAACTTAGCTAGGTGTAAGGCTAAAATAAATCTGCAATGGAGTAAAGAAATAGCCATAAAGTATCAAACCAATAAAAAAGAGTGCCGTGAATATGGGGAGGCTACTGGACGGTGTTTAGCCCAGAAGTTACGCATAAAGGAGGCTGAACAAAGAATAACTGGGATTAAGAATGCGGCTGGGGTTATGGTGTTTGACCCTCAGGAAATCCTCACGGTCTTTTTTTGGTTTTTATACAGATTTGTATACAGGGCAAGATAATGGGTGTTCTCTGATGGATTTAGAACTCCCAGCCTCATTGTGGGGCCAATTGGAACAGGTGGACTCCGAGATGCTTGATGAGCCTATTACGTTAGATGAATTAGAACAAGCCATCAATACTCTTACAATAGGGGAAGCTGCAGGACCTGATAAACTTACGCTGGAAATTTATAAGACCTTTTTCCAAGATGTTAAGTCCGATATGCTTAAGGTGTTTCAAATAGCACAAAAAGGGGAGATACCGCGATCCTGGGCTGAGGCCAATATCTGTATTTTAAAGAAAAAGGGGAAGCCGTCTGAGTTACCTGGGTCCTACCGGCCAATTTCTCTTCTTAACTGTGACGGCAAAATTTATGCAAACATTTTGGCTACACGGTTGGCAAAAGTTATAACACCCTTAGTATCTTTAAAATAACATGGTTTTATACCAGGAAGGGGTGCGGTAGACCATGTGAGCAGAGTAGTGACTCTTTTTGATATAGCACAGGAACAATCTAGAGAATTAGGCCTGGTCTTTCTCGATGCTGAAAAAGCATTCAACCGTGTGTCTTGGAACGTTTTATGGTGGGGCCTACAACAAATGGTGTTTGGGCAGGGATACATTCACGCTTTACAGGCCCTCTATCAGCTCCACACGGCCAAAATTTGTTCCATGGGGCGTTTTTCTGAGACTATTGTGATTTCTAGAGGCACACGACAAGGATGCCCATGCTCACCCCTTTTGCTTGCGCTTTATATTAACCCCTTTATTATCATGTTAGGACGGAGTAAAAAGATTATACCCTTTACTGTACGACAAGACCATTTTGGTGTACTGGCGTATGCCGATGATATTGCGATTGTAACCTCCAATCCAGGAGTTGCAGTACCTGAAATAGAACATCTAGCGCAGAAATTTGGGGTAGCATCAGGGTATAAATTGAATACATCCAAAACCCAAATTTTATGCACAAGTCAAATAATGGGCAATGGTTCTAGAGTGGTTAGCGAAGCTACATATTTGGGCATTAAGATACGCATCTCGGCAAAAGAGACTGTAGAGGTCAATTAGGGTGAGATTATTGCAGGAGTAAAACGGTCACTCGAGAGGTGGGAAAATGTACATCTCTCATTAGTAGGCAGAGCCAATGTTTTGAAGATGAATGTTCTGCCTAGGGTTATGTATTTCTTTAGGGCAGTGTCTTTGGAGGTATCAGGTAAACAAATCCATCACCTACAATCTCTATGTGCCAGGTATATGTGGGCTCCAGGGAAACCGCGAAGAGCTGCCCGGTTTATGACCCTCTCTCGAGAAAGAGGAGGGTGGTCGGTACCTCATTTTGCTTTTTATTATTATGCTTGTATTTTGGTTAATATCTGTATCATGCTAACTGGTGAAGAGGTTAGCAATGCAGCTGAAGCTCCCTCAATCTACCAGATGATTTTGGGCCCTGAGGTGAAGCATTTTTTTGTTTAAGAGGTTGGATGGCAGCTATTTTAAAAGAACCCGCTTTAAAGTGTTAAAGGCTGTGTTAAAAATCTGGAACGCTGTTCGGAGAAGTTTTAAGATTCCCATACTCTCTGTTTATACACCTACGGATGCCACTGGATTGCTAGCATCAATCTTTTGGCATCATGTGGCTGCCATCTGGAGGTTGAAGGGCATTACTCGACTCGGCGATTTGTATCTGGCGGATGGGATATTATTTTCATTTTCAGAGTTGGTGGATAAACATCATTAATCTACAACCCAATTTTTTAAGTATCTGTAATTAAGGGACTTTTTAGGTAAACATCCAATTAGTAATACAACTTATAAAATTGTAGAAGCTATTAGACGACACGGCAATATTGGCTCAATATACAAAATACTGTTAGAGGGTAGAATAGACGATTTAGAGAAGTACAATATCAAATGGGGAATCTAGTTGGGAAATCCCGCAAAATCATTGGAGAAATCGATTGATTTGTCTGGGAGGATCCTAATGGCAGCTAATTTAAAAAGTCAACATTATAAAATATTATTTAATCTGTACCATACTCCTGCCAAGATGATGAAGTGGGGGGGCCATAATGATGGAAAATGTTTTCGGTGTGGAGCGGATAATGCAGATATTCTGCATGTGTTTTATGTATGCACTTCTCTAAATTCCTTGGTAGGATCTATAGAAAGATTTTTATCAGAGATTACGGGGGCCCCTATTAAAATTTCTAAATCTTTGATGTTGTTAGGAGTTGGGGAAGAACTCCGCC
This sequence comes from Triturus cristatus, assembly GCF_964204655.1. Taxonomy (NCBI): domain Eukaryota; kingdom Metazoa; phylum Chordata; class Amphibia; order Caudata; family Salamandridae; genus Triturus; species Triturus cristatus. Next base: position 291,209,298 of record NC_140592.1, on the reverse strand, counting down.
AGAGGAAACCAACGTATACATTTCATTATTTAATCTTTATGGCCACGGCCGTGGCATGGATATCAATAGCTGCCTTCATTTGAAATGTGGCGGGCCAAACTGCTTAATATTTTTAATATGGAATATAGTTTATGTTCTGTTAAAGGACTTAGAAAAATAAAGTTGGGCCTACAGGTTTGGGGGGCTTTGAGGGATTATATGGCGGAATAATGTGTTATGGATATATGAAATTTGTCATGTTTTTGAATTTTTTTGAGAGAATGCTATATTTTTGTAGGACCATGTTCTCTATTATCGTTTGTAATAATCAAAGATCGATATTTATATGTATCTCGCTGCTTTGGATTTCAATTAAAAAAAATTAAAAAAAGAATGTTCTGCATTCATGAGACCACTTTTAGCATGATGGTGTGTTTAGCTTTAGATCCTCAGAGTTTTATCAATTTGTAATGTTTTAAAAGCTGGTGACGTTTTAACTGTGTGTAATGATTTTTATATTGTATGATTGTATTATTGTATCTTTTATGGATGCGTTTGCATCCGAATAAAGAGAGAAATTATTATTATTAATTATTAAGTAACTGCACAACAACAAAATGTAAATTGATGATCTTCAGCAGTGCTCTGCTATATTATGGAACTTGGTTAATTTATACAATGAGTGTATTAAGGAACATGGATACCAACTAGAAATTCTCATTTGTAGAGAAATATGGAAAGGGAAATGGAGGGATTTTTCAAAATGAATTATATAATCATCATTGTTAGTATCATTTGCAATATCAGCAGGAGCAAATACATAAAGTATCATTGGCATGTCATACAAGAGGACTGTGCAACAAAATACTTAGGGGCTTATTGACAAGAGGCCTGCGATGCCAGAGCATCACTTTTATTGGCGCTACGGTGGCGCAGGCCTCTCAATCATATCTATGAGGTGACACAATGTCACACTGCGTGGCTTTGAATGGCCTCATAGATATGGAGTAAGACATGGCAGCGCAAAGCGCTGTCTTGCCTTACTCTACGTCAAGGAGGTGTTCCATGGGTGTAGCGGTGGGTGTTCCCACTCAACACCCATGGATTTTGAAGAGTAAGACATGGCAGTGCAAAGCGCTGTCTTGCCTTACTCTACGTCAAGGAGGTGTTCCATGGGTGTTGCGGTGGGTGTTCCCACTCAACACCCATGGATTTTGAAGCTGTGCCAGATTTGCAATATTAAGGAAACCTGCGGCAGTGCTAAATCGTTATGCCTCCCCAGAGCAGGCGTAATGAGGAGAACTATTTTAATTTCTCCTCATTGTTTCCTCTTTCCATGTGTGTTGCATTCTGCAGCACACATAGAAAGAGAAAACTCCTCTATGGAGTGTTTTTCTGCAGGAAGGTGTCCCTTGCTTCACAAAAACAATCCTGCCAACAACACTGACACAATGGTGCATTGGCCCTGGCACCAAATTGTGTGCCGGCGCTGGTTGAAAGGACCGGAATGCATTCCTGCCCTTTCATATTGGCATAGGGCAGCACAGCAAAAACGACTCAAGGGCTGTCCTTTGCCAATTTGTCGTAAATATGCCCCCCAAGAGATTAAACATGAAGGCCAAGAATTACTAACATTTAACAGAATGCATCACAGAAAGACAACATGCCTTTCTGTGCCTAATGCATCATTATTACTAACATATGGTGCATTCCTACTCTCTCTCTTCTCCACTGGCGCACTTGTGGCTGCCAAACACTAACACATGCACCCTTGCACCATGGGGCAAGAGTGCCTGCATTACAGCCAGGATTGTTTTTGCACAGTAAGGGGCACCTTCCTGCAAAAAAAAATCCCCAGAGGCATTTTCCTCTTTCTATGTGTGCTTCAGAATGCAACACAGGTAGAAAGAGAAAATTACGAGGAGAAATACAAAAAAAAAATTGTTAGACCTCACCTGGGAGCACGTGCATTTTGACACATTCCCAGGTTTACTAGTTTTACTCTGCCACAAACCATGGGTGGATGCAGGTTTCCAACAGCCTTTTATTTTGTCATGGTTATTGATTCTCTAAGTAGTTGTTGTACACATCTAATATTATGAATTATTCAGTTATGTGTGACATACATCCACACAAGGTTAAAATGCACATGGCCAAGGACTTTAGGGCTGATTTACAAAGTTTTGGTGCTGGCCAGCGCCACAAGCCTCCTGCTTCGCTGCCCTACGTCAAAAGAAAAGGGCAGGAATGCGCCAAATCTATCACATATGGCGCATTCCTGTCCTTTCCTCCTGCGCTGGCACACAAACGGCTGCCATGTGCTAAGGAAGGCACCCTTGTGCCATGGGGCAAGGGTGTCTTCGTTGTAGAGGTGATTGTTTTTCAGCAGGAAGGGGCTCCTTCCTACACAAAAACAATCAATGGAGGCTCAAAGCAGCACACATATAAAGAGGAAAAAACGAGGAGTAATAATGGTATTTCTCCTCGTTGTGCCTCCCCTACGCCGCCCCTGATCAGATGCTGGCTTCTGAAACATTCACAGGTTTAGAGCTTGTAAATCTGTGAATGTGTCAAATGCCATGGGTGCTATGTGGGAACACCCACCGTAACGCCTATAGCACGCCTCACCTTTGTAGTGTGAGGCAACTCCCCATCGTAGTGTGAGGCAACGTAGCAACTTGCGCTGCCTCACTCCATATCTCCAAGGTCATGGAAAGACATGCAGGGTGGCTTTATGTCGCCTTGTATATATGGCTAAGCCCTGTGCAGCCGCGGCCTGTGCAGGTAAGAGCAGTGCAGCCCGTTGGGGGGAGGGGGGGATTTTCGACTGCCGATGACAAGGGAAAATTAATTCTTTAATTTTCCCTTGTCATCGGCCATTGAAAATCCCCCCCACTGGGCCCCACCCCTCTTACCTGTACAGGCCACGGCTGGCCCTGTGCACCACCAGAATGTCACAAAAAAAGACTTTCCGGCGGCGCACAGGGCTTGTAAATGAGCCCCTTTATCTTTAGAGGTGAATCAGGGGCATTGCTGACCCTCTGTGACCTTGACCACTCCCATCCCCACTGAAATGATGGGCCAATTGTGCATACATCAAAATGGGACTCAGGGTGTATGTAAAATTATCTCTGGTGTTGGGAAGAACCAATACCAATTTGATAATATTGGGCCTAAAGATGCAGGAGTGGAGACCTGTTATGCTATTCGAATATTGAATAACGCAAATTTTCTTGGCTGTAGGTATTTAAGAAAATGACATTGTGAATTGATGATAACGCTGTTGTGAAGTTACCCCCTGCAAAATGTATTTTACTATGCCACAGTACCATAGAGCATGGCGTATGTCACGAGTTGCTGTACTGAATCTATGGCGTATGTCACGAGTTGCTGTACTGAATCTATGTGGCACTGAATGTGGTAACATGTTTGGCTATAATGTGGACAGTGAATGATGCCAGTAACCCTTAGTACCTCAGAAACTTATATTGTAAGTCAAGAAGTTTTGGATTTCAATAAAAGGCAAAACCACAGCATGCACAAAGTATGCTTCCGTTTGTGGAGATTTCTAACTGAGAACCTATTTCACAAATCCCTAATTTGAACCTATTTCACAAATCCCTAATTTGTACACGAGTGATGTAGGATTTTGCAAGTTTCCTTCCACATGTCTGTTCCCCTCACCCTTTGTTGGAAGAACGTCTATATTTTTCTTTATTTGTGTGGAAAATATTTTCCATATGAAGACAACCTTTCTCCCACGCCCCATTACAAAATTATGGGGCATATTATCAAGGGCAATAACGCTGCTTTAGAGGCACTTTTTGGCACTAAAGCAGCGATATTTTTATCGCCCTATTAGCAAGCTGTCGCTAACTGCTGTTAGCGACAGTTTACTGGCAATAGCGCCCGTTTTTTTGGCGCTTTGCATGTCAGCGATGAATATCGCTAATGACATGCAAAGTAGGCGTTCCCTTACATCTCTCTGTGGAAATCCGCGCTGACACGGCAGCGCAATATTAGCAAGCCTCGAGCAAACCCGCGAAGCGATAAAATAAACCGCGCTAACCGCGGTTATCGCGGGTTTGCAACGCCTTCTTTGAAACTGACTTAGCCATACTTATCATGGCAGGTGGATTGTACGGCTGAGGCAACGGGGCATATTATCAAGGAAACGCGATAAATATCGCATTTCCCGATTTGCGCGATTCTGTTTGACACCGCTATCGCAGGATTTGATTGCCGTGGAGATATGCGTTGATAATAACGTGACTTCTCGGCGATTGAATCCTGCGATACGCGGCGTTAAACAGAATCGCGCAAAGCAGGAAATGCGATATTTATCGCGTTTCCTTGATAATATGCCCCCATATTCCATGTTCTTTTCACTGTTTAAGAATCACTTGCCAAAGTCACCCAGAACTCCATGGAAGTATGTAAAAGGCAGAACAAATATAGGTGAAAATCTGCAAAGATATCGGAGTGGGAGTATCTGCACTTTTTTTAGTCATGGTGGTATTTTGCGTTCAGAACCAAATCACTGTATGTACTACGAAACTGTTCTGTCTTACACATTTCTGCAAATGCCATCATTCACAAGATTTTTGGAAGCTAATGGTGTTTCATGGTGGTTTGTGTGGATATGAATGACCACAACATACCGAAGGGTTTATAAAAATTCAGAATTTCATGCTTTGTCTTTTACACCTTGTCCCCCCAGGTTCGCAGGAGAGAAATTCCAAGAATTGTGAACACCTCTCTACTGCATTGCATTAACAAAAACATTACTTAATCAATTACATTGACCACCCTCTCAAACTCTCTTTGTGGCTGCCACTACTGTGAAAGATTCTGCACATTGACTACACCTCCACAGTCGTGAGTCATATTCTTGCAATGCAAAAAAACCCTGGATTTTTTCCTGTATAATTTACAATTTTCTATGAATAAATATGAATCCTTCAAGAAAGAAAAAATAATAAATCCTACCCTTTGTGTTCACACTACGAAAAAACGGGGTAGCTTATTACTATTCAGTACTAAACTATGTCAATATTTTTTTATAGCAGGCTAGGTTTATTTTAGGCCTGGGCTAAAATTCCGTTCCGTTCGCGGAAATTGCGATAATTTGACATTTTTGCGGAGAGCGCAAAAATGTCAAAATTTCCGCAATCCGCATTTTACCGGAAATTTTTTGCTTGCTCGCGCTGTAAAATAATACATTCGCGCCTTACCTGAATCCCCGCGTTCGCCGACAAGTTTTCCCGATCCGGTCGCGTTCTCCACGAGATGTTGGATTGTTGGTAGCCATTTGAGCTGTCTCGCGACAGTAAATGTAATTCGTCACGCGATCATGTCTTTCTTCTCGCCATCATGCCCTGCGAGACAAGTGAAAACAAGATGGCCGCGACCGAGAGCAACCGCATGGGTAAGTTGGAGAGCCGCGACCACGCAGAAAATACGGCGAACGGGCGGGAAAAAACTTCTGCATCTGCGCGATATTTCCGCGTGTTTGCGGATATTTTTAACATTTTCGCGATAATTTGCGAAAGTGAATTTCGTAATTTCCGCCCACCCCTAGTTTATACATCTCTGACTGATGACTGACCAAGAGCACAATATAATACAATTTCCCTTCTCTACATTGTAGTATACTTGAACCTTTAATTTGACTTCATTGTTTCATGAGTTAACAGAATTAAAAATAAAAAGATCCAAAAACCTCGAATGATCTTACTGTATTCTGATAATATTTTTTAAGTTAACTCTGTTTCCTGAATGACAGCAAGATATATGAAAATGTGATATTTCTCAGGAATTGTGACCCATTTAGTCAAAGGGGAGCCGTAATGGTAAGAGACATAGAAGATATCACATTAGAAATAGTCCAAAATGATATGAATTCCCATAAATATGAGGCATAACAGATTCCTCATGAGACTTGATTTAAGTCATTGTATTTCCAGAAACAACATTAAATTATTTGACTGATATTATATTCATACATTATTCAAACAAACTTTACCATTCTGGTTTTGGCATTTATTTTAAATGATCTGAATGCTCTACCAATACTGAGTGCGTGTAAGTACAGGTACTGCTGGAGGAATTCTCCGTACATCGGGAGACCTATGAAATAGACAGAAGTAAAGTGATGATTCTAAGGCACTTATAATCACACTGGGGATCTTATATAGAATACATTTCACAATCAAGGAAGAAGATAATAAATTAAATGATTGTCTTGTTCAAAGTTATGTTTCCTCATTTACATCATTGGTTGTGTCATTATGATCATCAAAAGCACAAAAATGTACTCAGTCAGAAATAGAGTGTCTCTCTTTTTCTATCCCTATTGGCTGCTCTAAGAAAAAGCCCTCAGCCTATCGAAGAGTGGCATGCTTCATCCTAGGGCTGCTCCTCACATAGGTTGTGGTGGTTACCAACGTGGGCTACAACCCTGGTAACCAGGAGGGTTCATGATGGGCCTAAGAGTGGCATGAATGCTGATTCTTCAAAATGCCAGAGGTAGCTGAAGTGACATCACACACCCTTTGACAATAATGACGTCATAGGAATTAACATTATATGGCATTTGACCCTGAATCTTCCCAAGAAGTGATATCACTTGACCTTAACCCTGATGACATCACAACAATTGACATTACTGAAGTACCATAATAACTGCATTAATAAAATAACTCAACACAAATGTCTGTTTTAGATACCGCCTATAAAATGGTGCTGAAATGATCTTTGTAAGTGGTAATACAGTGATTTCCATAAATTGCAAAAAGTGAGTAAACAAGGCCTCTTCTAAAGGTTTTGTGGAGTGGTTGGACGTTGGTGGTGGTGGTGTTCTTCCTGCGAAAAGGTTGAAATAAATGCAGTCAAACACTGCATTCTAAAGCAAAATTTACACATCCGTTTTCAAAATCCAAGGGCTCTGAAAGGGCACTCAATTAACAGTCAGTCCTTTGATGGTCTGACAAGCCAATTAAACCTGATGCACCCTAGGAGTTGACCTCATTTTTTCAAAATGTGCAATGGGTGCCCCTCTAGGTCACACATTGCCTCCATTGTGTTAGGGCCACCATTTTGTAATGGGTGCCCGACATGCCAAAACTTACATGGAACATGCCAGTTCTGCAATTTTGCCTTTACTGCCTCCATATACCATGGGCGACCTTTATTTCAATATTTGCCTATAGCATGTCCGGTCCAACATTTTGTTATGGTTTCTCCCCTCATATGCCACAGTTGTCCACCCATGTCCAAGACTTTCCTCCAATGTGCTAGCAACAGTATTTTGCCATGGGTGCAGTTTCATTTTTACCATGGGCGGCCATTGTTCAAAGAATTACCTCCAGTATGCCCGTATCAGCCATTTGCCATGGATGTTCCCTATGACTAGTATTATCTCTGGTATGCCAGTGTATTTTGTCACAGGTGTCTGTCATGTTAAGTATTGCTTTCGCTATGCCACCATCAGTATTTTTCCATGGGTGCCTTTATAAGCCAAAAAATATGCATTAGACACTTTTAGACATGGGTCTACTACAGTAGGCATTAAGCAAATTGTCAAAGGATAAATAGCGGAGCATTCAGTGATGAACAGTGGTTATGCAGTTTCCCTGTGCATTACAACGGAGAACCCTCTAACTAGACACATCCTCACTAGCCCAACAATGTAAAAATAGTGGTATTAGATAAAAACTCCCATACTCCTCATTTTGGGGCAGCATTGTCTGTAACCAAATTCTAGGATTAATGCTTTCATGTGTACTGGCAGGCAGCGCTGAACCAACAACTGCAAGTTGTAACTTTTGGCATGCATGCACTCGACTTGATGAGTCAACCCTTAAATTGATCACATCTATGCTATATTTCATTGGTACTGTTTGTAACAATCCTGTTAAAGAAAATGCATTAACAATGTTTAAACCTTTCTTCATTTTACATTTCACATGGTTGAGTGATTTCTAACTGATAAGTAGACAGCCATATTTTAGTATAACCTTGGAAGCACATGCTTTGTTAACACTTCTTTTGTGTTAAGTATCAATAAGAGAGGGGGGACTAGAGAGCTAGTCCAATTCCCCAGGGTTAATGTGTGTCATCAAAGAGAACTAGTCTGTCTAAACGTGACAGAGCTCAAAACTGTATGGTGGGTAATGAAAAGAAAAATGTGATTTCTTTTTTAAGTAGCCCTCACCCACCAACGTAGTTGGTGGCATGCTTCATCATCTGGCCCACCCAGTGACACCGAATGTGTCCCGGGTGTGCTACAACGCTTGTGTTACAGCGGAGCCGGTATATTGCTGAGTGTGCAGTGGTAGTGGAGTGAAAGTGAGGTTTAAAAACTGTCCATTGGTCCCATTACCCAAAGGGTTTGTCTTTAATATATGGGCCTCTGGAATTAATAAAAGACAAGGCGGTGGATGTAGGTGGAGTGGTAGTTAGGAACTCCTGCATCCAGTGGGTGGTCTACATGTTTCAGCCTGGCCTTAATTATTTACTAGCTTTCCTCAGGACCTTAATTTTATGTGAATAATGTGAGATCTACACTTAATTGCGTGCTTTGACCCAAAGTGTGTTGCCCGCACTAAGGTGCACTATGTGTGAGAGGGGTATTCCCTCGCAAGAGCATTCCTGTACAAAAAGAGACATACAAAACAAAACGACATACAGTTTTTGGACAATGATTCACATCATCACGTAAGTGGATAGTAGCTGTTGTGTCCGTGAATATAGAGGAAGATAACGGCAAAGTGAGACCGAAGTAGCAATTCAGAAGGGTAATTACCGGTATATGCGCTACTGTATGTGGTAGTCTATATCGGAAAATCACACAAAAAAAGGGTGAGAAAGAGTGTAGGTAAATTATTCTCACACTAGCGATTTGCTGCAAGTGCCTCATGAGATTCCGGCAGGGGTTCTGGCTCTGTGGAGAGGAAAGCAGGGGGGCGGGCATGGTAGCCTTTTGTAAAAGCTGTAAAGAAAAGTCTTACCCAGTTAGCGGAAGCACGATTCCTCGTAGTCAACTTACTACATGGTTGTTCAGGACCCTCGTTATGACCTGATGTGCTGCGTCGGATCTCCGTGGATAATGGACCCGAGTTGGCAAGGCTGTGATATACCCCTCGCCGTCTCCCAGGTGTTCCCAATCTTCAGATTTCTGAGAGTAGCATCTGCAGTGAAGAGGAGACATAGAAAACAGACCTAATGTGTTTTGGAACGTGAGTTCTAATGACGTGAGGGCGCAGTGTGCCAATCGTCATGGTTACTGGTTGTGTAACGCTCCAAATTGCTAGTGTTAAACCAAGATTGTGGTTTATCTAAAAACAAACGGGGGGGGGTGTTTACAATACTCTCAGATAGAACTTACTATGATAGTTTCTTTTTTTCAATATTTAAAAAATAATCCGTATTTCCGTTGTTGAGAGTGCACCAATGTATTCCTTTAGAGAATATGCAAATAACCTAAATGCTTAATATCAGTTCTCCTTTCCTGTCTGTTCTAAGGGAACATAATGCTGCATGAAATTAAACTCTTGAACACCTTTCCCATAATACCAACACTTTTAATACATTTCCTTTTGCTTTTAATTTAATCGAGGATCATGCTGGTAATGCGCTGGATATTTAAATGGTGAAATGGAGTAGCCCCAATATACCTGGAAAAAAATATCTTCTGCTGTAATGCTGTAAGTTTACAAGAACTTTTTGGTGTTTTGATCTTAATCATTTGTCACCTCATTATGAGTGCCTTATTACAGTTAAGTCTGCTCACCTGGAGTTATCAATACCAGAGGTACTGTTAAATCTGGGGGGTTGTAGTTAGCCGTGATTAAAAGTAGGGGTGGGTGGTATGTTTCATACCACCCACAAAAGTGGCAGAATTTGTCAACTCAAAATTCCACCAATCCCTGCGTGGCCGTATTTTTTCTCTAAAGGCTCCATAAATGGTTGGTCTGGGCTACGTCACGGACAAGCTGAAGATGGCCCCATTGTTGTGTTGGGTGAAAACCTGGTTAAATCAGGAAATCACTCTTAACCATCTGATTCTTAACGAAATTTTGGCCTTGGACTATGCTAAAAGAATACCTTGGCTGGAGTATGTTAGAGTGGAGCTCTCTCGTCTTGGGCGCCCTAAGCTCTTTGTGTCTCCATCACATATTGTCAAGGCTGACTTAGCTTGGATCAAGCAGTCCTTTTTAGTTAGGGCCAATTTGGATCGTGAAGAAAGAGAACTCTTAAAGCCTTGTGTTAGAGCGCATTTTATGCTCCTCTCATCTCCCTCGCTGGAACCTTATTTGAGTATTGTTTCCAACCTATTCCATAGATTCCTACTGTTAAGATTTAGATTCAATTTGATCCACCACTCACTTGGCTTCCATCCGTCCTGGGGTAGGCCTGAATGTAGTAGGCCATGCCATTGCGATGATTTTTCATCCCAAGACACTTTACATTTTATTATGTTTTGCGAGTTCTATTCTTTAAGCCAGAAAAAATATCTGTTCCCAATCTTGAAGGAAGCCGGCTTTGTACAAGTTAGAGCTGCCCTGCTATTTCTCCAGCAGTTGAGCAGTACTCATATTATATTTAGTGTGGCAAATTTCCTGGTGGCAACTATGCGTTGCAAATCGAAAATTTCTCCGAATTTTTGTAATCATGGATCAACTTTTTAATGTATGTTCTTAGGTATGGTATTTTTATCTGTGTGGAAATGTTGTAATTATGCTGGTACATTTTATGTTTTTGATTGCCTTTTTATTACTGTATGAATTCTGTACTTTTATGATTTTAATTAATCGAATAAAGTGTTTTTGACTGACTGACTGGCTCCATAAATGCGAGCGAGATTTACCGTCCCCTAGCGCCATGTTCTTACATGGGAGGTAATGAGCAGTCGTGGTGAGAAGGCTGCTTCTCAAGTAGATTTGCGGCTGCTCAAGCAGATTTTCTACTCGAGGTGCAGCAAAATCAACCCAAATGGCTGTGTGGTCTTGCACACCGTATGGTGCCATTCCTGCTGATTTTTCATTGGTCCTCGCGCTAATGGTGCTAAATTGCAGCTCAAGCAGTTTTGCATGCATATTTTCTGCTCGCTAGCCGAACTCTGCAGAATTTTGATGGCTTTTATGTAACTCAGCGGGTTCTGCCCACCCCTAATTGCAAAGTGGACCCTGGGGGTCCTCTTAAAGTGAGAAATCACCAAGGAATCAGTAATTCTGGTCCTGATTCCCTCCACATGATATACCTGGGTAAAGGCCCTCTCCCCGACATTCAGTGATTGAAAGTAGGGCTAGATGTACTAAGAGACAGGTAGCAATACAATAAACTGTGCACCAACGTTTTGCACCATGTTTCTAATTTTGAGATGCTACCTTTGTCCTAATAGATTGCATTGGAGACTATCCAGTTGTAGGGCATCACAGAGGGACCTGCTTAACGAATGTTAAGTAGGTGGGTCACTAATTGAGACCCACTGTGACTGGCTACCAGTGCAAGGACTGTGGCCTGTGCCACGATCCTTGTGCGTGCATTCCTAAATGGGAATTTTTGTTTAAAAGCAGCTGATGTTCCTTAACCCAACTCACAAAATAGTTTTAATATACAACTGTAAAGCAATTTTGTGGGTGCAAATCCTGTGATTTTGAAAATCACAAGGTTTGCTATTGAAAAATAGCTTTAACTGAGGTAAATAGTGCTAGCATGGGCACCAGACAAGGTATTGTAACAGCAATGTGCATAAAGCTATTTCAGATCTGTGTGAAACCAAGATAAGGGTAAGGGAATGGGCTGTGCACCCTCAGCATCTTTGGTCATTGCCTCTTTTGTGGAGATGAGTTTACAGGTCAAATGCAACAGATTTTATGTATAAGCAGATTAAGTTTTATTGATCTGTGCATGAACAAACTGTGTTTTCTCCATCTGCACTAGTAGATGAGAAAATAAATTGGTGAATCTGCCCTCTAATGTTTAATTACCTAAAGTACTTACTGATTGGTCTCATAATAATATAGATGAAGCAAAAGCAATCTGCAGGTTTCATAAAAATCAATGTAGAAACAAAATAAGCGTTACCTATGAAAAGGGCTTGATATGTTAATTTTCTTTGTAGTCCCAAAGCCTTTATGCCTGCTCTTTTCAGAATCATATTTTTTGTGCTTACAAAATTCAAAGCTGCAATGTATCAAAGGCACATTGCAATTCACAAATGCCCTTCTGTGTCATATTATAAGCTTTGGTTCCCTTTGGAAATATTTAGGAAAAAAGGGTATGGAAAGGGTGCGTCTTAGCAATGGAATGTAACAATGTTTTGAGACAGGACTTGGGGTCATGCTCCTCTCCTTAAATATCTAATAAATGTATTATTGTATCAAGTAGCAATGTGGACGCTGTTTGTGAATGGCACTTGCAGTTTGTGAATGTCGTTCGCATCATGTCTATTTTTGTCTGATTACAGATGCAAGTCTGTTATAAAAATAAAACCTCATGTACAATTTAGAACAGGGGCAGAGACTGTTCTCACATAAAACAAAACACACCATCTTGCAATTTTGAATGCAGGGAAGTGGGTCAGATGTCACCTGCAGGCCACTGTTATGCATTTCCAGACCTCATTGGTAGGATTCACAAACAGATCCATGCCTCTTTAATATTAGTAGGGCAGGATTCTTTTGCGACCTGGTGGTTTGTATATCAAGTCCAAGAGTTCTGCAAATAATTTGGGAGCATATTAGCAAGGGCCAGATCGCCTCTTTATCAGCACTTTTTGCCGATAAAGCGACGATTTTTTTATCGCCCAATTACCAAGCTGTCGCTAACAGCAGTTAGCGACAGCTTCCAGGCGATAGCGACCGGTTTGGGGCCCGCTTTGCATGTCAGCGATATTTATCGCTAATGACATGCAAAGTGGGTGTACCCAAACTGGTAGCGACTGAAAGCAGTCGCTAACACAGCTATCGCCTATTAGCAATACCCGCGGCGCGATAAAAAAACGCGCGCTAACCGTGATTAGCGGCAGGATTTTACACCTGGTAAAATACTAACTTAGCCATAATAGTCAATGGGAGGTGGATTCTACGGCTCAGTCCCCGCCTGCCTCATATCGAGATTTTCGTTAGCGATAGGATTTTTATCGCTGGAAATCTTATGTTGAAGATGGGATTCCCCGCTATCGCTGGAATTTTATCGCCTTGGAGATAAACATTGGTAATACAGCGTTATCTCTGCAATAGAATCCAGCGATAGGAGGCGATGAAAACAATCGCGCTAAGTGCGGTTTGCGATAATTATCGCAAGTTGTTGCTAATATGGCCCTTGGTTCACAATGCTATTTATCTCTATCAGCATAATTCCAGGACCACTGCAAATATGAATTTCTGCTGGGTTTTTTCGTATAATTATGGATGCACCACATTTGCTACATAAGTCATCATCTGCTGCATAATCTGCAGATTTTGACAAAAATAATTTTTCTAGCTCAAACGAATCAAACGTTACTGACAACTCAGTAACATGCCTTTGTGTGCAGTGGAAGGCCCTTTGCATAGGTTAACTGGTCACCTTTCAGTTACTTATTTCTATATTTGGTTGCTAAATTGGTACTAATGAGGTAAAATCGTTGCTCAGTCAGTATTATCATGTGAAAAATGACACAATAATGAACGAATACTGTAAAAAAAAAAAAGTGCTGCATTATAAATCATAATTTGCCTTTTATTGCCACATAATTTAGTAAACCTTGGCACATCATCTCATACTCCCATGAAGAATAGTTCCAGTGGCCCTGTTCGAAGCTAAATCAGCATGAATAACAAAATAGCAGTCAGGCATCGCTGACAAGTGGGTCCTAAAATTCCAATCTCTATGAAAACGCATTTTCCACGGATTGGAATACCAGATAATGTGAAGTTTACTGCACCTGGTGATTATTAGGAGTGATAACCTCTGCATTCCACAATTTTCCCCATGTCAATTTTGTTTTTTTGTAGATGTCCTCATTTACCTCTAAAAAACACCATTCCATTTGCACCTTTAATGGAGTACCATGCCCTTTCGTGCTGAAAGCAGGGGACAAGAAGAGAGACCACAGGTTTCTAGCCTTGCCACCATCGTTTGTTTGAAACTCAGTCTTCTTCGAAAGTCCCTTGCTATCACTCCACTCCCCACCTCACTGAACCAGGAAGGGGGGGGGGGTGGAAGAGGAGACCAGATAGCCAGACGAGGCAGGGAGGGCATAGTCATTGGACTTCATTAATCTGTTACTCACACCAATTCAGTAAGGGAGACCAAAAATCATGATTTTCAAAACACTTCATATCCAGTCTAGCAACATATTTAATGGAGCGTACCCAATCATCAAACCTGGGAAGGGCCGCTGCAAATTTCCCTACGCGCCAGCAGCATAGAATAAAAGATCATCCTTGCCTCCTTTTTTGTAGTTATTGCTAAGGAATCTGCACATCCAAAGATAACAAGCAAAACACTTACCTTGATGTCAATCTCCAGCATAATAGACAAGGCCCTACTCACATCACTCCAGAATGGCTAGATCTCTGGACAATCCACAAACATATGTACATCGTCCTCTTTCAAACTGCCATACTTGGGGCAAGCTACATCCCCTTCTCTCCCAAACTTGGACAACCTCTGAGGAGTCCAGTAGGCTCTGTGGATGGAGAAAAGATAGTTTCTTCTTAGGTGTGCAGGTTTAACTATTTTAAACAACATAGACATAGATACTTGCCACTTGTGTTCCAGCGATGAATCCGGCAAGCATCTTCCCCACAGTTCCGTTGGCAATGTAAAGGCACCATCCTCCAATTCCACCATCAACCAATAGATTGTTCCAAGCTCCTTCTTGGGTACTGCCTCATGCTGAAGTCTATCTTCAAGATCATTTGTTTTTCCTATTATCGTACCTGAGTTGTGGAATCAACTTTGCATTTGCATGTATTTAAATCTAGACACTTTACCGTCTGTAAGATGTTTACATGTTTCCCAGGTTATTAAGTGCCTGACTTGCATTATTTGATCCCATCTTATTAAACCTGCCTCTTTCAATGGTCGAGTCAATAAATCTTTTGTCCACTCCAGTGAACCAGGTGAATTCAAAATAGGAGCCATTAGGCTATAGTATGGAATTTTTAAGACTTTTGTAACCCCATACCATGTCTCTGCTAGGCCCAGGATCTTTAACCTGACTTTTTTTAAGTACTTGGGGTCTGCCTATTTGAACATGAAGCCAAAATTGCCCCCTGCCTCTTGCCGTGACATTACTTCCAATAGTCTCCCAATCTCTAATAGTGTAGATGTATTCAACAGCATTTTTCCGTTCTTAAATAAAAAAGCCCATGAATAAAATAGCATGTCTGGCAATGCTAGACCTCCTTTCTCCACCCTCCTTTTCAATTTTTTCCAGGCTCTTTTGGGTTATTTGCTTGACAAATAAAACTACTGATTTGGCCTTGTAGCCTTTTAAGCCAGTCTTTTTCAAAAGGAAGGGTAATTGTGTCAAACAAAAAAGTTAATTTCGGGAGGAGCATCATTTTTACTAAGTTTACCCGACCCAGTAAGGTGAGCTGAATATGTGCCCAGATATTTAGGAGCCCGTTAACATCTTTCTTAATCTTCTCAAAGTTACATTTTGTTATTTTAGTAATATCCTGTGGTATCATAACTCCCAAATATCTCATTACACCACTAGTAGCTGCTTCTTCTGCTCCCATATTCCAAGACATAACTTCAGTCTTACTCCTGTTTATTTCATAGCCCGAGACTTCCCCAAAATCTGCTGTCAAAGTTGTAATACGACGGTTATTCTGTAAATTGGTTGTGTAAATTAGGATGTTGTCTGCGTATAATCCCAGTTTCTTGCTCCAGCCATCATATTGGAAAGGAGTAATTCCTGTATCCTCCCCAATTTTTCTGGCTAAGGGCTCTATATATAGATTAAATAAGAGCAGCGATAAGGGGCATCCCTGTTTCGTTCCCCTGCTAACAAAAACAGGATCTGCCAAAGACTCTCGCTCTTGGTGCTTTATTGAAGCCTGCTAATGCTCTTCAAAAATGTATCCCCAGGTTTAAAGACTTTGCCACTACTTGTAAGTAGACCCAATTAACCCAGTCAAAAGCTTTAGTGGCATCCAAAGCTATTACCACTAGTGGGAGCTCATAAGCGGTCGCCAGGTCTATCGAGCCTATCAATGAATAAGTCAACTCTTTCAGAGATCTACCCTGTATAAACCCTTTTTGGTCTACATGAACCAACTTTGCCATAGGCCAATTTAGCCTACCAGCCAATATCTTTGCAAAGATCTTATAATCGCAATTTAGCAATGATATTGGCTGATATGTGTCACAGTTTTTGGGGCATTTGCCTTGCTTTAAAATTAGGGAGATAGTATCATCGTTCCACGAGGCCGGCATTTCGGCTCCCTCTATATAAAGGTCCTTAAAGATTTTAACAAGAATGGGATTTAGTACAGTTGCCAATGCCTTATAGACCTCATGGGGCAGGCCATCGGGTCTGGGAGCCTTACCCCTCTTGCCCTGTCTCAATGCAGTGTAAACTTCCTTCTCCCCAATCTCCTCATTCAACTGCCTGTTCTTATCTGTTGTGAGGGGGCTTTTACAGCCTTGGCCCAGCCATGCTTCCACCTCCTCTTGAGTAGGATTTAGATCTTCTTGGTAAACTCTACTATAGTAACCATGTAAAGCCTGCTCAATGTCCTTATTATCACTGAGTAAGACTCCTGTGTGTTCGCATTTGACCTGGTCTATCCTATTTCTCCCCTGCTCTCTTTTAATCTTCCTCGCCAACAATTTGCTACATCCCTCACTGTATTCAAAATGTGCCAGTTGACTAGCCTGCCACTTTTCCCTGACCCTTTTGTGTAGAATTACTGCTAATTTACTTCCTGTAACAATCCTACCCGGGCTTCATCTTTTACCCTGGGGTCAATCAGATCTTTTTCTATAGAGTGAACCTGCTCCTGTACTGTGGACACCTCTTTATAGTATCTTCGTCTTTTTTGTGCGGCCAGTACCCCTAAACTTGCCCTTAGAAAAGCTTTATAAGCATCCCATTTTATTCCAGAAGCAGCCAAACCCAAGTTAAAATGAAAGAACTCTTCTGTGTCTCTGCTAAGTGCTTCTATAACTCCTTCTTCCAGCAGGATTGTGCGCTCTAGGGTCCATCTGGATTGAATTGCCCCTTCGTGGCTCTTCATGTGCAAAACCACTGCCGAATGATCCGACAGATGAACTCCTACATGTTCAACCTGCTGAACCCAGTCTTTCAAGTTGCTATCAGTGAGGAAATAGTATATCCTCGACTGATGTCTATATTTTTGATTGTAAAATGTAAAACCACTTTTTGGCCCTGCTTTCTGTCTCCATATATCACACAGCCCCAGCTGGGCCATCATTTGCTTGATATGCATTGACATTCTTGGATTTACAAGTTCTCTACTATGTGAGGTTCTATCTAGAGTGTGGTCTAGGACAGCGTTGAAATCTCCTGCCATGATAATCGGATCAGATGAAGTTACTAGCTCCGCCAGCAGATCACCTAAGGGAGAGACATCATCCTGATTTGGGAAATAATATCCTGCTAAAGTAAAGCCAGGACCCATAATCTTCACATTAACAACTAGCCTTCTTCCAGCTTTGTCTGAAACCTGGGCCCCCCAAGCTAATTTGTGCCCCTCTCTTCACTAAGATTGCCACCCCCTTTGTTACGGCCGCTTGAGACGTGCAGACTACTTGGGAGATCCACTTTTTGGCCTTATAAAGTTCCAGATCCTCCTTTTCTGTCAAGTGTGTCTCCTGCAGAATAATAATCTGGGCCCGACAGTCTTTCAGATATTCCAATATTTTTGACCGTCTTCCCCGTACCCTAAGGCCGTTAACATTCCACAAGAGGATTTTTATTATGTTCTCTCTCTTCTCACCCATCTCTCCTGAAGGCTAAAAACAAGCACCAAGTCAGCATTGAAATAAAAGAAAAACTTTAAAGGCTATAGAGGACCTTTTTTTCCCCTCTGCTCCCCACCCTGTGCTCTCCCAATTCCCCACCTCCCATGGAAAACCCATCCCCAACTCTACATGGCCTAAGGCCATCTGGGTGTCCCCCCCAGAACGAACATGTGGGAAAAAAATATGAAGTTGTGCATGAGTGAATGCTGTTTAGCACTTTATTTGCTCAAATTGAAATACTTCTTTCCACCCAATACTTGATAATGTAGTAATAATGCAAGACTAGCTTCAGTGGTCAGAACGGGACATCCTCTATCATTTTAATTTTTAGAGGAAACAACAACTAGCCCCCGGGTTGTAGGCTTTTAATAAAGTCGTCCAGCTTATCGACAGAATGGAAGATATGCATTTTGTTATTTAACATTACCTTTAAAAATTTCAATTTCGGAAGGTCGAACTTGCTGCAATGTCCTGGGAGAAAATGCCCTGCAGTTACTAAATAAGCCAAATTTGATGCAATAGGGAATACGCTTCCCATGTTATGCCCCATTTCTTATCTTAAATACAGAATTGGAGGAATTAGCAGGGAATTAGTAGGGAAAATACCTCACCATGCGTTGTTAGTATTTACCAAGTCCGATAAATATCGCATGCCCCTCCAACACACTTGAGATCGGACCTCATAAAAGAGAAAAATGATCTCTCCCAAAACATTGTAGTCCTTAATCTCCCCATTTGCATTCATCCAAACAAGTGTTTTATCGGTCAAACATTTACTTGACCTTGTAGATCTGGTTGTGCTTTCTTGAGAATTTTTGGGGCCACTGACTAATTTTGGCACCCTTTTTAACCCCTTCCCCGCTCATGACGGAACCGCTCCGTCATGAGCCACGGTTGCCGTGTGCTCATGACGGAGCGGTTCCGTCATGCCACGACCGTTGGCGGCCGCTCCGCCCACGCGGCGCTGTTTCCCCGCCTGTGCGGGGGGACAACGCAACTGGGCGGAGTCATGACGGAACCGCTCCGTCATGAGCACAACTCAACCGTGGCTCATGACGGAATGGCTCCGTCATGAGCACAGCGCCACCGCGCTGCCCCCCGCACCCCCCAGCGCTGCGGCGGAATTCCCGCTGCAGCGAAGGGGTTAAAAAAAGCTACTTTGCCTTTAGAATGCATTTTCACCTGATTCAAGCTCACGTGATGATTAAAAATATTGAGTAATACGTTAGAGTTTTAGAAACAGGGCTCGCAAGAACAGCTCAAAGCTCAAGCTACTAGGCCTCTGACAGCCAAATAGTACTGAAAACATTTTTCTATGAACTTCAGGTCAACTATTGCATAATAAAATAAGACGCATGCAAACAGCACTTTCAATTGTGGCTTTAAGTGACAGATATTTGTATTCACAAATAAATGTCCTTCATAATTGCCCTTCTCATTGCAAACATGAAAATCACAGCATTAAGTGTTTTTTATATTTCATCGGATGGAATCTCACAATTTTATCCTTAATTCCCTTCTCTCCCAATTCCCTGCTCTCTTCTTTTTATGTGTGTGCTTCTCTAGCTAGACAGAGCCCTCTGATTCTGCTTGAATAAGAGGAATGATAGGAGGTGGTATAGAGGAGGAGGAAAGAGAGGTAAAGAGAACGGTAAAGCAAGACAGGTGAAGAAGAGGTAGAGAGATAGATGAGGTAGGGTGAGATTGAAAGACAACACAGTCAGAAGAAGAGAAACACAGAGAGACAGGAAGAGGACGAGGCAGGTAGAGATAGGAATATAGATAGGTAATGTTTTAGAGTAAGGTAGAGAGTCAGAGAAAACCAGATATGGGTACAAGTAAAATTATAACAGGGGAGTGTAGTGGGGTACATTGAGTGGCCAGGAAGAGAAAGAGGTAAGGTAGAAAGAGTTAGAAATAAGTGGAGACAGAGAAAAGTGAAGGAAGAGAGGCGAAGTGCTGAGAGAATGTAGACAGAGGGTTAAAATGGAGAAAGAACAATGAGGTGTAGAGAGACAAGAAGTGCAGTAGAGAGACACGGTGTGGCAGCGAGGTGACATAGAGGTAAAGAGAGAAAGGTGAGGTAGAGAGCTATGTGAAAAGAGGTAGGGATAGAAAGGCCTGTGTTGTGCTCTGTGGTAGAAGTGACAAGTTAGGCTTGTGGCTTCTTCACATCATGTGGACTTGTGCAGATGTCATCTTGTGGTTACTTGGCCAACTGTAGAGGCAAGTAGGCATGTAGGATCGTCTCCAACTCTCGCTCATCGCCAAAATATGTTGTGCTCTGTGGTAGAAGTAGACACTGGTAGCCAAGTAGATTTAACATGTACCTTTAATCTGTAGTCGGTTCAAGTACATCCAGATGGTTGGTAAGTACATCAGACAGGTAGTCCAGGTAACGGGTGAAGTATAAGGAGATTAGCCAGTAGTCAAGCCATTAGTTCCAGGTAGTAGGTAACCCCTTGTAGTAGCAAACCCCACCAGGAGCAGCCTGCCTGCTGCTCAGCCCCTCTCTCTCTGTCATTCCTCACTCACACAGACACCCAACATTCCATGCATCACTGCATTCCCAACATTCTACAGTAAACATGCACATTGGCTGAGCAGCAGGAAGAAAGGGTGAAGTGTGGAAAATAGAATAACTATGCAGGGCATAACAGCCTGGAATGAAGAAGTGTGAGATGAAATTGAGAAGAAGATGCAGAGAGAGATGAGAATAAAACAGAAAGCAAATAATGGAAAAGAAAAAGTAGAGGTAGAAAAAGAGGAAGCAATGTGTGAAAGGCAAGGCAGAGGAAATAAAGATAGAAAGATAGAGAGGAGGTGAAGAGGTGAGGCATTGAGCAAATATTGAAGTAAAATGAAAGTTTAGATAGTGAGAGAGACAGAAAGGAAAGTACAGTTGCCAACTTTGTCCATACTTCAAAATGTCTCAAACATCTCAGGTCTTGCCCAGGGGCGCAATGGGGCATGTGTCCCAGGGGCAGTATATCAGTACAGAAGAGGCTTACAGACCTCTCTGCATCCACTTCTGTAATACTGAGAGAACTGGTGCACAAGAAGCACCAGTGCTATCTTGTGAGGACATTCCATAATTTGCATGAGGTCATGGCCTCATGCATATAAGGGACCCACTTGCCTCTGCACCTGCTCCCTATTATGGATGCAGGCACAGAGGCAAACATGCCCTTAGGAGACGCACAGACAGTGCACCACAAAATGCTGGTAAGGTCCTGCCCACCCTTGGAAAAATCAAGAGTCATGAGCATTTATCTAGGAAGCAACCTACAGTGATAACATTTCCCAAACCTTATACACAAGATCACTACATGCGACTACTCTCACCTGAGTAATGCACGCTGATCCCCGTAGAAGATCGGTGTCTTCTCAGTGTTGTGTCTTAATGCTCCTTTTATGCTGCATGAACAAACGACATATCACACAGAGGCTCTCTCTCTATTGTCTTTTTCCCGCAAAGGGATCCCATACTGACTTCGAGCAGATACATATATAAACGGCGCATATAACAATCTCTTTTTGGGTTGCATCCATAGAGTACATAGAACATGACAGCACCACACATCAACACAAAATACAAATATTATGTTAGTAGAGCTGAGCCCAGAATACTTGACTATCTCTGCTTCGAATTCACAAAAACAATCGGCCTAATGCTCTTGAGCGTTGTAGGCAATTGCTGTAGAATGTCTCAATCGTGCATTAAGCACTGATGTAACAAATGTGTACACTACTCTGTTTGCTTGCACACAAGATTAGTCTTGTAGTCACAAATAAGGTTGCTGGTTTTCACACTATGTTAGTTGGTAGGTTGTACACTAATCTCATCTGCCTGAATGCAATTGCTGTTTCCAGAATGCTGCCTAGACCTTTGATTTCATGAGAAGACAGAAAGCTAGCATTATGCATTAACTTTTATTTACTACTTTCAAGCACCAGGGGCGCCTTCCTGCACAAAAACAATCAACTGAGGTGATTTCCTCTTTCAATGCGTGCTGTATAATGCAGCACGCGTTGAAAGAGGAAAAACAGGGAGAAATGAAAACATTTCTCCTCGTTGCACCTCGCTACGCCACCCTTTGGGTGGTGTAGCATTCTGACACATTTCAAGATTTACGATTGCTCGTAAATCTGGAAATGCATCAGTGGACATGGGTGTTGCCTGGGAGCACCCACAGCAACACCCATGTCACGACCCTAACACGCAAAGTGTTGCTTGAAAAGGGGTGATATTTACAAGCACAGGTAAAGCCACGCAGGGTGGCTTTATGTGGGCTTGTAAATACCAGGCAACAGGTTGCGGTGCCGGTGCGTCACGCAACGTGACTCACCGGTGGCGCAAGGGGCTTGTAAATCTGCCCTTTTGTCGATAGAACGCCGTACCATTCTATATTCTCCTTCTTTTGTTTGCTGCTTCTGAGCAGATCAGTATATTCAATTCTCCGGTTGAGATTGATATAGATTGTCTGTTTTGTCTTAAAAGTAAATCTAATTGATGGATTTTGGGAGAGGGTGAAGATTTGTTTTTGATTAATTTAAAAAAGAAATTACATTGGTAATGTAGTTGTTTTTTCATAATGGTTGTTTGATAAATTTGTTGAAGTAAGTTCTATTATTGGACATGTTATTGGAAAAAAATGGTCCATAATTGCATTTTCACAATTAAAAAGTATGCTTAAAATTGATAATGATCTCATAAATAACCTAATCAATTGTCAGGTTGAAATGCACGTTGCAGCCTGTGTCTGCTTGTGTGATAAATGGAGGGCAAGTCTGCCCATATTTGCCTCAATGGAGACGAGAAAGCGGATGACCATCTTTAGTAAGTGCATGCTCCACATTCAATGTGTTTTTAAATGGAATTGGGCCCTGTTTTACAAACACCAGCTGGGACGTTAGAGGAAACGCCGTTAGTTCATGTTTCACAATCGTAGACATTTTTAAGTATTCATGAAAAAGCATACGGAGGATCGCGTTTAAAACACGGTGAGGACCATTGGAGGCCGCATTTCAAAGAGGGAGAATAACATATTTATTTAAACTTGGAAGGGATCAATGGAAAGTTTTGGAGCATGCTTTAAAGAAATGTGAAGGTAGATTGCTGGATGTGTTGGGTCCGTTGGCACGTATTTTTGATTTGGTAGAAGAAGCCTTAGTCAAGGGGAGTGACAGGAATATTGAGCTCCTGCGAGGATGGAGTCAGAAGGCAATTTGCTTTCTGGGGAATGCAAACTTCAGTCTGATTGCAGAAAGGCAGTTTTAATGAGCATAAGCCGAAAGTTGGCCGATTTAGCACAGAAAGAATCCTCGCAGGAGTCCTATTGTTAGGAGAAGCGATGGTAAAATCCGTAGGTAAAAATTATTCCACTTTTACAGCTTTGGATAAAGCTCAAACTTCGATGAGGAAAGTTTTCAGTGGAAAAAATGTATATGGTAGGGCCGGAAGGAGAGGGCAAACATTCAGCCGAGGGAATTTCAGGGCTCAAAATAATCAAGGAAGAAGAGTTTATAGAGGTTAACACTCAGGTGGTGGATTTTATCTACAAAGAGGTAGAGGCGGAAGAACAAGCACCTCAAGAGGGGGAAGTCAACAAACCACAGCACCACAAGGTGAGTCTGAGGAGTATTACTGGTTCTATCCAGGAAAATGTGGAAGGAAGATTGAGACGTTTTGCAGAGGAATGGAAGTTAATTAATCAAGATCTATGGGTGATTGTTGTGATAAAAGGATATGTAATAGCATTACAAAAATGAGTTATTTCAGGGAATAGACCTATGAGAATTAATGTTCAATCAAGATTAGAAACAGGTTATAGAAAAAGAAATGTCTAAAACTAGAGAAAGAGGCTATTATAAAGTTAGAGGAAGAGGAACAGAGTTTTGTGAGTACCCTTTTTGTGGTGAAGAAGAAAGACAAGGATTTGAGACCAGTACTAAATTTGAGGGACCTGAATAATTTTGTAACTTACAGGCTTATCAAAATGGAGGGAGTGCATATGATGGGAGACATTTTGCAGGAGTTGGACTGGCTGGTGAAGTTGGATATGAAAGAACCTTTTTTAACACCACAGCGGGAGTCAGTGTTTTATTTAGTTCATGTGAGAAAAATCAGTTGTACTAGTTCCAGTGTCTTCTGTTTAAACTTTTGTCAGCATTTCAGTGTTTCACAAACGTCTTAAAAACAGCTGCAGGATTCCAACAGGAAAAAGGTGTGAGAATGATTATATATTTGGACGTCATTCGTATCATGAGTCAAAATGTGGAGCTGTTACCAGCACATTTGTCTATGGTGAAGGAGCTATTGCACAGATTGGGTTTCATTGCCAATCAGGAGAAATCAATTCTTTAACCTTGTCAAGTGATGGAGTCTTTAGGATTTGTTACAGATACAGTGAAAACCCAATTGCAGTTGTCAGAGAGGAAGTTAAGTATGATAAAAAGAGAGGTACATCAACTGAGGAAAAGAAAGGAGGTGACATTAAGAGATCTTGCTTGTGTCATTGGTCTTTTTCTTCTTCGATACAAACAGCATTTCCAGGCCCACTGCATTACAGGGCTCTTCAGCACTTTAAAAAAGTGAGACTAGCACAAGGTTCATGGTACGCGGACAAGGCAGAGATGACAGAGGAAGAGAGATTGGAGTTGACTTGGTGGTTAAGAAACGTGGATGCTTGGAATGCTCAAGAGGTTTTGGGCATAATTCCAGATTTTGTGTTGAAATCGAATGCAAGCAGTTTCAGATGTAGAGCAATGGGTATGGGTCAAGAAACTGGAGGGAAATGGAGTAAGGAAGGAGAGGAAAGACGAAATAAACTCTTTGGAAATAACTGAAGAGCTGTTTGTTCTTCGAAGTTTTAAGGACAAGTTGAAAGGAATGTAATTTTCAATTAAAATAGACAATATAACAGCTGTAACATACCTAAACAACTTAGGAAGGCCTTGAAAAATCTACTCGCTCACTTGCTATGGGGAGCCAGATTTTATCAGGGCAAGCTATTTTTAGGGTCTACTGGCACATTCTGGTGAGCTAACAAACAAAAGGTGTTCTGTTCACTCACAAATTGAATAAGCAGTAAAGATGCCTTCAAATCTTGTTTTTATCTTGACACATTTGAGTTTAGAGACAGAGGTCAAAAGTCAGTTTATGTCTTCATACAATTAACAGAGAAAGAAAGGTGGAGAATTTTGTACAGTGACCTCTCTGTAAATCGTGCTGTGTACAAATGGGGAAATTAAAGGCTGTAGGATGTTGGTTTGTTTTCTAAAACATACAACATTTAAATATCTAATACGTGAACTGAGTATAAAAGCACATGTTTTGTAACTCTCTGTGATGAACAACAAGATTTTAACAGGATGAAAAAATATCAGAACACTTTACTTGGTGATGTGCAAATGAAAATCATTTTTGCTGAAACCCAATTTCCAAAGATTATTGTTTTATACACTGTATAGTTGTATCAGTAAAACTGCATTTTAGTGCGAAAGATTGTGGCCATTTCAATAGAAAATGTGCTGTCTGTAAATTACAGTGCACTACCACATCATGCTTTAGTAATATATTTGTGAAAAGTGAGTTTTTACAAATGAACTCAGAAACATTCTTGCACCTGCCCTAATGCTATTAGTGAACTAGTAGGCAAGTCAGGAGTCATGTGTACCTTATATGTGAGCTAGATTTTTATTATAGATGGAGCCAGCATTTAATCTTTTAAATCAAACAAAGAGTTTTTTTGTACAGCAGAAATGCTGAACTCACATGTTTGAAAGTGCTCTTGTGTAATGAAGCAAAAGCCGGCTGTGTAACATAAAATATTTGGCTAGGATCACACAATTTGAAACCAGTTTACGGGTCAAGTACATTACAGTTAGGTTGAGTAGATTATTCAAGTTACTAGACCTGCAGGTCTCATAAACTTTTTATGTTTTTTCTAGGCCTGTAGGAGGAAGAAGGTCAAGAAAGCTATCAGAGATTCAAAAGGAGTTATGGTAGTTTTTTCAGGCGAACACGATTCCTGTGATAGCTCAGTACTTACCAGGGAAGGATAATAGCGTCTGTAGCTACAATTGCAAGATGGGTAAAGGTAGTCATGAAGGAGTCTGGTGTGAACAATGAAAGCTTTTAATCACATTCAGTGAGAGGCGCTATGGCTTCCAGATATTTTACAGCAGGAGTGTGTTTGGAGGAGGTGATCAAAGGGGCAGATTGTTCAAATGCTAAAGTTTTTCAAGAAAGTCTATTTAACCCCTTCGCCACGGCGCGAATTCTGCCGCGGCGCTCCGGGGGTGAGGGGTGAGTTCGGTGCCGCCATGCTTATGACGGAACCACACCGTCATGAGTCACGGGCGAGCTGTGCTCATGACGGCGTGGTTCCGTCACGACTCCGCCCCCTCATTATTTCGCCCGCACAGGCGGGGCATTAGTGCCGCATGGGCGGAGCGGCCGCAGCATGATGGAACCACGCCGTCATGAGCATACGCCGCCCGTGGCTCATGACGGCGTGGTTCCGTCATGCGCGTGGAAGGGATTAAAACCTGTGGAAAATGTTTCAAGTTATGCATTTAGAGACTTTGAACATGCATAATGGTAGCCCCATGTCCTGCCATAAAAAGCAAATTCTCATAGCTTTAGTGGATGGAAAATAGTGATTTTATTAAAGACAAGGAGACTGCCATTATCCCTCCCTCCCTTCCCAGGAATATAAGAAAATGATTGGGAGAGAGCGTATGGAATTTGTAAACCAAGAGGAAGCATTTATGAAATTCTACTTAAATGAAGTCTAAATATGGCAGAATTAAAATATTTATAAAAATAGCATTTGGGTGATACCTTTTTTATTGTGAAAAGATATCTTACTTGAGTTGTTTTGTTGCAAATACATAAGTAACAATTTTGGATTAAAGAGAAGCTGAGGAGGTCTAAATAAATAAAGAGCAGTGCAAAGAGATGGAGAAGATGGAATGTTATAGGGTTTTAAAGACTGAGGGACCTTTTTACAATCCCCTTGCGTTGCCGGTGCGTCACTTTTAATATGGGAAAAAGTGACGTACCAGCGGCTCAAGGGGCTTGTAAATAAGCCCCTGAGGGCTTGGGATTTCTTGTTATGAGTCATGCAATGTTCTAAAATTGGATCTTTGCAGTGTTTGCTGATTGAAAGTAGTAAATAAAAGTTAATGCATAATGCTAGCCTCCTAGTCTTTATTAAAATAACGAATCTCCATTGACTAAAGCTATGAGAATCAGTATTCTCAAGGACTGAAACCGATGCCGATAGGAAACTCCAGCCATCAGCAAAGCATTGAGTAAGTTCCTGGGTGGGGTTTAAATAGTCTTGGTGAGCCCTAGATGGCTAACTATACTTGAGGATCTCTCGAAGGAGTTTTGGCGTGCCCCAGTCATCGAGGGCCACTAGAACATCGGCTACTGCTGCGGAAACAGAAAAGGGTGGCACGAGTGCCAAAGGTACAGCCCCATTCACATATGGCCATCCCAGGCACTGCAAGGCACAGCTCTAGTCGCAGGAGGGCCGTCCTGAAGGTGTTATAGCAGCAATTCCTCGGAATCCAGTGTGTGAAGAGTCTTTGAAGTAAGGAAAACCCCTGGAAGGTAAGTAGGCGTAAAGCAAACACTGCCGAAGCACTATGGTGAAGCCATACACATCATATCCCCTTACAGTGGCTTTTAACAGATGCTGTCACCACAGTGCTGGCCAGGACAGATGAGGGCCAGCGGGGCGGGAGTGAGTAGCCTCAGGGATCTAGGGATGCAGCAGGTTCTGCAGATGGGAGTCAAGGGCGCCTCTGGGTCATTTCGTGTCAGTATGGAAATTGGAGTCAAGGATCCCTCTGGGTCATTTCGTGACAGTATGGAGATTGGAGTCAAGGGCCTCTCGGGTCAGATCTTGACAGTATGCAGATGCTTATTAAACTGCCATATGGTAATTCCTGGCCCATTTTTTGTGCTTTTTGTTTGCCGATTGGAAGGAGTATCTGCTAGTATGCATAATGATGAAACTTGAAAAGGTTGTGTGTGGGAAGCAAACGTAGAGCAAAAAAGGAAAAAGCTTGAGGGTAGCATGCATGAGTCAGTGAATTTGTTCAAAATGTTGAAGTTCGCAGGACTTGGATAGCACTTGATAACATCATTTTTCCCAATTTGGAGCATTGCAAAAAATAATTTTACTATTTTCTACCCTATTGGTTTGCCAGAGATTTTAATCCACTAACTGCAGGGGGCATACACATGACAGGAGTGAATATATAACTCACTGAGCTGCCTCAACATCCTGCTGTGTATTACATAACAGTTTGAATAATAAAGTGGAAACATGGATTTAGGTAGAAATCAGTGGAAAGTAAGATGAAAACATGACTGCAAAACATAAGTTATCCCTTACCATTGAATATAAATCTAGCTAGGAGAGTAGGTAGGACAACAGCAAATCATTTGTTGTTCTAACATCTGGCTTTGCAAATTGTAAGATATTCCATTCTGAATTTTATTATGCGGACGTAACATCATCTAGCTCCCGAATTTGGAGCTATACATTTTGTGTGACATTTCCATTATTTTTTAAAACGTAAAAGTTGTATGTGATTTTTGCATGTGGAAGACAGGTTGGACCATAACATGATTTGCATAAGGACATTTTCTTCATGGACCAGTCAGTCTCCTGCAGCATACATAGAAGAAGCAAAATGCCATTAATGATTGTTTTTGTGTATGAAGGTGTTTCTTACTGCACAAACATAATCATACCTGCAACGCAGGCACCCTTGCACCATGCTGCATGGCTGCTGCTTGTGTGCCAGCACAAGGTGCACCGTATTCTTGTAAATATGGCATATTCCTTCGTTTTTTTTAAATGACTCAGCACGGCCCAAAAAAATTGCTGCCTCATTTTATTGTAAACATGTCCCATGATGTTTCTCTGCTTTTGTTCTCATGTGAAATGTTTTCTTTACTGTGACGATAACGGAATGTCCTAATTGTTTGTACACCTGCACTGCACAGACTAGTCCAACATGTATCATTTTGTTGGAGATAAATGTAAGTTTGACGAATGCTAAGAGAAGCTGTATTGTGGAGGCTCCTGAGAAAATTATGAGCTCAAGACTGTATCTTTCCACTGTAAATTGATTTAATTGTTTAATGTGAACTATGGGCCAGATGTATGACTGTTTTTAGTGGTCACAAATGGAAAATCAGGCTGTTTGCGACTGCTAAAAAGGGCTGTGGCATGTGCAAGCCCTATTTTGTAAGTCAGTAGTCTATTACTGACTTGCAAAATAGGGTTTGCGAGTCGCTATTAGGAAGGGGTGTACCAAGTATGTCCGTTCCTAATAGCAAGTCGCAGGGGAATGTACGATTGTTTTGTGACCACAAATGCTGTCGCAAAATAATTGCAGCTACCACCAATTTCAAATTGGTAGTAAGCCAATCGCAAACGGGAAGGGATCACCAGTGAACCCTTTCCCCTTAGTGCTTGGTAGCGATAATATAAAGTCGTGAGATGCTTGGAGGGACCACAACGGTCCTGCCAAGCAAATTACTGCCTCAAGACTGCCATGCCACCGCGTGAGAACCGCACGCCGTATTATGGCTTTTTTAGTCACTGGCGGGCAGTTCCTTTGCCTTTCCCATGGCGATGCCTGTGAAGGACATGCTGTGCTGGAACAGGGGGTGCACACAGACAGGGGGGCACTTGGTGTGCCCTCCTGTGTGCATCCACATGGAGTGAGGCACAAGGGGGCCCTGTAGGGCCCCCTTTCTCTACATGAAATCTGTGGCAATGAGGAAAGTCGTGATATGCTTGGAGGGACCACGGCGGTCCTGCCAAGGAAATTACTGCCTCAAGACCGCCATGCCACCACCAGGGAATGCCGGTTCCCTGGTGTAGTCGGCGGTCCCAGGGCGGCAGGACCACCAAGGTCGTAATGTGGCGGTCTGAAAACCACCCCTCCCCCACCACAAGTCTGGTGGTCCGAGGACCACCAGACTCATAATTAGGCCTTCAGTGGGACTAAAGTGGCCCATTTTTCTCGATCCAATGGCAAATCAGTTCCAAAATCTATTAATAGGTTAAACCAGGGTGTTTCTGGGATGGGCAAGGCATAGGTTTTAACAGCCCTTGTGACTTCTGAAGATCAGCTTGGCTTTTAATAGAAATCAAACACTGCTGTCCAAGTTCTTTAACATCATGACACACTGCTAGCCATTGAAAATGTCTCCAAATTGCATTCAAGGTTTTAGTTACCCCAGGGTGAGCTCCTAAAGTGTGGTTGTGGCACTAAGTCAAACTTTTAGCCTGCAATTCTTGTTTTGCAATGTACATTAAGTTGCCTTCAAAAGGAACTCCTTGGCACAAAGATCGTGTCTTTTTCTGAAACCCATTTGTCTAATTCTATCTTGGGGACACTTTGCAAAAAATCCTGAACAAAGGATTCCCTAGTAATGGGTGCCAGAAATCATTCTTGTGCTATAATTGAGTCCGATGTCTCTTTAGCTTTTTTAGATTCCTTGATGCATGATAATAGATCTGATTTTCGAATAAGGGTTACTGTATGAAATGTGATGGTAAAGGAATATTCGCTGAAAAATAGAGTCTATCGTAGTTGTCTTGGTGTCAGATGTTTTTGCAGACTTAAGGAACTTCAGGTCTCCGTGGCATGTATAGAGACTTTTATTATGGGTTGGTCCAAACAGGTGATTACGCCATTTTGGGAAAGCATCCTTAATTACCAATAATTCTTTCTCAACAATTGTATAATTTATTTTCACAGGAAGTCAACTTTTGTGAATGAAACAGAACAGGATGGAGCTAAGAAGTCTGACGATTCCTTTGGAACAATATTGCTTCTACAACCAAATCTAAAGTGTCGGCTTCTACTATAAAAGAAAGATCCATTTGTGTGTGTCATAAGACTGGTGCAGTGGTGAATGGGATTTTCAAAGCCTGAAAGGCCTTCTCAGCTGCTGGGGTCCAGTTAAAACTGACTCCTTTTCTCAGAAGACTTGTGATGCGAATGATCAATTGAGGGAAATGTAGAATGAAGCATCTGCAAAAATTTAAGATTCCTAAGAAAGATTGAACATCCTTTACTGACTTTGGAGATGGCAAGTCAACCACTGCACTGATCTTTTTAGTATTCATTCGAATCCCAGCTGGGGTGATAACAAAACCAAGGACTTCTACTTTTGTAGTGTGAAACTCACATTTATTCAATTTGGCATAGAGCCCAATCTCAGACAATTTCTGTCAGACCATATGCATGTGTTTCACAAGCTCAGCCTCCGGGTTTAGGTACACGAGGTTGTCATTGATGTATATAACCACAAAATAGTCTAGAAATTCTTGGAGTGCTTTGTTCACAAAGAACTGGAAGGCTGTAGACACATTCTTAATTTGAAGGGCATCACTAAGAGGCTCATTACGATGGCGGGCGGATTTGATCCGCCCGCCTGCCACCACAGCGGTGATTGGGTCCGACCTCCATGCGTGCGGCGGTCCCACCCATTTAATTGTGGTGGGAAGGCCACCGCTGCGGTTGGATTCTGCATCTTTAACATTGCGGTGGTGGCTGCTGACAGCAGCACCGCCGCGATGTTGAAAGGAGCATGTTGTGCATTTTACTGCACTATGTGGCAGGCACTAAACTGTGCCTGCCACTTGGTGCAGTGAAATGTAGGAGGGTACCATGGGTACCCCCCAGTGCACCCACACCGCCCAACACAAGGGGGGCCCGCAATGGGCCCCGGAAGACATTCTCTGCCAGCCTTTCATTAGCGGTTCAACCGCCACGGAAAGGCTGGCTACCGCCGGCATCATAATTGTGCCAGTGGAGCCTGCTAGGCTCTGCCGCCATTGTGAGCATGCTGACCGCTCCCCCGGGTAGTCGTGACGATTGCTACCGGCGAAAAAGCGGCGTCTGGACTTTTCCTCCGCTGCGGTACCCACCGCTATCATAATGTGGCGGGGTGTAAATCTCATGGCGATGGCGGAACGATTGCCACCACCCCGGCGGTGGCGTTCCTTCTGCCATCATAATGAGCCCCTAAATATTCATAAAGGCAAAACTGAGTCTTAAAATCAGTATTCAACTCATCTCCTTTGTGTGTGCTGACCAGGTTATAGGCTCCAAAGAGGATGAATTTTGTGTATTTAGTTGAAGGTTTCACTTGGTCAGGTAGAACTGAGATGAGTGGAACAGGGAACTTGCTTTCAATCGTAACCTTATTTAAGGGTCAGTAGCCTTTGATATGAAGAACAAGAGTGATGGGGGCGTGGCTTGGCAGCCGACGGGCATGAACGCGTGAGCGATGAGCTCCGTATCCAGCCCAGCCGAAATCCTGTGACATTGAAGCCCTGGTGTCCCGGGGGAATCCCGGAGGGCGTCTGCGCCCGGCACGGACCCCGTGAGCGGCGCAGCCGGACGGTGCGCGGCGGAGGGGGCTGGCACCGCGACCGGGCCTGTGGTGGAGGTGAGCCGGCACCGGCCATTTTGTGCGGCCTGTGTACTGGGGAGCAGCCGCGGCCCACCGTAACTCAGCGGCCGCCCGGAAGTGCGACCTGCCCGGCTGGGGGAGCCGGAAGTGGTAGTCCCCCCCCCCCGCGGCGGGGATCGGAGCGTTGCAGACCCCGGCTGGGGCGGCGCAGCCCAGAGCCTTGGTGACCCCTGCGGGCCGGCGGCCGGGGGGCAGATCTTCCTGCTGTGGACGCTCGGGGGAGCGGAGTGTGGCCTGAGGAGCTGTGGGTGACGGCCCGGTGGACGAGGAGAGGACAGGGAATCCCCTGAATGCAGACCTGTGGCCGGTGGATGGACGGCCTGCCCCGTTGGCACCGCGGCAGAAGTGGGCCCGGCCGAGCCCTGGTCTCCTAGCCGGTACCTCCCTGGGGCTCTGGGACAGCGGGACGCGGCGACCCCTTGCGGACAGCTGGTGGGCGGTGGCTGCTCTGGCGGAGAGGTGAGGAGTGGCCTCGACGGCCTGAGGCGGGGCTACTGGCCATTGCACTGTACTGCCTGGAGGGCTGCCTTCATAGAAAGGAGTGGGGACCTCCGTGCCTGGGAGCCACGAGGAGTGAGTGGGGCGGAGGGCACCGGCGCCATTGCGGATTGGTGGCAGGGGTGTGTCGTGCCCTGCTGAAGCCTCGGTGCCCCATAGTGGAAACAGCTTCGGGGGGCTGCCCTGGGGGACGGTGGACTGGCACACCCTTTACTGGAAACATGGGCAAACCGCGACCCAAGCTGGGGGCGAACTCGACGGACCCCGTGTGCGACTCTGCTGGCAGCCGGGACAGCGGAGCACGCACTGAACCCGCAGCGGGCCTCCAACAGCGGCAGTTGGACCAAATCCTGCAGGCCATATCGGACACGAGAACTGCGTTGCAGAACGACATTGCGCAGGTGTCTACGGACTTGTGATTGCTTCGGGCAGACCACAGGAATCTGGTGGACAGGGTCAAGCAGACGGAAGACACATTGGAATCGGTGGTCCCTGCGCAGAAAGCATCAGAGGCTCAGACGGCGGACTTTTTGCGGAGGGTGCAGCTCCTGGAGAAGAGGGCTGAGGATGCGGAAGGGCGTAACCGCCGCAACAACATTCGAGTGGTGGGTCTGCCCGAGAAGATTGAAGGGGGAGACATGTTGACTTACCTGGAGACCTGGCTAAAGGAGGTAGTGGCGCCGGGGGGGGCTCACGCAGTTTTACACCTTGGAGCGGGCGCATAGGGTCCCGGCTCGCCCCCCGGATCCGGGCCGACCCCCCAGGCCAGTGGTGGCACACCTGTTGCACTACAGGGACCGCGATATTATCCTCCAGAAGGCTAGGACGATGGGCCCCTTCCAGGTTGAGAATGTTCCTGTCTCTATCTACCCTGATTACTCCATGGAAGTCCAGCGCAGGCGCTCCTCCTTTCAGGAGGTGAAGAAGGCACTACGGGACGAGGGTTTGCAGTATTCGTTGTTGTTTCCGGCCCGCCTCCGAGTTGTGCTGGACGGTAAGACATCCTTCTTCAATGACCCCGAGGCAGCCTGGAGTTGGTTGGAATCATTCCGGACTGGGGCTGCGGCGCATGCAGACGGAGGTGAGTCATCGGGGGCCCCGGCGAGGGCCCGTCGCAGCCGGCGCACCAGGACACGGACAGCAGGGGTCAGATCTCCGGGGGCGTCCCAAACGGTGCTGGAGCGGCGGGCGGCTCTGCTGGCCGTCTCCGTGATATCAGGGGCCGCGGCCTCCAGGCCCATTGAAGATTCGGGGTCCCAGAAGGGGTCTGAGACTTCCCTTTCCGACGGCGCCGAGAGGGGTGCGGAGTTGCTGCCTGACGTTACCCCAGGGACGGCGGATGAGATGCTGGACGCTTGACGTTTCGGGGCTTTGCCTGTGAACTGTAAGGGGGGCGCATGCAGGGCGGGAGACACCTGGGGTGGGGGCCTTGCCACGCCTTGAGTTGCAGGAGGTGCTGACAGTACCTTGCGGTGGATTGCGGGTGTCATCTGTTGGAGGGGTCTGGAGGCGAGAGCGGGGGGTCCGAGGGACACCGGGGGAGGATTCATAGAGACTGGGCATGGATGCACGAAGGTGGACTGTGGACAAGCCCGTCTGGCGCAGAGCCGCCACCTCACTCTCACGGATGCTGTGAGACCCTGGTGGCTACCAGAGTGTTTGGTTTTTTTGGGTGGTATTTGGATGGGTAACTACGGTTTAGCACCTGTTCTGGGGATGGGAGGGAGGTCGGGGAGTTGGGTAGTTCTACGGTTTTGGGGGGATGTCAGTGTGCCTAGGAAGGCCTGGGAAAGGCGATATCAGGTCAAGCTCTGGGATGGGGACCCCACCTGAATTGAGGTTTCTGACCTGGAATGTGAGGGGGCTCACCTCTATGGCGAAGAGATATAAAGTCCATGCCTACTTGGTGCGGAGAGGGGTACAGGTGGCCTTCCTCCAGGAAACCCACTTAGATCGGGAGGAGGGGCAGGCATTACATCGGCGCTGGAGGGGACAATTGTTCTATACTACTTTTTCGAAGTTTGCAAGGGGGGCCCTGATTTGGGTGAGAGCGGGGGTCCCTTTCCAACCATTGACGACGCTAGTGGACACGGAAGGAAGGTTTGTAGCAGTGCAGGGACGACTAGACGGGAGGGATATGGCTTTATGCAGCGTGTATGCACCTAATATAGACCAGGCCGCCTTCTTCTCAAGACTGTCGGGGAAGCTGGCGTCCTATTTGACGGGAACAGTGGTGCTGGGAGGGGACTTTAACTCGGTGACTGATGTTGATTTGGATAGGTCTCAACCCCCCTTGCTCAGTCAGTGGTCCGTAGGGTGGCCAACAGTAGACGGGCCTGGCAGGACACCTGGGGGTTGGTGGACACTTGGCAGACCCATCATCCGACAGATAGGGATTATTCCTTCTACTCAGCTCCCCACGAGTTGTATGTCCGGTTGGATAGCATACTGTGCTCGCCGGATGCCCAGACAATGATGAGGCATAGTGAGTACCTGGCGAAAACCATCTCCGACCATAACACTTGCGTTGGGGCACTGCAATGGTCCAGGCAGCGGTAGGCAATTCCTACTTGGCGACTAAACCCCATGCTGCTGGAAGATCAGGTTTTCCGGGCTGAGGTTAGAGGCTGTATAGAACAGTATTTTGGGAATAACTCGGAAACTGCGTCGAGTCGGGCGATGGAATGGGATGCGTTTAAGGCGGTAGTTCGGGGGGTTTGCATGTCGTCTACCGCCGGAGTGCGGAAGACGCTGCTGAAAGACATAGAGGGTGCGGAGGCCCGATTGCGTACGGCTGAACGCGCGCATCAGGTGGGGGAAGACGTGCTGGCCGCGGTTGTCGAGGCGCGTGAGGGAGTGGCGGTGCGAGTGGAGGAGCTTCGCTGCTTTGACCATAAGGACTACCTCACCCGGGCACATGCGGAGAGGGATAAGGTGGGATCCCTCCTGGCCTGGCTGGCGACTCCGACGGCCCGAGGTGTCCCAATACTCTCACTGGGCGAGGCAGGGGGGACTCCGGTCTATTCCCAGACAGAGATAAATAAGCAGTTCTCTAGTTATTATGCAGGGTTGTACGATAGCACCATGCAGGGGGTGCCTGAAGGCTTGGATGATTTTTTATTGGCGGCTCGGCTACCCCGGTTGGACCCGGAGCACGGAAAAGACTTAGGGGACGCCATATCACTGGGCGAGATCCGCGCCGCGATCAAGCATATGGCCCGGCGAAAGACCCCGGGGGCGGATGGCCTGCACGTCGAGTTTTATGCAGCGTACACAGAGTTGCTGGCTCCGCGGTTGCAAGCCCTTTACAGTGAGGCATGGCGAGTTGGGCGATTGCCCACCTCCGCCCGGGAGGCGATTGTGATACCCTTGCTGAAAACCGGAGGGGATGCTAGTGCCCGCACGGCATACCACCCGCTTTCTATGCTGACGGTGGATTACAAAATCCTGAGCAAAATATTGGCATCGCGCCTGTTGACCCATATGAGCGCCCTGATTCATCCGGATCAAGCGGGCTTTATTCCCCGGCGTAACACGGCCACCTCCGTTCGACGTCTGCTGCGGGTGATGGAGGTAGACCGCGACGAATACCCAGAGGCCTTAACGCTATCGGTCGACGTAGAAAAGGCCTTTGACTGTGTGGAGTGGCCATACCTATATCGAGTGTTGCAGGCATTTGGCCTGGGAGATGGCTTTTTACGTTGGACCACCTTGCTCTATAACGATGCCACGGCCCGCGTGAGGACAGGGGCGACCATATCGGCCCCCTATCGAGTGCGGCGTGGGACGAGGCAGGGCTGCTCCTTGTCCCCATTGTTGTTCGCCTTGGCCATTGAGCCACTGGCGGCGCATGCCTGACTGGGGCGCTCATACGCGGGAGTACAGCTGAGGGGGGAAGCCCACTATATATCCCTCTATGCGGATGATCCGCTGATGTTTTTGGCAGACGCAGCTGGCGCGTTGCGCGGGGCAGTTGCCTTACTGGAGGTCTTTGGTCGCATGTCAGGGCTCAAGGTCAATTGGGACAAGACATGCCTGTTTCCGTTGTTGCCTAGCGGACAGGCCCCCCAGTCGCTGGGAGCGATACGATGGGAGGGTAGCTGCCTGCGTTATTTGGGGGTTAATATTTATCACACCCAGCCTGATTTGCTGGAGGAGAATGTCGGTAGAGCCATTCGGGGCTTGCGTGGTAGTATAGGTTTTTGGAGCACGCTCCCTCTTTCGTGTGCTGGGAGGGTAGCGCTACTGAAGATGGTGGCGTTACCCTGCCTCCTATACTTTTTTCGCACCCTGCCCATATGGATACCAGCATCGTTTTTCGAGCGACTTTGAGCGCTGTCCACGGGCTTCATATGGGGCTCGGGACGGCGGCGGGTGGCTTTGACCACACTGCGGCGGCCGAGAGCGGAGGGGGGCCTGGCGGTCCCGGACTTTGAATGGTATTATCTGGCGGCACAACTCCAGTGGCTCACACAGGCGGTGGCTAGGGAGTATAGAGGCCCAGAGGGCCCACAGGGCAGGTTGATTCCGCGTCATGTGCTTGCTTTCATAGTCCTCCAGCAGCCGATGGACCTTGCCCAGCTCACTCTGCAGGAACGCACCCTCAGGTTGTGCTGGAACCGCTGTCAGAAGAGGGCCGCCGTGGCTCACCCTTATGCCCCGGAGATCCCCGTGGGTATGTGCACGGCGCTCCCGCACGGAGGCGATTGGTCGGGACTAGCCGTTTGGGAGGAGCTGGGCTTACATGTAGTGGGTGATTTATTCAGAGAGGGGGTGCTGTTGCCCTTCCAGGACTTGCAGGACACTTATGGGCTCCCGCGGGGAGACTATCTACTTCATGCAGCCCTTGTGGCGGGCCTCCAGAGGCATTGGAACACGGGGCTCTCGGAGCCGCCGATTGCCGCGAGCTGCCAATACGTAGTGATGGCGGCGGGGACGTCCAAGGCCATTACCTGCCTGTATCGCAGGCTGTCGACGGCAGACCTGCAACCCCTAGACACGTTGAGGGATAGGTGGGAAGCGGATCTCAGGAAGCCCATCCCCGAGTCGACATGGTCCACGCTAGTGCGGCGGGCCTGGAAGGGAACGTGTAATGCCCGGTTTCAGCTGGTTCAGTTTTTTACGCTGCACAGGGCGTATATGACGCCGGTTAAGATATTGCAATATTTTTGGGGTGCACACTCTCAGTGCCCGCGTTGTGGGGGAGATGGGGCCGACTTTCGACATATGTTTTGGTAATGCCCGCAGTTGGGCGACTACTGGGAAGATGTTATAGACTGCCTGAATCAGGTGACAGACCGCTCTATTGCCCGGGAAATGGGAGCCTGCCTGTTGCTTTGGTTTCCCCACACCCGCCGCACGAAGGTTAACAGTAAGTTCTATGACTTAGGGTTGATTATGGCCAAGAGGGAACTGACCATGCATTGGAAATCACGGGTGGGGCCTAGCTTTTTGAGGTGGAGGACGGCGTTTGCGAAATGGGCGGGCGCAGAGGGCACACTCCGGTTGCAATTAGCTCTCAGGAGGGATGACGAAAAGGCACTAGCGACGGCCCGGGCATGGGAGGCGCTGGTGGTGGAACTTCAGGGGCTGATGTCTGACGCGGGAGAAGAGGGGAGCGCGTCTGCTCGGCAGGAGGAAGCGGTGAGTGGGGAGTAGGAGGAGAGCCGTGGGGAGAAATGGACGCATGAGGCACGGCTAGACATGGGGGAAAGCCCGAGTTGCTACAGAACTGTTTGAGCACCCATACATGATTCATTATAACGGGGGGGCGCATCAGGAGGAGGGCAGGCAGAGAGGATCACACTGACATGGGTTGCGGGAGGGAGAGGGAGAGGGAGGGGGAGCCCCGCGTGGGAGGGGTGACTTTTCGTTTGTACAATTGGTGGCAATGTCAAATGTAACACTCCCCGGTGGAGGGCGGAGGTTGTTGGGGTATTGTGTTGTGATGTTGGTACGAAAATAATAAAAAATGTTTAATAAAAAAAAAAAAAATGAAGAACAAGAGTGATGTGGCTGGTGAACGGGGGGTGTCATGAAACCGTTGGCTAGGTTATCCTCTAGATGCTGGTTTAAATGTTAATTTTCCACTGCAGTTCGAGCATACACATGACTGCTAGGAACCTGGGCTCCTTCTATCAGGTCTATGTGGCAGTCAAAAAGGGCAGTGTGGAGGCAATGTCTCTGCCTTCTTTTTATGTACATCAATGTAAGCTAAATAGCACTTGGGTAAGTCATGAGTTCGTTTGACCATTGCGGCTATTATGTGTTCTGCTGCATTAACCAGTTCCTCGGAAGGAGATGAAAGGTTAGTGAGATCCTTTTGGCTAAATTTACAGTTTTCCTGATAATAAGCAGAAGTAAATTTGAGGGATAGTAAATCCCATCTAATGTCTGTCTCATGTAATGGCAGCCAGGGTAGCCTCAATAAGGTTTTAAATTGAGGGGCGTCTATGACATAAAACATATTGTCTCCTCATGATGTTCACTATTACAAGCAAAAATTAAATCTATTGTTCTAAATTGAATGGGCTTGAAGTTACCTCTATCCCATGGATTGCCCTACCTTTTCTGATTGAAGCTTCTTAATAAGTGGGCAACGAATGGCCTGTGCATACTGAACCTCTGCTTGTACGCTTTATTGACTGCACTGCAGCACAGCTGCCAAAGTGAGATGGGCCATCGCTACCTGAAGTATGTTGGCCAAAGTATGGGGTGGAGGACTAAAGTCCTTACCCAGAACAGTTTGTCCCAATACTGTTGGGTCTTGGGAGTTTCCCCCTAAACCTACCTTAGGCTTGTGGGGACATTCCTTTACAAATTCCCACCATAGAGGCATACTTTTTCTTTTCCTTGCCTTTCTTTTATCTCTTTCGATGGAGGACCCTTAGCACTACCTATCTGCATAGGTTTATCCTCAGTTTTTCATTCCGTTGACTTGGTGACAGGGAATTGTAAATAAATGCTGCATCTCTTGCTTTTGGGCCCTGAAATTCTGTGGTCTAAGCGCAGTACCAAATCTATTAGGGCAGCGCATGCTTGAGGTTGTGGCTCTATGTTAGAGAGGGCGTTTTAAGGTCGGGCTGAAGGCCTCGATAAAAGACAGATGTTTTTATTTCCTAAGGCCTCCCTGATTCTACTACTAAATGATTAAAATGTGTCAAATAAGAAAAAATGTCTCAAGAACCTTGCTTCAGGACCATCAATTTGTTGTCCACGGATTGAATAATGGACTGCCTATCAAAGATTGGGCTACATTCTGCCAAGAAGCTGCCCAATTGTATAAAATGGGATAATTTGCTTGGACAAATGGAATTGCCCATGAAGCTGCATCTCCAGTAAAGTAAGAAATCAGAAAGCCCACTTGGGTTTGGGCGCAGAAAAAGACAAGGACCTACAAAGAAAGTGCAGCTGAACTTTGGTCAGAAACTGTTACTCTTTGCTACCCCTCCAAAGGAACTGCAGGCAAACCTACAACTAAATGATTTTGAGATGAAGTCTGAGAAGGGCCTACAGAGGACTGACTGGGAAAAGGAGTTGAGGTTGAGAGGTGGGAACTGAAAAGTGATGTTCCCGAGGTGTTACCCAAAGGGGGTGTTGGACCTTTGGAGGGCAAGGGAGTAATCCGAGCTTGAAAATAATCAGCACAGCTGTGCAAAGCAGCATTCTCAGCCTGAAAAGCGGATACCTGTTCCTGGACCTTTTACAAGACTTTGGAAATCGAGGACAGCAACGCTAAAAGTCTATCCATTCTGCTCAGGCCTAGAATGTTTTGTGGGCCAGTTATTCAGTTAGGGCCTGAGAATACATATGCCCGAGCAGAATGCAGCCACTCCTTGCTTCAGCAGCCTTGGATAAAATTACAAGTCGAACTGGCTCAAAGTATGGGTGAGGAGTTAGAAAGGGAACACCAGGGAGTAGATCCTGTTAAAGGCCAAGGCTCATTAGAGTGTGGGTTTTGGAATAAATTTTCTAATTGGTGAGTATGATACAATTAAAGAGCTTCCCTGCCTGATGGATGGACCGCAAAACCAACAATGGGGAATTAACACTTTGCCCTTTTCCCAAAGGGGTCATGGAAGAAGGTATGAGCTTGAGATATAACGTTTAGACAGCGGTCTGTAAACAAATAGCAACCAGGTTACATAGGAATAATCACAAACACATTGACCTTAATTAGCATGTGCGACTCATACTCTCATCTCACATCCCAAACTCTCAATTGGCAATTGGCCTGGCGACCTTTGCAGTATCTGGAAAATCAAGAATACAATTGCTTGAGCTACTGCTCAGACAGAGGTACATCATGTGAATTTAGTGTCACCGAAATTGACACTCAGAATAGACATACAAACTTCAGTGAACATAGAAAAATATAAACATTGAAGGGGTGCCAACTGGCATGTTTGTAAGGCACATCTATGCATTGCTCAAGCAAATGCTGGAATCCATTTTCTAGTTTCAGCAACGATATGGCAATAGGACAGATGTTGATTTGTCTTGAACATTTTGACTTGTGAAGTTTTTATGCAGAAACAAGGTAATCCATTTGAGCGCTGTAGCATCAGTGCCATTGAGATGTCTGAGGTTTCAACTAGCGTAATATGCCCTACAGAGTTGAAGGTGAAAAACTAGACTTTAAGGATAAACAGGAAAGCTTCTCATGTGTTCAGGATAAAGAATGCATCATCCATCATTGGGAGAGTGGCTACTTGCATGTTACACTCTCAGAAGCAGACAAATTGTTTTCCACCAAAATAATTTTTACATATGCCTGGTATGTTCTGCAGAAACACAATGTTTGCCTTCTTATCTTAGGAAAGGGTCTGTAGTGGATCATCCACTGTACAGATCTTGAGGATTCACCATGACCTTTTTGGCATGGGGAGCCAGGCACCTCTTTCAAAATGTCACAGAATATTTTTTACCAATGATAGACAGTAGAATACAAATATAAGCTAGGCTGAACAGGACTGTGAGAGTCCACCCTGACCTTGGTGGGAAAAACACTGGATAACATTGAGTCTACTTAACATATGGAAGATTCTCAATAATTGATTGTGTTTTGGAGGTCAACAAGATTGTGCCATACTGCATCAATTTGTTAGAAGAGAATGGATGGGTAAGTTAGAGCTGAGGTTATCTCCTGCCTAGTATATTGTAAACTATAATGTAACACTGAATTAATTAGACTGGTCCCAATATTTCATATCATAGTGTGAGGCAGAGGTTTTTGTGGGGGTTGAAGAGAAGTGGGTTAGAAGTGTCTGCAAAACTGTTTCTAGTGGGTTATTGATAGTTCTCTCAGTCCATATCTTAAGATATATAATCATTGTACTTTTTTATGGCTGTAGGTGTTGATAGAATTGCTTATTTTATCTTCCTCACAGCGAGTGTCAAAGTGGTGCATGAATGAATGTATGTATTCATGCTTGTATGTTTGTTTGTGATATATAGTGCGCATCTAGCTGAAAGGCAGCAGAGCATTGAACAGGATCAAAGGCAAAGACACAGTCGCCATGAGATAGGAGTGGAAGCTGGTTTATGGACTGTTACTGCATGATGATGTAGCATTATTTAGAGAGCTGAGTCTTGAGCTCATTCCTAAGTTTGAGGAGAGTTGGGATAGTCCTCACAGATAGTGTGGTATTGTTCCATATCTTAAGATCTGTAGTGCATGTTTTTTTTTTCTTTTTTGCACTTCTTTATCTCCAGTCTCATGGTGCTTGTTAGCCCAATAGGCAGGTATTTAAGTCATAATGGCTTTGTAGACAATGCAGCTGGTTTTGAAGATCATCGGGCCATAAAAGGGAGACAGTGAAGGTCCATCATGGTGAAGGTGATGTAGTCATATGTCTTCAGGCCCTTAATGAGGAGTCTGATAGCATGCTGAGTGCCTTTATGGGGGGAGTGAGTGTAGTCTGGGAGGCTATAGTGCATGATGTTACCACCATCCAGAGGCCGGAAAAGGATGGCTTGAACGGCAGTTCTATAGTCACTTTCTGGGAGAAATGATTCCACTTTCTTAAGGAGAGAGAGTTGGTACCAGGCTGCTTTGGATTTGTTGGTGATGTGTTCTTGAAGATGATATTGTTGTTCAGACTGAATCTAAGTGATTTGGTATTCCATGAAAGTCAGGGTTGAACTAGTCTAGGTTCATAATGTTGAGCCAGATTTGGATTAGTTGTTGCTTGTTGTTCTTGGCTAATATCAGGAATTCTGTTTTGGTGAAGTTAAGCTTCAGGTAGCTGCTGAATATCCAAGTCTTGGTTAGGTGCAGGCAGTGTTTGAGGCATTGGATGCTTTCAGCACAGGAGACTTCAAATAGACCATGAGACCTATATACTTCAT
The DNA here is from genome assembly GCF_964204655.1 of Triturus cristatus. Lineage (NCBI taxonomy): Eukaryota > Metazoa > Chordata > Amphibia > Caudata > Salamandridae > Triturus > Triturus cristatus. The sequence continues at coordinate 291,165,956 of NC_140592.1, read as the reverse complement.
TTTGGTGCCAAAACATAGGATTTGGTTGTCAAGTACTCTTATAGAGACAGAAAATACCTCCTCAGAGCAATCCTGCCGTCATTTTCCAAAATGGCAGCTCTATAATGATGTGTTTTAGCCATAATATTGGTCACTTATTTTGATATTGTTTTTGTTTCAGGTTTTCCGTTGATTCAAATTTGTAAACATGTGTGAAGCAGGTGGTAGCAGAGGATCTTTACCGCCTGACAGAGTGTTGCTAACTACAAAATATGAGGACTCCTGCAACAAAGAAAAATGTGTCATATGGCAAACTAATCCGAAAGAAATGTTAACATCAACTGTGGCAGGAAGGAAGATAGTTCCAGATGCTGCACAAATACAGGATGGTAAAGTTCACAAAAGATTGAAACTGATGGGTGAAGAGGATCAAATATGTTATCATTGTAACAACAAGGGCTACAAATCATATACAATTGAAAAAAACCTGGAAAATATTTGTCACAAAATAGCAAAAATACCTGTGTCACCCAAAACCCTCACCAATCCTAAACCCTATATGTACCTTAGCCACCCAATAACCTCATCCACCCTTAAACCCTAAAAAACGACCTTACCTATATATATATATATATTCGCTGAAAAAAGGCAAAAGTTACAGGAACGTTATAGTTAGGCTCAAATTTCACTCTTACAAAACCAGTGAAATTCAGCAGTCATAGCTACCTGAGCTAACTATATCTTATGCCACTACAATGCACTGCTTATGACCTCACATATTACTTCACTCATGACATGGTCAGTGACATCACTGATGACGTCACTGATGACATCACTGATGAATTTCTAAGTTTTTAAAAATGATTTTCTCTAATTATAATGTCCCTGTAACCTTTGTATCATTAAAAAAATACTTTATACTTACCTGTATAATACTTACATTTTCGTTGTAATGGCATGTGTGCTAAAGGTATAGTTGTGGTAAAAAAAAATGTGTGGCAAAAGCATTTTCTCTGTAATGCCTTTGTTGTAATGTCATGTGTGGTAATGGTATGTCTGGTTCCATAATACAACTGTTTCATAGGTTCTCCTGTGGCTAGAGGTACTGATTTCATTAGCACCTCTCAGTGAAACCTCACAGTAATATTTGCAAACCATTAAGTTTCACGACAATAACAAGTTCCCAGATCTAGACTTCTCACCAGCTAGGAAGTCAGCTAGAGTATACAGGTGTCGCACCTACCTCCACAGACAGCAACATGGGTTGCATGGCCCTTGTAATCACTGTTTTCTAAGTCTCATGAGCATCAATTAGAGTTAGCCACAGGCAGTAGCTGCTGACCCTGGTTCACTCTTTGGTACACATCATACTTATCTTGCCTCCCCTAGTATAAAATATCAAGAACATGGACAACAATCATGCAGTTGTTATTCGGTGCTTCACCAAGCTCGTTTCTTGTGGGTCATGGAAGTGGTGGTAGGAACTGAAAGTAAAGAGGACTCCTTCTGCAGGTTTCATGCCTTGTTCTTACCATAACCCATCATCAGCCAATAGAAGGTTGTTCAGAGGTCGGGAGTGGGACAAGTGGTCAACACTAAGGGGCTCTTGTGGGTCAAGCAGTGCACAGTGTCTATTTCCAACCCTTTGCATTTCGGTGAATCAGTGCACATTAAAGGAGCATCATATACTAAAGACCTGGTGAAGCCTGTCACTCCTTCTCTTCTTAGGGATGGCAACAGGGTCTCAATTGGTCTCCAAATATAATATGGCAATTCATCAGTCCCTACTGTTTCTATGTGCTCACAATTAATTCAGACACACTTTGCTAACCCTGGCACAGCTATGTACAGTGGGATGCTGTTTTGCTTGTCTGTAACTGCACACAGCTGGTTTGTGAGCAATGCCCTATATGATTCTGGTTGAGTGCCCAATTGACATCCTACAGTCTTCAGCCTAAATGTATCTCAATTCCAACCACAAGTCAACGAAACACTAGCTGAGGGTAGAAAACCATTTGTTTGTCATTTAACATTGTTTTAATGCAGGAAACTTTGAGATAAATAAAAAAATATGAATTATATGTTATTTAGGAGTAGCTAGAAGTATGTCTTGCTATCTAGAGGTTCCTGATTGCAGCCATTGTGGACAGAGTTTGCATGCCTAATGAGTTAGGTGATCTAACTTAATACCTTTTGAATGCAAGTGTGCCTCTCGCCTTTGCTAGTTTTCCTATCTAATTATTAGTGCCCGTTATCAATGATAGTTAATTGGCAGGTAGTTTATGCTTTAAACGTGACCCTGTAATTTTACTCTGCTTATATTTGTTTTATAAAATGTGCGCATTTGCACCACTCCTTGCTGCTCACCTACTGATTCCCGATTTTGGGTGCCAGAATTCGACAGTCCCTCCCCGGTCCACTGCAGCCATTAGCTGGCTGTTTGAGTGGAGGGAGGCGTGACTGCAGATACTCACTTCCTGTGTGCCGTGCTATGCCACCATTTTGGGTGAGGAGACGATCTAGGCCACAGAAAATTTGGCACTAGCCCCAGTGAAAAGGGGACGATGGCGCGGAAGCGCAGTGGACACGCACAGCGGGCATGCCGGCGTCACGCCAAAGGCAAGCCCGTCTGCACCAGTTTGTCGCCAGACGCCAGACATGCTGCACCTTTCACTAGAGATGGGCTGTCCTACACCTGGAACGATCTATTAATTATTAGGAATTTAGTGAGCAACTGCAGACAGACATGTGGGGACGATATTGAGGGCCCTTTCTGTTGTTTGTTGTGTGGCTTTAATGCTGCCCCGACAACGACACCACGCAGCCACCTCCCCCGGACCAAGAAGTCCATTAGCATTTTAAATCTTAATTGTCGCTCACTGGCCAAACATCATGCTGATGTCCATGATCTATTAGAAGACACCTCCCCTGACGTCCTCTTCCTTACCAAGACTTGGCTCTCTGATGTCATGATTGCCGAGCAAGGCCTCGCGCTCTCTGAAGGCTATAGCATCCTCACTATTAATAGGACAACTAGAGGCAGGGGCATTGCGGTAAATCATGCTATTCATTAGGCAGGCGGTAACCGGATGCGAATGCGCCCACTTTAAGGTTACATTTAGCCCTAATTATACTATGTCAGGGCTCCTAGTATACTGGCCCCCTGGGCCAGCCACTTACTTTCAGGCAGCACTCGCGGAGACGGTAACTTTACTGTCACTGGGGATCTGAACCTACACCTGGACAATCACAAATACCCTGATGTGGCTAATTTCGTAGTTGACCTTGCGGCCTGCCAGCTAGTGCAACTGGTTTCTGGTCCAATGCACACGGCCGGCCAGCTGCTGGACCCAGTCATCATGAACATACCCTCCCTGACAGTACATGCCCCCATCCCTATGGTCCGACCACTACTTGGTCCCTATGTCACTTCAGGGTATGACTCCACTGTGGATTGAGGATCGGACATCCTCCCTCAAATGCCCTTGGCATAAAATAAACTGGGATTATTCCATGCTCGTCTCTCCACTACTTGCCCACGTTTGCCTGAGGACCCTAATGAGGCATACAAGATTTTCTCGGACTGGATCAGCCAGCCACTAGATAGCCTTATCCCTGAAAAATGGTCAATGAACCACAAATCTAAAACTAGACCATGGTATAAAGGCGAGCTAGCCGAGATGCGCAAGGTCTGCAAAAGGCTGGAGCGTACATGGAGGAGGGACTTCAACCCCGCCTCGAAGGACATCTATCGGGCGACGATTAAAAGGTACCATAGGGCCATTCAATTGGCACGAGCAACATTCTATGCCAATCAAATCCGCGAGAGCGACAATCTGGCGAAGTGCGTACTCTCGATACTCTCCAGCCTTAAATCACAGCAGGTCGCTGCAAGGCCGACTATCAAGCCCAATGAGCAGTGTGAGGACCTGGCCACCTTCTTTGTTGAGAAGGTGGACAATATCTATAGGTCCTTTCCAACTGCATCCACCAACCCGCAAGTAGCACGGTGTTGTCAAAGGACTAATACCTTAGATGCCTTTTCTCCAATCCCTGCAGTCCAGCTGCTAGCTCTATGCGGGAAAATTAAGTCAGGTTCCCCTGCTGACCCTCTTAAACCAGACCAATTTAGGAAAGTGCTTCTTGCGATCATATCTTCCCTGGGGAAGGTGAATAACATGTCCCTTGCCGCGGCAACCGTGTCCAGGGCTTGGAAACAGGCCAAGGTGATACCCCTGCTGAAAAAACCTTCTCTGGACCCAGCCAAACCAGAAAATTACCACCCTATTTCCTTAATCCCCTGGGCGGCAAAGATCACGGAGGCATATGTCAAGTCCCTCCTGTCAGACTTCCTGAACTTGAACAACACGCTGGCCCCCTCTCAGAATGGCTTTCGACCAGGCCACAGCACGCAGTCTGCTCTCCTGGCTGTGACAGAACACCTCTGGTCAGCACTAGACGCTGGACGAATGTCGGCACTGATTCTTCTGGATCTCAGTGCCGCGTTTGACACGGTGTCCCGCGCCATTCTGCTACAATGCCTGGAGGAGGCGGGAATTACTGGTTCGGCCTTGGAGTGGCTCACCACGTTCCCCCGCGAGAGGTCGTTTGTGTTAACAGTCCCTCTTTATGCCTCGGGCATCCACCCCATTAAACAAGGGGTACCACAGGGGTCCTCCCTTAGTGCACTGTTATTTAATCTTTACGTCTAACCCCTGGCTGCGGTGGCTATAAACAGAGGGCTGACCATGGTCTCCTACACCGACGATACTCTGGTGGTGGCACTCTTGAATAACACCGAGCGGGACGCCTTTAAATTTCAGGGTGATCTGGTCGCAGTCGCTGAGTGGATGACCACCAACTGCCTCCAGCTGAATGCCAGCAAGTCGGAAGTATTGCTGGTAGGGAAGGACCATGATCAGTGGAGTGATCTCTGGTGGCCCGAAAGCCTTGGCAGCGCCCCCCCCCCCCCTCCCAAGCAGGTCATAAAAAATCTGGGGATGTGGCTGGACTCGTCCCTTAGCTACCAAGTTCAAACCAAAAAGGTGGCAGGGACATGCTTTGGGTTATTGCGGGGGCTTAAACCCCTATTGGGTTTCTTTGATCCACCCATACGTCAGACCATCATTCAGGCATCAATAATGTCAAGATTGGACTATGCTTGCTCTCTGTATCTGGGTTCTAACAAGGCTAAAATCTTGAGGCTTCAAAGGGCCCAGAATGCAGCAGCAAGAACCCTCCTTGGCCTGCACAGGTCCTGTTCGGTGTCAGACACCATTCGTCGGCTTCACTGCCTGCCGGTGGCCAGGCAAATTGAATTCAAGGTGCTCTGCATCACTTTCAAAGCCCTGAAATTCACTACCCCTAGCATCCTGGCCAACCTGCTTTCGCCTTATGTCCCCGCACGTCATCTCCGTCACTAGGGCAAAACCAAGTGGTGGTACCCAGGACACGGAGAGACCGGGCTGGAGGCCGCTCCTTCCGCAATAGGGTGGCTCGCCTCTGGAACTCGCTCCCTACTAACATCCGGGGACTCAACCACTACATAGAATTCAGGAAGGCCATTAAAAAACACCTGTTCCCTGCTGCGTAGCTTGTGCCCCTGTTCCATCCGAACGTGTCAGTTGCTCTGCTTTTAGCGTCTGGACGCCCCTTTGCTTGGGCAGCTGATGCGCTTTACAAGTTGTGGTAACATTAACATTAACCAAGCACTATAACCAGTTGTTTGGGGGGTTGTTGGGTGAGGTCATTTCTTTTAATGCTATGGGGTCAAAAGGGGTTGGAGATTATTCTTCTACCCCAAGTTACTTTTACATGTGTCGCTAAAGGCCAGCAGGACAAGTCGTCATGCAGAATAGGGTACAATACACATACAGGCACATGCATCAAGCACAAAACCGGTCGCAAACGGGCAGATTCTCAGAATCTGCCCCTTTGCGACCGGTATTTATGCATTTCGGATGCATCATCCCAAATGCAAAAATCGCTATTGAAGGAATCTCAAAATAGCGATTCCTTAAATAGCGATTGCATTTAAGGAATCCCTAATTGAGATTCCTTAAATGCAATGCATTACAGTTTAAAAAATAGCGATTTCGCTATTAGCGTGAGCAAATTACCATGAAGCTGGACTTCATGGTAATTTGCGAAAACTTAGAAAAATGCACTTATTTGCATTTTTCTAAGTTTCATGTTGCCCACACACATGCCCTTAGAGCATGTGTGTATGCAACATTTGTGCAGAGTTAACATACATGGGTGCAATAGGGTGTCATTTTGACACCCTTGCACCATCGAAATTAGGGGAGCAATTTGCGAGTACCTACTGGTACTCGCAAATTGCTCCCCCAATCTCCAATTCATTCCTATGGGCCCGGAGGCCCATAGGAATGAATGGGAAGACATTCCTTAATTGCGACTCGCAATTTGCTAGTCGCAATTAAGGAATTTGTGGGAATCGCTATTTCTTTAGCGATTCCTACATGCATAGGGTTTTGCTATTCCTTAATTGCGATTCCTTAATAATCGCTATTAAGGAATCGCAAAACCCTATGATGATGCATGTGCCTGATAGTACATATAAACATGGAAAAGGGACACAAAATTAGGCCTGGTCACTACATAAACCAAACAGGATTCCTGCCCATGTTTTAAATATGCACAGATCAATGGAATGGGTAAATTGACACTGACATTTATGAGTAGGTGAAGTAGTTCTCCTGAAGGTCTCTCTACTTTCTTTGCACGAACTGCTGATCGTTTTCTGCTTGCTTTAACCTGTTTTAAATATCTGTGAAACGCTGGGCATTTTTGAAGATTTGCACACTGCATGGATTTGAAGGGTTTTCAGGAAGGAGGGAGCGATAAAAAACTCTGGGCAGACATTGCTCAGTTTTTGCCCATTTGTCTTCCTTCGGAACACTTAAAGGTGTCATTTTGAACAGTGCGCTCTCGAGTCCCTGGCCATATGTATTTAAAGAAAGGCGCTGCGCGGACGCGCTGCTGGCCCACCAAATGCATACCTAAGGCAAGCCTGTCTGCGCTGTCAGCCCCCCGGTATCGGCAAGCGGCAGCCACTATGCCAGTCTTAAAGCAGATGACAGGCCTAGGGCCACTACGATAGTATAACCTTGTACAGCTTTGCATCCAGGCTATAGTGCACATCACACTTCCCTCCCAATATAATGAATACTGATTTATGTTGCTCACATTGCCACTGGACCCCCAAAGTCTCAGGTAAGAGCAATTCTACCACCAATATCCAAAACAATACGCCAGTTTCAGGGGAGTTCTCAGCGGTTCTGTTGAATGTTCGATCTTTGCAGAAATACGAAACACGTTTTCTAACTGTTAGATGCTGAAAAACCAGATCTCCTATTTTTAACTGAAACATGGCTTACAGGTTTCTCTAATCCCACTTTAGCTACAGCTATTCCTCCAGGATATAAAATACTCAGGAATGGCCGCCTCAAGAGTAGAGGCGGAGAGGTGGCCATCATTTATAAAAGTGAGTATGATTGTTTTCTTATCACCCTGGAGGAATTGGATGGAGCGGAAAGTTTGGGATTTGGTTGCTCTCTGTCGTCTCAACAGCCGTGGCAGGGGCTCTGATCTACACACCCCTGGCTATGCCAGCCCTTTCTTGAGATCACTAAATAACATCCTGGTGCCCTGGTCCCTTAAATATGCAATTTTTTTTAGTGCTAGGTCATTTCAACCTCCATATGGCTAAACCTTTAGATTTAGAGGTGGCCTCTTTTAAAGAAAGTTTGTCCTCGCTGCGCCTTGTCCAACAGGTGTTCAAGTCTACCCACCAAGCCGGTCATGTCTGAGTCCAAATTTTCAACAATTTAAAGACTGTGTCGCTCGACCCTTTACCATTAGTATGGTCGGATCATCATCTAATTAGTTTCAATTGATTAAAACGTATCCACAATCAGCTTCTCTCTGAAGAAACTAAGACCAAGGATAGAGTCTTACATAGAGTTCTTCCATCAGACCTTTGCAGCCCCTTGGAAGCAGATCCCACTTCTCTGTCTGGGGATCCTGAAGTAGATGCCGAGCTCATGGAATTATTGGATTTCTATCAGCATTAAGGACCTAGCTCCTCTCTCTGTACTACATCTCTCAGAAGTAAACAGTCGGCCCCTTGGTTTAATAAGAATATTAGGACATGTAAAATATATTGTAAAGGTCTAGAAAGGAAATTGCGGAAAAACTACAGTCTAGAGGACAAATGCACCAATAGGCCAGCAATAAAAAGAATATTACTCTTAGGTCCATTTAGAGAAAAAAATCTTTAGTTGAGAAGAAAATTGAAGAATCAAATTTAAAAAATGTAAAGAAATTTTCAAAATTGTTAAAACATTTTTAAATCCAGATGCAGCTTTCGGGATGTCAACAACCCTCTACCGACTCGTGACGAGCTAGCGGTGTACTTTCACTATAAAATAACCACTATTCAAGCAAGCACATTGAGTGTTTCTCAGGCTGACGACTGTTCTAGTGAGGTGTCTTACTCCAGTGGGTTCACCTCCAGGTTGCCTACCTTTCTTAATTTTCCATCCATTTCAATGCACAATTCTTTGCTGGCCATCAAGTTTCTAAAGTATGTCTGCCCAGGTTACTTGCCAAAGTGGCACAGGCTAATATCCCCATTGTGAATAGAGTTTTGAACGTGTCACTGTTTTCAGGAAGGGTGCCTACCAAAATAAAACATGCCAAAATTCTGCCTCTACTTAAAAAGCCGTCAGCTGATCCTAAAGTCCAAGCCAACCACAGGCCTATCTCTCTTCTTCCGGCATTTTCAAAAGTATTTGAAAAACATGTTAACTCCCATATTTCTGGGTACCTCGAAAGTCACAATCTTCTGTATCCTAGACAGTAAGGGTTTAGAGCAAACTGCAGTATGGAAAAAGCTCTGCTACAATTAACTGACTACATAAATGACAAGCTAGATAATGGGGGCAAGGTCATTCTGATTATGTTGGATTTGTCAGCGGCCTTCGATACGGTCCCCCATGAAAGATTTCTGACCCATCTGCAATTTATTGGGATTGGAGGTCTGGCCTTGAAGTGGATGACTTCCTCTTTGGACAACAGAAGCCAAGAAGTATGTATCCTCTCACTTGCATCCCCAATTTGGGAGTTAACAGTTGGAGTACCTCAGGGCTCGGCCTTCTTACACCTCTGGCCATCCTTGGGGACTAAAGGTATATCATACACCGATGATACTCGGCTGCTTTTCATTCGTGAAGAAGGGCAGGAATTTGTTAAAGGAGTTATTAAATCCTGCCACACTAATGTGTTCAATTAGCTGTCCCTCAATAACTAAAATGCAATCCGGAAATTGTGTTTTTTGGCTCTACCACACTTGAGGTTTGGAGGTCTTCGTGGCCTTAGGGTATCCCTCCCTCTGACACTCATCAGAGCTCGGTAAACAATTTGGGAGTTAAATTTAACAGTGCTCTGTCCTTATGGCCTCAAATTCTGGGTCTGGTGGGCCCTTGTTCTGGGCTGCTACGCACTTTGAAAAGATTCTTACATCTCCTGTTTGTCGAAACTAGGAAAACGGTTATCCGGGCACTGATTACTTCCAGGCTCGACTATGGAAATGTACTTTATCTGGGTCTTCCTGGCTATCTTCTGAGTCATCTGCAAGTGGTCTGGAATGCGGCTGCCAGATTAATCCGCAGTCTTGCTCCAAAAACCCATTTGACTCCACATTTGAAAGCGCTCCACTGGCTCCCCATTGAAAAGAGGATTCTTTTTAAAACACTGGTCCAGGCTCATAAAACCCTTCATGAGAAAGGAGCAGTGCACCTGAGGAGGATTTGTGCTTACGCACCTCCCAGGGCTTTACGATCAACTCATGGCCATCTAGTTAGCATTCCTAAAATTTGTGAGGCGAGAATTGGAGGAAGATCCTTTTTTCTGGAATTGTGTGCTATAGCTGAGCATCCAGTTTTCAGAAAGAGGCTAAAACATGGCTTCTCCAGCAAGTGGCTTAGAACAATCAACATTAGTCTGCAGGTAACTTTACTCTATTGCACGACACACTCCCTGGAGTATGCACGTGGTCTACAAATGCCTTTTCATTTCATTTCCTTTAAAGAGCTACTTAATTTAGTCATAAATGCAATTCACAACACTATGTGCTTCCATCCACACATGTGCCTATCTTATCACTTGTGTGCATAGTTTTCTGATGAAAGTATAGAGAACTATGCATGCATAATTATACGTTTTAAATGTAAATGTTGGAATGGCAAGGTAGAGTGGCTGAAAATGTGGAAAATCTACTATAAAGGTGGCGGTGTAAAGAAAATGAAAGAAGGGCACAGGAAGGGACATGCAAATATAAAATGAAAAAAGGTAAGTCAGTTTCAGCTTATAAAAGTTACACTTACATTTACTCAAGTGATACTACACCTCAAACAGTCTCAAATGTACTCTAGACTAGGTTTGGGTGTAAATTGTGTAACTCTGTATTGCGTAATCTCGCAATATTACCCCAAAATTCTGCATTTAGAATTATTTTCTTAGCGCAAAAATCCCCCCCTCACATCCAAAATCGATGCAAGGATGCATTTTGTGCTAAGAAATAGTGCTAAATGCAACAGAACATGAACAGCGAGCGTGAGAAGCGCTCGCTAAATACGACTTGTGGTAGGATTCCTCCCACCTTCCTCCCAGCATTTAGCACTATTTTCCTAGCATAAAATGCACCCTCAGGTCTGAAATGGACACACAAATGCATTTTGCGATAAGAAATAGCGCTACATGCAACAGAACAAAAATGTGTGCTCCTGGGTAGGATTTTTCTACTTAAATTACTCTGTTATATTCCATATAGGTACCTATATAGGTGCAGGTAACATTGCAACCTTTCACCTATATTCTTCCCCACATTACATACATAACGGTTCTTAGGGACTGACCTTTTACCTGGATACGACACTGCATTCAGAATGCGGGTTTTTTCCTAGTTCGAATCTCTTACATTGTGCATGAGGTATCTTGGAAGCACAGCAGGACTACCATCTCCTGTATAATATCTCTGTATAAAGTTCAGGCCCAACGTCATCCTTTAGGCCGAAACAGTAACACAGCAAGGTAGGACCCCTGGGGAGACCTATGGGTACATATACATCACATCTTCCTTAGAAGGACAGAGGAGACCGAGACTTCCGCGCTGACACACTGGCAAGAGAAGCTGAGGTTCCTGCATACAGACGCTTCAGCTCGCAGTGGTCTAACATTCATTGCGGGATGTCCAACTCGAGACCAGGATGGGGTACCATATTCTCTCATTCTCAGGTAATGGGGTTGACTAAATCCTAGAGGGATTCTTGGCATAACAGCTACTTAGAAACTAGGTAAATTTAGGTACATCTAGTTAGGGAGGCATCGTAGGAGTACCCACTTTTTAATCATGTGTTTTTTTTATACTTGTATGTATTCATGATTATTGCAAAATGGTAGAACTGTACCATCCTTTTACTTTCATAGTAATTCTCATCAGTAGTAAGGGATCAGGGTTGTCATGTTCTGAGGTTGCTAAGAACTATTCTCATCCCGATAAGAGGAGATTCTAGTGGCACTGTGAGCTAGCTGATACAGACAGGCTAACATATCCGGTGGGGGTGCATGTAATCAGTCTGCCACCAATCCCACAGTTTATGTTATCCAAACGCGCATATCCTTTATAGGTTGTATAGGAACTACACGACATGGTGCCACGAACGTTGATTGGGTACTTATTTAACAGTAGAATCTGAGTAGTTCAGTCGTGCTATTCTGAGAGACCCCTACTCACAAAACACCAGAGACATCTGGAGTGGGTGGGCACAAACTCCCCGCAGCTGAGTAGGCTAAAAAATCCTTTTTATTGGCTGTTGTTTTATCAAGCTTGAAGGACACAAAGTTCCCATATTGTGCATGAACACCTTATCTTAGTTTCCTTGAAAAACTTCTTCTTAACAAAATGACTGAGACCACAGATAATGTAGAAGTAGATCTAAACCTCTCAGCCGGAGACGAAGATGCAGACGCAACACAGTTTGCAGGAAAATGTAAGTATACAGTCACCCTAAAACTGCTAGAACATGGTTTAACAGTGGTGTGGCATAGTAGCTTTCATGATTGAGGAATACAAATCATACAGAACAGAAGTATTTTATTCGTGGGTTACATTCCCAGCAGCAAATGCAAGAACACAAACATTTCACTCCTACACAGCAGGAGATGCTCCAGCAGAATATTGTCTGTTTGAGGACATTCAGGTTCCACTCACGGACCAGGAACACTTATACTAGTTTAAAGGTGCTCTACCACTCATAAGAAGAAGAGTGAGACTCGGCCCGCTCGGAAGAGAAGGGACAATATGGCCAATATTAGCGGCCTACACACCACATCCTGACATTGAAACCAGGAGACATACTCACACAACACAAAGATTTGATAAAAATCTACAGAAACTTAACGCAATTCGTCATGACGCTTACAGTCCAACCAGCAATAGTTGCAACAAATTGAACTCAAGCTTAGGGTACAACAACTAAAATCACACCACAAACATTACACGCAGTGATGGGCAGAATGCCCACGAAACGTGAACAAATGCCATTCTGGGTAGCTCAGAAAATAACACAGTTAGAGGCAGTATTCCCGAATACTACCCCATATGAAAAACAAGGAATGCTAACAATCAGCTTTGGATGCCACTTGCATGTAACAGTACTAAAATCTAGTTCAGATGAAAAACCTCACAACAGTATTTGCTGACATTGATCTTATTCGCTTACGCCAAACCTATAGTCCACCGGGGTTTTTTTTAAGCAAGTCTCACTATTGACAACTTATTTAATGAAGCATCTCGTGTAGCCAGTGGGATGCTTCAGAGCAAGAAAGTGAGAGAAATGGAGTCTGATTTAACTTCTCAGTATGCAATGTTCATCCATCGCAGCCCCTGAGTCAGTGCAGTGTTCAGGTGAAGGAATATCTATAAAGTTCAGTTCTCAAAAGTTTACTTTTGCTCATGACGGGTAAGTAATGTATTTGTACTTGACTCACACTGAATCGACTTTGAAATGATGAAAGACTGACTCAGACCTGCCAGAGCAGCAAGTGCATTGAGGATTACACCTAGATCTGAGCAACAGGTGCTTAACTCACTTGGGGGCATATCAACAAGGGCTTTATCTCTGCTTTTTTGGCTTTAAAAGCCAAAAAAGCAGAGATAAAACTAGCGCCCTATCAACAACAGGGTGCTAACACGCAAATTTGCATGTTAGCACCCTTTTACTCTACGCTTCCCCTTGCATCTCTAATGAGATGCAAAGGGGGCGTTCCAGAGTAAAATAATAGGAGAAATGTCGCTAAGCGACATTTCTCCTATTATCAAGAATGTCGCTAACACTGTTAGAGACAAAAAAAGCAGCGCTAACTGCGGTTAACGCTGCTTTTTTACGTCTGCTAATTTTCAGACTTAGCCATGATATCCTATGGAAGGAGGATATCATGGCTAAGTTTGCCTGTCCCTATCAACAAGGTAACGTGAGATTATCGCTGGGTTTCCAGCGATAATCTCACGTTAGCCTGTTAGCGTGAGAATTTTTATCGCTATTGAGATAAACGTTGCTAATAGCACGCTATCTCAGCGATAAAAATTCACGCTAGCCGGCGATAATTATCCTCACGCTAAGAGCGCTGAGCGATAATTATCGCCGGTTGTTGTTGATATGCCCCAAAGCTATTTTACCTCGTCGTAACGCAATGTTTTATTTCTATATTTAAACAAAGAATCAATTGACAACAGGATTGAAATAACTATAAAGCAATGACCTTACTAGTATTAACCAGTTAGATGACTTACATAGTTTAAAATTGGTTGCTGATATATGTGTAATAATGCGCGGAGCAGACTTTGACTTTCAACCTTTCATGGTCGATAAACTGCTTATCATTATAAGGGGTAAGAGCACTAAGAAACATAAAAAAAAATAACTTGTGATACATAAAACAAAATATTTTCATTGATGCATAACAACGTTTTTGCAGCCTCCGAGATGCCATTTTGAGTAGGCCGTAAGAAATCCGAAGTGCCTTCTTTCTTGAATTTCTACCCCGGCCCGTGTCTGATTTAAAAAGATTTTCTTTTTTTTTTTTTACAGAGTTTTATATAGCGTGAACTTGACTCGAATTGGGTATCAGAGCACTTCACATAGCACCAGTTGCATTACATGAGGACACATTCATTTTTGTTAGGCACAGGGAGATTAAGTGATTTGCCCAGAATCACAGGTTGTTCAGTGTCATTGCAGAGACTCGAATCCAGTTCCCCAGATTTGAGGGTGGACGCCCTAGCCGTTAGGCCAACTCCTCTCCCCCTTTATCATGAGGCAATGTAAGGTATTTTTATTGTTTGACATGATACATTTTGTGCATTATTGCAGAAATGTCCTTTGCTGCACTTGCTGCCCCTGCTTAATTTCTAAAGAAGTAATAATGAATGTGGTGGCTGGGGTGCTCTCAGACATTCAGGCGTTTATTCAAACTTAATAACTGAAAAACGATTTTAGGTACAAATTAGTTTTTAAAAATGATATAAAAAGAACTAACAAATATTCTTACCTCCCATATATTGTGTCTCGTAATATTATTGACATTGCAATATTTTTGACACAATATTTGTGTCTTGCCTTAACACTAATAATGTTTCCAGGTATTTACACCTATGCTACATACAGCTTAGCATAGGTGGAGTTCTACACCAAGTGGCACAAGTAGGACATTACACAATGCGCATGAATTCCTCAAAAATTGCCCTCATCTTCATGAGGGCCATCCAGCCTAACAACACTGCATGCTTGGCAATTGGGAAGTTATTCCCCAGAAGTGCACATTGGGAATTACTGTCAGAAACACCAGAGAGTGCTGAAAGTGCTTGTAGGACCTCCATGTCAGGGCAAACATCAAAGACCAAAACCTTCTGGGAAGGTTCACAAGCTCCACTCGAGGTACTGATGACCCACCCCACTGAAGAAGTGAGTCCTGTAGAAGACCCCTCCGGTCCTCCATACCCAGTTGGATTCATTTCAGCAGCTGCGCTGAAGTGAGTTCTCTCCTGTCAATTTAATCAATGTTTTTGTATATGGTCCACGGAAAGTAGTTAGTGTAGTCATCGGTCCAGATGCTATGCATGATGGAGTCAAACTTGCATTGAAGGAACAAATGTCATTTGATGGCAACTGTAAATAGCTTTCACATTTCATGTAACTTCCATGTCTTTATGTGTGTCCAATCAGGATACAGTTTGAGGGAGAGGAATGTCCTCTCAACCAACCTGCAGCATGTGGTTTTGTAAAATATGTCCTTGCGTCGACACGTCATGTCACGTAGTGTGAAAAATGTTATTACATCTCAAGCAAGCTCCCAGTGCATGAAGGGAGTGCACTGTGAGAGTAATGGCATTGTTCAATGCAATCACACATGCCTCAAGTTCTCCTCTGTGGAAAGTTCTACAAGCAGCCAGGCTTACCATATGCAGCTTTAGGATCAAAGGGGTCTCTGAGCCGGGTCGGTGTTTGCATGTGCAATCATGAGGGAATGTCTTAATGACTTGGCTTGAGTGAGGACATTTCTTAATAACGTTGTATGTGAGCAGTGTATGACAATTAGCAATCATATAACCAATTTAATACAGGGAGAAGTAAAATGTGCTTCTTCGTTGGCTTTGTTAACCCACCACAGAATGGTGTTTTTGTAGATAAGTTCTGCATACCATGTTATAGGAGTGTTGGCCAGCCCTCAGCACAAGGACAGATAAGCAAAACTGAGCTGAAAAGGGCATGGCTTCTGAAGCCTGAAGTAATGGGGGAAATAAATCTCACTTGAAGTAGACTACTTATTTTAGAGAACCATGTAAAGTAGCTGGGCACCTACAAGAAGACAAAAGTATTCTCCAAAGAATTTCATTTTACCTAAATATACACCTTAAACAAACAGTACGGAGAGAAAGAAAGTAGGATTTATTTTTTCTATGTGCAGGAAAGAAAAGAGGAAGAGCAGCTGGCAATAATTTATTTATTGCCCAGTATTTGGGAATTCTAGGGGCTGAAGTTGTAGTTTTTTTTATAATTCCTTGTCCATGAGGGGCGTAGTGTTGCCAGTTCACCAATTTTTTGTGTGTACCGAGTAGTAGTGAAATGAACAAAAAAATATTAGGAAGCCTCCCTTTCTTAATGTGTAGATATGAAGGGAGGGAAGAAACAAATGATGCTACTAATTATAAACGGAGCCAGCCAGGTCAGAAGTCTGAAGATGCGGGCCAGTGAAAAGTCTAGGACATGTCATGAGTGGTGTAATATGTGAGTCATAGGCAGTGCTTGATGGGGGTGTAAGTTATAATAAACTATCGCTGGCACATCTAAGTGTTTTTTTTTATCGTAACTTGTGTCTTGTTCCAACACTTAATTTGTAGCCATAACAACATACACTCACACACACACACATATTACACAGTGGTGTTGGCCTCTGTGTAGTGATAGTTAGGGCAATGTTACTATAGGAAATGGATTAATTGTTTTGCTAACAACTTTGGTGCCGTTTGTCAAATCTTCAACACATTTTCCCCCCAAAAAGTGAATCCATCTCATCTCCTTCCTGAAAAGGTTTGGGGTGACCCATCTAGCGAGCGCAGAGAAAAATCGGGGGGGGGGGGGGGGGCGGGGTCACAAAACACAAATTTCCTCAAACAGTTTCCATAGGGAATTTTGAACAGCACTATAATCAAATCAGCTGAATGGAATTACACCAAATTTAGCAGAAAGCCTGATCTCTACCTAGCATACTTTTTGTAATGTAATGTTCAGTAGTTTTAGAGAAATTAAGGGTATAATGTTTAGATCTCTGGAGTTTTGCTGCCTAGCTATGCTCTGATTGGCCAACTGACTAGTCATTCATGATTGGTTGGTCACAACCTGAACAAAATGTTGTTGCAGGCATTACAAGAACCAAGGACATGGTCCTTGTTTCCTGAAAACGAATAAAAAAAATATGTAAGGGGGCAAGGTGAGCATACCCTGACACCAAAGGGACCCCTCCTATATTGGTTGGCCACAACATGGACAACAGGGAAACATTCACTACAACGCAGTCATTACCTACCTTTACATCGCAACTGTTACAACGCAACTGCCTTTACATCGCATGCCATTAAAACGCATGCCATTACAATGCATGTCACTACAATGCATGCCATTTCAATGCATACCATTACAACGCATGCCATTACAACACGTTATAATGTAAGTAATAAAGATTTTTTTAGTTTTATGTTGGGTATGGGCTTTGAGGTACATGCGAATAGTAATTTGTACCTCAACACTATCCAATACTTCCACTACTGTTGCACTTACTGGAGTGGCAATAGTAATTTTTACCCTTACACTATCCAACACTTACCCTACTGTTGCACTCACTAGAGTGGGAATAGTACTTTGTACCCCTACATTAGCCAACACTTACCCTACTGTTGCCCTGAAAGTATTATGCGTTGTAATGGTATGCGTTGTAATTGAATGCGTTGTATTGGTAGTTTTAAAAAATGCGTTGTAAAATCCTGTGATGTAATAATAGTTTCGTTGTAAAGACTGCGTTATAAAAGCATGCGTTGTAGCTGCTTGCGTTATAACGACATATATTCTGGACAACATCTTGTGTCAGCCTTACAAAATTCTAAGACATGATGCCCATTTAAATGCATTGTAGTGAATCACACAAAGGAGCACATACAAAGTGAGAAAACATATTTTAATCAAATTCTAAATCATTTGTTGATGGTACCTTACTAAGTGTAGGTGTTTTCTAAGGTGATTGTATTCTGTGTAAAATGCTGATCTTCTGCTGGGATTTGATGAACCATGTTTGAGAGAAAACTGTTTACTCTCATGATTTTTTTGTAGAGATAAGAGATAGAGAAAGATATAACAGAATACAAATGAGAGCATATTTTCTGGAAATTCACACTATATTCCTCAGTCATGTGAGAATAAAGATTGTCATGCTGAGTAAAGCTTGTGCATCCAACAACAGCAGCAGTCTTTCAGTCTTCCCCGGTGTTCTACTGAAACCCCCCAGAGGGTTCTGATGACAACTAGAGCGCTAACATTCTTACTTGTGACAAACGTATGGCAGACCTGAAGCCATCTTTATTAATCAACGCTTTAAACCTTTAAACGTTTTCTTTAGAAATTAACAAAACGAGGGGGTTTGTTTTGCCATATAAATTATGGTTAGTATGGTAGAAAGCACAACTAGGACACATTTTCTATGAGTTCCAAAATATCTTCCTCATCCATTTCATTAAAACATTCTGACATGCAGACTGAAAAATTAACTTTATACACCAGTATCAGCCTGCCAGTTTACTCCTTGTACAACAACTGCAGTTTTACAACAGCGTTCTTATAAACAACCAGAGTGTTAAAATTCTGAGTTTAAGACAAAGGGTTGGCATGCTTGAATGCATCTTGATAGTATTGAAGCAGTAAAACTGACAGCATTTCCTACAGAGGATACTGCAGTAAATGGGAAATATGGGAGCTGAGAAATGAAAGGCTTGCAAGATGTCTGACAGAGAAAATGAACCCAGCCCAAATATCACCCGAGTGCAGCCCAAACATAGTCCAACGGCAGAATTGTCAAAACGCTTAAGTAGCTCTTGCAACAAACCAAGTGATCAATTGGATAAAAAAACATAGAAATAGCAACAAGCTTAAAACTCCTTTGCCGTTTTTTGAGAACTCATTAAATGTGTCCTCTTTTAGCTTTTTAGAGCTCTAACCATAGTTTCTAGGAGAAAATGACCCTCACATTTTGTTCATTTCTAAAGGGAATGAATATTTTTTTACAGAGTTGATTCCACCAAGATAACGTCGGATGTGTCACACTTTTGTAATACGTACACAGTGTTAGTGTACTAGTTGGTCATTAGAACACTGGGGAGAGGACGGGGGCGGGTGTATGGACTCGGACAATTGATGGGGGTAGGAGCAGGTGCAAAAGAAGCAAGTTGACCATGCCAGGCAAGCAGGCAGGAGGGGCACTGGCAGCACAACAACCCACATGAGGCAGGTGGGAGGAGCAGCAGCAGAACTGTGGACTGTGGATGGGGGTAGAGGGTTGGGGCAGCACATTAACCATGGAGGACAGAGAGAGCCTGTGGCAGCACAATAGACCTTTGACAGCAGGAGGAATGGGGTAGGGACACATGACTTAGCAGATAGGGATGGTGTTTGCACAGTGCAGAAACTTGTGCAAATTCAGAATTCACCTTGGTGATGGATCTTTGTCTCAAAATGAGGCTTACATTAACAATTCAACAGCATAGCAATACCATTGAAGCCTATTTTGCCCCACAAGAATGACAAGAGTAATAGATTTGCAAACCATGAAGGTTTTTTATCAGATTAGTCTTACATCAATTATTATTTGGTCACAGTGTAAGTCGGTTAAAACCAAACAAGTCAGACCAGCAATGCAAAGTTAAGTTATTTACATATATTGTAGGCAAATCATGAAAGATTTGGTTTCCCTGAGGGGAAATGCCCTATGCTAAGCTAAGTTCAGAAGTGGAATCGGGGACATTGCAGCAGATGTCAGCTAAATATATATCCTGTAAGAGAAACAAGTGGAAGGTTTCGATCAGGACAAGAAGATATGTGCTCGCTTGAGAGATTAACTCTATGTGCAGGAAAAAAGCATGAAGTCTGAAGGGGGGCAGAGAGGGACATACTTCCAAAGGTGGACAGGAGTAGAGTGACTTTCAAACACACACAATTAAAACATAAGATTTAACAAACAGTAATATAGCATTTGATTCCCTAGAGACAGGAACCAATCCATTTAGTGATAAAATATATGAGTCTACTTTCATAGGAATCACACAAAGAACAGCTGCACAGCCTTGAAGATATTAAGTCCTGGCTGGTCAAACGTCCCGAGCACAGATGTACAACACTAATTAGAAAGCTACAGTGAAACTATAAAAAACAAGTTCTCATGCAGATTAAAACTGAAACAATTATTAATTCAAACTATGGCAGCTGACTTGGCTCCTGAAACGAGGACAGAGAGTGAGATAACATTTTAACAGCCAAAGCCAGAGTTTCAAAGTCAGTGAAAATGTCCATTCTGAGATCTACATGAGCTATGGCTAACTTAACGGGAATGTACTCTAACTATGGTTAATTAGTAATGTATAAATCATTCTTTAGGGTCCATCCAGTTATTAAATCACACTCAAATGTGAGCAAGCTAAGATTATATGTAGGGTGCAGTAATATCTAGCAAAATAAAAAATGTGCGACAATCACGTCACAACAAGAACTTGAACAATGAAGGGCAGGAGGGAAGTGGCGAGGACAGCAAGGGGACCATAAATGGAAAATGGAAAATACATGCAAATATTTTAGAGCAGAGAAGTGGGAGATTTTTAAACAGTTGTCGGGAGAATGTATTTTTCTCACTGACATATTGAAGCAGAGGCAATCTGCCTGAATCGGGTCTATTGGTATGGTATGGTGACAGACGATCAGAATTTAATTTTGGGCAATTTAATAACACAGCCAAACAAAAACAGTGTCCTAAACTCTATTTTAGTTTGCAGATTGTAAACCTGCCCCTGTTGAAGCCTGTCATATGCTCTAATCCCCTCTCCAAGTGTTAAGGACAAAGCTTTAACCTTTGAAACGTTTAATGTCAGAGGAAATTCTTGGAGGGGGAGATTGGAGAGTGTGTGACAGTCATCAACATTTTTTTGGGTACTTTTACAAAACTCTGAATTGGGTTTCTGCATGCAGGAATCAGGAGGTGGGAGACAAGCCTTGAAATCAGTAGTCTCCCGCGTGAATTGGGAGGGTTGGCATGTATGATGCTAGACAGAAGGAGGGCAGGAGCAGTACTCTGACCATGGTGAGCAGGCTGGCATGGGCATGGTCTGCACAATAGATTATGGAGAACAGGAGGGAGGGGCAAGGACATGCACATCAGAAAGGATGGTAGGGGGCATAGGCAGCAAGTTGACTACAAAGGGTGGATGGGAGGGGCCAGGGGTTCTTAGAGGGAAAACAGAGGACAGGCAAAAGGGGGAGAGTGGTAGCAAGCTGGCAATGAAGGGCATGTGTGAAGGACCAAGGGCATGCAAATGGAGACCAGAAGGCAGGCAGGAGGTGGCCAGGGGCAGCAAGCTGACCAAAGAAGGCAGCCGTGGGTGAAGGGAAACACAGATAGTGAATGGAGGGCATGCAGGGGCTGGATGAGTAAGCGGACCAGGGTGGGCTGGCTGTGGCAGCTTGGCCAGCAGGTAGGTGTGGGCCTGTGCCCACCTCCTGATGTGAATGACTAAAGACTGTGTGCATTGGAGGTGTTGGCTGAGTATGTTAAAAAAAAACTAGAAGTTAACTATGAAAACAAAGGCTTCGTAGAGTTTGGAAATATGGTCTTCCATAACATTAAAAAACCTCAGAAATTCACTGAAAAAAACCAAAGGTTGAAGTGACATTTTATTCAGGTATGGTAGTAAGATCAGCTACACTAAACTATACATTCACTGAAAAGAAACAAAGGTTAAAGTAATATTAAAGTTAGGTGTTGAAATGAGTTAAAAACAAATGCTTAAATACAAAAAAAATGTAAATTCACCAATTATAGTTCAGTGACCTAACTACAATAAGCTCCCCTGCCATGAACTGTTTATAGCCTCACATATTACATTACTCACAACATTTAAATGACATAATTGATTAAATGCTGATGAAAAGTCCAAGCTACTGCTCCTCAAATTTTTCTATTACCCACTCCATCATTTGAGAAAAGAAAGTAGTAAAGGACCCATAGACATAATCAGTATACAGTGACTGTATGTATATGTGTGCATCTATTAAAGACAAATAGTGTAGTCCTGGAGACATCTGATTCAGTATAGTAAAAAATATATATGGTGCACTGTTAACTTCTAGCACCCTTTTAAGTGCAAATAGAGCTGTACTGAAACAAGATAATAACCGAGTGCAACTAGTATGAATTGCAGAGGTACGTTACTGATAGATTGTGGCTTAAATCAAAGTCCTAATACTAAAATATGTACGAAAAATTAAACCTTATGTTTATAATACATTATTCGCCTGTGGATTTCTGTGCTATGGACAATTTTTATATAAACTGGATATTTATGAGTTACAGATATTTATTGCCAGAAGTTCAATAAAAATTCTAGACATTACACAAGGTTAAATAATGTATAATCTATGACTGACTCACAAATGGTTCAAGTCACAGAATGATTGTTGTAGTAATAATGCATACAATTCTGCTCAATTAAAGAATATGTGTACAGTAAACATGCCTTATCAGAGGCTAAAGCATAGATGTGAAGCCGTTGACCTAAAATTGTACGACAGATTAGGTATCTAACAGCTGCATCCGGTAGCATAAGGGTAAATAATGACTAAACACACTTTTGGACAGTATTTAAGTTTAAAAAATTGCTGATTGCATTAATGTCTACACAGGCATCCGGTTACCTATTCTCCTGAATACCAGTAACAAAAAAGGAGCATAATCCCCACTAAATATGGGTGCTTTCACAGATATGCTTTATGTTCTGAATGTGCAAAAGGTTACACCCTTTAGCACTATGGATATGACAGAAAATCGAGTCTAGGTGTATCGCGCTGAATACCTTCCAGTATGAAAATCGTATAGAAAACTGTCACATGTATTCAATTATGTCATCAGTGATATCATCAATAATGCTATTTGAGATGTCATCAGTGATGACCAGGCACTTTGGCAAATCCATTGTCTGGGGTCGGCCAGTGGTTGATTGGACACCGGGCATAGCCTGGCAGGAGGTTGGCATTGTTATGTATGGTAATAAAATTTTACATTACATTAAAAACCCACTAAAAACTGTAACTCGCTCCCTCGCCACACTCCTCTTATGATCTCACATATTACAACATTCATGTGATATACTATGACATTTTTGACAGCTGAAATTACATCATTGATGACAACACTATGAATGGAGAGGTGCGAGTAATCGTTTTTTGAGTTTAACAAAACTGGTGAACAGGGGTGTAGCTTCGGGGGAGGGGTTGTTTGGGCAGGGCTGGCTTTAGGGCAGTGCGCCGGTGCAGCCGGACCTAGCTCTGACTTCATGGGGCGCCATGTTCAGAATTCACATTTGGTTGTTTCCTTGAATCCAGTAGTTTTCTGGAGAACAATAAAAATGTCAAAACATGTGCTGGCAAGAAACCAAAGTTTTATCTAGTGGCAGTTTGGACTCATTATAAAATAGCCCAGAGGGTTAATATGCCTGCTGCTAAGAACATCTTATTGACTTATTTACACATGTAAGATTCATTCCCTTTGTATAATGTGTGTGTGATACAAAGTGCTCTGACTCCCTAGGGTTGGTATGAGTAGTGCCATAAAACAAAATAATTGCACATGAGAATGTGGTTGAGGAGAGATGAGTGGCATGGCTGGAAAGTGATTAGTGAGAAAATCTGTAGAGAAGGAGGTCATGGGGGGCGCCAAACAAGATTGACACACAGGGTGCCTCTAACTCTAAAGTCAGACCTGGTTTTGGGGTTACAACCTCCTAATAGATGGATCTTCTAGAAAATAGTTGGGTACAGGTTCTTTCAGTTGGGTGTGTTGAAGTGATTGTCAGATTTCACCCAGGATTCTTACATGTGCAATCAGACAAAACATACACGCACACACACTCTCTGTTTTGAAGTTCTCTAAACTATTGGTTATTTTACAACATATTGGGACAGATTTACTAACATTTTGCAATGTGCTTCCATCACAAAAGTAACGCAAACCAGTACAAGATGTTTTTTGTATTATTTACTTTCCAGAGCAAAACTTGTTTTGCGCTGGAAATTGCCTAAAAGTAATTCAAAGTGGCAAAAGATGCTACTTTGTGTTACTTAGCCTCAAGGGGGCATTATATGGGCATTCCAATGCAACCACCCATGCTTTTTGATGCAAAACTAGCTACCTACCAATAGAAGAAATTTTTTAAAACATCTACAGTTCGCTGTATGGTAAATCCATGACCTAAGCACAGCTAAAGCTTGTGAATAATTAAGCAATTGTAATCTACCTGCTCTCTAAATTATAGCAAAAAAGGTTGAGGGCACAATAAAATCCCTAAAATTAGGGAAAGCGCCTGGCCCTGATGGGTTCAATACAAAATTCTATAATACATTTGCTACTGTCCTGACTCACCCTCTTCTAAAAATGCTTAACCAATTTAGTGAATCGGGCCAGATAAGTGGGGCACCCGCAGAAGTAATTATAGCGGTGTTACCCAAAGATAGGAAGGACCCAACACTACAGGCCGATATCCCTGATAAACGTAGACTGCAAAATGTATGCCAGGATACTGGCTAAGCGTCTCCAAAAATTAATATCCAAGCTTATCCACCCCTCACAAGTGGGATTTCTGAAAAACAGACTTTATAGTGACAAGACACAAATTTTATGCCATGCCTTGGAGAAAGCCGAACTAACAGATTCCCCAACAGTGGCAATCACTTTAGATGCCGAAAAGGCTTTCGACAAAATAGATTGGTCCTATTTCAAAGCAACACTTGAAAAATGTAATTTGGGAGATAACTTTATTCAAATGGTATTGGCACTGTATTTTAACCCATCCGCCAGAGAAAGAGCAGGTAGCAGACTCTCCACTTCTTTTAAACTAGAGCAGGGAATCAGACAAGGTTTCCCACTCTCACCTTCTGAAGTAGGGAGCCACTGGTTGCAGTTCAAAGAAGAAGTTTAATGTGAGATACAGAGAGCCGCCCCAAACACCGCAAAGGCAGAGGAGGCAACTGATGCTTTCCAATTCAAAGACAGCTCGAGATAACATTCTTGGTGACATCATAATATACAGACATTCTACAAACTTAAACACATCACCACACCTCCCCCCTTTAACAAGACTTAGGAAAGAAGAAGGAAAAGAGAAAAAGAGAGACAAAGAACATGAGAATCAAAATAAACACAAGTTGAATGGATTTACATATAATCTTGCAACTTTCGTGGTCTAGCACAAATCCTAGAACTTTTCCTAACAAGCATCTTCGTTGATTTTCATGACCCAGTCGACTTCTGCAAAAGATAAATCTCCCTTATTGATTGCTGCAATGAAACACTCTTCTACTTCAGTTTCCCATTCTTGGTCATCCATTTCAGGAACTGGGAGTCTCGACAGGCAATCTGCTCTGCAGTTTTTCCCCCCAGGAATGTATTCCACATTAAAGCTGTATTCCAATAACTTTGTAGACAAACGAGCTAGACGGGCTGTTGTGCGCTTGATTTTTCTTCCTGAAAGAATGTCAACCAAAGGACGATGGTCTGTTCTGAGAATGAAAGATCTACCCCACACGTACTGTTTAAATTTTTCGATGCTCCAAACACAAGCAAGAAGTTCTTTTTCAATTACCGAATACTTTCTTTCAACAGGACGAAGCGTCCTGGAAGCAAAACCCACAGTATCCTCTTTTTCACCAGAACGTTGAGAAAGAACAGCACCCAAACCATACTCGGAAGCATCAACGGTGACCACTGTTAGTTTACCCTCAACGAAAGCTTGTAAAGCAGGAGCTTGCACAATTTGATCTTTGATGGATTGAAAACCTTTCTGGCATTCTTCAGACCAAATGAAAGTCGATCCTTTCTTTAACAGTACTCTAAAACACTCTGTTGTCTTCTCAAAATCTTTCAGAAATTTGGAGTAAAATTCGCATAATCCAAGAAAAGACATGAGTTGTTCTTTATTCAGAGGAGGAGGAGCATCAATTATACTTTTTATGAGACCTGGTCTGGGTCTGATGCCATGTTCGGAGATAACATGTCCCAAATATTCAATTTCTTTAACTTTTAACGTGCACTTCTCCTTTTGTAAAGTGACTCCTCTATTTGCCAGAACACTAAACACTTGGTCAAGTACAGAATCATGCTCATCTTCAGTTTGAGTAAATATTAAAATATCATCCTGAAAAACAACAACGTTAGGATTATTTTCAAACATTTCAGTCATTAGTCTCTGGAATATGGCCGCAGCCGAAGCAAGCCCAAAGGGAAGTCGACAAAATTGAAATACCCCATCTGGAGTGACAAAAGCCGTGAGATGTCGGGACTGAGGATGTAGTTCAACTTGGTGGTAGGCTGCCTTAAGATCAAGTTTGGAGTACCATGAGGAGGAACCTACTTTAGCAATAAGATCTTCAATACGTGGTAAGGGAAATCCATCTACCCAAATGGCTTCATTAAGGCTCCTCAAGTCAACGCACATCCTCAAGTCCCCAGACCTCTTCTTGGCTAAAACAATAGGTGAAAGCCATAGAGTAGATTCCACTTTTTCAATAATGCCTTGACTGCATAATGACTCTAGATGTTTTGACAGATCACCTCTAATTGATAATGGAACATTTCTAAGTTTATGCTTGATGGGAGTAACGTTTTCTTTTACCTTAATAAAATGTTGAAAATTTGTAATTTTCCCTAGGCGATTTTCAAAAATGGTACTATATTTTTGTTCCCAGAAGGAAACAGGTCGAGAATCAGATAAAGAATTTACACTCTTATTAGAGAGAGAGTGATTATTGTCAATAAAAACTGGATTAGCTAAACCAGGTTTGATAGTGAGCCCAAACTCGGCTTGATGAATAAGGCCCAGAACATTAATCCCACGCCTGGCTACATACACTTTCCCCTTAATAGATTTCTCAAATACACTTATGGTCGCCCAGAAATACCCAATTAAGTCTATTCTACTGCCTTCGAAAGCCACCGTAAGAATGTCAGGAGGCAGTAAGCTCTTAGTGGACTTAAATTTCATGTACTTCTCATGAGAAATGATCGTTATACGAGCTCCAGTATCCACCAGAAGTTGAATAACATTACCATCAATCAAGACGTCAACTTCAGGGTCAGGAATATGTGATGTGGTCCCCTTTTCCAAACAACTCCTGACAACAACGACATACTCTTGATTAACAATATCATCAGAGCATGGCTCTTCCAATTGTCCATTAGAATCATCAAGAACACAACTTACACCTCTTCTGTTCCCACTCATACACACTTTAGCAAAATGGCCCATTTTGCCACACTGACCACATTGTTGACCCAAAGCAGGACAGTTTCTAAATGATGAAACATGCATATTAGACCCACATCTATAACAATTCACTCTGTAGTTGTATTGTCTATTAGTTGTGAAAGTTCTTCCTCTTCTATATGATCTCAAATTTCTTCCTCCCCTTGATATGGCAAACCCTCTAGAAGGAGTAGAAGAAAAAGGAAGAAAAGGAGGAGGTTTGCTTGACACAGCACCAGAAATGGAAACATTCGATAAAGCAGATTCAAGTTGTTTGGCATCCTCCTTTGATCTTTCGATGCTCTTTGCAATATCCACGGCTTCATCCAAAGTAGGATCTTTACAGGCGAGTAATCTCTGTTGTATTTTCTTGCAATGACATCGCGCAACCAGTTGATCTCTAACAAGTTGAGATGTGAACTCTCCGAATTCACACTTCGCAGCTAAAACTTTTAGTGCCGTGATGAAAGTATTTATGCTTTCATTAGGTTTTTGTGTTTTAGTGAAGAAATTGTACCTGTGAACAACAATGTTTTTAGTCTTTGTAAAATACTTGTCCAACTGTAAAACTGCCAATTCAAATTCATCTGGATCTGCACCTTCAGCTGGCTCAAAAGGTGGAAGGTGATCAAAAACATTTTGACCTTCAACGCCCAAGTGATAGTACATCAGGTTTTTTTTTCTTTCTGGTCTATATCTTAGACCATCGATAGCTCCTAAATATGCGTTGAATGATCTGATCCACAACTTCCATTCAAGTTGTGGTTCTCCAGGTTCTTGTAGGAAGGGCGCTGGTGGTATAACACTCTGCATCTTAGAAATTAAGCCAACAAGGATGACAAAAATGGTAGAGAATAGTTGCAAATGAATATTCAATAAAATAGACCACAAGATGGCAGTGTAGACTTAACTTCCTCCATTTTTGCCTAGGTGTAATCAAAAACCATATGAAGCAACAGCAGAACAAAAAAAAAAAAAATGTATTGCAACCTTGTAAATATTACGTTCTTTTTTTTTTAGGAAAGACGATTTATTGAGTTCCTTAATTTTTTAGCAATTGCAGCAACTGTGTGTGCCAGTTTTCACTCCGAAAATGAATGACACACAACATCTATTTGTGTTAGAACGAAACGAGTTCTCTACAGGTTTCTAAGCAACCAGCACGGCGTTTCAGCTCCAATTGTATCCTGTTGCTATGGCAACTTGACAAACGCTGCCTGCGTATGACGAACGCTGTCTGCGTATGAAGTGCTGTGCGTGTCAGCGCTGCGTTCCAGCTGTCTTCACGTAGCTCGAGGATTGAATTCTGCTTGCGTCTTCTGGTTACGCCTCGAGACTAGGTAAATTGTTTACTTTCGTTAAAATATACTAAAATGTCTTTTCCGTTATGAAGCCTTAAATCCCCAAGTCCGCTTTGCTCCGCGGTGTGCGATTCCTTAGATCGGGGTGGCTCGGGGAAAATAAAAACACGGGCACGGCTCTCTGTCTGTACGAATCTCACGGAGTATGTATAAAAAAAAAAATACTCACAGTTGGCAGTCTCAGAGACACTTCTGTTCCGCTCACGAGGCAGAAAGGAAACAAGACGATACGGGAATTTTTGAAGTCTTGTTAGAGATTACATTCGGATCTTACAGCTTGGTGGTAGAGTTCGATATACAACGTGTAGACACGTATCCCATCCTGTCGCCAATTGAAGTAGGGAGCCACTGGTTGCAGTTCAAAGAAGAAGTTTAATGTGAGATACAGAGAGCCGCCCCAAACACCGCAAAGGCAGAGGAGGCAACTGACGCTTTCCAATTCAAAGACAGCTCGAGATAACATTCTTGGTGACATCATAATATACAGACATTCTACAAACTTAAACACATCACCACACCTTCCTTGTTCCTACTAGCTATAGAACCGTTCCTCTTTCAACTACGGAACAACAATGAGATCATGGGTATATGTTTTGACAACAATAAGATTAAAATAACAGCCTACGCAGACGATGTGTTAGTTATCTCTGAAAACGCAGAGTCTGCGATAACAGCCCTAATGTCCTCAATTGCGGACTTTTCCGCAGTGTCAGGATACAAGCTCAATAAGGATAAGGCTGAGGTGAAGTCGCTCAACAATCTCGGCGGCAAAGAAATAATTGGCAACTCGGGCCTTACATGGCAACCAAATAGTATCAAATATCTAGGCTTGGACTTCACCAGTGACTTGATCACTTGATTATGGGTCAATGAGACTGCTCTCCTCAAAACAATCTCCACGCTATTAGACGACTGGTCGCCAAAAATGTTACCCTGGTGGAGAAGAGCAGAGACAAAAAAAATGATGATCACCCCATTAGTCAACTCTATGGCCAGTATTCTACCTATGACTTTCTCTAATGAGTTCTTGTCCAAGATAGACAAGATCTTCAACTCGTTCCTATGGCAAGGCAAGAGACCTAGAATTTCCATGAAAAAACTCCAACTACCCAAAGAAAAAGGGGGCTTGGGCCTTCCAAATTTTAAGAACTATCATACGGCATACATTTGCAAGCAAGGAGCCAACTGGCTTGTAACTGACCCGGGCTATAGCCCAGTGTGGGTGGACATAGAAAGGTCTCTCACAAAGGGAATCCCTCTACTTGCTGTCCTAACCATTGATACCTCTACCATTCCCCATTCTAAATATATCATCCAGAATACAAGAAGATCCCTACTACGACTGGACCAAATGTCATCTGTAAAATTCAGCAAATCCAACTTAGCTTCTCTATGGCACACCCCTTCCTTGAAAATAGACAAAGAAATGTTATTCTGAGAAAAGTGGTCAAAAATGGCATAAACCTAGTCAAAGATCTCTATACAGGGACACTACCCCGCCCGTTTTCCGAACTTCAGTCAAAGTATAGCCTGGAACCCCTAGATTTTTATACATTTCTGAAACTAAAGGCACAGCTCACGTCACTCTCAATACTCCCCTCCAGTCCGTCGATCCTCCCTCTAATTTCCCAGCTACTGAAGACAGGTCACATGGTGTCTAAAATTTACAAGCTACTGACTCCAAACCCGCGTAAATCACACCTGATTAATAAAACAAAATGGGAATCTGAACCTAACTCTAGAAATATTCCCTTCGAGTGGCGAAAGATACATAAAACTCCCTTTACTAACAAAATCTCTTCCGTATTATCCAGATGAAACTCATGCTAATAACCAGAACATATTGGACCCCGGAAAGGATCTTCAAACTTAACCTCAGTCAGAGTCCTACATGCTGGAACTGCAAAGCACATGTCGGTGATCTATCCCACATGCTCTTCCACATTCCCATCCTACAAACATATTGGGATAATATTTACAAGTGCATAAACAAAACATTCAACATTGTCCCTCTCAGGAAATTCTCCTACATCCTTCTGGGATTTTTAGACCCAAATCTTTCATCTGTGACCGACCGCTACCTGTTGTACTTAATGTTCACACTAGCCTACAAAATAATACTCACTAACTGGAAGTACTTCAAAGAAGTCTCCTCCAGAGTGGTTGTCCTTTCTCAGAGGGGCAGATAATATTTCTCTACACTCCTCACCCCGGCGTACTTCACATAGGAAGCTATGGAAGTCCCTTGATGCCTTTTAATTCAAGTTTGATCCTCCTTGAATCTAATGACTGTATGAAACCATCTCTTACATTTTATTGTACATATTGACGACAATCACAACACAAACACCGGAAATGAGGCATTCTCCCTGTGGTTTGCTATCTCGTTCCTGAACCCTCTTGCCTACCCCGCCACATGGGTATTGTTTCCCACATGACAAATCTCACGCTAGCCTCACAATGTCTCTAACATGATAGAATCAGGACAAGATGTGAGGATTGGTGAGAATTATATGATTATTGATGTTTTAACTTTAAGTCTGTACACAGGATATGTATCTAGTTTACTATATTACGATAATGGTCGCTCTAACATGATATCCTTACAACATATCCTATACAAACTTTTATGTCCTCAACTATATGTTTAACATTCGACCTACATAATAATGTCAAAAATCTAAAAGCATACACGATTAACATGATCTCAAGTCCAAATGCCTCTATGCACGTCCTTCGCCTTTTTGTTTTTGTTTTCCATTTATCTATTATTTATTTATTTACATATGCATTTGTTATTATCATTTACAATCACATCTGTAACTGTATTTCAACTCATGCCATTCTGTAATTTTCTGTTTGTACGTCTATGTTCTTGTTTCTTTTCTTGAAAATTCAAAAAAAAAATTATCTGAAAATTAATTTTTTTAACACCATTTGAAAGAAGGTTTTTACAAGGAGAAATGTTTCCATTTCTCCTTTCTTTTCCGACTTTGCATATGGGCTGCACTGTACAGCATACATACAAAGTAGGAAAAGATTTGATTTGAACTTGTCTATGCATAGTATTTTATACTGGAAGGGAACCCTTCTAATAGAAATCCTATGCTAGACGCACATGCTCACCCTAACACTATTGCTTAAAGGTCTGCACTGGCTCTGGGGAGATGGGAGAGGAGAGTGCCATATATCTGTAGAAATGACACGCTCGTTGTCCCTCTCTACCATACAACGCGGCACACCATTTTTGACTGCTGCGCTGTGTTCCATGATTTGTTGGATTTTCTTTTAAGTAACCCTAACAATCTACACTGCTCTCCTTTCCACTACCCCTAGTCCCCTCATTCTCTGCTATTAATATAATATATTCTAGCATGATAAATCAGCGTGAGTGTTGGGAAATTTGAAGTCCCCCCCCCTCAATTTTACTGAGCAAGTTACGCCCCTGCTGGTGAATTTCAGTGTCTTATTTCGTTCAGATTTTTTCCAACAATTATCACCCCGCCCCCCACCCTCCGGAGTCAGACAGATATACAAACAAATTCCTTATACTCTTTAGAATAAACAAAGTAATCGGCAAAAGCATTCTTGTTCATCATACATTTGGTTCATTTTAAAGAAAAAACTGATTTTTTAGCGGTTAGCTTTGAGCTAGGCTCCATTGCAGAAGAGGAATCCAAATCCTCAAGCCCCTTTTGCGCCGTAACTTGCCCTTCCGCTTATAGATGGCAACCTCCAAATTAGACATAGCTAATAGCCTGGCTAACCACTGTTGGAAAGATGGTGCTATAGGATCTAGCCATGCAGAGGCTATACACAATCTTAAGACCGCCATTGCGATAAAGATAAACTAGTTGCCGAAAACAAGGCTATCAGGGTCGTCGATCCCTAATAGAATTATTCCGCTAGTTAGCGTTATCTCCCTATGCAATACAATAGTCAAGAATTTCTCTATGTCTTGTTTTAATATTGTTAATCCAATGCAAGTAGCGAAAATATGAATAGAGTCAGCATTAGACATCATACATCTGGGACAACAGATTCCCTTGCCACTCCCCCATTTAGCTATTTTATCTGGGGTGTAGTATAAAAAAAAAACAGGTTTTGTAGAACTGTGCCTGAAGTTTGGTAGAGATGAGTATAGTTTGAGAAAGAAGATAGGCATAGTTAAATCCATCAGCAGATATCTCTAGCTTACCCTGCCACTTCTGTGAAATTTTCTCCAAATCATCCGAAAACATAGTGATAAGGGAAGAGTAGACTTCTCCTATAATGTGATTCCTGGCATGTATGATTGTTTCCACTATGGATATTTTTTCACCCAATGGCCTCCCCCCTAGTTTATGTGTAAGAAAATCCCTGATTTGTAGAAATTTAAAAAAATCCCGCCAATCCAAATGATACTCATTCTTCAGAGCTTCGAAAGATTTGATCCCGGATGGGCAGAAGAGGCATCCTAACCATCCTATTCCTGCCTTATTCCATCTGTTTATGCAATTGTCTCTAAAAATAGGGCCCGGAAGAGTTGGATTGTCCATTAGGGGGGTATAATGAGACACTTGCCCTAAACCTAACATTTTCCTCACTGCCTTCCAAACCTTAAACCCACTGTAAAAGGTTTTAAATTTTACCTTTTTGTGATAACTATCATGTAGGTGTCTCCATAGATACCCTCTGCTTTTGCTACCAAGAATTTATTGGAAAATAGACTGTGTATTATCCTCACACCTTGCTTCAACCCCCATATTTTGTAATAGCTTGCTGCTATAGAGTAGTACCGATGCCCAATAATAAGCTTTTAGATTAGGGAGAGCTAGGCCTCCTCTATCCTTAGGGAGAGTGAGAAAGTTGTAAGCACGCCGAGGTTGAGAATATGCCCAGATAAAACTAGAGTACATACGTTCTATAGACTTAAACCAGTGATTGTTGAATTCAAGACAGATTGCTCTAAACAAGTACAACATTTTCGGGAAATACACCATCTTCACTGCATTCACTCTTCCAATTATAGACAGATGAAGATTGTCTAATCGGCGTAGATCTTTTTGCATTGAGCCCATAATCGGTTTTAGGTTTATGTCGACCATATTATCAAGATTAGAGCAGATGGCAATTCCCAGGTATGTAGCTTTTTCCCCCACCCGAGGATCATCCATTCTGCTTTTTTTATTTAAAACAATCTGTGTCTTCCCACGGTTGAGTGCATAACCAGAAACTAAACCAAATTTACTAGCTTCGCTCTCAATAACAGACATTGCTGTAATAGGGTCGGCAGTGACAATGGCTATATCATCGACATATGCCAATGTTTTAGTTGGATATACTTGTAATACAATAGGTATTATTTCCCTATTCCTTTCCAGTCTTCGGATAAAGGGATCTATGTAGATTGCAAAAAGCAATGGTGAACATGGACAGCCCTGGCGTGTTCCTCGGGAGATTTTTAATTCTTTAGTTAAGGTTCCATTCACCAATACCACGGCTCTGGGATTAATATATAGTTTTTGTACTGCCTGTATAAATCCTTCCTTGATCCCAACCTTAGACATAGATCTCCACAGAAATTGCCAGGAGACCCTATCGAACGCCTTCTCGGCATCGAGGAGGATCAGTGCCATAGGGTCTCCCGCAACCTCCGTACCGTCAAATAGGGTAATCACTCTCTGAATGTGATTAATGGTTGACCGCCCTGAAATAAAACCATGTTGGCACTTAGCAACCACTTTGTGAATAATGGGGGCTACCCTATTAGCTAGAATTTTTGAAAATATTTTTGAGACTGCATTGATGAGGGTGATAGGGCGGTATGAGCCTAGCTGTTCTGGAGGTTTATTCTTTTTAGGGAAAATAACTATTTTTGCCCTAGACCAAGAGTTTGGGGGTTGGCCGCCTTTAAAAATATGTATGATTAGTTCTAATAGAAGATTTTTAATTTGCTCTAGAAACGTTACGTAAAATTCGGAAGGGATACCATCCAATCCGGTATCTTTCCCCTTCGGGAGATTTTTAGTGGTGATTAAGATTTCCTCTAGATTAGGTGTTTCCTCCAACATACTCTGATCTTCCTCAGCAAACTTATCATAATTGCCTCAGTCTAGGTATCTATCAACCTCGGATGAACCCCCCCTACCTTCTTCAGTGTACAAATCTCGGTAGAATCACCAAAAAGCTTCTCTAATAAATTCTGAATCGGATAGATTGCCCTCAACGGTGTCATATATTTCGCGTATCATATTAGATGTAGTTTCTTGTCGCATTCGTACGGCTAGCTGATGACCCACTTGTTCGTTAACATCATACACCATTTCTTTTCACACAATTGCTTTCCTGACAGCTTTGTCAGTAAAGATATTGGTGATTGCCGCTTTAGCGATTGCAACCTGACTTTGGATTTTAGTAATTTTTCCTGCCACTTTAATCCCGTTAGTTGCTCTTATCAGCTCTTCTTCGGCCAACCTAAGGTTTTCCTGTAAAACCCGCATACTTTCCCTCTCTAATTTATTAGCCCTCAACGAATACTGCAGTGTCTCTCCCCGAATCCCTGCCTTCAAAGTGTCCCAAACGATTTCAATTGAGGCACTGCCAATATTATCAGCTAGGAAGTTGGGGATCCATCCTCTGATATGGGAACAATAGTTAACATCTAGCAGCAAGGATCGTTCAAAAGTCCAGGGTGTTGGTTCTGTGTTTACAGGTGCCATTTCCAGGGTGCAAACTAGAGGGTTGTGGTCTGATAATATTCAGGGCAGCTTCTCTATTTGACAGTTTTGAGTGAGTTTGACGTTAATACATAATCTATTCTAACATGAGTAGAGTGTGGGTTAGAAAAAAAAGTATACCCTGGGTCGCTAGGATTGGATATTTGCCAGCCATCCACTAATCCACGTACATAACACATATTCTTCAAAGACTTAAATACTTTAGGTTTGCGGCCTTTATAAATCCAGTCATTTTTCAAGGACCAATCCGATGGGAGATTAATATTAAAGTCCCCACAGACTATTACGGGTAGAGACCAATGTGCAAGCTCATTAGAGATTTCGTCAAATACAACAGAGTCATCGCTATTACTCCCATATAGGGCACACAGTGTTAACTTCTGTCCTTTTCCATATTGGCATTCCGTAATAGCCCATCTGCCAAATTTATCCGTTTTGGAGTGATTAAAAACATACCCACTGCCCTTGGCTAAGATTGCAACCCCCCGAACCCGTGCCCCCTGTGATGTTGCACACACCAGCCTATACCCTACTGAATTTAAAATATGGCTCTGAGATCCCTCTATGTGAGTTTCTTGGAGGCACACAATATTCGCCCCCCAGGCTCATAATCCTATTGCTACTGATTGTCTTTTTTTAATGTCGTTTACTCCACAGATGTTTAGGGGTAATATTTTTAACACCCCCATAGTTTTAGGATAAGTGGACTATATATTGCACCTAGTTTGCCAAAAACCCGCTTATTGTTTTGCCTTTGCCTTTTAGTGTTGCCTAATGTACCTTCTCTCAATAGTTTTAACAACCTGTCTGACCCAGCCACTCCCCGCCACCCTCCCCTGCTCCCCTCCCCCACCCTCCACCATTCATGGAAGTTACCTGGCCGCCACGGGGCCAGGAGTTTGACGTCCATCATCCGATCCCCCGTGTACCCGCTGAGCACTCACCCCCCAGTGATAGAATCCATTAGAAGAGCTATGGTGAATATAAGACTAAATATATATATAAGTATGAATACCCCCTCCCAGCAGTACTAAT
This sequence comes from Triturus cristatus, assembly GCF_964204655.1. Lineage (NCBI taxonomy): Eukaryota > Metazoa > Chordata > Amphibia > Caudata > Salamandridae > Triturus > Triturus cristatus. The sequence continues at coordinate 291,129,675 of NC_140592.1, read as the reverse complement.
CAAGATACCAACATCTATGCATCCCTTAGCAGAACTAACACCGTAGCATTTAAGTTCATTGTTTGTGACCTGCAATATCCTCTAGATAGTTTTTAGCCTGTATCTCTGAAATGAAGCTTCTAGTAGTCCCTTGGTGGACAATTTTGAGCCTGGCCGGGTTCTGCAAGTATACCGTTGCCCCCAGCTTCTGAAAAGGGTCAAAGAGCTGTCGAAGTCTCCACCTGCGCTCCACCGTGGCGTGCGCAAAGTCGGGGCAGGTGAAAAAAGTTATTCCTTCAAATGAGTGTTTGTTTGTGGGTCTGGCCAGATCATAGCGAGCTTGTCGAAGCAAAAAGTTGTCAAAGAATAGCAGCATGGCCCTTGGATGTTGTTGAGTTGCCAGGGCGTGCTTGCTAGGGAATAAAGGAAACCTATGAGCTCTCTGGACTTCTTTGTCCCAATCCCAATCTTGTAATTCTGGAAATGCCCCTTTAAGGAATGTTATCATAAATCTCCTTGAATCATCCTTTTCGATACCTTCTGGAATTCCCAGAAAGCGAACATTATTGCGCTTCTGCCGGTTTTCCTGCTCCTCGGCCTTCCACATCAAGTCTTTGACAATTCCATCATGTTCTTCACTCTGTATTTTTAACATGGTGAAATCCTTTTCCAATTGTTCAGTTCTTATTTCAACTGAAGCCATGCGGTCAATAATTTCGGCACATGTCTTTCTTACTTTCCGGACAGCTCCCTGTAATTTTTTTGCAGCCACACGAGATCTGCGACTGTCAATTTTAGCTTCTGCTTGGAAGCTCTTGATGGAGTTGCAGGATATCAGTTAGCGCTAACTCTTTATTCTGTTCACAATGCTCAACCACTTTAATGTTCTCCGTAATCGTTTGGTTGCCAGAGGTTGAAACAGGTTTGGAAAATATAGTAAGAGGGGTATCTTCATAGTCCCAGTTCGAATCTGTTTCATCTTCTTTATCAGTGGATTCACAGTTTCTTTTAAGTTGGACTCGATTTTTTTTCCTTTTGCATTTTATTGAGAGATGTTTATGCTTTAGAGAGTCTGTTATTGAGCTGCTGTACCCCTTAGCTCCCTCCTCCCACTTGAAACCGAAATGCTTATATCGGATAATCCAGATTCCTCAGTGAGGGAGAAGAATTTATCCTGGATGTCCGGTGTTTTCAGGATGTATTCTTGTTGGCCATAGCTACTGGCTTGCCCCGAGATAAATGTATTCAGGAGTTCTACTAGGGGGTTTGTGCTGCAGTTTGCCTTGCTGCTGTTTCTGCGGGGAGAACCATTGTGTTGCGTCAATCTCCCTTCTATCTGTATTGATAGAGCTGTGACTGCGGTGGGTGCTACGCAATCTAAAGATTGTGGTTCATTTAAAGCTTCTGATGAGGCAGACTGTTGATTTTCTCTTTGCCCATTTTCGCTCAGCCACTGCACTGCCTCAATCCCTCCTGGGCATTTTGCAGTAAGATTCTCTGCCCTTGTTGCAATACCAAAACTTGTAGTAATTAAGGGTTGCAGATTTCCATCATCTTTAATCAAACGTGAGGGGATCCTTTGATGGTCACTGTTTTAATGAGTTCACTTTCATTAGTTTTCCTTACAGAACCATCCATCCTCTCCCCTTTTTCCCCTTTCTCTCCCCCACCTTTAGTTTTACCTCCCAGGGTGTCCGCTTTTTTCTGCCGGGTTGCAGCTGACACAGTGCTCACCTGTGAATTAGAGTTCTTCGCTTTGCCTCCACGCGCCCCCTTCCCTGTCATGCTCGCTTGTGTATCGCAAGCGTTGAGGAAAAGCTGCACTACAATAATACTGATCCGCCCAGGATCTCTATTGCAGTTATCGGGGGTAAGAATCCTTCAGCTTCTAGTGTGTAGACAGAGCGTGTAGCCGCTTCCAAGAACGTCTCTGTAGCTCCGTTTGTTCGGAGAGGTTGTTGGAGCTGAGCGGGACGCACGCAGGCCAGCGCGAATCCGGGATGCCGGAGCAGTACGAGCGTCCTCACAGCGGAGGAGATGCGAAGCTCTAATCTCGGAACGCCGGTAAAACTGACACACGGATGTCTGGAGGTTTTTTTACGGAGCATTCCTAACAATCTTTTTCCATCAGGGTGAGCTCTATCTCGTACTTTAATCCATACTCTTTGTTTCTCGAACCATGAGTAAATTAGTTTGCGGGGGAACGCTCAGCAGAGCATCACAGTGGTGCTGTCAGTCGGTCGCCATCTTCCCGGTCGGTCACCATCTTCCTGAACTGACATTTTCTCCTAACAATAACGTCACTTTAACCTTGATTTTTATATGTGAATATATATATATGTAGTTATAGTTTGATCAGTGTTTCCTTAGGAAATGCCTTTCTTATTTTGCTAATAGCATTCGGGCTGTTTGGGGAATGTTCATGAAACTTTCCAACAAAGTGTTCTCTTTTGCCTAGTTTGTCCATGGAAAATTTCGGAGAGCTCTGTCAAGTAGGAGCTAAGAAAAAGAGGGGTCTCAAAATGCAAAAAAAATCTCCATGCATTTTCTATAGACTTTTTAAGAAGCACTACTACAAAAACTACTTAATGGTATTACACCAGAGTTGTCAGGAAGCTAGATCTTGGTCCAGAAAGTGTGCTTTTTGTGATTTAGGGTCAATCCATTCAGTAGTTTTTGAGAAATTAAGGTTCAAAATATATAGATATTTTGATAGTACAGAATTTGGCATAAATATATGTAGAAGTGATATAGGTCTGTAAGACCCACATAGGGCGGGGTTGTTGCTGGGCTTTGGAATGACTGCTATGGATGCTTCCAGCATTGAGTCCGTAAAGAACCCGGTGTCGGCGAAATAACTAAAATGACGGGAAAGCAGAGGGGCAAGATCTTGGCAAAAAACGTTATAAAACTGCAGTGTAAAGTTGTCAGTCCCGGAGGACTTAATCGGCTTCAGACGGGCAATGGCCAAGATCACCTCCTCAATCCGGGTGGGTTTCTCCAGACTCTCAGAGTTGCGGGGCAGCAGAGGAGAGACCAGAGACTCCTCAAAATAGCTGGGAAGGCCAGCGGGTGGAGTGTCAGTGACTTTGCACAGTGTACTGTAAAAGTCGTGAAATGCAGCTGCAATTGGAGTGTCTCCGTGGACATCCATGCCTGTGATGTTGCGTAAGGTTTTAATAGTGTCCCACAGGGTTTTGACCCAAAGTCAGTGTGCTAGCATATGGTCGCAGAGATTACTTCCCAGGTAAAATGTATGCTTTAGCCGTATCATTGCATATACTGCCCTATTGAGTTTGAGATGCTACAGGAGCAGGCGTGTCTGTTATCAGCTGCTGAGATAGCGATGATTTCCCCCTGACTACCAGCTTCAGTACTTTCCATATTAAGGCTACTGATGTCTCCTTGGTTTCGTTATTTTGGAGGTAGTCGTATATCACCTCTGGTAAGGCCTCTATTGCAGCTTGAGATTGAAGGAGTCTGCCCCTGAGACTCCAATGAGATGGCCAATGCCGGCCTGCATACACCTGTAGGACCAAGGAGAGGGGTAGATGGTTAGACAAGAACTGGTGGTCAATGGAGACCTCCTGGACAATGGCTTGTACCTCAGGGGATGCCAAGAAATGATCGTTGCTGGTCTAGGTTTTGTGTGCCGCAGAGTAGAATGTGTAATCTCGAGTGTTGGAATGGAAAAGGCGCCAGATGTCCCCTAGTTCACAGTCAGCCACCCATTGAAGAACCTGAGTCGAGAACGCTCCGGGCCGAACACAGCATTGGCCAGAGCGATCTAAGTACATGTTCATGACTAGGTTCAGGTCCCCTCCCACCAGTACAGCAGCGTCTGTGGATTGTAGTACTAAGGAGAGAGCACTCTCAATAAACAAATCCTGCTGCTCGTTGTGTGTGTAGATGGACAGGAGGGTAAAGCGAAAATTGCCTAGCTCTAGCTGCAAAGCAATAATGCGCCCTATGATTTCAGTCACCTTAGTCAGGACTTCGCCCTTTAAACCATTTGGGAGTAAGATCCCCACTCCCCCCCCCCCTTTTTCGTAGGGTCTGAGGATCAATACCGGCATGGGAACCAGCGGGTTTTCATCCTATACTCATCTCTGGAGAGGAGATGGGTCTCTTGTAGGAGGCAAATGTCACTACCAGAGTGTTCAAGAAGGTTTGGGACAGTGGCGCGTTTATTGATGCCTCGGACATTGAGGCTTGTAACTTTAAGCTCCAGGAAATCTGAAGAAAAAGAGAGAGGGTAGGACTCTATCACACAGGTGTAATGCCATGGTGCAGTGGATGTAGGGCAGTATTGAAAGAGACTGAGCTGTCACCTGAGCTTGCAGGGAGTTATCAGTAGGCCATTTAGTGGGAAGGAGTGCCAACAAGCATAAACAACCCCAAATAACATTGTGAAAGGAACATAAACATTAACAAGTCTATTGACTATGGTTGGTCGCAAGGTGGACATAGGCCTGACAGACAGGAAGGGTGCGAGAGCCAGTAGGAGTAGTAATTCTGCAGGCCTCCACTGCCACAGACCAAATATGGGTAGACCCTGGTGTAAATCAAGATGAGGCGCACATTGTGCAGAAGTACTGGTCATGGAGGAGCTTTGCCAGTCCAGACACTAAACTGTCCAGTACCGCCTGACATTCTTGTGCGCGTTCTTTAGGGCCAGGGAGTGGGTGCTTCCTGTGTATAATAGCATTCTACTATTGAGGCTGGCGCGTGGGGGAGCTCTCTTCCTGGCTCCCACGCTGAAACCTCAAGGAGACCCTTCCCCGCTGCCTGAGTGGAACGCTGCTGAACATAAGTGTGAGAGTGCAGTGGGGAGTCAAGGCCCAGGGCAGCTGATAGGTTTCTCCCACGCTCCCTGTCTACGGGCCGCGGGAGCTCACCGTTATGTCCTGGTTTGGGTCGGGGGCCTCAAGACGTGCCAGAGGAGCCTAAGAGTGTTGGCACGCTCTCCCGGTGCTGATTGTGGGAGGAGGTGCACCGCATCCCCTCTGCCAGCCTCGCCACTCCAACTGTAGCGTCAGATGGCTGCCATCTTAAGAAAGTCGTGGGTGGCCTCAGGGCTTCCGCATCAGTGCACCCAAACCCCAGAGTTGGCAAAGGGCCCTGGGGGGTCCCTGGTGTCATGGCAGACGGGGAGAAAAGGTTGCACACCCAGAGCTTGAGCCAGGGTACCGCAATCTGCTGCTTGAGGTAAATTGGCCACACCCCTGACTAGCCAATTTAAAGAAGACTAGTGAATCCTGATTGGTTTGTGTAATCTGAACAATCTGTTTTGGCAGCCATTACAAGACTCAGAGACTAGGTCCCTGTGTGCTGAAAATGAATTAAACAAAAATAGTTAAATGGGCAGGGTGAGCACACCAAGACCCCACAGGGCATGTGGAGGGTCCCAATGGGACCCTTCTCTTTATTGGCTGGCCACAACATGGACAACATGCTGGGACATGGACACAATTGAAATGCATTGTAGTGAATGGCAGGTTTTGAGGGTCACAAAAGGAGCACGTATAAAGGGCAACAACACATGAAGTTACAATATAAATCATTTATTGGTGGTACCATACTAATTTTAGCAATTGCTGTGTTCTAAAGTGTTTTTACCCTGTAAAAAATGCTGACCTTCTGCTGGAATTTCATGAATCATGTTTTAGAGAAAACTGTTATCTCTCATGATTTTCTCATAAAGGTTATAAAAGGTGCTCAAGAAGCTAAAATGAGATTATATTTTTCATAAAATCACACTATATTTCTCAGCCACATAACAATAAAGCCGGACATTCTGGGTAAAATATGTATTTCTGTGTTCTATTACAGCATCCCAGAGTGTTCTAAACAGCAACTAGAGAGCTAACAGTCTTACTTATGACAAAAGTGTGGCAGTCCTAACGCCATCTTGAGTGAATGAAACTGGTAAAACTTAAAACATTTAATTTAGAAAGGGACAAAATTAGGAGGGGGGCTTTATTTTGTCATAGAAATTATGGTTAGTGTTGGAGAAAACAAAACTAGGGCATATTTTGAAATGAGTTCTCAAATATCTTCCTCTTCTATTTCATCAAAACATTCTGACATGCAGATTGGAACATGCACTTTCAGCACCAGCAGCAGACTGCCCATTAACTTTCTGTTGATCAGCAACTTTACCACAGTGTTCTAATGAGCAACTATAGTGTTAACGTTCAGAATTTAGGCCAAAAGTGTGGCAAACTGAAATCATACTCTACCGAGGATACCGCAGTGAGGGCCTCATGTAGGTGGCATGCACTTTACCGATTCTAAAATACCGAATCATACCGAATCGGTATTTAAGAATCGGTAAAGTGTATGTAGGTAAAAAATCGGTAAATGTTACCGATTCGGAGTGAGTCGGTAATTACCGAATCGGTATTTACCGATTCGGTAATGAGGCATACCTTCCCATTGATGGGAAGGTATGCCTCATTACCGAATCGGTAAATACCGATTCGGTAATGGGGGGAACACATGCAAGGGTGGCAGGGTGTCACATTGACACCCTGTTGCACCCCTGAAACGGCCTTGTGTGCACATGTGGCACACATACATGCCCTAAGGGCATGTATGTCTGCCACATTGCACACTTCTAGGCGCTCTGAAATGCATTTCCACATCCATTCTATATTTACCACCAACTATTAGTTGGTGGTAAATACCGACTCCAAACATCACCCACACACTCCCCCTACATCTCATTTCTGTATTCGGAATTTACCGAATCGGTAAAATTACCGATTCGGTAATTTTACCGATTCGGTAAATTACCGAATACAGAAATGAGCCCCCTATATGTCACAAGCCTAAATACCGGTCAATCGGCCGTTACCGACCGGTATTCGGCTACATACATGAGGCCCTTTGTGAGCAGTTATCAGTTTTTTAAAAAACCCAAATGCCAGTCTTTCGTTTTAGTAAATAAACTCATTTTCCATATGTCAGCTTATGATTTTTAGAAAATTCTCTACTTTCATTCCCAAATATAATTTCTGCAAATACACAAATTATCTCTTCAGATATCAACGTGTCATTCTGAATGCTCATTTTGTGTTCATATATATCTTTTGTACATTAGCAGTAAATCCATCTATGTCCCATATTGCCACCATGTTCAAAGGTACCCTATCATATGCCAGTCGTTGCCATCATGTGATCGTATACCCTATCATATGTCAGTTACTGGCATCATGTGCCTAGAGATTCTACATCATATGCCACTCAATGCCATCATGTGCCATTTACACCCCCATATGCTGGACAATGCAATAAGAAGCCTCAGCTATCCTGCATAAAACAGTCAAATCCATGAGGCCTTGTAGGCCAGCTATGCCGGACTGTGCTAAGGTGTGCCCCAGATATCTTCCACATTTAAACCAGTGCAAGAAGGTGTCCTAAAAATCACCCACATGCCAGTCAACGTCCAGATTTGTCCCAGATATCCTCAGATGACTGTCAATGCAATAATGTGTCCCAGGTTGCTCTCTATATGCCAGTCAGTTCCACAATGTGCCCCAGTATGCCCTCAGTGTGCTGCCTGGTGTAAAGCACTCAAGTGCCTCTTTGGGGGTAGTAAGCGCTATATAAATGCAATCACAATACAATATATAATTAGTGTCATGAAAGTGCCAAAGTAATGCTCAACATAAGGATCAGTGCCATGATACACCAAGAACCCCACCCCATTTGCAATAAATATCAGCCCTGCTAGTGTGTAGAATGACTCCCTGTTTACCTTGATGTGCCAAATGCACTTCAGTCTCACAGTCGATGTCACACTGTGCCACAGCGACACCATTCTAGTCAATGTCATTTTTTTGCTCCCAGCATGAAGGTCTCATCGGTTTCCGAAGGCCTCATCAATTTGGAGAGGTAGGAGGATGTGTAACTGTGAATTCGTTATTTACGAGGTAATGGGAAGTCGAATGTGAATCTACATTAATGTAGCGCCTCTAGCTCTACAACACAGATTACAGATTTCAGGAGCTAAAGCCGATTAGAAGGCATTTTGACATCACCTTGGGCTGGATCTGAAAGCAGCACGGTGTTTAAAAAAAACATGCTATTCAAAATTCATCTGCGTATCATCAATGTGCACATAGAATACAAACAGAAAGATCCAGTCGGATGTCGCAGGACTTCCATTTTTTGCTGGAACCAAAGTGCAACAAGCATTGGCATAGCCAATAGGTTTCGCCTTTGGGACCTTATAAGTGTTTAGCCATGCAGCATATTATCCTGGACTTTGGGCAATACAAGCGCCAAAACATGTAATATATATTAATATGCCAAAAAGCGTCACGGGGAGACCTACGGGCTTTGCCAACGGGAGACGGGTGCAGAGAAAATAAAAGGAAGAAAGTGTTTTTTTCATGATTCCTACCATATGCCTTGCCTGTCTGCATCTCTTATCTTCTGCCTGGGACCCAAGGGAGTGGTCAGAGACCAGCAGATACTAAGAGACAGGTTGAGGGGAAGTTCCCATTTGCCTCAGCTTTTCGAGCACAATCGTCGGTTTCACTTCCTTCTATTTTACAGACCTGTGCCTGTTTTGTTCTTCATGCTGTGCAATGTGCATTGATTTTGCCCTTTTATTATAGTAAAATAACTCCACCCAATGCAACACAGTAATGCACTTATATTAATTTCACTCCATAGATTCCCTATTAACATAACCGGGAGAACTAGGTACATTAAACATAAACTGGAGGATACCAGAGCATCAGTTTAGTGTTCACAAAGTGTTACTGAAACACTGTGCCACGCATGGTAAAGCATTAACTCAAAGCATTTTGTGAAGCTCAGTTTGGTCAGTGATGAGTCTGGAAAACATTAACAATGTGCACTCAAGTTTAAAATGCCTGAAATATGCTAATTCAATCTCATGCTCGCGTTATCTGCACATTCACGTCCACCATATTCCGTAAGGATCATTTTGACTGTGGTATTGACAACAAAGCAGTGTATGGAGGGCGTATCTAAAGCTCATCTGTGGAAGAATGTGCTCTACGAAAATGCCTCTATGGTAAGCAAAGTCTCCTTGTGTGAGCAATCCCCTGCTGTCTGCGGACAGGGGGCCTTATCTACAAGAAAGTGACTCAGCGCGGCACCGCAAGCCATTTGTCTGCATTGCACGGAGTCACTTTTAAAGTACAGGGATGAAATATATTTAAATAATATGTTGCATCCCTGTGCTTTCCCCTGCACAGCCGCACAATTTGGCTGCCATACACCAACACAGGCACCCTTGCACCATGGTGCAAGTGTGTCTGCATTTCAGGGGAGATTATTTTTGTTCAGGAAGAGACATCTTCCTGCACAAAAAACAATCACAAGAGGTGATTTCCTCTTTCTATGTGTGCTGCAGAAAGAGTGAAATGCGAGGAGAAATGGAAGTATTTCTCCCCATTGCGCCTCCCTCCGCCTGGGGAGGCATAGCATTCTGACATATTACCAGCATTATGAAAAGTTGTAAATCAGGGAATGCGGCAGAAGCCATGGATGTTAGTGAGAACACCCACAGCAACACCCATGGCACCCCCCTTTCATGCAAAGTGCTGCGTGGAAAGGGGCAGTATTGACAAGGACACGAAAAGGCTTTACGTGTCCTTGTAGATATGGGGCAGCAAAATGGGCTGCAGGTGCGCCACAAAACGTTACGTACTGGCGGCGCAAGAGACATATACCAAGATCTCAAGACTTCACACTAGTGAGCTAACAAGCATGTGCTTTGGGCTCAAACACCAGTAATTGCATATAATGAACCTTTTCTACATGTAACACATCTCTGCCTCTTTACCGTGTTGGTCAATCAGGTCATTAAGACCCAGACAGGGGGTAACATCGTACATGGCAAACACTGAAAAAATTAGATGACGGACGTCTTTGACACTGCTGCTACACCACTGCTTATAATAATCAGATAATGAAGGGGTGGCATGAAATTAGCCTATGGGGTGCCACAGGGAGCCTAGAGCCATTTTGTTTAGTGGTGTCCATAGAAATAAGGAGGAAACAGTATGGCTATGGATTGTCTCCCGGGGGATAATCTCCCCTTCATCAAACAATTAATGGAAATCATCTCTGGCAATGTCGACTCCATAATGTCCCAAATCTTCCTCGGTGATTTCAACCTTCACTGGTCTAACCCCAATGACCAAGCTGTAACATGCCTTAAATCATTCTTAAGTGATCACGAGTTGATTCAACACTGTGACTGGCCAACCCATAATAAAGGAGAAATTCTGGACCTCATCATCACCAAAGGACACACCATCACACTGGATACCAATACTCCTTGCGATTGGTCCGACCATCACAGCATCTTCTTTTATATTAACAGGGAGGTGTCTCTGAGGAAGGCTCAACCAACAAAATCGAAGATCTGGAAAAGGGACCTCAGATGTGTCAATACAGATGAACTAGCAACACACTGTAAATATGCCCTCTCCTCCCAAGCTGATATGTCTGAGGTTCATGTAATCACTGACTTTTACAACTCTACTATCTCTAGCATCATGAGGGCAGATTTACGTTTCCTGGCGCATCCCTGCAAATCAGCAGGGATGCGCCAGGAAACTTGCGACACGCATCTCAATCCTTGCGCCACCACGGATGCGCCGCATTTACAATGCGGCGCATCATGGCGCAAGGAAATGCAGATGCGTGTCGCATCGGCTGCCCTAAGGTTGGCGCAGTGCTGGAGTTGTGTCGCGGGCGCGCCGCAACTCCAGCACTGTGCCAACCCTGCCTATATCTAACATGGTGCGTCAAACCTTACGCCTGCTTCAAGCAGGCGCAGTGTTTTGACGCAGGGGGGTCGGAAAAGTGACTGAGTGAAATCTTGTAGATTTCACTCAGCCACTTTTCTGAGGCGTTCCTGCGCCGAAACGCCCCGCATGTGCCAAAACGCCCACATGAAACCTGACGCAGGTTTCATGTGGCGCAGGGCTTTACACAACGTGACGCATCTCCCTAGATGCGTCACGTTGTAAATACCCCATAGCATGGCGCTGGCTTTACGCTGCCGCTGCGTCTCAGAAGTGACGCAACGGCGGCGCAAAAGTGCCGTACGGGGATGGTAAATCTGCTCCATGGATTCCATTGCACCAGTCCAACAAAAAAATGCCTCAACAAAAATATCTAAACCGTGGTTCATCGACAACTTAAACTCGGAACGCCGCAACCTTAGGGCAATTGAAGATCTTGGAGATCCAAACCATCCTTGGATCAGCTAAAAATCCTTAAAGCGGTTAGGAGTTCCTATAACGAACAAATCAAGAGCGCTAAGGCCGACTACTTCAGATCCCAACTTAATCAAGCCGTTACTCGCCCCAAGAAACTTTTTGAACTGGTTAAACAGCAAGCGGTGGAAGCTCCAAACCACTCTGACTCTGGAGTCATTCCACCCTCATGCGAAGAACTGGCTGCTTTCTTTACTGAGAAATCAAGACTCATCAATATTGAACGTGTTTCTAAGAAGGCTCCATTGCCATCCTATGGGTCTGCGCCCCTCCGGCCCTCTTAGAGAAGCTCAAACCATTCAGCCTGAGCACCAAGAACAATGCCTCATGGGGCACCTTTACTCCCCTCAGTGAAAGAGACATTAACAAGATTCTTCAGAGTATCAACCCATCTAATCACTTCAGCAACCTGTTGCCACCTTCCATCTTCAAAGAAATCAAAGGTTTCGTCATCCCAATCTGGACAAAGATTGCCAACGCGTCACAGTCACAAGGCACGATCCCAGATTGCCTAAAAGCAGCTCAGTTATCACCTATACTAAAAAAAACGAACACTGATAGTGCTGACCTTAACAACTTCTGCCCTATCTCTAACATCCCTGCTCTAGCCAAACTCCTAGAAAAATGCGTCCAATCACAACTCTGTGCTCACATCGAGAATTTCCAACTCCTGGACCAACATCAATCTGGCTTTCAGAGTGAGCACAGCACTGAATCGGCTCTCACTCACGTTATGGATGACATTTTAAAAATACTCGACCAAAATTAATCTTGCCTCCTAACCCTCCTTGACCTTTCCTCTGCGTTTGACACTGTGAATCACAACAACTTCCTATTCATTTTGAAGAACAGGATGGGCCTCTCTGGTCAGGTGTTGCAATGGTTCTCGTCCTTCCTCCACCACAGATCCCAAAGAGTCAAGGCGAACCACTCTCTCTCCCAGCCCTCTCCAGTATCCATGGGAGTCCCCAAGGATCCACCCTATCTCCTATACTCTTCAACTTGTTTGTGGAACCATTAGCTAATGTACTGAATTCCTTGAACATTCTCTTCCATATGTAAGCGGATGATACACAACTTTATCTGAGAATCTCCTCCCCGAATAACCTCATATCACTCAACACTACTCTAACGACTACTCAAAACTGGTTAACCGAGAACCACCTCCTGCTCAACACCTCTAAAACAGAAATCCTCCTCATATTCCCCCCAAATCACATCCCCAAGTTAGACCTTTGGATGAACCACCTCACTGCCTTCAAATGCTCCCCCTTCATTATTGACTCAGCCAAATCCTAGGGAATCACCCTGGACAAGCATCTGAACATGACAAATCATATTATCAATGTATGCAAGGGAGCTAATCACCTGACGAGGACACCTATCTATCGACACACCTGATCGTAATCTCTATCCGCAGCGTCTTGATGCCCATGGGCTAAATTCGCGCTTTATAAGGCTTATATTCATTCATTCATTCATTGATGAGGTTACTAAGGAATCTCAACCATTCCTTCCACAAGCTGACTTCAAGCAGGTGGTCCAATCCCTTTTTTTGCCGAGGCTAGACTATGGCAGTGCTGCACTCTGTGGTCTCCCCAAATATACCTTGGCCCCACTAAGGGCTTCATTGAACGCTGCTGCCAGATTGGTTATTATGGGCACCAAAAGAAATGAGCACATATCCCTAGTCCTAAAATCTCTTAAGTGGTTGTCCTACGAAGCACGAATACAGATAAAGATTGCCTGCCTGTCTCACAAAGCCCTCCATTTCAAAACCCCCAGTTATCTAGCGCAAAAACTAGAATTATCCGGTGGTGGTAGACCTTCAAGAAGTGCTAACTCTTTCCTCCTGAAACCACAGATCTTTCGCAAAAAGAGAACGTGTCACCGAGCTTTCTCCGGCTCTGCCCCGAAGATCTGGAGCTCTCTCCCACCGGAAGTATGCAGAATCTCCTCCACGTTTGCTTTCAAATTGGAAGCTAAAAGATTCCTTATGAACAAGTTCTTTCCTTTAAATGAGTTTGGATTGTCTGCTCCAAGGTATTGGACTTACAACTTTAAGACCTGCGCTGGGTGCTACTCTTCTTTAACTTATCATTTGATCCCCTCCTAGTGCGCTATGTACCAGTTATTGTATTATTCTCTATTGGCCCCTTTTGTTTCGTAATGGTTCTGTTTGGTATTCTTATTTGATGCCGGTACTGCATTTATGACCTTCCTTTCCTCCAACTGTAAAGCGCTCTGATATCCTTCGGGATCATGTTCGCGCTATATAAAACTTTATAAATAAATAAATGTGCAACTGGCACCTGAAGCGACATTTGTGTGATGCTTCAGGAACAGTGAGACACAAACTAGAAGTAATAATAGTGCAATCAAAACATTTTAATGGCTTGAAGTGTGTAACAAAGTACTGCTTTGTTTTTGTCATTTATTTATAGTGTGTAGAAAATAAATAAGACTTTTAAATATGAAAGGACAGGCAGTGGGCACTCCTTCCCCTACTCATCACACCCGCAAGCACTGTCATGCCAATTCTTACTCTCTCTAACAAGTGATCCCATCCAGCCCCTATTCTCCCGCCTCTTTCTACTTTTCACCTCACTCCTTCTTCCCGGCCCCTGCACCTGGGATATCCTACTGTACCCTCCCCTGCGTCAATCTCACCCTCTCCTAACAGCATTCTTCCCCCTCAACCTGAAGTGGCTTATTCCTACATCCGTGTGTATATACAATAGGGCTAATGAAAAACTTTTTCAATGCCTGGAGGGTAGAGAGGATTCTGGGTCAGAGTAATTCCTCCCACGTTTAATCAATTAACCACAAATAAATTACTCTAACTGATCATCCAGTGGTCGGTAAAGGTGCACTATGATGGGAGGATGTGGAGAATATAGTGAGGGGATATATAACTTCACCAAGAGGTGAGCAAGGAAACACTTCCTTTTTGTTTAGTTACCCTCACACACCCTAGTGGTGTCATGCTTCATCATCGGGTCACCCGGACGCCTATAAGTCGGGGTGGGCTCGACCACAATGTTGGGAGCTCTTTGAAGTAGTTAAAGACCAGGGGGGCTGAAAGATTAAAAAACCTCAGACAGATCCCAAGTTTCCTTTATTCTTGGGTATGTCTGGGTTAATAAAATACTTTAAAAATGGGTCTCGTGGGAGTATTATGGTCCTAAGACCCTGGTGCCAACATGTTTCAGTCCGTATGTGGCCGTAAAGGTCCTGGACTTTCTTGAGGGCAAAGTAGGCCTCCCTGGCGGGGCAAGAGAGGGAATTTCCTATCCTGTCCATGAATCAAGGGCAGAGTAGCTGCTCCTTGTATGTGTGACAGATAATCATACGTAGGACTCCATCTGTAAAGAGAACAAAAAACAAAAAACAACTTCATACAATTGTATGAATACATAGTGGTAGTTCCAATATAATGTGTCCCATATACGTGCTTTGGAAAAAGACCGAGACCACATGTGCCAAGTGAGTCTATGACATAGTGGTGTTCTACTCTTTCCAAACATGTGCCACTCGTATCCGTATCTGTACATAATATTACTACGTGACAGATATATTGTGTGGTGGCGATTTTGCTCGCATACTGACAATAGGTTCATGCCAGTTGGTGCGTATTATCAAAGTAAAAGTCTCTGTATCTCCCTCTCATTCATCACTCATTCCGTATCCATAGTGAAAATTAAATGTAGCCATGTGCGATTGCCATTATCACACTTTGTTGAAGTATACACAGTACACATAAACATATGTTCTTACCCAAATTTCGGAGAGTTCTCGTATCTCAGGGGACCGCGAGGCTTGTAGGGGTAGCTCTGTAGTCAGACCCTATAGTTAGACCGGTAACCGGAGAATTTGTACTTCCGCATCGCGCGCGAAAACGTTTGTTGATTCTCCATGACGCTTAACGTGTGACGTCATGGCGTCATGCACGTTATTGTAGGATCATGGGAAATGTAGTATGCACCGTAGTTAACGGTAGTTCTTGTAAAATCGTGATGCGCTTGAAAATAGTAAATGCATGTCAAGAGATATTTAAAACAACGATCCCTGCCTCCGTTTGTATGCGATCCTAGAGTAATATATAGGGGGAAAGTTAGAGTCAGAACACTGAGAGATCATTCGTCATGTTTTAAAACTACAGAGGGATACAATGATGTATCCATTAATAGTTCCCAGCGTGAGAGGTCAATGCGCTGATGAGATGTAGCGTGGGACCCTACGACGTACTTGGAATTGTGGATCATGGTACGTACCGTGAAAAATGGTAAACCAGTGAAAGGGTTGAATGTAAGGTTGTTTTAAACAGACAACAAACTGTGTAGGGACCATATCTGATGCAAACGATGTTTAGCAAGAGAGGGTGCTAATGTGTGGATACACATATCAAGTACAGTGTGTATCGATAGCATAACAAGGGACTATATTCTTTAGCGGACCAGATAAGTTGCAGGTGTAAAAGCAACAGTTATATACACTGTCAAAGAAATTGGTGTCATTATCCGCTGCATAGTTGTCATAAGTAAGCCTAGATTGATGAAGGGACGGGTCAATAGTTTACCTATTTAGTTGACTCCAGGGTATGTAGTCATTGAGGCCCCTCTCATAGGTCTTCAAACCATATACCCAATGCTGCTCTCGTTCAAGGAGTTTGCACTGTAGGTTACCAGTGCTTTTGACCTTCTCTATTACAGTCCATTTGATTTCTGTGTCCTTGTGCATTTTCTCTTTATAATGTGTTGTGAGCTTAGTCGCTGTCACCGCGCGTCGTATCGTGCTTCTATGTTCGCTGATGCGAACTTTCACTTTACGACTGGTGATTCCAATATACATCAGATTACACGGGCATTTGATCAGGTAGACCACTAATTCAGAGTTGCAGAGTTGCAGAGTTCCTACATCCCTCACTCCCTCTTTTCCTCTCGTACCACAGGGCCTGACTCTATGACTGACCTGTCCTTCTCTATGCAGAATTCAACAGCCGGAACAATGTTCGGACTCCCTATCCCGGTCTCACCCCTCCTCCGCACAGCAGACCTCCTTCCCCTGTCAACTCGGAACTCACCTCATCCCCCCCTCCTTTGCAACTGATTTCCCCCTCAATCTTATAGCTCAGACGCTAACGAACCAGTGGCGCAACACAGGCCCCCGCATCCCCCGCGGTGCGGGGGGGCCCCAAACCTCCAGGGGGCCCCCTCAGCAAAGAACTCTGGTCGGAGAGCTCCCGATTTAGTTCGGAGGGGGCCCCTCCACGTACCTTGCTGGGGGGACCCCTCAAGTTTCGTTACGCCACTGTAACAAACATAGAATGCAACATCTCAACTATGAGGACTGAACTTACACGACCCAGAGAGGATTAAAACGCCCTCAACTCCAAGACCCCCCAATCAAACTGATTCCTTTTGTTCTTGCTTCTGAAACATCGCTCATCACAACCGATGGAGAACCACACCACTTCGCAGTCGAGCACATAGGGCACGCCGTGCTGTGAGCTAACTCTCTACCTCCGACCTAATTGACCTATGCAACTCCTACCTTCCTAAACCTTTGATTACTGATCATCCCCTCCCTTACGCCAACATTCCTGTGATTGTGTGCACTGACAGAACCCTTTCCTCTCCCGTCTCCCCCAGACCCCCAGCTCAACTTACCATAGTCCACTTTTGTAAACCTACCAAAGACAACCCAAATCCCCTTTCCTGCATGCTTGTTATCTGCCAATCAGAAATTTCAGAAACCATCCTCAGCGAGGATATTGACATCGCCTTCCTTACTGAAACCTGGCTTAATGACCACTCAACGGCTATTCTTGACCTACTCATGGCCCCCGCGCCCGGTTACTCCATCATCAGGAAAGACAGATCCAACAGAAAAGGGGGTGGTCTAGCTATAGTCTATAAAAATGAACTTCAGCTCACCCTTCTAAAAAAAACGGACCACCTAACCTTTGAATACCTTGGTGCTGAACTCACTGTGTAGAGCTCTTCCCCGATTCGACTACATAATATTTACCACCCTCCTGCTGAACCTCTTCTCTTTGCTAATGAATTACCCAACTTTCTTACACAATCCTCACTTTCTGACTTGAAAAATCTCTTCTTAGGTGATTTTAATATTCACTGGAATAATATGGAGGATCCCACAGTCATGCATCTCATCAACCTTCTTGAGATGTATGACCTTAAGCAACTATGTCACATTCCAACCCACACCAAAGGGGCCACACTCAACTCCATCATTTCCAACATTGACTTGGCCTCCCTTTCCAACATCATCCCCATCAACTGGTCTGACCATCACCCCATTTTGTTTAAGATCATAGCTAGTGCCCTACCCCCCTACAAAAAATATCAAAACCATGAAATGGACCAGAAACCTTAAACAAATCCCCCCCGGGGAACTTGAGTCTAAACTCAAAGCTCAACTTCTTCTCACCCCTCTCAACCATAATGCAAATGAGCTCACTGAACATTTCAAAAAGAATGCTAAGGATGTCCTGGACCAATTATCCCCTCTTAAACTGAAACAACAAAGAAAATTTCCATCCAAATTCTGGTTCAATCCAGATCTCAACAACAAAAGACGATCACTTAGACTGGCTGAAAGAACATGGAGACAACACCCCTCTCCTTCCCATCTCACCCTCCTCAGATCTGCGAGAGCAACTTACAAGAAACACATTTTCACATTGTCAGGATATCGAAATAAGGAAAGGGGAGAGGAGGATATGGCTAGGTTCGTCTTCCTAGGTACTAATAACGCAAAAAAAAAGATCCGACATCAGGGATCAGAGAATCTAGCTAGCTGGGAAGGGAGGGGTCTACTTAGTGAGTAAGACGCACCTCAAATAGAGAAAAGAAAATACTTTTCTTGAGTCCCCTCACTCACCAAAGGTTTTCCCTAGGTGACATGCTTCATCATTGGGGCCATCCCAAACATTTACTGCTTGGGGCGTGCTGCGACTTGCGACAGTTACGTAGGAGCACTATTTAGTGAAGACTATGTGTATTGCAGTGAGAGGGGAGTGGTGTGGGTTTAAATTAAAAATTACCTAGCTAGTGAGCCTAAATGAGTTTATTCATGCTCCTAGTTGGTAAAGGATAAAAAGGGGGGTTAATAAAAGGGAGGAATTAGGTAATAATGTGCTAATAGTCCCTAATATTGAAAGCCAACATATTTTGAGGTTATACCCTAAACCTCTTCTTTAGGACCGCATGGGGACCAGCCCCATGTGTACCACTCCGTGCAAAGACCTATAATAAGGTGATTAAGTAAAAAGGAAAAATAAACGCGCACATTAGTGTCAGCGTAAATCAATTACATACGGTTAGATTGAACACGTAGTATTTAGTAGTTAATCAAAATTTGCCTCATGGTCTGCCGGGGTGGAGGAGCCTAAATAACCTTGACTCGGCTTGCCTCCGTCAAATTGACCTATTGGATCCCATCGGCGGACCGCATCATTGTCAGGAAACAAACATATTCTGCCCCCCCCCCCCATAGCTGACGGCTTCAACAAAGAGATGCAAGGAAATTGCTAACTTCTTCTCGGCCAAAATCACCAAAATAGATCAATCCTTCCATCTAACTCAGGCCCCGCCATACCCCTAATTTTCCATAGAAGTTGCCATAGACTTACCTCCCTTTTCGATTCCACCCCAACCACCTAATCCTCCCTCTCACCTACCCATTCCAACTTCTCCTGATGACTTTCTTTTCAACTTAAAGCTGAAAAATAATGCCTCCTGGCACAATTTCCATCGTATAACTGAAGCCAAAGTTGCGATAAATTTATCAGCCCATTCACAAGCTGGTGCTAACAGCCCACAGCACCAGTTTACCCGTGATAGCAGCCGCAAAAAACATCGCCACAGATGACCACAGCAACTATCACTGATGAGATGCAGAGTAGGTGTTCCCGTGCAAAAAGGCGTGACAACACCACTCCACAACATTCTCAATGACCAGCCACATCGGCGATAAGATCACAAAACATGCGATAATGCGCGTTAGCAGTAGGAAATTAACACCTGCTCTGATCTGGTGCAAAGTCGGCCAACAACCGTCAACAGACAAGGGAGCACAGCACAGAGCTAAACAAGAAGAACAACAGATGCACCCGGGCAACTGAGCATGCAGCCTGGAGCCCCAATAGGGCAACAAAACCCACCGCCACCACCCCCAGAACCCCCGGACCCCCGCCCGGACCAACACTGAGGCAGCGCAGACAAAGACCACGACCTGCTGAAAACGCACCAACCTCACAGACCCAACACCTGAGAATTGCCCACCACAGGCTCAAAAGGACAACCATCCTACGCATCCTGACCACCATTACCCACAGACCTACGGTACCAACACAGCAGACAGCCAACATTCCTCCGCAGACAAAGCTGCTGGCTGTGCCGCACCTGTTGGCCTCTGGGACCTGCCAACCAACAACCGCCAGAGCCCGAGGAGTCAAACAGCCAGCCACAACCAAGCCCCCCCCCAACTGTCTTGGATGCCATCATCAGCTTGGTACCACACTACCTATCCTTCCCTCACACTGCGCACGAACAGCTGTAGACCAAGCAAGGCGACAAAGCCATAGCTGGATTCCCTCACGTGTCATGAGGCAATTGAATGCACACATGTCCTACTTGTGCCCCCTGGTGACACTGCACACAATATCAGCAACCAAAAGCACACGCATACCATCACTGTGCAGGCAATAGTGGACCACCTGGGAATCTCCACCAACCTCGACGCCAACCACCCATTCCGAGTGCATGAGTCCTACATCTTCTGATAGCCCATCATCACCCGGTGCTTCCAGGCTGGCACCTCCGTAAATGCGCTGCTTGTTGGCAAGTACCAAATGAACACACCACACACCTCAACTCCACAACCATGCAACTCACAACACTGGGAATGCACATGTCACAAACTCACATACAACATGCCAAACAACATGCCCACCCATCAGACACAACAGCACAATTCACTCTGGCAACCTGGGACAGCCATGAACATAAGCCATCAACTGCATGGCACCTCAGCCACACAATAGCTGATTGTGGGAAGAGGTGGGGACCAGGCATGTGCGAAGGAGGCAACTGACCGATCAATCAATCAATCAAAGTACTTGTAAAGCGCGCTACTTACCCGTGAGGGTCTCAAGGTGCTGAGGGGGGTTAGGGGGGGTGTGCCGTTAATGCTCGAATAGCCAGGTCTTGAGGAGTCTTCTGAAGGTGAGTAGGTCTTGGGTCTGCCATAGGTGGGTAGGAAGGGTGGTCCAAGTCTTGGTGGCGAGGTAGGAGAAGGATCTGCCACCGGAGGTCGTTCGTTGGATGTGGGGGACAGCGGCGAGGGCGAGGTTGGCGGAGCGGAGCTGGCGGGTGGGGGTGTAGAAGCTGAGTCTGCTGTTCAGGTAGGCTGGTCTGGCGTTGTGGAGTGCTTTGTGTGCGTGGGTGAGGAGCTTGAAGGTGATCCTTTGTCGACGGGAGCCAGTGTAGGTCTCTCAGGTGGGGGGTGATGTGGCTGCGGCGGGGGACGTTGACGATCAGTTGGGCGGAGGCGTTTTGGATGCATTGTAGTCATCGTAGGAGTTTGGCTGGGATTCCTGCGTAGAGTGCGTAGCCGTAGTCCAGTCTGCTGCTGATGAGGGCCTATGTCACCGTTCTTCTTGTTTCGGTCGGGATCCATTTGTAGATCCTGCAGGGAGCATGCGGAGGGTGTTGTAGCAGGAGGATCAGACGGCGTTGACCTGTTTGGACAAGGAGAGGGAGGAGTCGAGGATGAATCCTAGGTTGGGTGCATGGTCGGTGGGTGTCGGTGCTGTTCCCAGTGTGGTCGGCCACCCGGAGTCGTCCCAGGCTGAAGGGGTGGGTCCGAGGATGAGGACCTCCGTCTTGTCCGAGTTCAGCTTCAGACGGCTGCTCCTCATCCAGTCGGCAACGGCCTTCATTCCCTCGTGGAGGTTGCTTTTGGCGGTGTGTGGGTCCTTGGTGAGGGAGAGGATGAGCTGGGTGTCGTCGGCATAGGAGATGATGTTGAGGTCGTGGTGGCAGGCTACTCGTGCGAGGGGGGCCATGTAGACATTGAACAGTGTCGGGCTGAGGGATGAGCCCTGGGGGACACCGCAGATGATGTCGGTGGCTTTGGATCAGAAGGGTGGGAGGCGGATGCTCTGGGTTCTGCCGGAGAGGAAGGACAATGTACACAATGCTAAGTGTGGCGTAGAAACAATGGCCAGACTGCAGTATGCAGACCACACACATATCCATGTTGACATACACTGCTGGTGTATAGAGTGCAGTGGACAGTGGTTGGAACCATGTGTGAGAAGTTGGCCTGGTATATGATGTTCACTAGTTAAAGTGACCACCTTGTACCATGCCAAGCAACCCTTATGGTGTGGTTGTAAGTCAACCTTTTCGGACTAGCTGCCCTAGTGGTAGCGTAGGCTAAGCAGTCTTTGAGGCTAAACTCGTTAAAGCGTGTGAAGCAGGCTGTTTTACCAAAGGTACCAGGCGATGTTGGGTGCAAACAGGAGGAAAGGTACAGCTTGTCTCTGCAGCCACGTGGTCCCTGAAGGTTGACGACATCCAGGAGTCGGGTCACGAGCTGTACCACACAGGCTCTCGCGGTTGGCGGTGTCGGCGACTTGATTGAAGCAAACAAGCCTTGGCAACAGCAATTGTTGTGGAAAACGAAATAAGCTGATGGCTCTGACCAGCAAGGTTAGAGGGACTGCTCCTTTGGAGGGGAGCAAGGGCCAGTCTGGAGCAACCAGACCAGTGGTGTAGTTCTTGAAGTTCGTCGCCAAGATGGCCACTAGCCAACGGGCCAGCAACCGGTTAGGCGCATCGAGTGGGAAAATGCAGAGGGGCCCCACGCAGATCGTGGAGATGCTGGAGAGCTCACCTTTGGTGCAGATGCTGCTTGGGTGTTGGGCTTCTCAGGACCCAAAGCACAACTTGGAGGAAGCCTCGGTTGTCGCGCTTGCAGCTTGTCGTGGTCTTTTCAAGATGGCTGGCTCCACGTGTCTCGGTCCCTCCACGGGTTCCTTCTTTTCAGGGACTGTGGATCGGGCGGTGAGTGGTCTGGAGGTCCAGGTCTTGTCAGTCTCTGGGCTCGGGCTCCGGCGGGAGGCGGCGGCAAAGCAGACGTTGATTCGCTGGATGGTGCTTGCGTTAGCAAGGTGGTCACTCCCTGACCACAGGGGAGATTTCCTTCAGTCCTCTGTGCGGCAGAGCGTCGAAGTTCCCGTCTTCTTCTTGTAGCTAAGTTGATTCCAGGATGTCTGAAGTCTTAGGACACAGCTCCTACCTTTAAGCGGATTCTAGGGGCCGGACTACCTGCTAGGTCCCTCCCTAAGGGTGGGACCAGGAAGGGGGGTGGTTACACCCCCAATCCTTTGTCCAGCTCGCCCCAGGTCCGGGGCTGGTGTGCCCCAGGACCGGATTGAACTGGCACCGAGGCTCCTTGTGAGCCTCAGGCATGTCTGGTTTCTTTCAACACACAAACTCCTGTCTGGGGTGGTGCTCGCACCTCCCCTGGCAGGAAACCCTTTGTCCACGTCTCCCAAGCTGGAAGGACTCCCAGCAGCAGGAGGGCAGACTTGTGTCCGTGGTGGCAGCATCCATTTTGTGGAGCTGAGGCTATGTCTGATTTTACCCAGGTTTCAGGTACTGTACATGTCGTGTCCCTCTAGAAGGGTGGAATGCTAACCCCGTCACCAGAATTGGCGAGGGGTTAGTATTCCAATTCGTATGACACCTTACTCGACATGTTTTGATAAAGCCAAACCAAAGATAGCATTTAACCGCGAGGTTCATAATGCACCTAAGAGTATATGGTATGACGATATCTGGAAACAGTAGAAGGAAGTTGTTCCGTCCACTGCAGACAGGCTCAGCTCATGCCAGAGCACCATCTCACATGGAACCAAGCACTCTGCCTTCAGGATTGTTAAGGCCTGCCATAGGAGTGACTTATAGGTTAACATGTGTCCCATTTATGGTTAGGTATAGGTATACTACACCTAAGTAAGAGGTGGTTACACCAACTTACCCCAGCTGAGTGATCAGCCAGTTGTGTCAAATTTGTTAGGCCAAGCCTGGGGTGGCATAATACATGCTTCAGCCCCTGGCAGGCCTTAGATACACCAATGCCCTGGGTACCTAGTGTACACTGGTACAGGGGCTCACAGGGTGATCCACTTCCAATTGGTTATGCACCTAGGGTGCATAGTGTCAATTTAGTTAGAGAGAACAGCAGGCTGGGGGTCTGATTAGCAGGCCCACAGCCTCAATATGTCAATATGTCAAAAACCAGTGAAGCAAAAAGCAAAAATTTGGGGTGACCATAGGATAGCAGACCCTACTCTCCTACACAACCCCCCCCCCCAAACGCAGGGACATTAAACTAGCCTTGACCAGTCTCGTCTTCATGTCCTAAGTGGAAGTACCTGGAGAGACCATCTGCATTCCCATGGTCTGTACCTGGCCGGTGCTCCACTGTAAAGTCCATACCCTGTAGGGAAATGGACCACCTAAGCAGTTTGGGGTTTTCACCCTTCATCTGATTTAGCCACAAGAGGGGCTTATGGTCGGTCTGAATCTTGAAGTGAGTGCCAAACAAGTATGGCCTCAGCTTCGTCAGGGCCCACACCACAGCAAAGGCCTCCCTCTCAATAGCTGACCAATTCTTCTCTCTGGGGGTCAACCTTCTGCTAATAAAAGCAATGGGTTGGTCTTGACCATCTACATTAAGTTGTGACAGCACAGCTCCCACACCCAACTCAGAAGCATCTGTTTGGACAATAAACTCTTTGGAGTAGTCAGGACTTTTCAGGATAGGTGCAGAGCACATGGCCTTCTTCAGGTCATCAAATGCCTTTTGACAGCTGTCCACTGAACCTTTTTGGGCATCTTTTTGGATGTCAGATCATTAAGAGGAGTCACAATGGACCCATAGTTCTTAACAAACTTCCTGTAGTACCCAGTCAAGCCCAAGGAAGCTCGAACTTGAGTCTGGGTGGTTGGAGGAGACCAGTCCTTGATGGATTGTATCTTACTCTCCAGTGGTTGAACTTGGCCTCCACCTACAAGGTGGCCCAAATACACAACCTTACTCTGCCCTATCTGGTACTTAGTAGCCTTGATAGTGAGGCCTGCCTTTTGCAGAGCCTCAAGAGCCTTCTTCAGGTGGATCAGATGATCCTCCCAGTTGGAGCTAAAGACAGCAATGTCATCAAGATATGCTGCACAAAAGTCATCCAACCCAGTAAGGACTTGATTCACCAACCTTTGGAAGGTGGCAGGTGCATTCTTCAGACCAAAGGGCATCACCACAAATTGATAATGCTCACCTGGGGATTGAGAATGCTGTTTTGGCCTTGGACTCCTCAGCTAATCTGATTTGCCAATAGCCAGCTGTTAAGTCAAATGTGCTCAAAAACTTAGCAGAAGCTAGTTTGTCTATGAGCTCATCTGCCCTTGGAATATGATGTGCATCTGTCCTAGTGACATCATTGAGTCCTCTGTAATCCACACAGAACCTCATCTCTCTCTTGCCATCTTTGGTGTGAGGTTTGGGGACCAGAACCACTGGGCTAGCCCAGGGGCTCTCTGAGGGTTCAATGACACCCAGTTCCAGCATTTTGTGTACCTCAGCCTTTATACAGTCCCTGACGTGGTCAGGTTGTCTGTAAAGTTTGTTCTTTACAGGCAGACTGTCACCAGTGTCCACCACATGGGTACACCAGTCAGTTTGACTAGGTATCAAGGAAAACATGTGTTGAAATGATTGTAGAACCTGTCTACATTCCATCTGCTGATGATCAGTGAGGTTGCCTCCAAGGGTCACTCCTTCAACTGAGCCATCTTCAGGGTTCTGAGACAACAGGTCTGGGAGAGGGTCACTCTCTTTCTCCTGTCCCTCGTCTGTAGCCATGAGCAAGCCCATGTCTGCCCTGTCAACATATGCTTTTAACCTGTTAACATGGAGTACCCTGTGGGGACTCCTGGGAGTTCCTAGGTCTACCAAGTAGGTAACCTCTCCCTTCTTTTCCAGGATTGTATGGGGTCCAGACCATTTGTCTTGGAGTGCTGCTGGGGCCACTGGCTCCAACACCCATACCTTCTGTCCTGGCTGAAACTCAACCAAGACAGCCTTTTGGTCATGCCAAGCTTTCTGTAAGGCCTGGCTTGCCTCAAGGTTTTTGGATGCCTTCTCCATATACTCAGCCATCCTGGAGCGGAGACCAAGTACATAGTCCACTATGTCTTGTTTAGGCTTTTTGAGAGGTAACTCCCATGCTTCCTTCACTAAACACAGTGGGCCTCTTACAGGGTGCCCAAACAACAATTCAAAGGGGCTGTAGCCAACTCCTTTTTGTGGGACCTCTCTGTAAGCAAACAGAAGGCAGGGTAGAAGGATGTCCCATCTTCGCCTGAGCTTTTCAGGTAATCCTTTGATCATACCCTTTAGGGTCTTGTTGAATCTCTCAACAAGCCCATTGCATTGTGGGTGATAAGGAGTGGTGAACTTGTAGTTGACACCACATTCCTTCCACATAGCTGTCAAGTATCCTGACATGAAGTTGGTACCTCTGTCAGAAACCACCTCCTTAGGAAACCCCACTCTGGAGAATACTCCCAGCAGGGCCCTGGCCACAACAGGTGCTGTAGTGGTCCTAAGGGGAATTGCCTCTGGATACCTGGTGGCATGATCCACTACCACCAGTATAAATCTGTGCCCAGATGCAGTGGGAGGATCCATGGGACCCACTATATCTATTCCCACTCTTTCAAAGGGGACCCCCACCACAGGTAGTGGTATTAGGGGGGCCTTTGTTGTGCCACCTGATTTGCCACTGGCTTGGCAGGTCACACAGGAGCGACAACACTCCTTTGTATCTTCATTCATGTGAGGCCAGTGAAAGTGAGGGACAAGCCTGTCCCAAGTCTTGTTCTGGCCTAAGTGTCCTGCTAGAGGAATATCATGGGCCAAGGTAAGAAGGAAGCCCCTAAATTGCAGAGGTATAACCAACCTCCTGGTTGCACCAGGTTTTGGGTCTCTAGCCTCTGAATAAAGGAGCCCTTCATCCCAATACACTTTATGGGTACCTTGAGCATTCCCAGCAGCCTCAGCAGCAGCCAGCTGTCTGAGGGGTTCAAGAGATGGACAGGTTAACTGAGCCTGCCCCAAGTCAGCCCTGGAAGGTCCCCCTGTCCCCAGAAACTCAACCTGATCAGGTTCAAGCTCTTCAGGGACAGGTCCTTCAGGGTCCTCTAGATCATCTTCCTGGGAAGGCTGATCATCACCTTGAGGCAGGGAGGAAGGCACAGCCTTTACCCTCCTGTTCTTCTTCTTGGTAGGTGCTTGGTCCATTGTTCCAGGATCCAAGACCTGTGGTTCAGTAAGGCACTTTTTGGCCTGTGACCTGGTCACAGCAAGGACATGTGGTGATATACCTAACATCTCTGCATGTGTCCTGTACTCCACTTCTGACCATAGAGAACTCTCTAGGTCATTGCCCAACAAACATTCTACTGGGAGGTCTGCACTAACCACAACCCTTTTGAGGCCAGTTACCCCTCCCCATGAGAAGTTAACAACTGCCACACTATGTGAAGTAGTGGCATTGCTGGCATTGGTCACCAGGTAATTCTCACCAGGTATGTACTGTCCAGGGTCCACAAAGCCTGGTGTCACCATGGTGACACTGGCACATGTGTCTCTGTAGGCTTGAGCCACTTTCTCATTAATTAAAGGAGTCTGCCTGTACTTGCCCAGGTTACTGGGGCTCACAGTCAGGGACAAATCCATGTCCCCATCACAGATCAAGACTGCCTGTGTCAGGGTTCTGTCTAAGTCAGAATCTCCTTCAGTTCCCATAGTGATTCTCACTACACCCTTTGTTTGGGGACCAACACTGCTAACAGTAGTACTGGGAGCAGGTGCCTTAGGGGCAACAGTGTTGGGGGCTCCACCCTTTTTACAATCTCTAGTCCAGTGAGTTCTATTCTTGCAAGAGTTGCACCAGGGTTTCTTTTGACCTTCTTTCTTCTTCCCTTTAGGCTGGGACCCACCCCCATTAGTACTAGTTTGGGGCCCTGTTGAAGACTTCTGGTCTTTAGATTTCTGATCTCCACCCTTTTGGTCTGTTTTCTTCTGATCACCCCCTTGGCCCTGGTTCTGGTTCTTTTGCTTAACCCTGGTTCTGACCCATTTGTCTGCCTTCTTTCCCAATTCTTGGGGAGAGGTCAGATCTGAGTCAACCAAGTGTTGATGCAGTTGCTGGTTCTGACAGTTATTTAAAATCTGTTCTCTCATCATCAAATTGTACAATCCTGTATAATCAGATACCTTACTTCCCAGCAACCAACCCTCCAAGGCCTTAGTGGCACATTCAATGTATTCAGACCGGTCCTGAGTCTGTGTCTTCTGGGTGTCTCTGAACATTAACCTGTACTGTTCAGTGGTTAAGCCTAACCCATCAACTAGGACACTCTTCAGGACTCTGTAATTTCTGACATCCTCCTCTCTAACAGTGAGGAGTCTATCTCTGCCTCTTCCTTCAAAGGAGAGCCATAAGATTGCTGCCCACTGGTCTTCAGGAACCTGCTGTACTTTGCAGGCTCTCTCAAGAGCAGTCATCCATTTGTGGATGTCATCCCCACTTTTGTAGGGGGGCACAACCTTGGACAGGTTCCTATTGTCAAAGACCCTATCTTTGTCCTTAGGGACAGTGCTGCCACCAGTGGGTATAGACCCACTCTCTCTAGGTTGCCTAGCCTTGTTCAGTTTCTCCTCCATCAGGGCTACTTCTAGCTCCTGTTTCCTGATTCTCAGCTGGGCTTCCTGCATTCTGGCCTCATGCTCCCTCCTCTGAGGGGTGGTCATCCTTCTCCTGGAGTGACCTTGAGAGCCTCTAGAGGCATGAGAAGCATTAGATTCACCTGAGTGATTCCTTTGCCTCCCAAGCCCCTGGTTAAGTCCACTGGGGAGATCCAATGGGATGATCCCATTGTCAGTCCCCAATAGCCTTAGGTTAGCTGGGCCACGTATAACACTTGGCACTGGGCTAGTTCTCCCTTCATCCTCACTACCTTCTGTATCAGTACCCTTCTCACTTTCATCCTCTGTAGTATGAACCTCATCTAAGGGGTGACTATTGAAAAGGGGTACCTCAGTAGCATCTTCAGAAGGGGGGCCTCCTGTTCCAGTCCCTAAGGGGCCTAACTGGGAGGTTTTCTTGAGAGCTCTCTGATCTTCATCAGCTTGTAGAAGCTCCCTGAGTTCAGCAGAAGTAGGGTTCTTGGGCTGTTTAAGGTCCCTGATATTTGCCAACTGCCTGAGCTCATTTTGATTTAGGGTAGCAAAGAGAGTTGGTGCCCTCTGGGGGTCACTCTCGACAGAGATGGGTACCTTGGACCCCTCTGCCCCCTCCATTGCTCTTAAGTGTGGGTGGATGTGTTGCAATCTACCTACACTTGGGTTTACCTACTAAACCTATCTAGTAGTTGTAGTCAGGGTGTGCTACTCCCTTTGCTCTACAACAACTAAGTTCAGTAGAACTTAAGTATATCTATCTTGTTTTATATGTACTTACAGGTACCTATGTGATCTTTCAATTGGTAACCGATAGATTACAATGGTAAAACACAGCAAGCTCAAATTCAACCGCTGCTCACCAATGTGAGAAGTTGGCCTGGTATATGATGTTCACTAGTTAAAGTGACCACCTTGTACCATGCCAAGCAACCCTTATGGTGTGGTGTTAAGTCAACCTTTTCGGACTAGCTGCCCTAGTGGTAGCGTAGGCTAAGCAGTCTTTGAGGCTAAACTCGTTAAAGCGTGTGAAGCAGGCTGTTTTACCAAATGTAACCCCCTTTTATACCAATGAAAGGACACCACACAGATATATATTCAAAATATATATGTATTTATTTCTCAAAGTAACCCCTAGACTCTTTATGAGCACAGGAGCACAAATCGTTAAACAAGAATACGTTAGAATACACAGAAGTTGCACTTTATAGGCCCTGGTGGCCACTCGAACCATATACTAAAATAGTGGTATAAGTACCACGAACAGAAAAGGGAAAAGGCCTAGGGCCTCTAGAATCGCTGGGCCTACAAGGAGCTAACTTTAGTTAGTGACCAGGAGGTCCACGGGTTGCGTGTGCAGAGCAAATAGTCACACGCGAGCTCCCATAGGTTTTCAATGGGTGCGTAAAAGTTACAAAGTTACTGCAAAAAGGATCTTCCGGATGGACTATGAACTCAAGATTGGAAACACAGACACTAGAGATGATACTCTACACTTGGGCACCGGAGTGCCAGCTTTACCTCACCCACAGGAAGCGGGTGCATAGGTCTCGAAGTGCGTCGGGTTTCTTCTATATGTTCAATGGAGCCTGAAGACAAAGGTGCTGCAGGCGGTCGGCCCGGAAGAGATGCGGTGGATCCAAAGGTGGATCGGAGTTGTAGAAGACCTGTAAGCAGAGGGGACAGTGTTCACAGTCACTAGCCAGTGACCAGCGTGGCACCAGGTGGGTACCAGGCGATGTCGGGTGCAAACAGGAGGAAATGTACAGCTTGTCTCTGCAGCCACGTGGTCCCTGAAGGTCGACGACGTCCAGGAGTCGGGTCACGAGCTGTCCCACGCAGGCTGTCGCTGTCGGCGGTGTCGGCGACTTGATCAAAGCAAACAAGCCTTGGCAACAGCAATTATTGTGGAAAACAAAATAAGCTGATGACTCTGACCAGCAAGGTCAGAGGGACTGCTCCTTTGGAGGGGAGCAAGGGCCAGTCTGGAGCAACCAGACCAGTGGTGTAGTTCTTGAAGTTCGTTGCCAAGATGGGCACTAGCCAACGGGCCAGCAACCGGTTAGGCGCGTCGAGTGGCAAAATGCAGAGGGGCCCCACGCAGATCGTGGAGATGCTGGAGGGCTCACCTTTGGTGCAGATGCTGCTCGGGTGTTTGGCTTCTCAGGACCCAAAGCACAACTTGGAGGGAGCCTCGGTTGTCGCGCTTGCAGCTTGTCGTGGTCTTTTCAAGATGGCTGGCTCCACGTGTCTCGGTGCCTCCACGGGTTCCTTCTTTTCAGGGACTGTGGATCGGGCGGTGAGAGGTCTGGAGGTCCAGGTCTTGTCAGTCTCTGGGCTCGGGCTCCAGCGGGAGGCGGCGGCAAAGCAGATGTTGATTCGCTGGATGGTGCTTGCGTTAGCAAGGTGGTCACTCCCTGACCACAGGGGAGATTTCCTTCAGTCCTCTGTGCGGCAGAGCATCGAAGTTCCCGTCTTCTTCTTGTAGCTAAGTTGATTCCAGGATGTCTGAAGTCTTAGGACACAGCTCCTACCTTTAAGCGGATTCTAGGGGCCGGACTACCTGCTAGGTCCCTCCCAAAGGGTGGGACCAGCTCGCCCCAGGTCCGGGGCTGGTGTGCCCCAGGACCGGATTGAACTGGCATATGCACCGAGGCTCCTTGTGAGCCTCAGGCATGTCTGGTTTCTTTTAAGCCCTACCTGACCAATACACAAACTCCTGTCTGGGGTGGTGCTCGCACCTCCCCTGGCAGGAAACCCTTTGTCCACGTCTCCCAAGCTGGAAGGACTCCCAGCAGCAGGAGGGCAGACTTGTGTCCGTGGTGGCAGCATCCATTTTGTGGAGCTGAGGCTATGTCTGATTTTACCCGGGTTTCAGGTACTGTACATGTCGTGTCCCTCTAGAAGGGTGGAATGCTAACCCCGTCGCCAGAATTGGCGAGGGGTTAGTATTCCAATTCGTATGACACCTTACTCGGCATGTTTTGATAAAGCCAAACCAAAGATAGCATTTAACCGCGAGGTTCATAATGCACTTAAGAGTATATGGTATGAAGATATCTGGAAACAGTAGAAGGAAGTTGTTCCGTCCACTGCAGACAGGCTCAGCTCATGCCAGAGCACCATCTCACATGGAACCAAGCACTCTGCCTTCAGGATTGTTAAGGCCTGCCATAGGAGTGACTTATAGGTTAACATGTGTCCCATTTAAGGTTAGGTATAGGTATACTACACCTAAGTAAGAAGTGGTTACACCAACTTACCCCAGCTGAGTGATCAGCCAGTTGTGTCAAATTTGTTAGGCCACGCCTGGGGTGGCATAATACATGCTTCAGCCCCTGGCAGGCCTTAGATACACCAATGCCCTGGGTACCTAGTGTACACTGGTACAGGGGCTCACAGGGTGATCCACTTCCAATTGGTTATGCACCTAGGGTGCATAGTGTCAATTTAGTTAGAGAGAACAGCAGGCTGGGGGTCTGATTAGCAGGCCCACAGCCTCAATATGTCAAAAACCAGTGAAGCAAAAAGCAAAAATTTGGGGTGACCATAGGATAGCAGACCCTACTCTCCTACACCATGTCACCCCAGCCATTGGGGAAGATCCTGGAAATATAGCTTGTTACGTCCCCCCCTGTAAGCGTGAGCGGAGTTGGCTGGCCCAGCGTACGCCAGGCCAGTGTAGGGGTGTGACTAAAAAGCATGTCGCTCTGGGTGTGGTTCTCTTCTGGAATGCCCAACGACTCTGCCAGTGTGGCGCCCCTCACCCTGCCACAAGGCCGATGCCGTGGTGTTGCCTGCATTCCTGTGCGCCTGCTGCACCCCGGGTCGGAGGGCCCTTACGAGTCCTGCCAAGCCTGGCGCACCCAGGCCTCAATGAACACCTGCCGACACCGGCTTGTCTCGATGAGTCCCACCACGTGCCGGTGCAAGCTCCAAGCCAGAGTGCCGCGAACTTGGCAACTTCCTCAGACCATCCCGGCCTCCGCGACACCGGCCTGCTGTACTCCCTTCTTGCTGAGGTCCACCTGCATGCACAGCATAAAAAAAATGGAGGTCACACATTTGGAACTGAGTCTTGATTACACTATGGCAAAGAACATCAATCATGGCAGATTTGATCTCACTATAATCCCATTGATGTGGTGCCACCAAGTCTGTGCATAGCAGTCCATCCACAGGTGTCCGTGGACCCACGTGGACTACTGCCCTCGCGCCACGCTGCGTTCGAGTCATTCGCACATGTGGGACTGAGTCTTGATTTGTCAATGGCCAAGCACATATCATTGCACGCAAGGAGAGGTGTAAGAGGATGGCGCGTTTCAGTCCGGAGGGTGAAAGGATCATCATCACGGAGGTGATTGAACACTACCGACAACTGCCCTGGTGTCACTAACTCTGGGCATCTCAAGACAACGACACGTGGCTGTGGGCCTTTGCTGACAGCTGCCTCCGGCCTACGCTGCGGGCGAGTAGGTCACACATTTGGGATTGAGTCTTGATCATACATTTTCCAAGTATGCACATTTATGTGGAGTTTACATCACTGTACTCCCTTCGATGTGGTGACACCAAGTATGTGCCTGGCATCCCAACCACATGTGTCTGTGGTCCCTTGATGACCACACCGTCGGCCTACACTGCGGTCCAGAAGGCCTCACACCAATCCAATCCAGTCCGTACCAGGCAGGACACGTCATCGTCGCTGTCTGAACACCCGCTCGGCTCTGGTGCTTTTGCCTCCTTCAACCACAAGTCACCCCCAAATGTCATGTCAACGTCGTGTGTTAGAGTTCCAGGAGGAACTCGTTGAACCGCGTCTGGCCCGTGCTGACCGCTGCCTCAGGAATACACTGCGGTCGAGTAGGTCACACTATTTGAATTCAGTCTTGATTTATTTATGGCTGACTTGCTGTCATTGTACAGGCCTCAACGTAGACTGCATCCCTTTTCAGCCCCGGTGCCACTAAGTCTGTTCCCCAAGACCCATGGACACTTTCTGGTTGAACTTAGGTGGCCACTGAGTCCATGGACTTGGGGTTTTATTGCCATCATGTCGGTGATACTGACTTTGTGGGTAAAATGATGCTGTGGCATTCCACTCCTCCATTTGCTGCTTCCGGACAGCTTCTACTCTCTGCATCATGCCCTGGAGGATACCTTCGCCTGTCCCCCACAACCCTCGGCCACTTACACCTCGCACACTGATGAGGACTCGATCAGCTTACGTGGCCCATCTGACAGCACCGCATGTCACCGTCCCTTGGCGGGGTGCCTGTGATAGCCGCAGTGCATCCGGGGCCACTGACTCTGTGCTGGTCAGGTCCGGGACCCCTTCTTCTGAGATGTTGGATGGCCTCTGAGGCGATGGCCTTGGGGACATCAACGAATTGTGTCTGTGGCCCTGCGCTGCCCGCTGCCTTCGGCCTCAAATGCGGCCCACCAGGGCTCACACATCAAATCGAGTCCTGGCAGGCCCGGACGTCGCATCACTGCAGGAGGCACACACCACCACCGCCAGGACCAACTCCAGCCACCAACTGTCAGTGTCGAAACAGTCGTAGTGGCAGACTGACGGAGTTGCCAGCACCTGTCGTGCATGCCGTCTTCTACCTGATCCCCTGCTCAGCACTCCAGGTGCCACTAGCTCTGTGCACCATGAATCATCATCCATTACTGTTTTGGTTATGTGCTCTGGAGAGCTCACGCAGCAATCTTACCTCAGGCAGTGTGGGAGACCTGGGAAGGCAAAGAGGAAGATGATTCAGGTGTGACACCCCCCCACTGCAGCTGCATCAGGAATGTCCAGAAGGGACACACTCCTAGACATTTTCTTCACATGATCACGCTCAGCTCTGGGGACCCAACCGCAGCACACTGCAACTCACGGACACTTCTGTTTTTATGTTGGGTGACCTCTGTACTTGCTCGGCTCCCTCCATGTTGCTCAGCAGTTGACTCTGTTATGCAGGTGTTTTCTGTTTCCATTGCACTGGTGTCCACTATTCAAGTTGTTGCCAGCACCAAGCACTCTGTGTGGGCTGCCTTATACTCACCCCACACACATCCAGCACAGGCGTCACTATACATGTGGCCCTGCTAATAAAGGGGCCGGGCGCACGTGCCCATAGCCAGTTCAACATGATATCTGCGTGTGTCCCTGCCATCTTGTTGTATGCATGAGCGCCCTGGGCCCTAGGACATTACATTGTGCTGTGCACAGCCGATGCAGACACTTCAGGCAGCGGGTTAGAGCTTGGACATGTAGCTTTGTCATCACCCACACAATTCGTAAGGGCAGTGGCCTGTGCTGTTGTACACAGAGCCAACGTGGGATTGTGACTGATATGTGTGTGCCACTGGGCGTGGTTCTGTACTGGGAATGTGCATCTGCATGTGTCTCTATGGCAGTGTGGGTCTCCTTTGTGGGGTGTAGGTGGTCCCTGAATGGTAACTGACACACACATATGTGATCTAGTTCACCTTCCATGGGTTCGGAACACACCCGCACCTGTTGGGCCACCTCCTTTTGGCGTTTTGACACCTGGCATTGGGGGGCCATGTGTGGGTCGGTGAAGTGTTGTGAGCCTGCCGTGCTTGCGGGTGCTTCATGTTGTGTGGTCTGTTGCAGGGACTGGGTTCTCCTCAAAGTAGCTTTGCTGCCCTGGTTCTGGTGGTATGTTGCATGGGATGTCCATGGGCTGCTGTAGGGCGTCGGTGTCGACGGTGTGGTGGTCCTCTTCGGCATCACTGATGTGTGATCTTCTGTGCTCTGCTGGAGGTTTTGTGTGTCCCTCTGCAATGTGGAGGGGAGATGCATGTTGACATTGTGTTGACATGTGTGTCAGCGCATTGTTCTTGTTTACATGCAGACTGTATGACAATGTACATTGTGACTGTTTTGGAGGTGCATGATTTAGATGTGGGACAGTGGATATTTGAACTACATGACAGGTGTGAGGTTTTACGCGTACATTTCCATTTTTATGTTTCCAGCTCTGTCAGATGTAGTGGGCCTGTTTCTGCGCATGTGCAGAGCCAGTTGTGTCCTCTGTTCTGCAGTGTTGGAGTTGCACATTGTAACACATTGTCGTCAGTGTGTGTGTGCTGCAGTGTGCCACGGGGATGAGGGACATGATCAAGGGTCATTGGGGGTGTGCAGTGTGCTCTGCCTATTTGTGCATGTGTGCCATTGTGCCCATCTCCCCCCGTCCCCCGAGTCCCTGATCTTTACTCACCCTGTTGATGTTGTGTCAGGTCCTCCCGAGCTGTGTCTGGACTCCCGACTCTTTGCACCGTCTCTGCACTGTTGACTGTGGCCTCCGTTTCCTCCAGCGCCTCCTGTGGTGCAGGACTCCCACCTTCTGTCGCCGCTGCTGCCTTCCTGTTGGCAGCGGCTTTGTGCCTGGTTTAGATTTTCACATCATGCCAGCGCCTCTTGGCCTCCTCAACACTCCGGCTGCATTCAAGGTAGTCTGATTGTGGGTCAGTTGCTGATTGTGTTCTGTCACCTCCGTGACGCTGGTCTCGTTTTCCTGTGGACTGCACCCCGTCTTCCTCTCCCTCTTCTCCTTGGCCTTCCCCGACACAGTTGTTCCTTGCTGGTGGTCTGTGGGGCTTATGGGGTTCGCGTTGGCCTCTGCGCTCGGTCAGGGTGCATCCATGTTACTACGCACTTTGGCTTCTTTCTGGTGTGTTGTTTTTGTTACTTTTATAGTGCGTTTTCCCACCAGACGCGTGGGATTTGCAGGCCTGCCGGTGGTTTTTGCTGCTTTTTTTATCGCAATTGGCCTAATCGCAACTTTTTTGGAGTTCGTGTTTCACATTTTGGCAGTGTGGCGTTGATTTTAACGTGGTCAGTTGACGTGTTATCTGGTGACTATCACATGGTACCGCCGTGGACTGCGATGTTGAGGGTTTGCTTTAAGTAACTTTTGCGATGGTTATCACACGTTCTTGGGAATATACCCCAATGAATCCTATAAGTGTGTAAATCAATGCATAGGAAATGTAACATAAGATGATGGTGACTACAAGGTGTAGAAGTCACTGGTCATCCATACCAGTGGGCATTATATGTGAAAAGTAAATGGTTTGGAGAAACACCAACTTGGGATTTAAAATGCAGCACAGTGGTTTAGGTTGTCTTTACTAATAGGAATTTTTTACTATCCAAAAGGAAGTCTTTTTTAGAAACTTTAAACTAATGAATGGTGAGGGTAAAAAAACTTTTTATTTAAAAAAAAAAAAAAAATTATTGAATTTTCTGATGAACTCACAATATGGTCATCACATCCAGGACATTGTTACAGAAATATTACATGATAAGGGTCTATACATCACTTTACCCAGTTACGCACAGCGAAGTGGTCAGCAGCACATAAATTGCACGTACACAATGCAAAAGCCAGGTCAACCGTCTTCTTGTAGCAAGTTAGAGTGCTCCCGCAGGTATTCCGCAAAAGGCTCCCATATATCTGACGGCTTTGACATACTCGGCAGGTCCTCAGCATATAATATAAAATTGTCTCTGCAGTATGTGGCATCTTGTATCCAATTCGCCAAAGTGGGAGTTAGTTTACTATCCCAGTTCATAGCCACCCTGCGCTTTGCCAGAAGCAGCAGTATAGCAACCAACTTCTTTTACTTCGAGTTCATCGGTATATTCAACCCCAATAAACACAACCGCGGTGTGCAGACCAATGTACAGGAGGATAGCTTACTCAGATGATGAATCACCTGCTCCAAATACGTTTTTATCTTATCACAATTCCATGCTAGGTGCGCGAAGTCTGCCCATTCCGCACCACACCTCCTACACCGCGCATCCTCCCGTAGTCCATATTTATGGAGTTTGGCTGGAGTGTAATAGGCTTGGTGTATGTATTTGTAATGAATAATGCGAAGATTGCCGTTAGGTGTAAGGAGCGTGAGTTGTGCACAGCATGACGCCCAATCCGCATCTGTTAGGGGGGAGTCTAAGAGTTTGCTCCAGTTATCACAGACCTTATGTGTTTATGTTCCAATTTCGGTTTGAACCAGCTTATATAGTCTTGATATGATGTGAGTGTGAGTGGGCGCGGCTATTAACGTCTGCAGTGGTTTCAGCGCTGGGGGCTCCATCGGAAACGTGGAGTATAGCTCCTTCATGGCTGCCCTTAGTCTGTGATAAATAAATCTAAACAGCAATGTCTGATTGTTGATATAAGACAAGTCATCTAATGCGATGAAACGGCCATCTTGGTATAAATCGCCCATCTTTGTTATCCATATTTCTTCTAGGATCCTCATACTATTTTTTTCTTGTGTGACCGATAGTGTAGGGTGATGAGCCAGTGGCATGTTTGGGGCATATATCGGAGTTTTACCTGCTTTTTGGCTAATGTTGTGCCAAGCCTCCGATGTCGTCCACACTGTGTTTATTTCTCGCGGTGACAGGTGCTGTCGGTGTGTGTAACTATGCTAGATAGTGGTATTGGGTCTGCATCGCCCTCCTCCACAGCTAAGTGTGGCAGATATCTCACCGGGTGATACCAATAATGCGCGTATTGTGCTTGTGCGCATAAATAGTATATATGGATATCTGGGATTTCAAAACCTCCCGATTCATATGGAAGAGTAGGTTAAAAAAACTTAAAGGTTCTAAACCTATGGTTTGCTGTTTGGATGCAGCTGTTTGATGTTAGTTCATAGCTCACAGTGCTATATTAGGATTGTCACTTATGAACTGCTAGTAACAAAAGGATCTCTGTGACAAAAGCAGGAACCCACTGAGCTATCTACATGCTCTGTGATCTGTATGTTACACGTTATGCTTTGCAGGAGGCACATTAATGCTCTACGCTAGTTTAGGATGAGTCAAAACTGCCTCTAAACAAAACTCAGATCTCTCTGTGGGTACATTAACCATTAGCCTTACCGTGCCATTTTTATTGCTGGATGAGTATTGCTGGGAAGACATGGAATTCTGCAACAACAAATGCCTTTAACCTATTAAGTTGTTTCCCAGCTGCAGCCCCAACCCCCCCCCCCCCCCCCAGCTTGGCGCCCTGTGCAGTATGCCGACACAGATGGTTATACAATGTTGGCTTTATTGGTCCACTTTTTAGGGCTTCTCAAATGGGATACCTGTTTCCGAGATTTTACACTGTACAATTATTTTAGGATCAGGAGATTACAAAACAGCTGCGCCCTTAAAACAACCCGTAGCAGTACTTCCGATTCCAAAGGGTAGGAGAAAGCAACATGTGATTGTGTACAGGTCAGAGAAAGATCTGTCGCCGCCTTCTTTCCAATGGAAGCTGAGCACATGGCTGGGGACTCGGGAACACATAAATGAGCATTTTATTAAATAGTTATAACACACGTTGTTTTAAAACTATAGACTAAGGGGCATATTATCAAGGACGGCGTTAAAATTAGCGCCGGAAAACTGCCGCTAAAGTGGCGATAATGGGCTTGATAATATGCCCTGGAGAATTCCAATAGAAGCCCATGTTCACACCAGAACATGGATTCTATTGGAATTCTCAAGGGCATATTATCAAACCGGCGATAATTATTAACGCCGTCCTTGATAATATGCCCCAATGTTGGCTTAAAATAGGGTGACTTAACGCAGCGCTGATATAGGCAAACCCCAGGCTTGGGTTTCTGCATGGAAACCGAAGGGGGTCTGGAGGGGAAGTAGCGTGTTACCTTGAAACTTTTGAGACTTAGCACCAAGCAAAATTTACCCCACAACTGAATTGAGGGGCATATTATCAAGACAGGTGATAAAATTATTGCCGCTTTAGCGGCAGAAAACTGCCGCTAAAACGGCGATAATGGGCTTGATAATATGCTCTATGGAATTCCAATTGAAGCTCAGGTTAGATGCCCTTCACATCTAACATGGGCTTCAATCGGAATTCCATAGAGCATATTATCAAGCCCATTATCGCCGTTTTAGCTGCCGTTTTCTGCCGCTAAAGCGGCGATAATTTTAACGGCTGTCTTGATAATATGCCCCTCAGTGTCCTAGAACAATTTGTAACATAACTAAAGTACAATTTTTAGATCCTGAGAGACACTGAGTTTATGGCTAGCTGTGAAGAGAGGGTGAGTGTTGCTGGTAAAACACGACAAAAGTCGAGCAGGGCACTACAAATCCACAATACACCTGAGGGAAAGGATGCTGGGTTCAGAGAAACTGTAGAACTACATCAGCTCATAAATCCACTCACTTATCCGAGCACTGTGCTCTCTGTGCCGAAGGCCAGACACACACACAATACCCTTGCAATAATCGATGGGCTTGAATAGATAGGCAAATGCGCTGTGCAGCGCCATACAGGTATGTGCAAAAGGGATCACTTTCATTCACCGAAGAACTGGTCACTTTAAAGTATGTGGGCCTCATTATGATGCCGGTCAGATCGCAACTGAGTAGCTGTCGGTTGCGGTCCGTCCGACATATGGTGCTGCAGTTTGACCGTTGCAATATGATGCGCAGCGGGTAGAGGGACTGACCGGAGCTTCTGACGGGCTCAAGGAGCCCGTCCAACCATTGGTCGAAATGTAATACCCTACAATAGGGCGGTGCCTGTTCAAGCACTGCCATAGGGATTATGATGTCCCTTTCATACAGCCTTTCAATGGCGGTCTGTCCAACATTGAAAGGCTGTCGGAAATGGACTTTGGCAGCTCCTATCAGGGCTCCCATCCCTCTAAGGCCTCCACTATGAATCCTGGAGGGCACCTGTGGTGCACCCCAAGCATCCATACCCTGTGTGCCAGGCTCTACATGGTGACTGGAACACAGTGTATGGATGTTTGCAAACATCCATTTGTCCAATGCGGCTTGTGCTGCATCCCTTTTCTGGCTGCAGCACAAGCCGCAATGGAAAAATTAATGTTTCCGACCACCTCATGGACGACGCATCCTAATATGTTGGATGGAACTGCTGACTACTAGTCGGTCGGTTTCCATTCCGAGATGATGTTGGTCAGACATGCGTCCGACCGGCATCGTAATCGGGGTCTCTATGTGAAAACCTCAGAAGGGAGTACTTTTCATTTCAAGGTTATAATATGTCATAAAATGTGTACCAACCCCACCACCAATCTAAGGTGACCAACTGCCATGGTGCAAATTCAGGATGAGGAGTTTAAAAATTCAGGCCAAAGGGTCAAAATTCAGGTTAATAATTCAGGACAGAAGGTCAAAATTCAGGACAATAATTCAGGACAGAAGGTCAAAATTCAGGACAAAAATTCAGGACAAAAGTTAAGTTTCACAGACACATCAGAGAAGGTCACACAATAGTATATAAGTAAGTAAATAGACAACCAACATAAGTACAAGCCAAAATAAGTTTATATTACGATGAGACAACCTTGCACCTCACATAGTTTTGGTATGCGTGCAGCTTTGAGCAACTGTGCGGGTCTTTTTTTGGTGTTTCGTAGGATCATAATCTATTAATATGGTTACTGCACTAGGTTGTTCAGTCTGATATTTTGTTTACATTTCATGGTCCTCAGCAGGCATGTTTGGTGAGAGAAGTAGTCAGGAAGATCTGCTCGAAAGGATTTTGTTACTTGCATCTCATTTCTGCGTGCCATTGTGAGATGTAAAGCAGCATGCATAGAATGTCGCTAATTGGGACCTGCAGTGCGGGACTAGAGTGAAGCCCTCCAAATGGCCAGCTTTATATGTCAGATTGCGTCAAGTATTCCATGTCAGTTTAGCTGGTGATGACTGGTTGTGGCATAACGGCCTGAGCTGCCTACTTTGGAGCTGGTGGGAACCAAGTTCGAGTGTTGTCATCGATGTCAACATCCTGTGATTCTCATCAAATCAGTACATCTCCACGTACCTGCAATTAAGAGCATTGAGACCCTCATGGGTGATCTGCTACACTTTACAAATCCTTGATTTAGGGGCTGGTACAGTACGGAGTGATGGATAAGATCCATAGCAGATAGGTCTTGGGTGAGGGTAAGAGCATTGATCAGGAAAAGGGAGTTATTACCCAGCCTGCATGATCTATAATTGGCTGAAGACTGCTGAGTGTTATGGTATTATTGTGGGCCAGAATGGTTAGATAGGAGTTGACATTGCTATATAATGCCCTGGCTAGCCTTTTGTCAGCCCTCCTTATTTTACCTGTATATGGGAAATAGTTTACTGATTGGGCTGTTTCATGTGTGTGAGCTGTAAACTGCAGATTCTCTTTGATGCACAGAAGTGTGTTACAGACTAGAAACTGTATACATTGTTGAAGCATTATTGTAGGTCAGAATGAGGCACTGTCTTTTACATACAGAACATTTTCCATTGAAATGGCAGAAAAATGCCAACATGCAGTTTTACTGATAAAACTATATAGTGCACAAACAAAAATGTGTGGCACTGTGGTTTCAGCAAATATATGTATTATTTGAACATCACCAAGTAAAGTGTCTTGACTGTTTTGATCCTATTATGAGGTTTTTATGTAGGGCAGCTCCATAAGGAATCTTGCTGCTCTCCCCTAAGTCAAAACAAAAGGGCAGGAAAGTGCCTCATCTATGTGATATAGCACATTCCTGTCCTTTTCCCCAGCGCCGGCTCACAATGTGCTGCAGTGCGCCAACAGAGGCACCCTTGCACCGGGTGCCTGCTATTCAGGGCTGATTGATTTTGTGCAGGAAAGGACACCTTCCTGCACAAAATAAAGCAATTCATGCGATTTCCTTTTTCTATGTGTGCTGCGGAATGCAGAATACATAGAAAAAGTAAAGCACGAGGAGAAATTAAAACATTTCTCCTCGTTGCACCTCACTAACGCCACCACTATGGTGGCATTAGTTTTTGATTCATTCTCGTAAATATGGGAATGTGTCCGGATTCATTGGTGTTGCGTGGGAACACTCACAGCAACACCCATGATACAAACCTTTCACCCAGTGTTCTGCGTGAAAGGGGCACATATATATAAGGTCATGAAAAGCCTTGTAAAGTGACTTTATGTGGCCTTATAAATATGCCATGGCACATTGCGCCACTGGAACATCAAAAAAAGTTCCAGCACACTTCTGAATTACAAACACGTGGTCCATTTATGGTTTCCTAACTGCTGATATGTTTTGAAACATTTGCACAGTTCATGTACAGGTATTTAAAAGTTGTTGTGTGTTACAAAAATACTGACTGCTTACAGACTTTGTTTTCACGTGCCCTTTACCACCACATCAAGACTGTCAACTAGTCCACTTTACTATTCAATCTTTGACTGCAATGTTAGAGAATGTTGTAAATACCAATCCACATGTTAAACTAATAACCAGAAATTTGTCATACAATATAACCTGGCATTTGCCGCTAACACTGGAACACATAGCAATTTTGACAAGCTGAAAACAAAATTTAAAGGCATATTTATTGCTATTCACCTTCTCAACTCAAACTCTTGATAAGGCTGGGACGTATGTGTGCTAGTTTGCAAACTTTGTGCATTTGGTCCTGGGCTGGTTGTTCAAGGGCGTGAAGGTGGTACATTTAGGGTGTTCTTGTGGGTGGTGCTGTAGAGGGGATACATGGTTCTGTTGCTCATTATCTCATTTCTTCTGTTAAAGAGGAACATCTTACAATTATCAGTACCCACATTTTTGACGTAGAAAGGGGGAAGGGTGAAGGCTAAAGGTGGCATTACCAGGATTGATACACATGTCCCATATTGCGACTCAGTGAATTAAGTACATGGTGGCAGAGGTGGAGGGGGACTTACTGGATGAAAGCTTCTGACAAAGTTTATGTGACTCTGTAAATAAATTAAATTAGCTTGACTTGTCTCAAGTGGGCCTACAGGTGAATCAGAACATTGGCATCCTTTGTTAAGGGCATTACCTACCACAGGCTAGAATGTGAGGGGTGAATTTCTGTTGTGCCGCAAACCTTCAAACACCTAATTTCCAAATTGTATAAAGTTCCTCCTAATATACAATCATGTTTGAAAGTGAAGGTAGAGTGGTTTAAACCCGGGGGGGCGGGGGTTAGCACAGACACTGCTAGTTATTTTGATATGAAAGATGGTTAAGACATCTGAGTACTAGGCTATGTCTTCAGATGACAAAGACTTTAAGAGGGCTTTTTTCAATGACACTTGATGCATATTTATACACCACTGAAGGTTGGACGTCCTCCAATGGGGGAGACAGTTAACTCCTTACACAACGGTAAATACTTGAAAAGTAATTACACATCCCTGAGTATTTTCCCATTCCATTATATCCCACTTCAAGCAATCCACTCACTGTGTATTGCAGTACCCAGTTCGTATTTTATTCTTGTCACTCCATCCAGAGTCTACTTAGCCTATACAGTGTTGATTCACATGCTCCTTCATGAGACTCTCCCAAACGCTGATGTGCTTAAAGACCTCCCTTTAGTATCTATGGGGCATATCAGCAAGGGGAGGCGAGGCGATAAAATTATCGCCGCTTTTGCGGCCGTTTTCGGCCGAAAAGCGGCGATAATTTTATCGCCTAATTAGCAAGCTCACGCTAACGCGTGAAAACTTGCATTAGCGTAGGAATTCCTAACACCCAGCTTTGCATCTCTAATGAGATGCAAAGTGGGCGTTCCTGACCTGACATGACAGGAGAAATGTCGCTAAGCGACATTTCTCCTATCATCAATCCCACGCTATGAAGCATAGCGGCAAGAAAAGTAGCGATAACCCCTGTTATTGCTACTTTCCTTACGCCTGCTTCAGGACTGACTTAGCCATGATATCCTATGGAAGGCGGATATCATGGCTAAGTTTGTGAGTCCCTATCATCAAGCTAACGGCACATTGCGTGAGATTATCGCTGGGTTTCCAGCGATAATCTCACGTTAGGCAGTTAGCGTGAGGACTTTTATCGCTTTTGAGATAAGCGTTGCTGATAGCACGCTATCTCAGCGATAAAAATCCATGCTAGCCGGCGATAATTATCCCAGCGCTAAGTGCGTTTAGCGATAATTATCGCCGGTTGTTGCTGATATGCCCCAATTTTTGTATTAACCCTATTATTGTACTCCAAGGTACCCAGACGCTGTCCTAATACACTTACCATCGAAGGATATACGTTACTGAAAATACATCAATATAGTTGTTCAGATGCGAGCAGCACTTGGACATTGCTATGTACAAAATAACAAATTCCATCGGGAAGCAGCAAAAACATCCACAGAAGTCATTAGACAGAACACTGAGCAAACATCACACACAGTTCAGATGTTCCATATAGCTGAGCATCACCAAGCTCAAAAGTGTTCCAACCATAACAGTCAACAATCAAAGTATACAAAAAACATAACACTTGACACCCATCCAGCACAGTTCAAATATTCTATACATCTGGTTTATGTTCTTCAGTTTGTATTTCACATTGGAGTGTTGAGCAAACATTCTCAAATAGCTGGACAGATTTAAAATGAAAAAACTAGCAAACATATACACTCCCAGAAGAATTTGATAGCCGACATAAGAAGCAGATTTCACAATTCTAACCCTGTTGAATGAAGGATAGTTCCAGATGCATCACTCTGTTGCTGAACATGGACTTTGAGTTCACAGGCAGTTGCACTACTAAAGAGAGTGTGAAAAAGAAAGGGAAATGATGGTGAGAAAGGAGACAAGGATATTTGCTGAGAGCGAGAGACAGAAGGCTGGAACAGTGAGAGTGAACAGTGAGAGAAGACTAAAGCAAGAAAAAGGATATATACATACACACAGACAGACAGAAAATCACTGTTTGTTAAGAAAAGTTCATTTTTCAAAGAAAGGGGGGGGAGAAATCCATCCAAGGTTCCAGCCCGGAGCAGTTGTCTGGCAGGTCACATTGTGACAATAGAGGATTCTGTGATTAGAGCAC
This sequence comes from Triturus cristatus, assembly GCF_964204655.1. Classification (NCBI taxonomy): domain Eukaryota; kingdom Metazoa; phylum Chordata; class Amphibia; order Caudata; family Salamandridae; genus Triturus; species Triturus cristatus. The sequence continues at coordinate 291,084,700 of NC_140592.1, read as the reverse complement.
ATTGATCATGGCATATCTACCTGTGCTCTTTGTTTTCCATTAACTGTTGCTTATTGCCATATTTGCGTGTTAAACGGGTACTAATGAGGTGCAATCTATGCCCAGAAAGTGTTAATAAGTGTACAAATGTCAAAATAACTAAATAAACTATTGATAAATGTGCTGCATTACCTCACATAATTTGCCTTTTCTTGCTGCATAATTTACTCAACGCTGCTGCATTATTATTCACCACACACCATCTTGCATATACCAATAGACACAGACCATGGTATATTCCCATCAACCATACATCATAACACATCTTGACATGTTAAACCAGTACCCTCAGACACACACATCCAATCACACAGTAACTTTAACATATGCCACCTTACCAATACACAATCAAATGAAGACATTTTCCCCAACAAACACATATCACACTCACACACAACTATATAACACACTATCACATACACAGCTAAAAAACATGTAACTCACCAACAGATCAACATACACGCACCATCACATCAACACACACCAGATGATATACACCATCATACATAATCACACAAAGATGCTTTCTCACATGCACACACACACATTCCACATCATACGCACAGAGGAGGAACTCACATAAATCCACTGACATCACAACAAGTTGCTAAAACAAGGACCCACAGTCACATCACACACACACCTCTCACCATCGCAAACCATAAAGTCAAATCATATCTCCTTAAAACGTGAAAAGGGGCAAATGGTTGGATCCCTTTGACCTTTGAAATCGACTCCTATATGTGCTGAGTCCGCATTTTACAGTAGAAGAAGAACGCCAGCAGCCCCACCCAATCTAAAAAAAAACAAAACACCTTCCCCGCACTGGGTGTGGTGTACACTTCAGAATGAGTTCCTAATTGAATGAATGCAAAAGACTTTGGAAAATGCAGTGCTTTTGCGGCATCGGGAAAGGACTATGGTGAATATTGAAAAACTGACCTCAGATTTTCAGTTTCTTAAATTTGCTTGAGAACACTCCTCCACAGGTTCAAATACCTCAGTGGGATTAGGCCAGAGCCAGTTCTATCAAAGCTACGTTTTGAATAAAAGTATTGCAGGCTGCACAGCTTGTGCTGAATTGAGAGGAATCCTGTTCATCATGCGTAAGATGAGACCCCAGCATGATTCACACGCTCAGGAACACCTAAGTCAGTTTGCGTGAACTGACCCTGGCTTGTGCATCTGTTGAATTTGCCACACTGTTCACAAATAAAAGGCATGTTATACCAATTTGAATATTTTTTCAATTGTATATTTCTGGACCCTTCCAGGTTTTATTCAGTGTACCTACTAGGGTGACATAGTAGAAGTATCTTCTAATAAATATTAGATGTGTGTCACGGGGTAGAGCAGCCAAGGGACTATAGTGCACCATTTTTGCGTGAAAACTCTACAACAAAACAACCTCTTCTTTTGCCACAACAGGAAGAGTGGAAATCTCTCGCAAGTCCCCCTTCGCTACGACAGGTGGACTATCCCTTTAACAGGAGCACACCACCTGTGCTGACGTGGAGTGGTGGAGGCCAATAAGCTCGGACGACACCAGGAAGAGTGTGTGGTACACTGCCGGAGGACGCGAAGCACAGAGGAGCAGCGGAGAACCGGAAGAAGCGAAGAACGCGGATCAAAGGGGAGACCGAAAGCCAGATGAATCGGCAGCGACTACCGAAGAAGCCGGTCGGAGCGCAGAGCAGGCAGCCGAGCCGAGACTTCGCCAGGACCACGTTGTGCCCCGCCACGCTCCAGGAGGAGCGTGGCTATCCCAGGTACGTGGGAAGTTTGCGGACTGGGTAGGGAGGCGGGTGAGGTCCGACGACTAAGGGACAGAGCCCCTTCCTTTTCCCCTTAGAATAAGGTACCCTCCCCTGCACTCGCACAACCTTATTTCTCTTGCCGTCGACGTGTTGCACTGCGTGGTTTTCCCCTCACTACCTTCCCCGTTTTTGCTTGGGCACTCAAAAGACAGATCACTCACCTGTATTCGTTCTCTCTTTCTTCTCCGCCATGAGAGCAAACACCTGACCCGGGAGAACCGAAGAATCCCGTCACCTCTCTGAAGACTTCGGAGGAAGACCTTACCAGCATTCTCCACCTTACAAAAGGATTTACTTCTCTCCTACCATGATCTAAATCTAAAACTCTGGACTCAAAAAGAAGACGTGTACTGTTTAAATAAAACTAAATTAAAGCACTAAGACCAGCAGCCCTGCCCCTTCCTTTGAACCCACTACAACGTGTTACATTAATATCTTTGAACACCTTAATTTATCACTAGCCCCTGAACAAAAGTACAATGCCATGCCCCAGGCACTGGCAGGAGGAGTCCCAGAACATTCCCTAGCTTCAGAGAGAGGCCCATTATCATTCTGTATGTGGTAATTACCAGCAAACAGAATGATTATGGACCGATAGCAGTCTGTGCCAGGTGGGGGAGGAGCTTCTGCATGCCATTGATCACAGCAGGAGCGCAAGCTGGTCCCTGCAATGAGAGTTAGGGAACTTTGAGGCTGCTTGCAGGGGGACAGCTCGCTCCAATGTCCAGAATTACGGACGAAAGGCGTCCTTGAAAGAAATCATCACAAACAACGAACAGGAGGCCCAAATAAAGGGTGGTCTGTGAAATGTATGGACAGTTCGACACCCTACACCTATCCCCTCCCAACCCAGCCCCTTGCTAGCGTGAGCCAGAGTTGGGTGAGGTCCTCTCTTAACACACTGCTGTACAGATCTGCAGAGTTCAAGAGATTTGTATGGGAGAGGCACCAGAAGCCAGAAAACTCATCCACCCCATACAGCGATTGAACTGATACATGTGACGGGAAAGGGGGGCACAGATCAATAGAGGGGGATAATGGATAAGAGAGACAGTGACTTACTAATTCACACAGCCCTGACCTCATTAGAATGTGTAGGTAGCTGAAAGCTTCTACAAATTGAAAGTACTTAAAAAAAAGGTTTTATTAAAAAAACTGCACACCAAGACTCACCAAGTTATTCTCATTGATGGTGACTGGACTAAACTGATAAGAAGGAAACAGACTTAAACCCATGCTGTACCTCCTTTCTTAACCTTGTAAGAAGCTGCTGGACTCCTCCCCAGACTCCAGCCCACCTATCAGGAAGATAATTCACATGTGTTGCTGGGTGGCAGTGATGGAGGCAGAGGTCACAGACACGCCCCCTCCTACATTGTCCCAATTGGCCTGCCACACCTCTGATTATTAAGATTAATGGAGGTCGTCTGACCACGCCCTGAGCCACGCAACTAGGGCCCAAAATGAAAATCTATACCTCACAATAAAACACACTGCACCCACCAGTGTGCCGTCACTGCCCTGGCCTATGCCTCCAGGGTACATACAACCTTGCCCAACTAATACATGAACTGAAACACAGATGTAGACTAATTTCTAACCGAGCAGCAAGCACAATTTATTTACAGCTGCTCGATGTTCATTCTCATACTCTTGTTTCTCCCCCCAGGGTGATAGGGCAACGTCCCTTTCACCCACTAACACCTTCCACCCCTGATATTTCTGTTCTTCAATATTCATGCAATGGAACTGCAACCTGTTGTCTGTGCCTCGAACCATCAAATTGCTTCCTGTCCCTTTGTATCCTGGCACTATGGGTCTTTTTCAGAGTTTAACAGGTGGTAGACCTTCCACCAGGGTATCTGAGGTCTTCAACTCTACCACTCTGGGTGACTAGATCTCACCATATTTAGGCAGATCCTCTGAAGGCAGAATTCTTTTATTGAGCGGCAGCCATGTTTCTTGCGTTCGCTCAGCAATCTTTTGTGTCGTACAAAAAAAAACCTCCCAAAGCAGGAGTTTGTCTTTGTCAAAAAAATATGAGTGACCCTCAGTGGCGGCTCCTCCTCTATGGCAGAGGAGCATCACCCCCGTCAGACTCAAAACTTGTAAAATGAAACAGTAATAAAACTGGTTTATTACAGTTTTATTTTTCAAGTTTTTTCTTGGGGCGGGGCCATCGTGGCGGCAGTCATTGAGAGGAGTGGTGCTCACTGCTATCAGTCCACATGTCGATTTGGCCAGCTTGTCTCAGGCTGGCCATACTGACATGCACACTGAGCTGTCTCCAACCCATCTGCATTGCTATGCAAATTAACAAACTGTACTACAGAAAACGCAGTCATCCCACCATATCAAACAGGCTTTTGCAGGCACATGGGGACCACCACCAATATTTTAACCCTATCTCTGTTGACTGATGCCACAATTGCAGCCAAACAGCCTTTGTAAGTTTGCTTAATTGTCTACAGCTCGGCATTCTACCACAGCAACAGAACATGTTATGGCAAAAGTTCTCTAAGCGGAACATCCCGCCATTACTCTGAAAACAGCAAATCCTCTTATACTCAAACACGAAGGTGCAAGTAAAATTAGGTGCAGGAGACTATCTGACAAAGAAGATTCCTACAACAATGGGGCTGAACCAGGGCTGTGTGTTAGCCCCAACACTGTTTAACCTCTTCATGTCAGGTTTGTCAACCAGGCTAGATGAGTGCAACTCACACACACAGATGGGGGTCCTGGCACTTTCAAACCTACTATACGTAGATGACCTTGTACTCATTAGCTGAACCCCAATTGGCCTCCATCGTCTACTAGAAGCAACACCTGGCTACTCAGAAGATCTTGGGCTGAACATAAAGCTGGAAAAAACAAAGGTAAGAGTATAAATACTTGGGAGTTGTTAATGAAAACAAAGGGAATTTTGATGCCCAAATAGATGCCATACAAAGGAGGGGGATTGCGACAGCTGTGGCATTAAGGAACTTAAAGCACAGGATCGCCGAAACAAGCTTCTCCTCACTGACTCAGGTGATGCAGGAAAAACTGATACTGTCTATCACCTATGGAAGCGAGGCTATGAGAGGGAGGGATGCAGACACACTGGATGACACAACATCGGGAGAATTGCGAATGATCTTTGGTCAACCCAGATACACATCCCCGCACGACTGAGATGAGAATTTGGGATTTAGAGGCAAGAGCTGGCTCGTAAAGGAGCATATATCAAAAGCTTGTACAAGATTAAAAAGGGGGAATCAGGGATCTTAAATGCCCACCTATGGAAAAATCTGCTAACTAAGGAGTCGGACCTCGCTAGACTTTACCTGGAGGACTCAATAGAGCAACTTGGCCTACGAGGCCTCTGGGAGACATCAGTGTCACACAAGAGCTTTAAAAACTAGTCAACAAAAACATCAAAAGAGTCTCCCTGATTGAGGACAAAGCAACCTTTTCAGGGAGGGCGCATGGCTGGTTCACTATACAGAGTTATACTACAGCCAGGCCTCAACCATATCTGAGCATTGGCTTCTCCAAAGTCTCCAAGGAGAAATTCCTGAGGCTCCGCATAGGTTTTACTACCCTCTGCACTTTATTTACCACCGTGGCTACGCCCCTCATCTCCAGCTACCTGCCGAGTCTGTGGGGAGGGAAAGGAAGACATTCCACACTTGCTATGCATATGCAGGGAGCTAGTAAGTGAACCCAGAGTATTACTTAGACCAACCATAAATAGCAAAAAAAATAGGTTCATGCAGAGAAGCAGTGAAAGCAAGCTTCTCTGGACAGGATGCCCAGCTGAGCTGCCACCTGGTGAAGTTACTGAATATAGCAGAAACAAAGATAAAAGCCAAAATAAAATAAAATAACTAATTGAAAACCAGTAGAAGGTCTGAGTAAGCTACAGGAAGAACATACAAGACAGGGGCAACCCAAGCAAACACAAACACTAACTCAGCAACGTTTCCCAAGGAAGTCTCATCCCAAAAGTAGACAAAATCCAGTCCAGTTACAACCCAAACTATAAGTCCCTGCAATCCCCTAGTCTGTACTTTAATTATACAAGCTGGACCTGCAAGTTCAACTACTGCTATTTTGAACATATATCAAGCCATCACTCTTGCTTCTAACGACTGGGATCAGGAGGCTGGCACAACCCGCTATTGTCAGCCGACACACAGGATTGTAATTTTGTAACACCCTGATTACTCTACAAATTATTACTTTTGCACCACTAATAAAAAAAATTCTCCTAAGATATTTAATGCCACTGTAAACTTAGAAGAACTTGATTACTCCACAAATCTCAGCCTCGTATCAGTAAGTTTTAATTTTTCTCTTATGTAAATTATTGCAACAGTTTTTTATTAATCACGCAAATAAACAATTACTTACTTACAGGGTTGGAGACAGCAAAGCACAGGCTCCCAGTCTCTCTGTGAGCGCAAATTCACAGCGCTCAGGCCAATCCTGACGCTACTTTCAAACATAAGAGCAGCATCAGGATTGGCAGCACGGGAGCCTGTGCTGCAGAGAGAAACTCAAGCAGAAGAGCGGCGGTCCTGCGTCAGGCAAGTTTCATTTTCATAACTTTTTGTTATGTCCGTCATCCCGTTCCCCACCTCTGCACGCTCCTTTCCCTGCCCTCTGACTTGCCACTCCACCAGTTGCAACTGGTGACCCTGACTCCCTGGGAGATTTCTCTCTTGAGAACTGCCGGTACTCTCCCTTTCAAAATAAAAAAGTGCTGGTACTCAGTACCGGACAGTACCGGCCCATTTAAAGCACTGCTCCAAGTTCGTCAAGCCATCGGTTTAAGGTTTCCACCAGTGAAGATACTGCCGGCAGAAACTAAGGGGCATATTATCAAGACAGGCGATTAAATTAAAATCTAACATTTCCTTCAAATCTAACATGGTCTTCAATTGGAATTCCATAGAGCATATTATCAAGCCCATTATCGCCGCCTTAGCGGCAGTTTTCTGCCGCTAAAGCAGCGATAATGTTATCGCCTGTCTTGATAATATGCCCCATAATGCTTCGCAGGACTCTAAATAGGGCGGGTGCACTGTCACTTTAGTTAAATGGATATTCAGCCACGTTTGCTGCAAAATACCCTTTCTGCTAAACTTTAAATGAGGCCACAAGTGCTTTATCAGTAACTGAAGTAGGACATCTTACTTTGTCACTCTTGGAGAGGATCTGCAACCTAGATCCTTGCTCACATAACAGTTCATCAAGCACCATGAATACACCAACCTATGCATATGATCAAGTCAGTTCATATATATGTGCTTCATCTTTGCCAATGTGTAAAAAGCTCAGGAATAGGAAAAGTCATTCAGATGAAATAATTGCCCAGACATGATGTCACTCTCTCAATAGTGCACACTATTCCATTTTGTTTTATTTAAATATAACAAAAATGCCTTTTTCAATTTTCTTATTTTCTGTTCCAAACAAAGGGCCTGATGTAAAGAGCCAATTCTATGGTTAAAAATCTTGTGATTCTCAAAATCACAGGATTTGCTATCGCAAAATAGCTTTCTGCTATCTAATAAACTAGGGGGCTCATTTATGAGCCCCTGCGTCACTTTTGCGCCACCGGTGTGTCACTTTTTGTGACGCACCAGTGGCGTAAAACATGCACCATGTCGCGCCATATTTACGAAGTGACGCATCTAGGTAAATGCGTCACTTTGTAAACCCCTGTGCTACATTATACCTGCACCAGGTATAATGTATGCAGGGTGGGCGTACCCCCGCAAGAAAGGGTCGTAGCAGTGGCGCAGCGAAATCTATGAGATTTCGCTGCGAGACTACTAGGACGCCAATGCGTCAAAACCTTACACCTGCCTCATGGCAGGCGTAAGGGTGACGCAGGCCCTTTCACATGGGGCTTGCCCCATGTGAAAGGAACATTGCTGGAGTTGCGTCAGGCTTCCGACACAACTCCAGCAATGCGCCACTTTTTGCGCCGACAGATACGTCAGTTATACTGACATATCTGTCCTTCCTTGCGACATGATGCGTCATATTATAAATATTATAAATATGATGCATCATTGGTGTCGCAAGGAGGGCACACTGAGAAGTGACGCATTGCTGCTTTCACGCAGCGATGTGTCACTTTTCATTAACGAGGCCCCCAATGTGCAATTTGGAAATGCCTTTCTGAATTACAAAATTGTTTACCGACTCATTCTAAATTGCATTTTGTAAAGGGCATCAAAGGGGCATTCTGTCCTAATTGCTACTTACAATGAGATGTATCAGTGGCCTGTTACAAGCTATTGAAGTTACCCGCTCTTTCAAGGTGCAGGGCCGGCTTTAGCACTGGTGGCGCCCTGTGCAACGATGTTTGTTGGCGCCCCCCCATGGGCACCTCCACGGATTCCCTCACTATCACCCTTTAATAGTGCCCCCTCCATTCTCCATAACCACTCTATCTCAGATGTATTTAATTTGTTATATAGCGCCACCTATACCAGTGTAGGGTCTAAGAGCACTTTTCATCGCACACACATTACACAGAGACAATCAAGCATATGTGTGTAAATCAGCGTATAGCAAATGTTACATAAGCCAGAAGACTACATGGTGGGTCACATGTCATCCATAGTTTAAGAGTGCTTGGTCTGAAGAAGCACAAACTCAGAATTTAAAACATAACCCCATGGTTGGGGCTTACATTTAATAATAAGGATTTTTTTTTTTACCGAAATGAGCCCCTTTTGAAACATTAAAATAAGGAAAGACTGAGGAAAACATATTAATGCTCTTGCATGCAGCTCTTTGATGACAGTCATTAGCTCACTGCTCCATGTTAAGATTTTAACATCTACCCTGCTAGTAACAAAAGTATCTCTCTGACAAAAGCCCTGACCTATTTAAACTATATGCACTTTGTAATCTGCATGGTACACATTCTTTGCAGCATGCATATTAACCCTCTGTGCTACCAGAAAATGAGGAAAAACTTCCCTAGACAAAACTCCTTCTCTCTCCAGGAGGAACATTAATTGCAGGAGTTAACTTGACATTTTTATTGTTAATTAAAAATTTCCGGAGGCCGGGAAGGAGGAAGCAGGTGCTTTTAAACCATGAAATACTTCCAAACAGGGCGCCCCCGCGAACAGTCAGCACCCGGTGCGTTGGCACCAGTCGCACAGCCCTAGAGCCGGCCCTGAAAGGGGGAGCTGTCCACGTTGAACAGCTTCCCACTGAGACATCTGCTCTGTAATTCCGTTAGTGCCTGCAGTAGGAGGTCAATTGCTCTACCATATTCACCTATCACTGTACCATGTATGGGCTGGGTGACTTATATTCGTCCTTGTCCCTTCTCCCTCCTCTTCCGAGGCATCAATTCCCTACAGGGTGAGGGACGTTTTCAATTAGAATGACTTTCACCTCAAACACAACCCACTGTTTTGGGGAGAAACCTTCTTCCCAATGGTGTGTACATTTAGAGCATAGGTGACTTCTGTCCTACCCTATTATGAAACAAGGACACCCTGGATTTCTTTGGCACTGAAATGTCATTCAACCATCAATCATTACTTATTGGTCCTTCCTGCGACCAGTCAGCAAGAGGGAATAAACTGAGACACCAGCACCTATCAGGATCCTGCCAGTCCTCCCAAAAGCCTAGACCAATGAGGTCCACCTCTCTGCAATAGTGATTCACCACCCCAGAGGAAGGCTCAGCTGGATAAGACACAACACCAGGAGGCTGAGATCCCTTGCATGTTGTTCATGAAGGGAGCCCTGAAGAGTGCTTACAAACAGGACCTATCCTTGAAAAATACCTCATTAAGGGAATTCTCTCACCCTCCTTCCTCCATTGCCAAACTTGCAATGCAAAAGCATTAAAACCCTTTCATGAAGCTTTTGCATTTGACTCGTGAGGGACATCTAGTAACGACTAGTGGAACTGCAGCTTGATGTAATAACAATTTCAATGCTTTTGCATTTGACTCATGAGGGACATCTAGTAACGACTAGTTGAACTGCAGCTCTTTGTAGAATTATTTTGATATTGGAAACTATAATATTCACTGCCCACTGCTAATCTCGTCCCATAATGCTTTGCAGGGCCTTTGGTTGGGATTGTATTTTGCCAATAACTCTCCTTGGGGTGGTCCTAAGAGGATGGGACCACCACCGAATCGTTCAAGAAGATGTGCTTTTTGTTTTCAAGGCATCAGTTTGGTTCTCTCCCTATGTGAGGGAGGATCCCAAAATCATCACCTCTCTCACTGCTTGCTAATTTATCATTTTCACTTTTGTGAAATTACTATATGTATTTTAGCATATAAAGATAGAGATGTTTTAGTTTATCATAACTTGCACAGAGCAAGATGTTGTTTGCAATTTTTACTCAGAGCAGACAAGCACACACTGCTAGCAGCTACACTTTGCAAACTGTAGCTGAGCGTAGTTCAAAGTGTACTTCGCATAGCTACGTGTAGTGCTACTATGCAAACTACACCCAGGGTTAATCATAAACAATCATGTGGGACACCCTTTTGAATTTGGGTCCAATAACGCTGGGGCGGTGCCTCCATTAGGCTGTTGGGGAATTGCCCTACATATATTTTGCCCTCCCCCCCATTAAATGTGAGTTCACTACTAACACAGTGTTTAAGTGCTTTGCAATGATTCTGCCGCGGCCGGGCCAGTTGTAGTATCGAGGCAAAAGGCAGGTCCTGACTCCTAGTGAAGCCACTGCAGGCCTGAGGGGGTGGGGCTTAATAATATTATTGACATCACAGACTGACACCGTCACAGTTAGTTGACAGCGGGCCATATGCACATCTGGGATTGGACTGCTGCCTCTCTCCAGCCATCCCGAAATGCACACTAGAGGCTGGATCAGCGTCCCTCCACCTGTGCAGACTGGAGCCGCAGACTTATAGCGGCAGCCCCCAGACTCAGTAATGCCTGGGGTGGGGCGAAGGCTGTATTTCTCTCTCCTTTTCTTTCAGCACTGCGTTCATGCATGGAAGTTGAAAATACAAATCACTTTGCCGCTTTCCACCGCCATACTGTAGAAAGCTAATATCAACTGGCCAGCACTTCCCTATTAGATCTTGTGAGGATGAAGGCGGTCACCGCAATAACGAAGGTGGCGTTGAGTGCAATGCCAATCCTTTCCAGATTACACGCAAAGTTTCACAGCAAGCATCTTAACCCACAGAGCTATCTGAACAGCTGTGTTTTATAAGAGGCACTCCACAAATAGAAAGAGTTTTAATGATTTACATTTGAAAATAATCAGATTGAGATCTGAGAATACTGATGCCACAGAGAGAAGAGGTAGTGAATTGAATGCTGGGAAAATGGCATAATTAAGGCAGAAGTGAGCGAGCCAGGTATTGATGGCCTGAATGATAAGGGGAGGGGTAAACAAATTTCACAAAGTACGGAAAAGGCGAAATATGTTAGTTAGATCTTGGCGACATGGGGTGGGGGTAGATTTCCGAGCATTTCAACATTTCTTGGCACAGACAGCTCAATGGCCACCATAGGAATCTCATGGTGGCAATCCTATCCGAGTCGTTCTGTCCACATTGTCAGTAGTTCTAAATGCTCAGGGTATCCAGGGAGCACCTCGCAATTCTTCGCTCTTTCCAGCTTTTTTGAAACATGGAATGAGAATAGTTGATGTTTCTGGTGCCCGATACACTATAAGAAAACAAAAACTAATAGTGCTACATGTCTTTTGTCGTTTAGTAGAACTGTAACTAAATTCATGTTTGAGCACACTTTGGAGCATATGTACAAGCCCCTATCGCCATAGGAACTTCACTTTTTGTGACATTTTCGTGGTGATAGGGGCTTTGCCTTATGTAGAAGGCAGATTAAGCCACTTAACGTGGCTTAACGCTGCCTTGTAAATAAGGCCCCCTTTCACGCTATGCTTAACATGAATGGGGTGGGCAGTGGGTGTTGCTGTCGGTGACCCTTCCTGCACATAGACAATCCTTAAAAAATGACATTTTGTAACTTCCATGTGTGCTGCATTAAGCAGCACACATAGAAGTGACAAAACGGCATTGAAAGATTGTTTATGTGCAGGAAGGGACACATTCCTACACATAAATGCAGACACCCTTGCACTATGGTGCTATAGTGCAAGGGTGCACTATGGTGCAAGGGTGCCTGCGTTGTCACTACACTGCTAAGTGTAGCACCAGCGCAGGGGGAAATGCAAGGCTGCACAATATCCTTGTAAATATGGTGCAGCCGTGCGTTTCTGAAGTGGCGGAGTGAGGCGTTAAGCCATGACGGCTAAAGCCTCACTCCACCACTTCTTTGTAAATATCCCCCTTTGTTTTACTGACTTTGAGGTAAAAATGCCAGTCCCTACAGCAGAGTGGAAGCTGGTAAACCACTATATTCTCTGCTATGTTTATCACTCAGAGGGAGTCGCTGTTACTTCGTCTATCGTTTGTTTAATTTCCTGCAAACTCACTAACTTACCTTTGTAGCACAAAGCAGCTCTTTTCATTCAACTCAATGCGTGCAGCCTGTCTCTCTTCATGCCACATTTTTACATGTTTGGGTGTTGATGGAAACCAGATCCCAATGCAACTCTTGGTAGTTTTCGACAGCTTTGGCTGCACTCTGCGCTCTAGAGATGATGTAGCTAAACCTCCTGGTAGCAGACCAGGTTTATCCCCAGCATGGACATGACTGGAGTGCCCTCCCATGTTCTGAATACCCCTGCATGGTTTGAAGTCCTGTATCCAGGAAGGCAGTGTAGGACCTTTATGTCTACACTGGGTGGTGAGAAATTCACATGTTGGGTGAGATGAAGTAGTCCCGGCCACAAGGTGAGTAAATTACAGGATGCAGTGACCAGTCACGAGGATACATGTCACCCTTAGGAGAGTGATGGGAACTTACTGCAGGCTACTTATTGCTCTCTCGAGTTGGGTGGAATCACTGGTAGGTGGCCGGACACTACTGGAATGACAGTAATTGGCGACGGAGACCCCTGCACCCTGTTATTATAATATAAAATCTCTTTATTTATGTCATACCTTCACTTTCACAATTGCTTTATAAACCTTCTTGCTTTCTCAACTTTGCTTGAAAATTCACCATTTGCCCATTCTTTTTTCAAAATGTTTTGAAGGAGAATTCCCCAAACCTCCCTCATGATGGTCTGGCTTGCTCGTTCACCACTGGGCACTCAGAATGTTTATGCCACACTACTTTCAAATGTAACCTTCTGCCACTGCAATAGCTCTGTCAGTGCACAGTCAAACAAACGTGCAATAAAGCCCTATGGCTTCATTAAGAGTGTGGCAGTCCATGGCTTGCCAGACTCGCGGGGCACAGTGATGGTGTTCTTCTCATCGCCCTATTAGGACCAGGGTTGTTGGACTGCCCTGGGGCCAACGCAACCGCAAGGGAAACTCCTACTAGGCTTAGCGGGGCCGCAGCAGCCCAGCCAAGTATATTGCGATCTCAAAACCGCTGCACCTCACAAAATTCGTCAAATTTATCAAACCCTCACTACACACTCCAAAACTACCATACATCGGACCCGGGCGGCATGGGAGGCAGACTTACCAGCCCTGACAGACTAGGATTGGGCCGAGGCGCTGGCAAGCCCCAGGTACTCCGCAGTTTCCACTAGATACCGACTGATTTAATTTTAGTACCACCACAGAACATATTACACTCGCCTCCGCCTCTGGAAGATGGGGGCCATTCAGTCCCCCATGTGCTTCCGCTGAAACTCAAACGAAAGATCTTTCTTATATACGGTGATGAGCTGCCAGGCACTGCAACACTTCTGGTCGGGCGTACTGTCTTGCATGTGGCGGGTACTGGCGTGGGGCATCCCAGTAGACCCTAGACTGACACTTCTGCACAGCACAGAGGACATCGGGGGGAATAGATACAAGAGACACCTCCTATTCTTGGGCCTCACTCTAGCCAAGCGGGACATTGCACAACACTGGAAGGCTACCTCTCCCCCCAGTATTGCGACATGGAAAAAGGCTTTAGATAAATGTATGTCAGCCGAAATAGTGGTGTTTCAGGCGAGCGGCTTTCCACAGAAGCACGGGAAGATCTGGGCCAGGTGGGCTAAATATCAGGGTATTGACCTAGCTCTCCTTACGCAGCCAACAAACCAGGACCCTCTTGAATGGCTGGTAGTAAATGACTCGCCTGTTTATTGCGATAGCTCATCACAGATGTGGATGGAAACTCTTTTGCTGTATCTATATCTTGCTTTTCATGGGATGTATGGTACGTGGATGGGGGAAGGGATGGGGGTGTTTGGTCTGATGTTCTGCAGACCTCCTTGGGGAAACTTTTCAGTACCTACAGTCTTTACAATCTGCCATGTACATGTATATGCTTGTCGGGCTCTGCCCACTTGGTACTGCAGAAAATCAATAAAATCTGTTTAAAAAATACACTGCACCATCGCCAGGGATCTCCAATCTCCAATCCCTGCGCAATGGACAGCGGTTTTGAGGTTGCAATGTGCTTGGTGGGGCCGCTGCGGCCCCACCAAGCATGATAGGAGTTTCCTCTCTGCCACACTTTTCATGGCGGTGCGACTGCCTTAAAAAGTGTGGTGGTGAGGAAACAAAGAGGGCCCTACAGGGGTGCATTCAGGTGGGCACATGTTGTGCCCCCCTGTGTGCATGCATTCCAGTGCCTGCATGGCATGGACTGCAGCAGTCTGACTTTGATGTTCCCATTTCATAGGCACCACTGTGAAAACGCCAAAGAACTGTCTCCAGACAGGAGAATACTCCTAATCTGACGGATGGCTCAGCCATGGGTTTGGCGTGCGGGAGAGTGGCGGTCCCGCTCCCGCACTGACAAACTCCTAATGAGGCCCTTAATGTTGCCTCAGGTGCACTGGACCCAGGCCTAATGGCTTTCCTGACTGTATATTTAAATTAAATTAGGTATATTAGGCTCAGTGTTTTTAGCAGATCAATTCCTCCTGCCTTCAAACCATTACTATTTTAGAATCTTAGAGTTTAGTTCTTCATCCATTCCTCAAAACGTGAAATCCTGCCAATCTCTTAAACTATTGGCTCTTCCCTATGGGTGGGCAAAATTGACGTAATTTGCTAATTACAACAAAATGAAACACCTTTACACAAAATGAAAGCCATCATCTTATGCATGCATTATTTGCATTTTAAAATGAATCCTCCATACATTTTTATGCATAACAATGATAATGCGAATTTGCTGAAATTATGCAAATTACGCCTGCTTAAATTTAAATCTTGCCCAGCCCTACTATCGCATTGAAATTGCAGCAAAGATCTATGTACAGAAGGTGCTTAAAGAAATGGAAAAGTGGGTAATGGAGCAAAACCACATCCCCAGTTAAGAATGTATGAAGGCAATGAGATACAGGCAGACAGGTAGGGATCTGCTATTTGATCCCACCATATTCAAAAACCCTTCTTAATCATTTTCCCCTATAGTTAGGAGCCAAAGATTTACCTGTGCTTCAGTAAGCTGATTGCACAGTTCTACTGGACTATACAATTGTGAGCTTGAAAGATCATTGGTTGCCATGGTAACATGTAACTAAGCTGTCTCGTAATAAATATGAAAATTAGGAGGTTTTGGTGAAATCATCGTAAACAAAGGAGGTGGTTTCTTATTATCACTGACATTACATGTTGCCTGACCATGTAATTATCTGGGAATATGGTTTGCTGTAATTGGATGTCACAAATGTCATCTGTATAGTCTAAAATGTAAGAAGCAACCCTCAACGTTGCCTTTGAAAGATTTCATGTGGAGTTAATTACTGCTGTACTAGTATTTTTCATTTATAAGTGCAAAGGTAATGCCTTCAATGATGTATGGGTTCAAGACCTTCTCTGGAATCTTTTCTGGTTTGCAGAACCTTGCAAAATGCACAGCACTTAGGGGCATATTATCAAGACAGGCTATAAAATTATCGCCGCTTTAGCGGCAGAAAACTGCCGCTCAAACGGCGATAATGGGCTTGATAATATGTTCTATGGAATTCCAATTGAAGCCCATGTTAGATGTCCTTCACATCTAACATGGGCTTCAATTGGAATTCCACAGAGCATATTATCAAGCCCATTATCGCCGTTTTAGCTGCAGTTTTCTGCCGCTAAAGCGGCGATAATTGTATCGCCTGTCTTGATAATATGTCCCTTAGACCAAAGTTTGGTCACTCTAAAAAAGCCTGCGCAAACACAGTTGTGTCTTGAATTTACTTTAATGAAGCAGTAAAGATCTGTAGCATGATGTACAAATTTTCCAGTTGGAAAAAGGGGTTGCTAATTGCGCACTGAACTTTTGTGAATGGAAAGGAATTTTATGAACTGAACTATGAGGCATATGTACAACAAAATGTCGGACCGCAGATCCACGCCAAATTTGACAGTGCTGGGTGCCAAAAATTTTAAAACGCAGGGATGCGCTGTCTTTACTACAATACGGCGCACCCATCTGTTTTCCCTAGCACGCACTAAAATTAGCTGCCTAGTGTCAATGCAGGCACACTTGCACCATAGTTCACGGGTGCCTGCTTTGCAGGGAATCATTGTTTATGTGCAGGAAGGTGTCCCTTCCTCCACATAAACAATCCATAATGGCTATTTGCAACTCCTATGTCTGCTGTATTCTGCAGTACACAAAGAAGTAGCAAATCATCATTATTTAATGATTGTTTGTGTGTCCCTTCCTACACATAAAAAATCATTAATGCTTTTTGCTCTTTTTGCTCTTTTTATGTGTGTTGCAGAATGCAAAATTAAAGCATTTCTCCACGCATGCCATTCTGACGCCTGCTCTTGCATGGCGTTAGTTTTTGCTGCTGCCAGAGATTTACACCTCCTTGTCAAGCTGGGGCAACATCAAAAAGCAATGAGTGTTGCGGTGAAACGCCTTCAGCAACACTCATTGCACGTCCCTTTCATGCAGATACCTGCGTGTAAGGGAAGCATATTTACAAAGTGGCATTCAGCCACAAAAAGTGGCTTCACACCACTTTGTAAATATGGTTCAGGGCGTACCGCCACCGGAGAGTCAAAAAAAGTGACTCTCCGGTGGCGCCAGGGGCTTGTACATATGCCCCTATGTATTATTAGGTCGGCTCACATAATTCAGAATTGTAGTGGGACGCTGTTTGACTTACCTCATTAATATGCATGACGCAGGTCATAAATTGCGACCCACTATGATTGGCTAGAGTCACAGGCTTGGTGACCCCCCATGACAGTGATTGCTTTTACGTAAAGTGATTTTTTTTTTTAACTGCAGCCCATTTTCCTTTCATGAAATTTTCCTGAAAGAAAAGCAGGCTGCATTTCTTAAAAAAAGAGAAGTTAAACAAACCTTTTTAAAGAGCAGGCAATATGTCCCATGGACCACTGCCTTTTTACCTAAAACGTTTTTGTCAACATTCTCAAAGGGGAAGGAGTCCGCTTCACATTTACAAATGCCTTACCATCAATTTTGAAATGGTGGTAAAATAATGATTTCGAACCGGATTTTGTCACAAAACATTAATGCATACCTTAAGGAATCAGAATCAGAAAGGGACATGCTTAATATTCCCCTTTCAAATAGCAATTCCTAATGTTTACCTAAGGTGGGATGTAAAAAGAGCACCCCCCCTCCTCCATCCAACGACTGAGTTTTACATTTGTCACAGGGCAATAATTTTCTTGGGTCGCATTGCAGTTGCTGCACAATGATTGCATCTGCAATGCTACTCAAGCTAAGGGGCCGATTCTGATCCGGTAAAAAAAAATACCGTACGACTCGCATCCGTATTTTTTTACGTACGAGTCGCACAAGTACCGTACAAACTGGCAAGTACGATTCGCATGGGAAAAACTCCATACGACTCACATCCGGAAAAGTCCCCCACACGTCCTCGGGTCGGAAATTGCGTCCGACACATCCCCGGACGATTTACCGTACGAATCGGAAAAATGAAGTCCGACCGCGCAAGTACGATCACTCCCGTCCTTTCGATTTCACAACTGTATGCAAAAAACACCGTACGGACAGAACACCCATAGCAAGCATGGATACACGTGCCCGCATACGCGCCGAACACCCCACCACAGACCCCGCATGTACGCGCAAAATGCCCCCCGGCCGCGGATGTACGCGCCGAACCCCCACCCGTGTTTGTACGGACCGTACCCCCACCCCACCCGTGTATGTACGGACCGTACCCCCACCCATGTATGAATGGAGCGTACCAACACCCCACCCGTGTATGTACGGACCGTACCCCCACCCCACCCGTGTATGTACGGACCTTACCCCCACCCGTGTATGAATGGAGTGTACCCCCACCCATGTATGTACGGACCGTACCCCCACCCCACCCGTGTATGTACGGACCGTACCCCCACCCGTGTATGAATGGAGCGTACCAACACCCCACCCATGTATGTACGGACCGTACCCCCACCCGTGTATGAATGGAGCGTACCAACACCCGTGTATGTACAGACCGTACCCCCACCCCACCCGTGTATGTACGGACCGTACCCCCAACCGTGTATGAATGGAGCGTACCAACACCCCACCCGTGTATGTACGGACCGTACCACCACCCCACCCCACCCGTGTATGTACGGACCGTACCCCCACCCCACCCGTGTATGTACGGACCGTACCCCCACCCGTGTATGAATGGAGCGTACCAACACCCCACCCGTGTATGTACGGACCGTACCCCCACCCCACCCGTGTATGTACGGACCGTACCCCCACCCCACCCGTGTATGTACGGACCGTACCCCCAACCGTGTATGAATGGAGCGTACCCCCACCCCACCTGTGTATGTACGGACCGTACCCCCACCCGTGTATGAATGGAGCGTACCCCCACCCGTGTATGTATGGACCGTACCCCTACCCCACCCGTGTATGTACGGACCGTACCCCCACCCGTGTATGAATGGAGTGTACCAACACCCCACCCGTGTATGTACGGACCGTACCCCCACCCGTGTATGAATGGAGCATACCCCCACCCGTGTATGTACGGACCGTACCCCCACCCGTGTATGAATGGAGCGTACCCCCACCCGTGTATGTACGGATCGTACCCCCACCCCACCCGTGTATGTACGGACCGTACCCCCACCTGTGTATGAATGGAGCATACCAACACCCCACCCGTGTATGTATGGACCGTACCCCCACCCCACCCGTGTATGTACGGACCGTACCCCCACCCGTGTATGAATGGAGCGTACCCCCACCCGTGTATGTATGGACCGTACCCCCACCCCACCCGTGTATGTACGGACTGTACCCCCACCCGTGTATGAATGGAGCGTACCAACACCCCACCCGTGTATGTACGGACCGTACCCACACCCCACCCGTGTATGTACGGACCGTACCCCCACCCGTGTATGAATGGAGCGTACCAACACCCCACCCGTGTATGTACGGGCCATACCCCCACCCGTGTATGAATGGAGCGTACCAACACCCGTGTATGTACGGACCGTACCCCCACCCCACCAGTGTATGTACAGACCGTACCCCCACCCCACCAGTGTATGTACGGACTGTACCCCCACCCGTGTATGTACGGACCCTACACCCAGCCCCCCTTGTATGTACCGTGCAAAACACCACCACCGATGGACGGTGCGGACCAACACCCTGCCCGTGTTCGTACGCACCCTACCCCAGGCCCACACACCAGCACCCTCACCCAACATCGGGCATGTACGAGTCGTACTAAGCCATAGCAAAGGACAGCACTGTACAACAACATGGCCCATGTACGCACCGTACAGAGGCTAAAAACACTCCTACTGAACCAGACCTAACCAAAAAAACACAAGGACAGTCAATCCGAGGCACACAACACCACAAAACATATCCAACAAGGCCAAATACATCCTATACACTGACCTGCAACTGACAAACAGATAAACAGAGGCCCAAACCACTACCACTCCTTATAACACACCCACCCAAAGTTCAAACACAGCCACACCCACAAATGGACCAATAAAAAGGCCCAACACACATAAACCATGATCCTTTGCAACAGATCCACTGCTGCCAGACCCCAGAGACAACGCACTGCACCATACTTCAACCATCAATACACCTTACACTTGCACTCCCGCACACAACCACCATCACAAACACACCCTCATCACATTCACACACACACACCTGCACACCCACAACCATCCACACTCACACCCATCCACACCCCCACCCTTACAACCATCCACACCCACACCCCACACCATGCCCACCAACAAGAATCCAAAGTTCACAAAGGACGAGCTGGAGTCCCTTGTCGACGAAATCATCAGAGTCGAGCCACAGCTCTTTGGAACATTGATCAGACGGACCAGCATATCAGAAAAAACTGCCATGTGGGAGAGGATAGTCAATTCCGTGAATGCTGTTGGGTCCACCAGAAGGACCAGGCATGAGTGCCAAGCCAGGTGGTACGATCTGCGGAGGACGGTCCGCCGCAAAATGACGGACGAGCACAACCAGGCCAACATCACTGGAGGAGGGCCGGCCCGCAGACCGGTACACTAACATCCCTGGGAGGAGAAGGTGATGGCCACGCTGCCGCCGTTGGTAGTAGACGGACTAGAAGGAGTCCGAGAGCCTGGTGAGTACACAAACAACTCACCTCACATGGGGGGAATGCCATATACAACCCAAATACCAATCATGCACGCAACCCCCCCAAAGCCAGCACCGGACACAACCACACTCCAAAAACACACACATGCCACTAGCGCCTCCATGCCCCATGCCCCAAGCAAGGCCATGCCAAGTCACAGGCCACACAAAACACCAACACAAGACAGGATGTCCCTGATGCCGGGAGGGTGGGCCTCAAAACTAACATAGAGCAACTCTGAAGCACACAACAATGCCCTCAGCCCATATGGCTAAGGGCACAGCCATACAAACAGTGTGTCCCCACACAGTACTGTTTTGCCTACTAATGGTGGCCGCGTTGCAGGACGACATGGGTATGAAGGCACAATTTGCACATAACAGCAGCCAATCAAGACGCAGCACACTGAAAGAGTGTCAGCACACACCGCCACAGCAGCAGCGCAGACTCAGACACTCCGCCCAATGGGTGCCCGCAGAGAAGAAACAAACCCACATGAACAAGCCAATGGCCTTTGCAAGACCTGCTAACTGTGTGTGCCCAGGAAGCTGGGCTGAGGTGACAGAGGGTGACACACAGAGGGAGGAAGAGGGGCAGAGAGAGGGACAGAGACAGAGGTGGACACAGGGAGACAGACAGAGGGAGGGAGGAGGCTGACAGAGGGAGGGAGAAAGGGAGATAGAGGGAGACGGACAGAGGGAGGAGGCTGATAGAGGGAGGGAGAAAGGGAGACGGACAGAGGGAGGAGGCTGACAGAGGGAGGGAGAAAGGGAGACGGACAGAGGGAGGAGGCTGATAGAGGGAGGGAGAAAGGGAGACGGACAGAGGGAGGAGGCTGACAGAGGGAGGGTGAAAGGGAGACGGACAGAGGGAGGAGGCTGACAGAGGGAGGGAGAAAGGGAGACAGAGGGAGACCAAATCACCCTTGGGTGGTGTGGCCATGTGTGCTCGTCAGCAGGTGGACTGTGTGCATGTAGACAAGGTTTGGCAGTGCCTTAACCCCCCCTTCAACCTTTGATAAACACTAGGCCATGTGTCAATCTGTGCACGAGTACATCCGTGCTGCAGGCACAAACAGAACCTTACACCCTGTATACCTACCCACTGTGTTCGTCAGAACCCTGTCACAAATCGTTAAGTTACCTACCTGCATTCTCAAATAGCATGGAAAAAACACCATTTGGCCACGTACAGTGCAACACGTAAGGCGGCTCTGCATGGCTTGCTACGCCCGCTCACTACACTGCTGACTGCGTTCCTAAAAGATGCATCAACTAAGATTGGGTCACACATAGGTAAAGTGTCGAAAGCTGTGGCCAAGGGACATACCCATGCACAAGTGCACTGTGTGATGAATGCTAGCCAAATCCAACCACCCAGAGGAACTGTGCCAAATCAAAAAATAATGAAACATGGATGTCGCATGTAACACAATTAACACCGTCTCTCTCACACACAGGTCAACGTCATCGATCTCCCCCCAACACTGGGGGGGAAGACCTACAGGACCAGGCTCTGCGTGAAGAGGACCCCACCGGCAGTGACGACTCTCACCACTCCGTGGATGACCCAGACCAACCTGGCTCCTCTGGTGTCCAACCACCTGCAGCACCTGCGTCAGGTACAACTGTGCCAACCACCACCCCCATTCCTGCCACATCCCAGGAGACACCCAGGAGCCCTGCCCGCACACAACAACGCAGCCAGTCTGTCCAGGAGGGACAAGGTTCTCCGGGCACCCAGGAGGAGGCAGGCGACACCGCAAATGCCATCCCTCAGGGGTCCCGGAGACCCGATGTGCCCACAACGGCAGGCCAGGTGCAAGTGGGCAGGGGTGGTGGGAGTGGAGGACGGCGGAGGCCTGAACCTGTCCAGTTGGCTCAGGACCCGGCTATGGCACACGTCAGAACCATCCTGGACGCATACCGGCGTGACTCCAGAGGCATCGCCCAGGTAGTGGAGACCCTCAATGAGATGAAGGCCCTGCAGGTTGAGCATCATGCCAGGATGGAGGCAAGACATGCAGAGCACTTGGCGGTGCACAGGGACGTGAGCCAATCCCTCCGTCAGATCGCCCAAAGCCTGGCAAACCCTCCCTGTGCCACCAGGCGTAGAGCAGCACCACACACAGGGAGGGAGGAGGAGGAGGATTCATCTGACGGAGCGTCCCTTGCATCATCAAGGCAGGCGCCTGAGGGTCCCCGCAGGAAGGTTTGTCGTCCACGAAAAAGACCGTGAGAGTCAGCGGAACATCCCCATCTCCCAGGTCACCTGGCCTGGCACCTGGCCCTCTGGCCCAACAGCAGCACAGCAGCAAAGGACATTCTCTGCCACATGGCCCTGCTGGTCACTGTCTGACCAATGTTGACAAAGACTGTGGCACAGACTCTGATGACTGTCAATGGCAAGGACACCAACTCCCCCTGTGAACTTTGGATTCTACACTCCCGCCAAGCACCTCTTGTCACCCCCCCAAACACGTACCCCAGCACTAATAAAATTCATCACAATCACAAGATGATGCCGTCATTTTGCATTATTCCACTACATGTGTGTGTTGTAAAGTCAAACCATGCCTGATTTCTGAATTAACTCTGAACCACCATACCCTGGGGTCTGAGTCTGGCACAGGACACACATAGGTCACAACGTACCATCCAAGACAGACATTGAGCACCATACTCACCCGTGATGGGCCCAACCAGCTGAGGGGGTGCCCGCACAACTGTGCCCACAGACATATTTAGAAGAGCAACAGTCATGCGCAGAGGTCAGGGATCATGTGGAGTGTCCTGGGGTGGGAGTCCCAGGTATGTGTAGACACGTGGCAGAACCATGTCCAGCATGCTTGAGTCAGGTGGATGTGGAGAATGGTGGGCCAGCCAAGGTTGGATGCATGGAGATGGCACAATTGGGTGTTGGATCACAGTGCCACAAGGTTGTGTTGTGGGTGTGGGCTGCATCCTGAGGGTGTGCGTGGATTGAGAAGGTCATCCTGCAGCTGGCAGTGATCCACTCCCCCCATCTCTGTTGGACGTTGATGTGGCCTGGTCGCCGGATGTAGTAGCAGAGCTGTGCAGATGCACCCTGGATGTGGACAAGTATCATGGGACTTCTAACGCACATGTCCGTAGAGTGCAGGGTAGGAGTAGACACGGATGTCATAGTTGACCTGGGGGATGGTCTCCCTCTTGCCTTGAGGTGGATGGAACTGGGGATCTTGTGCATAATGCAGCGTGTGCTGCCGCATGAGGCACAGATGCTGCTGATCAGCATAGCACATGTCAGCAAGCAATCCATGATGGACACCAGCTCGTTTGCGTGGACACTGGGTGCCCTTGCAGAAGGGCCTGCAGCAGCATGTGCCATGTCAAGGAAACAATGCCACAAGTAGCACACAAAGACAAGGATCTCAGGAAGGAACCATGCAAAAGGTGTATGTCAAGGAAGGAATGTCTGGTTCAACATGGCACACACACACACAATGGATTCACATGCGGCACAGTGGCCGTCGTGGAGACTGACATGCCACAAAACCTACACAGCCATGGACATCATGCACAATACAGAATTTAATCCCTGACAAACAGCTTGCATCTTGCTACTCTACACATAGACTCATATGCACCATCTCTGAGAACAATGCCAGACATGCCGCATGCACAGTGGCAACAGACCACCATTGACAGAGATGAGGCACCTTGGAGGCAGAGGGACACCTTTATTACTCATGTGTGTCGGAATGCTAATGCAACTCTGTCAACACATACACAGGTCATGTGGATGAACACGTGGGACCAACACTGGCACCCCCCTTACCACCACAGATGCTGGAAATCCATGGCACTGGCACACAAGTGACGGGTTACAGCTAAACACCCCCTGCTGCTCACGGAGAGCCTGCTATACAGCATTGAGCCCCTAATGGGGAATTCACACACCATGTCAACCCGGTGCAACCCGTATGTTTCCGAGGCCAGTGTTACACACATTGATGGCTCCATCACAATCCCATTACAGATGACTGTCACCAAGTCTGACCATCAATGCAGGTGAATTCTGCTCCAGGTCATGTGCCCCATGGTGATTCTACATGTATGCAAAGTAACCAAACATGAACAGGAGCAGTGCACACACATTCAAAACAAATACCACTCCCAAAAAGCCGTGCTGCATCCCTTACCCGAAGGAGATTTTCAGACTTGTCCGTGCATGTAACGCTGATTCAGCACATGTTGCTGTGATCATGAGGAATAGCAGGAGCACAACAATGCCACCAGCAGACAGCATGCGCAAGTACCTGTAGATGGGAGACACACCAGAAGTCAGCCAAAAGAAGTACATCCGCATGCATGTGCATGTACTCGACACGTATTAGGTTGGCAACATGCTAGGTGACAATGATGACTCTGGAAAAACATTCTTCTATTGCACCATCACTCGAGTGACACATCCAAACACACCTCAGACTCACTTGGAAGACATGCAGATGGACACACACATTGCAACACATGCCACGCACAGCCCAATGCGTGCACACTCAGACACTGGAACTCACCACTAAGCAAAGAAGTCGCGTATGAGCCGACTCCGCATGTCCTCTACTGCCTCCTCCTCCTCCATATCACTTGCCTCGTGCCCAAGCCCTTCATCCTCCACGGGTGGATGGTCCTGCTCATCTGGATCCAGGATGAGTGGCACAGCTTTCTCCACTGCCATGTTGTGCAGCATGCAGCACACGAGGAATATCTTGCAGACCTTCACCGGTGCATATGGGAGTGCGCCACCGGTCTTGTGGAGGCAACGGAATCGGCTCTTCAGGAGGCCAAACGTCCTCTCTATCACTCGCCTGGTCCTCCCATGGGCGTTGTTGTAGCGGTGATGGGCAGCCGTGCTGGGGTTGCGGAGAGGCGTGATCAGCCATGGCATGTTGGGATAGCCAGCGTCCCCTACATGGAAACATCATGGACAAGAGTGGGTCAGGAGAAGCAGTAAGACAGGAAGATGACGTTAAATACAGGACTGGCAGAGTATACCCGCCAACAATACATGCTCGTTCGTTGCGCAGCTGCAGCATCATTTCAGGCACCCTGCTACGCCTCATGATGTACGCATCGTGTGCTGATCCTGGAAAACGAGCACAGACATGTGAAATCACCATGTTGGCAAGACACACCGCAAGGGCATTAATGGAGTGGTAATGCTTGCGGTTACGGAAGGCTACCTCCTGTGCCTGTGGTGGTACCAAAGCCACATGTGTTCCATCTATGGACCCAATGACATGGGGCATCCCTCCCAGGGCATAGAACTCACGCTTGACAGCTGTCACCTGCTCAGGAGTTGGGAATTTTATGAACTCATCAAGGTGCTCCAACATGGCCTCTAAAAAATCATGCAGAACACGGCTTAACATGGTTTGGGACATCCCACCGACATGGGCAATGGTATGTTGAAAGGTACCCGTGGCCAAGAAATGTAGGGCTGCCATCACCTTCATCTTGGGTGTCAGTGCACCAGGATACCTGTGTAGCGGTTGGAGGTGTGCTGCCAGCCGTGTCGTCAAGTCCTCAATCAAACGTTGGGGGAAGCGGTAGCGGCGTATACAGTCATTTTCCCGCATGTCAGCCAAGTCAGGAATTGCTCGAGGGAGAGGCGGAGCCCTGCAGTGAATTAGAAGGGACAACGAAGAGTGAGTACAGTACACCACCAATGTCAATGTACTGAGCTCAGCTCATGGTCAACAGGCAATACACATATGCTACATACAGAGTCAGGTCTGTGCAATATGCCCTGGACACGTATGCCAGCCATGTGACACTCCTACCAAGAGACAGCTCCAAACGTTTATTCTCAACCTCATAATGCCATGCCATGAAACTAGCTGTGGGCCAGTGTAAGTGAGCAGGCAGACGCATTACAGGAATTACAGACAACCAAATATGTGCAGAGGAAGGATGTTTATTGTACAGACAGGTTGCGGAACACTAGAGGCACAGGTCACATGTAATAGAAAAAGGACAGACCACACACCTTGCCATGAAGGATTACATTTTAAGAATGATCCCACATACATTGAGAGTATGCAGATATGTCCTTGTTTTGAAACTCCGTGTCGATGCATACACACACACCTTACGTCGGATTCCACATGTGGCCTGGTATGCGTAACACTGTGCCATGGCCATCTACGCACAGACACATGTTGGTTGCAGCAACTGCAGATGCATTTGACCAAACACCTACAGCAAGCTAATGGGAACACACGACACATACATGACATAGTCACATCGTGCAACGCGGGTAGTCACATGTCAGGTGTGAAAACCCCTGTAGCTGGCATCAGGGGACAGTTGCGTGTGTTGTTGACTGTGCCATGGCAGTGACGCTTTTCACAAGTGTTCTGTACTACATGCACACATGTCAAAGGAGTGAAGGGGATGTCTGGCACATAGTCCACCATCACACATGACATCTGTACACATCTCATCATACATCTATTGCCTTCACAACTCAGGAGTAATGTGCCACATAACAGCCTGACACACCTGTGCCCCACACATGTAGTACTGCACAGACAATGCCTTGATGTCCAGCCTTG
Source organism: Triturus cristatus (assembly GCF_964204655.1). Classification (NCBI taxonomy): domain Eukaryota; kingdom Metazoa; phylum Chordata; class Amphibia; order Caudata; family Salamandridae; genus Triturus; species Triturus cristatus. Next base: position 291,057,567 of record NC_140592.1, on the reverse strand, counting down.
GACAAGTATGTCAGCTCTATTCCTTTCTGTGTGCTGCCTGTCACCACTGTCAGGTGTGAAATGCACCGTACATGCGCTCTGAGGGCGTGTGCCTACCCATAGTGAAACAGCCTGTACACGCGTGTGTACGGGGCGTATCACTATGGGTACGCATACGCGAGCAAAGCCATAGTGAAACGGCCCGTACACGCGCGTGTATGGGGCGTATCACTATGGGTACGCATACGCGAGCAAAGCCATAGTGAAACGGCTCGTACACGCGCGTGTACGGGCTGTTTCACTATGGCTTTGCTCGCGTATGCGTACCCATGGTGATACGCCCCATACACACGCGTGTACGGGCTGTTTCACTATGGCTTTGCTCACGTATGCGTACCCATAGTGATACGCCCCGTACACGCGCGTGTACGGGCCGTTTCTATGCATTTGGGGTGCCCTAGGGCCCTGGAACTCACCGTACCTGTGTGTGAATGTCCAAATTACATAGGGGACACATGAGGGACAAGTATAAAGACCTACATGCATGCTGGTTGTCATGGAGACCGAGTTTAAAGTTTGAATTTTTTTCATCAGGTGCCCAGCTAAAGTCGGTTTGAAAGAATCTACATTGTTGCAAAGTGGTTGTTGAGTTGACATCATGCTCAATAAAAAAAAAGAGCAAAGCCACTGACTGTGGTAGGTTTAAAGGGATTGGAGGAAACATAGGATGCAAATGTGAGTGACCAATCACTCTGTACTCCTGTGAATGAAACAGGGCAGCAAGGTAGATATAAGGCAGCCAGGTCCCATGCACTTGCCTGCACATCCTTTGATTCAACTACACTGCTGCTGCTTGTGAATCCTCTGGCACCATGTCCAGGTCTGTGGAGAGGGCCCAGCCTTTCACCCAGGAGGAGAACCAAGCCCTGCTGGATGTGATCCTCCCACAGTACCCCATGCTGTATGGTCGTCCAGGGGTTCAGGTGAGTGCTGAGTCCACTAGCAAAGACTGTGCCCCTTTTTTGTGACTGTGACTTCTGCCATTGTGTCCAGGTATAACACACATGCAATGTACTGTAGGGTGGGTCCCGGGTGGGGGAATGCCTAATGTCTCCCAGCCAGAGCATGTCTGCTCTCCTCACTTGCATTGTGTGTACTGTGACAATCACTGCATGTGGCATTACACATTCTGCCTGTCTAATCCTCCTGGGAATGTTGTTACTACAGTCCTTATGTGAATCTGTGGTCCCCCCAGTGTGACAGGTGGCAGTACCCACAGATGTGTGTTTGTTTAGTGTACATGTGCTGAGAGTGTACAAATGATGTGTTTGTCCCCTGGACATTGGTGTGTGTGTGTAAGTCCCCTGTCATGTGGGTGAGTGCATATGTGGAGTGTAGCACCCCAGCTGCATGAGGGATGGATATACCCTTCCCATCTGATGTGAGCAGGGAGCAGTGCTGTGTGTCTGCGGTGATGGGCCAGCCCCACACTTGTGACACCCCCCAGTCTAGTGGCACATGTGCAGAGTGAGGTGTGTAGCTGCAGTTGTCAATGGCAGGTGATTGTCCTGTGGCTGTGTGTGTCTGTGTACTCTGCTGAGGGCGCCTCAGTGGCCTGTGGCATGTGACTGCTTTGAGGTGCTGCACATAATCCTGGTGTCGCTTGTGATGCACAGTGTGAGCCTGGATGATTGATTGTGTCGGACCCCTCATGCCACCTGTGTACTCTACAATGCCACCTAGTGCTTTTTGCCTTCCACAGAGGAAAGAGTCCCTATGACACAGGTGTAATGAGTTTGATGCATTCTATGCCCTGTTAAAACCAGCCAAATTGTTCTAATGTGTGTCTCTGTGACATGTCGCAGGTGTATTGATGTTGTCTCACTTTTTCATCCTCACAGGTAGGCGCCTGTGCCAAGGAGCAGATCTGGAAGGACGCCGTCAGTGCCGTGAGACAGACGGATGGTCGGAAGCGGCGCCTAGCCCAGGTGAGGAAACGCTGGCAGGATATCCGGTGCTGGACGCGGAGGATCGCACGGGTCCTGCTGGGGAACTCACCTGTGAGCCAAAAGAACCATGGGCGCCACCGTCTGACCCACATCCACAAGCGTGTGCTGGCGGTCGTCTTCCCTGACATGGACAGGCGCTTACGGGAAAAGCAGCAGCAGGAAGGGGGTAGGTACATGTGTGTTTGTTGTGTGTCACCAGCATTTGTAAGTGCACAGTTGCATGGATATACTGCCAGGGTTTACATGTGCAGTGCAGTTCCTGGTCCCCAAAGTGTAGCGGTGCTGTCCTTCCTCCCTTCCCCTCTTTGCCATGTGTACCCTGGTCTGTGTGTAGTCACACTTGCACAAGGTTATCTAGGCTGCCAGTTTATCGATGTGCCCAATGCTTGCAGCTTCATGTGTGGGGGTGGTGTGTAACAGGTTTTGGGACCTTGCCTTTGCCCTGTCCAGTTCAGTACTTGTGGGGTCCATGTCAGTTGTCACTGATGCTGAGTCCAGACATAGGAGTGTGTCTCTAAAGTGTATTGCTTTACAGCATGCATGTCCTATATTGTGGCCTGTGACATGATGTGCATGAGTGTGAGATATGCAGAGTGCAGGGATGGTGGCTTGTGTTGCAGTCATTACCATTCAGGACCATGGAGTAGTGTGGCCACTACTGTCCCCTGGGGCATCTTTTCCTAGGTATCATGTGTGTAATCCAAAAATGTCGACAATCTCTGTGTCTACAGCATAGGTTGTGCTCTGTGCCATTGTACCCTGTCACCATTTGTGTCTACGTAAACTCTGCTACATGTGTCCACTGTACAGGCTGACCAAATGTCCCTTGTTCATACTCACGGGGGCCAGTGCCTGTGTGTCTTGGTAAAATGATCTGATGATGGCCATTTGTAGATGATGTATTTGTACCGGCGCACCAGGGGTATTTTGTGTCCAATCAAGATTTCTTGCAGGCCATGTGTTTTTATTCCAGACTAAGAGATGTAAGTGCTTCCTGTGTCTCAATAAATTGTCTCATGTAGGGGGTGGTTGGTGCGGGCAAGGCCTACATGTCTAGACCTGAAGTCTCCTTGCTAGGTCTGGCCAGTGTGTGATGTTTGTCTGGACATACACTCAAGGTGCAGTGACCCATTAATGTTGGGCATGTTTTTAAGTATTGCCTTTGCAGCATGTGCCTACAGTTAATAGACATGGTTCCTGCTCATCCCTTTTTACGCAAACGCTGTGTGCTGCAGATGCTGTGCTGGATTGTCCCCAGTGCCTGGCTCCTCTGCCCAAATCCATATCATGTTATTTGCTATTGTGTCATGCTCTCCATAGTTGGTCAGTGGCATGGTGGGTCAACCAACTGCGTGTTGCAGGGCCTACATATGTGCCTTGTATTGTAGATGTTACTCATGTTGCTTTTCAGGCTATGCACTGTGACCTATGTGGATTTGACTCATGTGACATATGTATACAGGTGTCTGATTATTTCCTGTCTCTTCACCTTGCTCACAGCATCGTCGGGGGACACCGAGGGAGACACTGGCATGGACCGTGAGGAGGGAGCGAGCACCAGTGCCAGCAGTGCAGAGTTGTCTGGCACATCGAGTGGCACGGAGGCCGATGGGAGTGCAGCTGAGGACCTGTCCAGTCAATCCACCACCGACTATGACGCAGACGGGTCCGAGGCTGAGCACTCCGAGGGGGCGGTGGCTGGTCCCACAGCTGACACCAGCACTCCATCACTACCCGCCCCTCCATTCCGATCACCGGCCTCCCACTTGCTCGTGTCCCTTCCCGCCGTGCTCGGTCAGCACGTGTCTCCTTCTTGCCAGGCACCGCACCCCCTGCCCCTGTCTCCACTGCTGCCACCAATGCCGAGTCTGTGGACATCCTGCGGCAGTTGCGGGTTGGTCAGACTGCGACGCTTAATGTCCTCCATGGCCACAGCCAAGTGCTCAACCAGATGGAGGCATACTTGGAGGGCATTTCAGCCGCGCAGTCTGACCAACGCAACTTGCTGAGGTCCATAGACTCAACACTGACTGCAGCAGTGTGTCTCCTGAAGCGCTACGTCCCACCCCCTACCCCTGCCCCATCCACACTTCCCACTCCCATGCCTGTCCCACGTACACCCAGACGTCAGCATGCACGCACACCACCAGACACAGGCACCACACCAGCAGGGCAGGGCAAGCGCACACCTCCTGGCACGCACACACAGGGTGAGGTAGGCACACCCACTGGGTCGGGGGGCAAACGTAAGCCACGCAGCCAGAGTGGGAGCCCGCATTCCGCAAAATCCACTCCCTCCAAATCCACTCCCCTCAGCTCTCCTGGCCACGAATCCAGCAAAGATTCCTTCATGGACGCTCTGTCCCTGAGCCCAACAGTGACACCACCCCGCAAGCGGGCAAAGGAGTCCCCGGTCAGGGTAGATGAGTGCCCCCCCCTGTCCACACCCTCCCCCAGTGGCGCTGCGACCCATTCCTCCGCCCCCCCCCATCCTTGGGGCCTGTGGTTCCTTCGGGTGCAGGGGATACACTGGGGGACCTTGCTGACGTGTGCAGCGCCATCCTCACCACCTCCTTTGGCGCTGCCCCACCCCCTGTGGTGGAGTCCTCTGTCCCTGCACCCACAACGCCTGCCTTTGCCCCTCCTGTCCCTGCGGTGCCTGGTCCTTCCCCCCCACATGATGCCCCCCCCCTGTGGAAGACAGGGTGGTCTGAACTGTGCAGGCAAGCTAGGGGACACGCATCCCACTGTGTCCCCCATCCAGCTGTGACTTATGGACTGCCCAATGGGCTTTGTAAATATTGAACTTTATCCACACAAACATTTTTTGATAATGCTGAATAAAGCCATTTTTTTTTCCTTAGAACACTACTGCTTTTCTGTTATTGCTGTTGGTGCGGCTGCTACATGATTTTGGGTGGTGATCATGTGTTGGGTGTGTGGGAAATGTAGTAGTGTGCTGGTCATAGGGGGGACCCTGGTATCTGTGTGCCATCACAAGGTGTTAGCTAAGTTTCTTTGTTCATGTAAGCAGTTACTGCACGGTGAAATTTTCCCAAGGTGTGTTCCTTCCTCTGTGTACCCTGACATCTTCCCTGCAGGGTGTTTCCAATATGTTGTGCTGAGCTGTGTCTACATTAGCTGGGTGTGTGACGGACCCCTTCAACTTTGGCCATGCATGCAGAGCGATGTCTCCACCTGCATCATTCGTGGCATCCATGGTGATCACTGTACTTGTGTATGTAGTCTGTTGACATGACTTCATGTGGACATGTTCCCTTTTAGGCAGTATGCATGTGTGTACTCCCAGCCTCGCACACATGCGTTACATGTACTGCAGGGTCTTTGTGCACCTGACTGACAATTGTGGCCATTGGATCTGTGGGTACTCCACCCTTTTTCTTTCCATGGGCACTGCTGAGGGCCTCTGCACCCACCCCTCCTGTGTCTGGGCACTGCTGGGAGGACTCTGCACACACCCCTGCTGCGTCTGGGCACTGCTGGGAGGACTCTGCACACACCCCTCCTGTGTCTGGGCACTGCTGGGAGTGATAGGCACCCACCCCTCCTGCGTCTGGGCACTGCTGGGGGGACTCTACACCCACCCCTCCTGCGTCTGGGCACTGCTGGGGGGACTCTGCACCCACCCCTCCTATGTCTGGGCACTGCTGGGAGTGATAGGCACCCACCCCTCCTGCATCTGGGCACTGCTGGGAATGATAGGCACCCACCCCTCCTGTGTCTGGGCACTGCTGGGAATGATAGGCACACACCCCTCCTGTGTCTGGGCACTGCTGGGGGGACTCTACACCCACCCCTCCTGCGTCTGGGCACTGCTGGGAGGACTCTGCACACACCCCTCCTGTGTACGGGCACAGCTGGGAGGACTCTGCACACACCCCTCCTGTGTCTGGGCACTACTGGGAGTAATAGGCACCCACCCCTCCTGCGTCTGGGCACTGCTGGGGGGACTCTACACCCACCCCTCCTGCATCTGGGCACTGCTGGGATGACTCTGCACACACCCCTCCTGTGTCTGGGCACTGCTGGCAGGACTCTGCACCCACCCCTCCTGTGTCTGGGCACTGCTGGGAGTGATAGGCACCCACCCCTCCTGCGTCTGGGCACTGCTGGGAATGATAGGCACACACCCCTCCTGTGTCTGGGCACTGCTGGGGGGACTCTACACCCACCCCTCCTGCATCTGGGCACTGCTGGGAGGACTCTGCACACACCCCTCCTGTGTCTGGGCACTGCTGGGAGGACTCTGCACACACCCCTCCTGTGTCTGGGCACTGCTGGGAGTGATAGGAACCCACCCCTCCTGCGTCTGGGCACTGCTGGGAGGACTCTGCACACACCCCTCCTGTGTCTGGGCACTGCTGGGAGGACTCTGCACACACCCCTCCTGCGTCTGGGCACTGCTGGGAATGATAGGCACACACCCCTCCTGTGTCTGGGCACTGCTGGGAGGACTCTGCACACACCCCTCCTGCATCTGGGCACTGCTGGGAGTGATAGGCACACACCCCTCCTGCGTCTGGGCACTGCTGGGAGGACTCTGCACACACCCCTCCTGTGTCTGGGCACTGCTGGGGGGACTCTGCACCCACCCCTCCTATGTCTGGGCACTGCTGGGAGGACTCTGCACACACCCCTCCTGCGTCTGGGCACTGCTGGGAGGACTCTGCACACACCCCTCCTGTGTCTGGGCACTGCTGGGAGTGATAGGCACCCACCCCTCCTGCGTCTGGGCACTGCTGGGAGGACTCTGCACACACCCCTCCTGTGTCTGGCCACTGCTGGGAGGACTCTGCACACACCCCTCCTGTGTCTGGGCACTGCTGGGAGGACTCTGTACACACCCCTCCTGCATCTGGGCACTGCTGGGAGGACTCTGCACACACCCCTCCTGCGTCTGGGCACTGCTGGGGGGACTCTGCACCCACCCCTCCTATGTCTGGGCACTGCTGGGAGTGATAGGCACCCACCCCTCCTGCGTCTGGGCACTGCTGGGAGGACTCTGCACACACCCCTCCTGTGTCTGGGAACTGCTGGGAGTGATAGGCACCCACCCCTCCTGCGTCTGGGCACTGCTGGGGGGACTCTACACCCACCCCTCCTGCGTCTGGGCACTGCTGGGAGGACTCTGCACACACCCCTCCTGTGTCTGGGCACTGCTGGGAGGACTCTGCACCCACCCCTCCTGTGTCTGGGCACTGCTGGGAGTGATAGGCACCCACCCCTCCTGCGTCTGGGCACTGCTGGGAGGACCCTGCACACACCCCTCCTGCGTCTGAGCACTGCTGGGAGGACTCTGCACACACCCCTCCTGTGTCTGGGCACTGCTGGGACGACTCTGCACACACGCCTCCTGCGTCTGGGCACTGCTGGGAATGATAGGCACACACCCCTCCTGTTTCTGGGCACTGCTGGGAGTGATTGGCACCCACCCCTCCTGCGTCTGGGCACTGCTGGGAGGACTCTGCACACACCCCACCTGCGTCTGGGCACTGCTGGGGGGACTCTGCACCCACCCCTCCTATGTCTGGGCACTGCTGGGAGTGATAGGCACCCACCCCTCTCTCGTCTGGGCACTGCTGGGAATGATAGGCACACACCCCTCCTGTGTCTGGGCACTGCTGGGAGGATTCTACACCCACCCCTCCTGCATCTGGGCACTGCTGGGAGGACTCTGCACACACCCTCCTGTGTCTGGGCACTGCTGGGAGGACTCTGCACACACCCCATCTGTGTCTGGGCACTGCTGGGGGGACTCTGCACCCAGCCCTCCTGTGTCTGGCCATGTACGCTCCATACATACACGGGTGGGGGTACGGTCCGTACATACACTGTTGGGGTGGGGGTACGCTCCATACATACACTGTTGGGGTGGGGGTACGCTCCATACGTACGCGGGTGTGGGTACGGTCCGTACATACACGGGTGGGGGTACGCTCCGAACATACGCGGGTCTGGGTACGCTCCATGCATACACGGTGGGGGTACGGTCCGTACATACACTGTTGGGGTGGGGGTACGCTCCATACGTACGTGGGTGTGGGTACGGTCCGTATATACACGGGTGGGGGTATGCTCCGAACATACGCGGGTCTGGATACGCTCCATGCATACACGGTGGGGGTACGGTCCGTACATACACTGTTGGGGTGGGGGTACGCTCCATACGTACGCGGGTGTGGGTACGGTCCGTACATACACAGGTGGGGGTACGCTCCGAACATACGCGGGTCTGGGTACGCTCCATGCATACACGGGTGGGGGTACGGTCCGTACATACACTGTTGGGGTGGGGGTACGCTCCGTACATACACTGTTGGGGTGGGGGTATGCTCCATACATACACTGTTAGGGTGGGGGTACGCTCCATACATACGTGGGTGTGGGTACGGTCCGTACATACACGGGTGGAGGTACGCTCTGAACATACGCGGGTCTGGGTATGCTCCATGCATACACGGGTGAGGGTATGGTCCGTACATACACTGTTGGGGTGGGGGTACGCTCCATATGTACGCGGGTGTGGGTACTGTCCGTACATACACGGGTGGGGGTACGCTCCGAACATACGCGGGTCTGGGTACGCTCCATGCATACACGGGTGGGGGTACGGTCTGTACATACACTGTTGGGGTGGGGGTACGCTCCATACATACACTGTTGGGGTGGGGGTACGCTCCATACATACACTGTTGGGGTGGGGGTACGCTCCATACGTACGCGGGTATGGGTACGGTCCGTACATCCACGAGTGGGGTGTTGGTACGCGCCGTACATACACAGGTGGGGGTACGGCCCGTACCCAGGCCTTTGGAACATGGGTACGGGCCGTACCGCCATTATTGGGGTGACGTAGGGGTGGGCGTGGTACGACTCGTACCCACGCTCTTAAGGCGTGGGTACGGTACGTACCGGACTTGTTGTGTTGCCGGTTCGCGTGTACATCCACTTCCGTTGCTGGACACGCCCCCACTCCCTCGAAGTGACCAGGCCCTGAAGGTCAGGTATGTCCAGGGCATGTATGATTTGTGACTTGGGTGGGGGTTTTGTGTCCTGCCCCTGCCCCCCCCCTTTGCCCCTGGGTGTTGTTCTGACCTTCTGCGGCGTCTGCGTCGGTTCCTGTAGAGCAGGTGGACTGCTATGAGGGCTGGGATGACACGTAGGTTCGGGTCCATGGCTGTCCGTCGCGTACAGGTGCTCCTTGCGCGCGTCGTCCTGATTTCCCAGCAGTTTTTGGCAGGCGGAGAATTTTATCCGTGCGGGGTGACGTCGGTGCGGATCGTACTTCCTGGTTTGTGAAACGCAGCCTGCATGCGTCCCGACGTCACGTCGGCGCTTTCCCGGATCACATTTGTATGTATATTTTCGTCAGTCGTGTATTTTTCCCGGGTACGAGTCGGACGGAGAAAACGCTCCGACCAACGGTTCGTACCCAGTTTTTCCAGGATCGGAATCGGCACCTAAGTGTATTGAGCCTCATGATTGACACTTTAATAGAATTATGATCGCTGAAATTCACATTTCAATGATGCTGTTGTTCAAAACAGAAAAAGTGAAACTGAACAAAATTGTCTTCCTTGAATTCACACTTTGGAGACTTTCTGGCTTTGTTTTAGGCACCTACACAACAAGATTGCCACATGGGACCCGATTCACAGAACTAACTGAAGACAAAATCCTAAACTTGTTACCATTTTGGTATTCACAGAAGCCATTTACTCATTTTGGTATTCACAGGAGGCACTTACTCATTTCGGTATTCACAGAAGTTAGGAGTCCTAACTTTAAGACTACTAAATACCTTCTGTGAATACCGAAAGTCTTCAAGTTAGGATTTTTCTCAATTTAAGAGTAGTAAAGTTAGGACTCCTAACTTTACTACTCCTAAACTGAGAAAAATTCTAACTTTAAGACTTTCGGTATTCACAGAAGGTATTGAGGAGTCCTACAGTTAGGAGTCCTAACTTTACTACTCCTAAACTGAGAAAAATCAGAACTTTAAGACTTTCGGTATTCACAGAAGGCATTTAGGAGTCCTAAAGTTAGGACTCCTAACTTATGTTAATACCGAAATGAGTAAGTGCCTTCTGTGAATACCAAAATGAGCAAGTGCCTTCTGTGAATTTGCCAAAATGGTAGTAAGTTTAGGATTTTGTCTTAAGTTAGTTCTGTGAATCGGGCCCATGGAGTTTTATGAAAACCCATTTTGCCTATAACAAGGCAAACATTTTTAAAATTGAGTGTGTTTCTGAATAGAGACAATCATGAATGTTAGTTGAGGGGCATGTCACCTGTGCGGCTACAAATAATTAAACACAGGCCCATCTTACATGTTCATGTAAAGCTCTAAATGGAGCATGAGGGCAATGGCTAAAAACCATGTTCAATAAGGTTGGCCTTCATAGCAGTAAAGTGGCTACCATGTATTGTTTGAGTGGGAAAAGCCAATCAACTTGCAAGGAGAATCATGAAATTCACAGATGTGGTATTAAGGTTTTTGGTTAAATGCTGATAATATTAGATACCAACTAAGCTGCTAATAAATGATATGTTTGCATTATATGTTACCTTATCTTATATTGCCCTGTAACTGGTTGAGGGGGGTGAACCTGTACCCAAACACTGACCACATTCCTTGACAGGGTGAGGCACAAGCCAACCCCAAATTAACCAGTGTCCAACCCTCTGTTAACTTGGAACAAAGCAGTCAGGCTTAACTTAGAGGCAATGCATAAAGGGCCTTATTTATGAGGCCTTGCGACAGTTTTGCACTTCCGTTGCATCACTTTCTGTGATGCATCGGCAGCATAAAACATGCCTCCTGTTGCGCCCTATTCATAAAGTGACGCATTTAAGCAGATGGGTCACTTTGTAATCCCCTGCACGACATTACACCTACGTCAGGTATAATGTATGCAGGGTGGGCGTTTCCACGTAAGTAAGCATCATAGAAATGATGCAGTGAAATCTACGAGATTTCACTGCGCCACTTCTAGGGTGCAAATGCATCAATATCTTACGCCTGCCTCACAGCAGGCGTAAGACTTACACAGGCCCTTTCACATGGGGCTTGCCCCATGTGAAAGGACACATTGCTGGAGTTGCGTCACTTTTGTGACACACTCCAGCAATGCGTCACTTTTGCGCCTACAGATACTTCAGAAATACTGACGCATCTGTAACTCCTTGCGACATGATGCGTCATGCAGTAAATATGACGCACCCATCATGTTGCAAGAAGGGCGCACTGAGAAGTGACGCATCGCTGCTTTCATGCAGCGATGTGTCACTTCTCATAAATGAGGCCCAAATTATTTATGCAGCACACAAAGAGCAATAACATGAAAACACAACACAATAAAAATCCCACAACAATTTAGAAAAATAAAGTACATTTTGAGAAATTATTTGACATCAAGATGACACAAATCCAATCAGTAGAAAAGAAGTTCTGAAATGTTAAAGTTTAAGGTAAAAACAAATTCCTAAAAGATCAAAGCACCAACCACAAACTTCTAGTCACACAAGATTGGGTCAAAGTCGAAAAATATGGCAGACCGCGATGGAGCACGGTCCAGATCATAGAAGTGGATTGGGCCTGGTTAGTGCTTACCTTTCGGACTTAACAGGGAAAGGCTGCAGGTGGTGTCCAAGCAGGCGGTGTCATTGTCAGGGAGTCGGTGGATGAAGTTGCAATGAAGATTTCTAAGTTCGGACTTAGGGCCTGATTTAGATCATGGCAGATCTGGTCCTGTCATCACTTTTCCATCAGTTTCTCTGATCCACCTACGAGGCGGTCCACCCGCTCAATTTAGATCTTGACAGGTCTATGGATGATAGTTCATCCGAGTGCTGCCGTCTCCGGCAGAATTTTCTTCCCATGTCGGCAGCGCCATAGGCAAAAGTAGCTGACAGAGGGAGTTTATCCAATATGTCCGCCAGGCCAATCACAATGGGGCATATTTACAAATTATCGCCGCTTTTGCGGCCGTTTTAGGCCAAAAAGCGGCGATAATTTTATCGCCTAATTAGCAAGGCCACGCTAACGCGTGAAACCTTGCTTTAGCGTGGGGATTCCTAACGCCAGGCTTTGCATCATCTGCTAGACTCCAATTTGAGCAGCCGCTCACGCCATCCGTACTCCAGCGCTGCTGCCACCGTTGTCCTTGGGCATCCCTTGCTGTTTGTCTCCCCCGCCGCCGCCATCACCATACTTCGCGGCCGAGAGCGGGGGGAGACTACAGCCCCCAAGCACCCCTGCGGCCGCTGACGCCGCCAACGCGCCCGGAGGCGCTTCAAAAACACGCGCCTTCCCCGGAGGAGCGGGGAACTCACCTGCTAGACTCCAATTTGAGCAGCCGCTCACGCCATCCGTACTCCAGCGCTGCTGCCACCGTTGTCCTTGGGCATCCCTTGCTGTTTGTCCCCCCCGCCGCCGCCATCACCATACTTCGCGGCCGAGAGCCGGGGGAGACTACAGCCCCCAAGCACCCCTGCGGCCGCTGACGCCGCCAACGCGCCCGGAGGTGCTTCAAAAACACGCGCCTTCCCCGGAGGAGCGGGGAACTCACCTGCTAGACTCCAATTTGAGCAGCCGCTCACGCCATCCGTACTCCAGCGCTGCTGCCACCGTTGTCCTTGGGCATCCCTTGCTGTTTGTCTCCCCCGCCGCCGCCATCACCATACTTCGTGGCCGAGAGCGGGGGGAGACTACAGCCCCCAAGCACCCCTGCGGCCGCTGACGCCGCCAACGCGCCCGGAGGCGCTTCAAAAACACGCGCCTTCCCCGGAGGAGCGGGGAACTCACCTGCTAGACTCCAATTTGAGCAGCCGCTCACGCCATCCGTACTCCAGCGCTGCTGCCACCGTTGTCCTTGGGCATCCCTTGCTGTTTGTCTCCCCCGCCGCCGCCATCACCATACTTCGCAGCCGAGAGCGGGGGGAGACTACAGCCCCCAAGCACCCCTGCGGCCGCTGACGCCGCCAACGCGCCCGGAGGCGCTTCAAAAACACGCGCCTTCCTCCGCGTCGCGGGACGCGCGCGGGCGGCGCCGGGCTAAGGGCGGGCCCTCTACGGCCCTCATCGGCAGGAAGAGGCTGGGGCAGGGCCAGAAACGCTACAGGAGTCATCTTTGACAAGTAAGCTGAGCTTATATAAGACTATATGTTTGTGTCCTTCCCTAATTGTGGTTACATGATAAGCCATGCCTAAAAAACTCGTCCCAGCTCAACACAACAAGATTAACAATTATTTGGTTCAGACTGTACAGAAAATAAATATGCAAAGAAGGGAGTCATTGGGGCTGAGTCAATCTCCGGATTTGCTCTGTTTGTCACCACCTATATGTACTACTACTCTGTCTGACGAAATTATCACGCAAGATGTTTTTGGTGTAATTACGTCTGCTGACATTGTTTCCCAAGTTATATCTGACATTTCGGACAATGTAACCCCGGCTTTAGATGGCTTGTTTATTGAGGGCAATGTAAATAACTTCAACGATATTGATTCTGATCAAGATGTACAGTCTCAGACGTCCCAGGTGCCTATTCTCGACCAATCTCCTATAGGTCATGAAGTCAGACCCAAGCGTCAATGCACAAAGATTCCTCTAAAGCGGGGTGGTCTACGTTCTGGGGCTAAATGGAAGAGGGCCAATACCTCAAAATGTACACAAATGACCCATGCTGAGGATCCTTCTATCTGTTCTATTGAAGAAGCCCTTCTGGATAAAATCGCGGATCTTATTGAGACTAAAATTAACATTATTGTTAAACCCCTCATATCCAAGATTGATAAATTGCAAGCAGAGGTTAAAAAGCTGAGTGGCCATCAAAACATAGTTGCAAGTGGTATTGAAAATATAACCGCGTTAGTTACTCTTTTGGGCAATAATTCTGGGGGAGCCGCTGCCGGAAGTGTTTTGGGTGTTGGAGAAGGAATTGAGCCTCCTGGGGAGAACCCATCGACATTGATCTCGACTGCTGCTGTTGGGGGCTCTTCACTCCACTCCCCTCCAGCAAATTTAACACCCTCGGCGAATATTCCCCACATACAAACACAAGTACAAGCCCATACTTCTACTACGGATTCCCTGCAATTTATTGTCGAAGCCACACCTGTGGTTTTAGTCCTTGCAAATGTCCCTCCGCTAGAAAGAGGCTCAGTGGAAAGTTCTAACTCACTGTGTAGCAAAGCCCTACATTGGCTAACAAGCAATATGCGGCTAGCTCCAGGAGGACAGCAACATCTCGCAAGTGTAATTAAAACAGCAACTAGGGTTCCTTGGCTGGGAAATCGGACAAAAAAATTTAAGGGTGACTGTGTGGCTGTGAGCTTCTCAAATCAACATGTTCTTCCTAATATTCTTGCAAATGTCCTTCCTCCCCAACGAAGACAAGGTACTGTGGTTCCCCTCACCTTGAAATTTTTCTATGGGGAACAGCAGAATGTATCAATACCAAGGACTCCTGCTCTAGGATGGAACACAAATTGGGACTTTCATTCTAGACGGGGACAAGATATAAGGAACAATGCACCAGTCCACCGACATCAACCTTTTACGTTCAACCCTGTTACACAACCCTTGGAACTGTTTAACCGTTTTGCGCCACTATCTCTCATGGATCAAAATGATTGACTTTTGCAAAGCCAAACTAATGATATAGAGGGATCATATCCTGCCTCTGGTTTGTCAGCTCAGTCCTCTGCGGGCAATAGGGCGCGCAGAATCATGAGCTGGAACATTGCTGGGCTCAGAACCAAATTTAAAGATAAAATCTGGTTGGACAAAATCAGGAATTATGACATTATTGCCTTCCAGGAAACTTGGGAAACGTTAGAGTGTTTGGCCATAGACGGCTATTCTCATTTTTCTGTACCTGCAGTCCCCAGTAAAGTAGGAAGAGCAAGGGGCGGGTTGGCCGTGTATATTTCACTTGACGTTAAAGGCAAACCTAGACACATTCAGTCTAAATCCAAAAATTGTTTAATGGTTGAGTTGACTCTATCAAATTGTAACCCTATTTTATTTGTTAATTTTTATAACTCTTCGACCAGTCAATTCCCTAACGAGCATTTGTTATCCATAGAGGATCTCTTATCCACTCATATTGAGAACAGTAGTTACGAGTATGAGGTGATCCTTATGGGAGATTTTAACATTCATCCCTGCTTGGCAGGTTGTCAGAGGGAAACCAAGATATTTCCTTTTTATTCCTCACCTCCGCATTTTGAACACACCCCAAGCGGAGAGATCTTGGAATCGCTCTTGGCTACCCTCAACCTTTATGAATTTTGCACCTGCTCAAATGAATTGAGGTTACCAACATATGTGGGTCATGACTCTGGTACAATTATTGATTATATTTTTGTTTCTTTAAGAATTCTACCTAAAATATTTGTTTATAAGGTAGAAACTTCTGTTTTTAGCGATCACAATCCTGTGATTTTAGAGGTTTTAGCACATGGAGTCCTGGAAAATAGGAAGACTGACACACTGTGCGCGACAGGTCTTGCGCTAAGAGATCAAAATCGGAGGCTCAAATGGGACCAAGTTATTCCCACAATCTTTTTACAGGAAACATTGGCCAAAGTCGCTGGTGAAATTGCCATCTGTTTAGATAACAAAAATCCGTGTGCCACAATGGTTGAGGCCTTCAGCGTCATTTGCCATCAAGTCAACTTAGATTTGACCGTAAAGGCAAAGTTTAATAAATCAATGGACCCTAGATGGTTTGACACAAACTGTTCAAGGGCCCATTCAACCCTCCTTAATGCCTTAAAGTGCAAACCTAGAGACAGAGTGCTGATTGCGTTATTGAGGAAACAATATAATTTAGCTATTAGGAAGAGGAAATCTGAGATTAAGGATGAGGCTTGGAATGATTTGTTACTGCCCGAGACACAGAAAGATAGTGCTAAATTTTGGGCAGTTATAAATCACCCATATTTTGTGGGATTAGATAACCAGAGAGCTGACTGTATTATCCCAGATGAACAGTGGGTGTTACATTTTAGTAATATTTATAGCCAATCCAATACCACTATAGATTGCGAAACACCTGTACCAAAATCCTTAACTCATATCCCTCCCTTTACTCAGGAAGAGGTCAAACATGCAATCAAAGATACACTCTGTAAAAAGGCACCGGGGCCAGATGGGGTCCCTGCAGACTTTTTTAAGAGCGCTCCTGAACTTACCTCAAAAATTTTAACTAATATTTTTAATGCCACAAGGGAATTTATTTTCCCTCCTAGTTGGGCAATCTCGACTATTGTGCCAATCTTTAAGAAAGGACAGAGGACAGACCCGGCCTGTTATAGGCCAATCTCTCTTATTGATTCGAGTGTTAAAATCTTGGGGAGAGTCCTCTTAGATAGATTGTCCCTGATTTTAGAAAGTAAGGGTATTTTATCTAATGCACAATATGGCTTTAGAGCCAAAAGAGGAACTTTAGATCAGTGCCTAAACCTAGAGCTAATTATAAACAAATATGTAGTTGCTAGGGGTGGCTCACTGTACATGGCCTTTATGGATCTCTCCTCAGCTTTTGACCTGGTTAACAGGTCGAAGCTCTGGGGGATCCTTCTGGGCATGGGCCTTGACCCCCCTTTAGTCAATTACTTAGCTGAGCTACATAAGGATCTTATGACTTCAGTTAGAGTCACTAGGGAAGGAAGATGCACCTGCCTTTTTAGGTCAGAGAGGGGGGTTAGGCAAGGGTGCATACTTGCCCCCCTCCTCTTTACCTTATATATTAACGACCTTGAGGCAGTAATGTTAACATCGCACAGTGATATTCCGCGTGCAGGTGAGACAAAGATACCTGTCCTCCTGTACGCGGATGACGCTGTTCTTCTTGCACGTTCTGGAGTTGCATTGAATAAACTCCTTTCATCTTTTGGAGCTTTTATGTCATCTTTGGACATGAAAATTAATACAGAAAAGTCACATGTAATGATCGCTGGACCCGCAGGTAGAAAAAAAAAGATGCTAACATTTTATTGTGTGGGGAAGGAGGTTAAGAGAGTCCCTTCTTTTCCTTACTTAGGCGTGTTTTTTGATGAAAGGGGCACTTGGGGCCCCCAGCTTCTGGTTAAAAGTAGTGCTGTTGCTAGAGCGGCCGCAGGGTTGTTGGGTTTTGCTAAAAAACTGGGCGCTCGTCCCATGGAAAGTATAATTAAAGTTTATAAAGCAAAATGCTTGTCAGTCGCCCAGTATGGCTCTGTCATCTGGGGATATACCAGCTCTGCTAAAATACAGAATGTAGAAAATAAATTTCTGAGATCTCTTCTTTCTGTTCCCCAATCAACCCCGACATTTGCATTGCACACAGAGGTAGGCTTGGGCTATATATCCGATATTTTAAAATTAGCCCCAGTGATTGGCTGGCTAAAAACCTGGCTTAATCAGGAGCTCACATTAAATCACATTATTTTAAAAGATTGCTTAGCCCTGGATAGAGCACTTAAAATTCCTTGGGTAAGATATGTGAGAACCCAGCTGTCTTTAGCAGGCCGTCCGGAGCTCTTTTCATCCCCAGATAGAATAACCCATGAAGATTTAAAATTAGTCAAAAATATTTTGGTAAATTTATATGCCCTGGAGAGGGAAGCAATAGAGTTAAAAAAACCCATGGTAAGGAAACACTGTTTGCTTTCCTCTGTTCCTGGAATGGAACCATACCTTTTTTGGGTAACAAATCCTTACCATCGTTTTCTCCTAACGAGATTTCGCTTTGACTCAATTCATTTTATATTGGGTAATTTCAGAACCTGGGTTAGACCTGATGACGCTGAACCATGCGATTGTGATCATTTTTCAATTCAGGATACAATGCACTTCCTCATGTTTTGCGGTCATTACACTGAGATTAGAAAAAGATATTTGCTCCCTATTTTACGTATTCAGGGCTTTATTCAGGTAAAACCAGCCCTGTTGTTTTTGCATCTTCTTCCTAATATAAAAGTAGCCTTTTCTGTCGCTAGCTTTCTAGTGGCAGGAGCTCGTTTAAATAAGCATCAAATAAGGCACAGGCACTTTATCTCTGAAAAATGAACTTCCTCTCTTTTAACAAACCCTTCTTTTTATGCCTTTTAAATATTTATGTATGTTTTATTGTAAAAATTTAGTGTTTCTTTTTGTGATAATTGTATGCAAATTTTGTGATCTGATGAAACAGTGATATGTATTTTTGCTCAATCTTTTATGATTTTAAATAATCGAATAAAGATAATTGACTGACTGACTGCCTCACCAAGAAGTAGGATATGATACTCATTTCATTTAAAAGTAATTTTTTTGAAAAATTGATGTGTTCTTCTATAACTAGGTCTTTGTTTTTTTTATTTTGTGAGTGGACGGCATTCTGGTTGTATTTCCCTTTTATGCTTCTCATTTGACAGATGCTGAGTGTTGGCAGCCAATCAGATTTGAGCACAGGGACTGTCGGATTTTCGGAGGTTTGGCGTAACTATATAAACAAATTGGGATTTTCCTTAATATTTCCAAAAATACTGAACAGATTTATGCCAATTTACAAAAAGGGGGGGGGGATTTCTGGACCAACAGCTATCTTTTTGCCAAATTTGGTGTAATTTCTGTTCAGCGGTTTGCGCTGTAGCAGTTTCTCAAGTTCCTAAGGGAAATGCACGCTTTTTGACCCCTCCCTCCTTTTTCTTGACCCCCACTTGACGAATCACCCAAAAACTTTCCATGCACAACAAGATTCACCGGGGCACTTTTATTGGGAAATTTCGCTAAGATTCGTCAAACGGCGCCAAAGATATAGGCAAGTCAAAAAACATTTTACCTATGTAAACTACATCCTAACTATAACTAGCTACTGCAGGTATGTATATGTTAATTTGTGTCATAAATATATATTCTTTCTTAAATTAACATTATGTTATTTTGGAAATTAGAATTGACATTTTTAAATATCTATCTATCAATCTATCTATCTATCTATCTATCTATCTATCTATCTATCTATCTATCTATCTATCTATCTATCTATCTATCTATCTATCTATCTATCTATCTATCTATCTATCTATCTATGTATAATATCACAAATTACTACTCCTTTAACGTGGTTCTAGTGTATATACACCATCAGGTCCTACTGCAGCGTTTTAACATAACAGAAGTCAACTGCTGTACATCAAAGTGTTGTCCCCAGACTTCACCATTCAAGGGGATTTTAACATCCACCTTGAGAACGCTGCAGCCAAAGACACAGCAACCTTCACTAAGATGGCATTTTTACAGACAACCCTTAACTTATACTTTCCTCAATTTGTCCCTCTAGCCTGGTCTGATCATTCAGCAGTAATGTTCATCATCTGCCCAAAAGCAGGAATTGAAATGGTGCCGCCATCCCGGGCCAAATCGTTGAAACGCCTATGGCATAAAATTATCCCAGAAGTCTTTAAGACCCATTTGCCCTATTCTAAACCTGGTCTCCCGGTAGATTTAGACGAGGCTACCAATAGCTATCATAATTGTATCGCCAATAATCTAAATATTTTAGCACCATTAAAAGCACCTCCAATATAAGGACCACCCCTTCCGAACCATGGTTTGATGACAGTCTGAGACTTCAGAAGCGTAGGCTGGAGAGAAAATGGCGTACACATTATGAGCCTAATGACAAGCTCATTTATAAAAAAAAACATCCTTGAATACAAAACAAAATTTTAACTGCGAAAAAAAACTATTTTTCTTTCAAAAATCAGGACATCCCTAAATTACTCCAAATAACTTTTTTCAACAATTCAGAAGCTGAGCAAACTTCCCTGACTTACAAATATGGGTGTCGATCCTTTCAGGCAAAAGTGAAAGCCATCACAGATTCTTTTTCATGCACATCTCGGATGATGGATATTAACATGATGGGGCTGTCCTCCACTTCTTTGGAGGGACTAAGGGTGTTAGATTTCCCAGCAGGAACTATCCCCAGTTTTAATACCTTTATTTATATTTCTGATGCACAGGTCATGACCATTCTTAATTAGACCAAAGTTAGTTCCCTTTGGGACCTGTGCCCCCTCCAAAGGTTCTCCACTCAGTCTCTGAGGTTACCTCAAAGATATTTTTAATTCTATTTGTTCCGAGGGATACTATCTTCTACAATGGAAGAGGGCATTGCTGAAAAAAGCAAATCTGGATGCTAAAGATCTGAGCAGCTATAGGCCAATCTCCTATTTGTCTCTGCAGCCCAAGATTGTGGAGAAGGCCATGAATATAGAGCTGACCCAGTTTATTAATGAGAGTAAACTTTTGGATAGCTCTCAATATGGTTTTAGGAGTCTACATAGCACAGAGTTGGCCTTTATCAATGTGTCGGAGGAAATATGAGCGGTGTGGATATAGGCGGGAGGTCGGCCTTGATCCTGCTGGACCTCTCATTGGCCTTTGACACCGGCAACCACGATCTTCTTATAAATTGTCTCCTTTCCCTGGGCATAAGGGGTAAAGCGCTGGGTTTACTGAAGTCTTTTCTCAGTGATAGAGAGCAATTGGTGGAGTTTGAGGGCTTCAAGTCCCCGCAGTTCTCTTTTCCCTGTGGGGTGCAACAGGGCTCCTCGTTGAGTCTGACCCTTTTTAACCTTTATGTATCTCCACTCTGCTCACTCATCAAATCCTTTGGCTTTAAGACTGTGCCATATGCCGACGATACACAAATCGTGGCATCCTTTGCAGGGAATCCTACTAACACTGCATCAAGATTCCAAGACTGTATGCGCAAAGTAGGTAATTGGATGGCCCAAAATTTCCTGAAGCTGAATTCAGATAAAACGGAGATGCTTATCTTCGGACGAGATAACTCCTTCTGGACACCAAGTTGGTGGCCTGAGGAATTGAGAGTAATCCCTGTGCCAGTCACAAAGGTGAAAAATTTAGGAGTCTACTTTGACTCCAATTCGTCCTTTGGAGGACAAATTAATGCGATCACCTCCTCCTGCTTCTTTATGATTAAAACCCTCAGGAAAATATTACCACTTATTCCACCAGAGCTCCAGAAAGCTGTGGTCACAGCACTCATTCTGTCTAAACTCGACTACTGTAATAGGCTCTGTCTCAATATACAATCACGGTATCTTAATAAAAGGCAGGTCTTCCAAAACACAGCAGCCTGTCTGCTGTTCACTAAGCCGGTGACCCACGCCCTCCCAACTTTACACTGGCTGCCAGTTAAGAGACTAATCAAATTCAAATCCCTCAGTATTGCCTTTAAGGTGTTACATGTGCTAGGCCCTGATTATTTCTCACAGAGATATAGATGGTATATCCCAGAGAGGCAGTTGCGGTCCATGGCCTCCTTTAATTTGGTAACTTCTAGGGCAAAAACTTCCTCATTGGGGGGGGGAGTTGTGTGGCAGGCACTGTTAGCCCGTGGAACTCTCTTCCTCTGACACTTAAGAAGGAAAGCAATCTTCTGGCATTCCGCAAACTCTTAAAAACTTGGGGGCTCTTTACGATGCTGCAGAGCTGGGACCGGCCACCAGTAAGGTGGCAGTCCCGCTCAGTGTATTAGGATGTGCCTGCCACAATGGCGGGCACATCCAGGCCCCTGATCATTGTGGACGGTGCTGCTGGCTGCAGCACCGTTCGCAATGCACAAATGGCACTTAGTGCATTTCCATGAACAAGGTGGCAGGCATCACACGGTGCCTGCCACCTTGTGTATGGAAATGTAGGGTGGTACCATGGGTACCCCCCAGTGCACATTGACCCACCCCCACACAGAGGGGGCACGCAACGGGCCCCAGAACCCAGCCTCCGCCAGTCTTTCTATGGCGGTGGAACCCCCATGGAAAGACTGGCTGACGCCAGCATTGTAATCTGGCGGGCGGTGCCTGCTAGGCACTGCCGCCATTTTACACATGCCAACCACTCCGCCAGGCAATCATGAGGATTGCCGTGGCGGAAGCGTGGAGGGAGGTCTTTGTGACCGCAGCGGTCAGTTAGTGATTCCCCCTGCCATCCTAATGTGGCGGGGGGAAATGGGAGCCAGATGGCAGAGGGCCCACCACTGCCGGCCGGGCAGTGGCGGTCCCTCCACCATCATAATGATTCCCTTGACTCTTTAACAACTGGCCCAAAAAATGCACCTCTCTCATCCTCCTTCTGGTTAGGTAATTCTGCAATATCCGCCACGCCTAGAAACCTATGGGTATTAGTGAGCGTTATAAATTTTATTTTCATTTCATATAAATGTGTTTAAAAATACACACCATAAAATTCATATGTAAATGAAAATAAACAGAAACTTCACTTCACTTCAATCACTGCACTTCACTCAGGAACTAAAAGGGACATTCTAGCCTTTGTTTAAACAAAAAGAAGTTACTCATAATAAAATTTTCATTTAAAACATGTACCTATTCCTTTGGTAAGCCATACAGCTTGCTGTTTAGGGATAGGACCTCATTAGCTCATCTGATGAGAAGTGTGGGGCCCTGTCTCCTGCTTTGCCTGGCATGGTAGCTCCCAGAGGTAGGAAACAGCAGCAACAGTTAAGGAGGTGTTCATTGTGGCACCGTTAGGAGGCAAGTGAGCTTTTTATTAATGCCACGTACGTCTAAACAACATGCAAGATCGTCAATGGAAACAGACACATCCATTAGCTTTCATACGTTGCCTTCACACACGTTAGCCTATGACTGTGTCCGTCATAGAGTTTCACACCCATTACTCCATCAACTTCCGCCAACGTCCGTTTAATTGCAAATGTTCTGACGGCAAAGTCAGGCTTCTGCCATTTTTTGATTGTTAAATAGTGTGTTTGTGGATGTTAAGTGCATCACTTACACTCATGTGGGTAGTTTGTTTACATATACAAAATGCTAATGTTATTTATTTGCAGACAAATGACCCCAGGGAGATGAGAAGATGACAGGTTCAAGTTCTGAAACTATTTCCAGACCTGGCTTCCCTGGGATATAATCAAAAAAATCAGATTGAATAGGCACACTATTATTGATTTATGTCATCAGCTGGAGCCAGATCTTCTGCCTCACAACAGGAATCCCACATCAATAACACCAATAGTGAAAATAATGTCAGTATTCCATTTTGTGGCCACAGGATCATTCCAATACTGTTGCAGTGTCTGGTAGAATGTCACAACTTCATACTGTTTCCATGAAATGAGTATTTTGCCAACATGAAGGGGGATGTTTATGCTTTGGCTCACCTACCACCTGTGGTTGGAGCAGTTGATCGCACACATATTGCCTTGATGCCACCACAGGACAGCAAACAAGTCTACTACAATAGAAAAAACTTCCATTCAATCAATGTGCAAGTTTTGTGCTTACCAGATTTGTACATCACAAGCGTGTGTGCGCATTTTCCAGGATCAACACATGATTCTGTTGTATTACGGAACAGCACCGTACCCAGACAAATGTCACAACTTGGACTTAAGTGGGCCTGGCTTGTTGGTAAGTACAATTTCTAAATATATATTTTTAGCTAATTTCAAGTTTTATGATCAAAAAAAGTACTACATTATTGTGCTCATTTTTTTTTCTTCATATAGAAGACTCAGTTTATCCTAACCGTCCATGGATATTAGCACTGCTGAAGAACAACCCAAGGGGAAGTATGCTTCTTTGAGGCCCATGGAAGAACAAGGAGGCCAGTGGATTGGGCTTTTGGGCTCTTAAAGGCCAGATCTTGATGTCTGATAAAGACTGATTGAGCCCTCCTCTATTCACCCGATAAGGTGTGGAAACTCACTATGGCATGCTACCTGTTACATAACATAGCCCTGTGACGGAACACCCCGTACATTGCAGAGGAAGGAAGCCATGATGAGCCACTGGGGGAGGATTATGATATGCCAAATGAAAATGATAGTGGTGAAGAGGAAGGAACAGACTTAAGTCAAGATGTTAATGACAACTTCTTCCCAAGTGTAAGTATATATTTACATATTATTAAATTACATTTTAAATGACTTTTAATCTAATGAGTATAAAGGTTTGTGCTAGACATCTTTTAGAAAGGGCAAGTTAAGGAAAAACCAGGGGAAAATGTTTTTGATAAATGTTTTGACACATTGACTACTGTCTTTATGTACATTGTTTATCTTTGATTATTCTTAGAAATTGTGTCCTCAAAAGGAGTAATTTGTAATGTATTTATTTTGTAATGTAATTGGTTCCTTCACCATGCCATCTTTATTTGGGCACTTCAAAGTGAGGACATTTGCAGTTATATGATGCTGTTGTGAAGTACGAAGGAAACATGGGTTGATCCTGTGAAAGACACACACAAACTTTGGCTGTACATATCTTGTACAAACACAACTTGCACAGTGATTGAATTGAACTTCTTAATATTGCATTAGATTTGTTTTCTGTTGAATGGTAGCAAGGTCTGAAACTGTAACTGAAATATAGCTTCAAGTATTTGTATTAATAATGGGTTTTTCAAAAATATGAAAAACAATTCTTTATTTCAATTTAATAAAATAATACTTTTTGATTTGTGGTTTTTATTCTTTTTGTCATTTTCTAAAAACTGTGAAAAGCATTACCCACATGTAATTTAACAACAATCTTCTTAATTGTAACTTTTTGAAGTGTATGATAAAACAAAGAAATTAAACAAATTTAGAAAATAAATACAACAGTCTTTAAAGTTATCATTTTTAATTTATTTCAACAAAACAAAATATTAAAGATGACTCCCCCAATTAAAAAATAAAAATTCTATCATGGTAAATGAATCTATTATTGAAGGATTAACATTGTTTGAAATCCAATGTACAAAATACAACTGGCATCAAAAAGGTAAGAATGTCCAGAAAATAATCCACAAAGTCAATGGTAATCACACACTGGAGGAAATTAGGTTCTGCGTCTGTTGCTGGTGGTGGTGGTGGAGGTCTTGTCGTCCTCTCAAGCTGGTCTGGATGAACGTCCCCTGCTGAGGGGGACTGGTGAATCCACCATTGCAGGGACTGTGGTGGGTGTAGTTGTCTCCTTTTGTGGCAGGGCTTTCCTTTCTGTGGCTGAGGTAGATGTAGTTGGCCCAGATGTTGTTGGACCACACAAAGGGGAGGATGTTGGTGGAAAAGCCCTGCACATATGGGTCAAACAATTCTGCAGCATCCCAGTCAGGGAGCCCAAATTCGAATACAGATTTTCCATCTGGACATTGTGCACCCTCTATAACTGCTTCTGTTCATGGACCTCTGTAAGGACCTGGCCCATCATGTCTTGGGATTGATTGAGGGAACCCAAGACTTGGTCGATGGTGGCATGGGTTACTATGAACCCAGTGGCTTCACTTTGATGGCCCACAGATTCCCTCCCATTAACCCTAGCCCCCTTTCCTGTGCCCTAGGCCCAGTGTGCCCAATCCCACTGGGTCCTGGCTGAACTGGATAGGGTGGTGATGTTGGATCAACAGCAGCCATGATTGTGGGTCACAAGATTGATGTGATGTTCCTTTGGACACAGGAAGTGGAGGTATCCAGAGGCTGCGGTGTGGTAACAGCTGAGGTGGGAGGTGTAGGTGTGGGCCAAGTGAGATTTACTAGAGCTGCCTGCCCAGGCAGATGAGCTGGACCAGCCTGCACCTCATCATCCAGATTTTCAGGATTGGATTCCTCAGTGAAGGCTTGTTCCTGGTCTGAATTGGAGGTAGCATCAGTAGCAGTGGCAGATGGTATGGTTGTCCACATACTCTGGGTGTTGGACCTAATATAAATAAAATAAATAAATTATTGAAGTCTGGATTATACATCAAATATGTTTGAAGCAAAAATCAAGCAACCTACAACGAAAAAGACATTTAATATAATGATTATACCTTTCAGTAGTATTAGAATACATTACAAACAGTTTCAATTACACACAACACTACTTAAAACAAACAGGTAAAATGATGTCCTGAAATGAAAAATGAAAAATAATGAAAGTATACATGAAATAAACCAAACATTCAACACAAGACAGTAAAGAGGTGAAATGTGTAATAAACTATTCCAAGACGTGGCTGGAAAAAAAATCAGAAATGTAAACAACTTACAAGGATAAATAGCATTAGTCATCATATAAACATTGCAAAGTACATTTATTTAAGAAACAACTTATATGCAGCATACAAAATAACAGACATTAACATTTTTAAGTCAACACACTTTGATTAGTGAAACAAATAACATCAATACAATTTAAATGACAACATACAAAATTAAACAAAAAAAATCAAAAATTTGCATAAAATAGACATTGCTAAATACATAACACTTTAACATATGTGATAACATGAAAGAAAAGAGAGAATGTCCAAAATAACATTGTAATATTATTTTCGCAAAACAAAAACAAGCCATTGTTGTAGTTGTAGTCATTTAAATTAAACATCAACAACACTTGCAACACTGTAAGTTAAACATACTTAGTAAACATATGCTGTAAAAATGAACAGACCTTTACAATAAAAAACACATATACGAATCAATCAATCAATCAGCATTTCAAGAGTGCGGCACTGTCACCCCTGGGGCTGTCTGGGTGCTGGGGTGCGAGGTCTTTGTTGAAAAGTCAAGTCTTAAGGAAATGGAAGGAAGGACCAAGCTAACAAAGGAAAAACAGAGGGCAGAAAACACAAAAACAGAAAGCGGAAAAACAAGCATAAAAGGCAAAACAGAAGGCATATGAGATATGTTATTAGGTGAAAAGCACCATAACATCATGTGAAATGTATTGAAGATTATAACTCGTAGCCTTAATACAACAAAACACATTCAAACAAGCAAACAAACGAGGCAAAAACAAAAAATAAAGCATGAAGAAAAACATACATAGTGACAACACATATTATCAATTAGTAAAACTAGAGAAACAGCAAAACCAGCAATAATGCTACACATTTCCTAACACAAAGAAAAAGGAAATTATATAAATGTTTCTATGTTTTAAAAAGATGCAAAACATATTAGCAACAGCTAAATTAAAAGCAAAAACTATATTTAGGTTTAGTGACACATTCAAAAGTATAACTTATAAGTCTCTACTCAACCAGGGATTCCTGTCAAGCCGTCAGGATTTAGGATCTGCAAGATCTTCTCCTCCCAGGTATAAAGTTGTAAGGGGGGGCGGGAAGACCCACCACTAGCCCTCTGGGCCTCCAGGTGACGCTTGGAGACCAGGGAACACACTCTTCCCCGCAGGTCATTCCACCTCTTCTTCATTTCCTCCTGTGTGCGCAGGTTGCTTACTACAGCATTCACTCTGACAACTATTCTGGCTCACATTTGCCTATTCTGAGCTAAAGTTATATTTTGTAATTGGGCTCCAAACAACTGTGGCTCTACTCTAATAGTTTCATTCACCATGAATGATAATTCTCCCTCAGTAAAATGGGGATTTCTTCTCCCTGCCATTATCAAATAATGAAATTTAATAAATGTAATAACCCACAAGATGAAAAATAAAAAAGAGAAAATTAACAGGAAGCAGAAGAAGCAAAAAATACTGACTTCACTGAAAAAGTTTGCAAGAAGAATGTTCTGCTGCAGTGGAATAGCAAAGGATCATGGTTTGAAACGGAGTGTGTTTTTAGTGTGGTATGCAGGTGAAAACAATTAGCCAAAACACATCAGGTGTGTGATGCTAGCATCCATCCACAAGCCACAGGAATATTACAATTTTAAACGCATCCCGCAATGGAATCCCTCCATCAGAAATCCACCGATTGGACAATTCCAGTACAACTATGACATTCAAATAAGCTCAGTGCAAACCCACCATACTGACAGTGACGGAGTAATGTTAGCCAGCAAAGGAGCCTGTTGTGCTGACAGATGTGAGCTGCTTACACAACAGAAAACTAAGGGTGGGCGTAGTGGGCGTAGTGGGGCTACGTGAAGCAGCACGTAGTGTGCCCAAATCTACGCACACTACGCGCTTCGCGTAGCCCCACTACGTGCCACCCACCTCCCACCCGCCATTCTTTTAAATAATATGAGCAATGAAAATTAAGTAAAGTAAGTCGACTTACCCGTAAGCGCGGCGTCTCCGGGGCTCCCTCTTTCAGTTTCTAATTTCTTCTGGCAAATGCGCATGCGCGGACGCCCGCGCATGCGCATTTCTCGCGAGAAATGCACATGCGCGGGTGTCCGCGCATGCGCATTTGCCAGAAGAAATTAGAAACTGAAAGAGGGAGCCCCGGAGACGCCGCGCTTACGGGTAAGTCGACTTACTTTACTTAATTTTCATTGCTCATGTTATTTAAAAGAAGGGCGGGCGGGAGGTGGGTGGCGGGTGGCAAGCAGCTACGCTTCGCCCTCGGCGTGTGCGTAGCGCTGCCCTGCTTCGCCTACTTCGGAAAGTGCGAAGCAGGCAGCGCTACGTACACTACGTGGGCGAAGCGTAGTGCTACGCCCGGGGTTACAGAAAACACTCTTTCAAAGAGGACAGAGGATTAGCCAGCCCACATCTAAATAGGATGGACGGGGATCCATCAGCTTTACGAAGTACCTGTAAATGCCGCCACGAAGGGAAAACGAGAGTCCCGCCAAGATCTAAAACATGCTCCTAGTCTCTTTTTTAGAAGTAAAAAATCCCCAGCAGTAGGAAGCGGCAGACTTAAGCCGATGAGCGCTCCATGAGGCCAGATACCCCTTCTGCGAAGGACCGCTGATCAGGATTTGCTGCTGTGGAAAAGAACTTATCGGGAGCTGCCCCAAAATCCGGGAAAGTGGCCATACACCTTGGGCAGATGAATGAGCAGGAAGGTCCCATTCTTCTTTCGGTTCTCAGAGCATTTTTGTTTGTAGCTATACTTTTATTAACTTCCAGGTTTTGGGACCAGGACTGGGTCCAAGACTGGAGAGGCACCACTTGGAGGGCCAGGATGACTCAAGCTGGGTCCAGCTGCAAGTCCAAGATAATTGAAGCCTTTTCTGTCCCTAAGACTCTGATTTGGAGACTATCCTACTAGCCCTTGGAATCATTCTCTTAGTCCTGGGTTCAAGCAGTGGAACAGGCCTCAAACAGCAGGGCAGGCCTCTGAGGGTTCAAGACAGGCTTCAGGCAGCAGAGCAGTCCTCATAGGTGCAACAAATCACTCTCTTGAAGTACACAGCAAGTCACAACAGCAGGCAGCAATCTGAAAGTCCTTCCACAGGTCCAGAAAGTGAACTGAGGGCCCAATTTTTATTAACCCTGGGCGTAGTTCGCAAAGTAGCACTACGCAAAGCTACGCTAAGTGCACTTCGCACTACGCGAGCTACGCGTAGCACTTCGCGAACTGCGTAGTACCCTGTTCGCACTGTGCAAGATGCCGTTTTCAATGATTGCACAGTGTGGACAAGCATCCGGCACTGTGCAATCATTGAAAACGGCATCTTGCACAGTGCGAGCTGTAGTTTTCTGCCGCTCAAGTAGATTTTTACTCGAGCGGCAGCTTTCTCAACGCGGACTGGTAGTTTCTTATCGCGAGTGGTCGCGAGCATACGCGACCACTCGCAATGAGAAACCTGACCTCCCCGCGTTGAGAATATTGCCGGGATGTTTATTTTCCACGCTCGCGATCGGCAACTTGATGTTGCTGATCGCGAACACGAAAAAAGTCTCGCCGGGATGTCATTTTACTTGCTCGCGGTCGCCAACTTGATGTTGAGGACCGCGAGCAAGCAAAAAATGACCGCTGCACTACGCAACGCTACGCTACGCATGTTTGCACTGTGCTACGTGCAATTCGTGTAGTGCGAAGTAGCGCAAACTTCGCAAACTGCGCGAGCGTAGCTTAGTGCTTTGCCCAGGCTTAATTTTTATACCTGGTGACTTCTTTTGAAGTAGGAAACATTTCTAGAGAATCCCCTTTGAAGTGCTTGGAACTTTTTGCCTCCCTTGCCCTGTCTCCAGCCAGGGTACATGAGCAATGAGGTAATGTGAAGCCCTTTTTGTAAAGGCAAGTCACAGCTCTTAGAACTGCAAGTGGATCTGTACTCAGCTCCACCCACCCCCATCCTCTATCCATCTCTCTATTGTGTGACTGTCTGTGAGGAATATACAAATACCAACTATGAACTAAACACAGACATGTGACCCAGGAACAGGGTGTAGGCAGAAAATTGCTAGGCCATTAAAATGACAACTTTCTAAAGATCCAACTTTACCATTAAAGAAGATTTTAAATTACAATTTCTTAGACACGAAACATACATTTCCTACCTGCTCCTAATCAAACGTTATCACTTATTTAATATAATAAGGCAACCTAATGTTATCCTATGGGAAAGGTAGGCCTCACAAAAGTGAAAAATGAATTTCTGAGTTTTTCCACTACCAGGACTTATAAAACTTAAAAGTACACGTTCAACCTTTTAATTACAATGCACTACGCTCTATGAGCTGCCTAGGGCCTACCTTAGGTGTAACTTATATGCAATAATAGGGTAGTTAAGGCAATAGCAAGGGAATTATTGGCAGTTTAAACTGCATTCAGGCTGCAGTGGCAGACCTGTGACATGTTTTAAGAGGCTACTTAAGTGGGCAGCACAATAAGTGCTGCACACACACTAGTATCATTTCATTTACAGTATATGGTTTACCACTTTACTGAAGACCTTTAAGTAAACTAAATATACCAATCAGGTGTAAGCCAATTTTGCCATATTTTATGGTGTGAGCACAGGGACTTTCGTGCTGGTTAGCAGCGGTAAAGTGCACAGAGCCCTAAGGCCAGGTGCAAAAATAATTCAGAAAAATAGGAGGCTGAGGGCAAAAGAATTTAGAGAAGACCACTCTAAGGCTGACAGAGCTAACCCTAAACTATGGGAGATTTAATATTTGTTAGAACTCATGTTTAATTCAAATGTTTTATGGCAATGCGTAATCAAAGATTTATAATTGAGGGCGTGGCTTAGCCGCGTAGCAGAATGGCAGCATAGTGTGCGAGCTCTGCCAGCCGAGCACAAAATCCTTGTCCAATACATGCTTTGGGAGCCCATCCAGCGGTGACAAGGAGCACGATCACCTCAGAGCACAGCACCGGAGCCACCTACCCAGGGGAGAAGCGTTCACCCAAGTTTGCAGGCGCCCTGGAGCTGTGCGAGTTGAATGCAGCCTAGGCGACCTGCTGAGTTCCAAAGAGAGCCCGTGCCTGGGCGTGGCGGTACATCGGAGCTTTACAGCGGAACTCCCTTTGCGAAATAGCCACAGCTGAGGTGGCCAAAATCGCGGACACTACGACTGCTGAACCCACGATCAATCCCCTGTGGCTGGCTGTGGGCAGAGACCCAGCACCTAGACAAGCTTCCCAGCAGCGAAAGGCCCGGCCCCGGTTGGCTGAGGTAGGAGCACTGCACGGGCTTCGGCAAAATGTGGCGCATCGCGCGGGAGCCGGTGGTGAAGACGTGGCCAGACGGGACTCGTCCCCAGCCTGGGCATAGCATCAGGAACGGAGCATACCCCCAGGCAGGTGAGGAGGCAAAACGGACCACGTCATGGCCGCTTAGGAAGTATCCCGTAAGCACTCTCCTGATCCCTGACTGGAGGCAGTCCGATTATGAACAAGGGGGGAAACAACGACTTCCACTTTGAAGGGGGCTGCACAGCCTGTGCCCACATATTCATTGCATGCCCCAAGCGATCAGTGCGGGACTGTGAGCCGCGACGACAACAGCGATACAACTAGCGCATGATCTGACTGGAGGCAAAGCACAAGTGGTCTTCTCGGTCATTCGTAGACAACCACCAGCAACACGGGGTCTTCTCCCCCTGCCGCCACAGACACTACCGGACCGCACTGGGCGCTGCATGAAATGCTTCCCTTTCCCCCTCTCTGCTGCCACAGTTGCCCCCGGGCAGCCTGCCCGGCGGCACGGGGGAGCGGCGGACCAGCTCCCGGTGGCGTGAATCATAATCTGGAGGGGACTGCACAATTGAGGCCTACATAATTACTGTGCTGACTGCGAAAATGCACGGCCTGGGGCAACAAAGGCGATAGCGCCACAATGTACGCATCATAAGACCAGAGGCAACTCACGGGCGGCCATCTTGCAGCATAATCAGGTGCAGATAGGGCCTTCCCGTCCCTCCCTGCCACCACGGACACCACCGGGCAGCCTGCTGGGCGGTACGTGAGGGGAACCTAGCATTTAGTACACACTTGGGGGAGATCGGTGGGGCCATTAGCCACAGCAACCCGACCAACACTGGCAAGCTCCGCTGCCCCGGCTGGAGAATATTACGCCACGCACCAGCCCTCCTTTATTCCACTCTTTCCCGGTACGGGGGACCCACTGGTGGCAACCACTCTCCTACAACATGGGGCAGCCAGAAGGGAGACAGTTGAAGCTCCCCTTGGAAAAAAATGCACCACTAAACAGATGAAAGCCGCAGAAGAGGCCGAGACCGCCTCTCACCCTCCAGGGGAGCCTGGAGACCAAGACCAGGGCCTCAAAGAGATTATGTTGGAGGTCAAATCCAGCTTGAAAGCCATTGATGCTAAACTGGACCTCCTCATGGCATGTCTGGACAGAGTGAAGACTAGGGTGGACGCCCATGACTCTCGCCTGGATCATCTGGAAACAAAAGTGAGTGAATCAGACAATGCTCAGGCCACCACATTTGAACACCTCCTGCGAATGGACAAGGTCCTGGATCTCATAAAACAAAAAAATGAAGACCTTGAAGCGCGCTCAAGAAGAAACAATCTTTGCATTACTGGAATACCAGAGTCCGCAGCCATTTTGAGCATGGAGGACTTCGTCGAAACATTACTGCGTGACCTTTTTGGTACAGAGCTGTCCCCAGTTTTCATTGTTGAGTGAGCTCACAGGACACTAGGATCACGTCCACCCCCGGGTGCGCCGCCTCGGCCAATCGTGGTCCGGCTATTGCACTACAAAGACCGGGATACAGTTCTCTGCATGGCCAGGGAAAAGGGCCCAATCCAGCATAAGAGCGACCGTATATCCTTCTTCCCTGACTTTACCATGGCGGTACAAGCAGCCAGACGTGAGTTTCAGCCAGCTAAAAGATTGCTGCAGCAGGCAAATCTGAAATATGCTATGCTGTACCCTGCTAAACTGCGCATAGTGCAAGGGAGAAAAACACACCACTTCACAGACCTGAAGCAGGCCCTCAAGCTCACCAAGACGCAGGTACAGTCCACACCAGAGCAAATCACGCTCTCCCACGCTGAGCCCGACACCCGGCTGAGTGACAATGATTAACAAAGTTTGCCACCAACCGAACTTCCTTCATGCATATGCAGTTATTACCTGGTTTGGGCGGACATATACTCCTCAAACCACTGTTAAATATTAGCTCTAGTCTATATATGGTTAAACTGCTGATTATTCATGTGCTATCCAGAGGGCTCCCATAGTTTACTACACTTGGTCTTTGCATGTTTTGGGCTCCCATACCTGCACATCCATGCTCAGCCACACAGCCTTCATTGGCGGGTTAGTATACGTGGCATCTCCACTACCCCCAGGGATGATTCCCATATGTTTAAGATGTGGGGGAGGGGGGTTTATCTCCTGATTGGGGGGTTGGAGTGGAAGGAGGTGTGGAGTGTTTACTGTTAATGTTTTTTAAGTTATGTTTGCAAACCTCGATATGGCTAGCATGATACTTTGCATTTACACAAGTTACACCAAAGACTGCATGTGCACACACATCAGAGGGGACGTCCTACACTCCAAGCACCACTTGCTCTTTAAGCGTACCACGTACTCTAAATATACGCATGGGTAGCCCGGCCTCGGTAAAGCTTATAACATGGAATGTTAGAGGCCTTAATGATAATAGGAAAATCTGCCTGGTGCACGCCTATCCTCACAGGCATCAGATTGATATTTTCTTCCTTCAAGAGACCCACTTGACGGGCTGGGCTTGCCCCCGCAGCTCAAGAAGGGATGGGGCACTGCGTCCTCAGCCATGTACTGGTGCTAGAGGCACCTGCATCCTCATCCGTAGAGGCCTGGCCTGGAATACAACACATTGTATCAGCGATACCGAGGGGCGCTACCTTATTCTGGCAAAGAAAAATTATATGATAAACAAAAATAAAATTTTACTTTTTTCCAACCAGAGTGTTTAGGTCGTTTGGTTGCTGGTATAATTGGGAAGTATGAATGAGTCTCAGTATTGGCAGTTTTTTGTTGGTTATTCTGGCAGGCACACTCTATAATCACCCGGTCACACTCTCCCCAATGTATGGCCCTTATGGCGACGACCCAGATTTCTTCACCAAGGTCTGGCACTAGATCTCCAGCATCGGCCCACAGACAACAATCTGGTGTGGTGATTACAATGTCCCGCTCATAGATCTCATGGACAGGAAGGGCAGTTCCAGACGCCCACACCCACAAGCCGCCCGCGTCGTAGACACTATTATTGAAGACAACCACCTTGTGGACGGCTGGAGGCACACCCATCTCAACACCCAAGCGGGCATATTTTTCTCCTTGCAGCACAGCACGTGGTCCAGGATAGGTTATTGGTTGACAACCAGAGATCTTCTATTATGGCAACCGGTGGTCACTCACCTACCACACACACTCTCAGATCATGCCCCCGTCCAGGTGACCATACACCCACCAGGTGCCCCTTCTGGAGTGTTCACCTGGTGCCTACCTCCAGGAGCGCTAAGGGACTCTGCCTCTAAGAAAGAGATCTGTGCGGCAATTCAAACCTATTTTAACCAAAACACGGGTTTGGTTAGCTCACCTGCTGTGCTTTGGGAGGCCTATAAGGCAGTGATTCTGGGCGAATGCATAGCCAAACAGCATGGTGTTTTGAAATCTATTCGCACAATGCTCAAGGCGCTCAAGAAAGACAGCTCTGGGGAGGCCACAGTTCTGGCAGATATCCGCAAGAAGCTATCCGAATGTCAAGAAGAGGCCATTAGGGAGACCCTGTTTCTGGGCAAAGAAGCCCAAGCACGTAGGTATGGGGAGGGGAATCGCCCTGGTAAAACACTAGCCAGATTACTCCAAATACCGCACGCCACATCATTCATCGCTGAGCTGCTAGATTCTGAGGGACAGCGAAACACCTCTGCGATGAAATTGATGCAGATCATGGTAGACTTCTACGCGGAACTGTACTCCACAGCTCAGGCTACCTCCCCTCCCGACCTGCAAAAATACTCTTATGAAATCGAACTGATATGGTTATCAAATGCCCTTAGGGACTTCCTGGACTCCCTGATTACTCTGGAGGAGGCCCAGCAGCCAATTGCTGGACTCTCCAGCTGTAGCGGCATTGCTCGACGCCACAAAAGCGTTGGAATGGAAGTACATGTTTCCGCTGCTTGGTAGGATGAGCCTGGGCAACATCTTTCTTGTGCAGATCCGTCTATTGTACACCCTGCTTACCGTCGTATACGTATGAATGGTCAGATGTTGGACCCCTTCCCAGTTCGCAGGGGCACGAGGCAGGGATGACCGCTATCCCCTTTACTTCTCACTATCGCAATGGAACCATTGGCTGCACAAATCCGCCAGCACCATGCGGATCGTGGACTGAGCTTCACTACCCACGGGCTGGTTTTGTCCCTATATGCGAACAATGCTACCCTGTATGTTCAATGCTCAGAGCAAAACCTCTCACCACTCATTCGTGAAATCATACAGTTCGGCAGTATATTTGGGGTCCAGATTAACTGGGCCAAGTCTACGCTGCTTCCCCTAACGGAGGCGACAGTCCCTTTCCTGGTGGAGTACCTGCTCCAGTGGGCGAGTGGCCCAGTCAAATACCTGGGAATATACGTATATAGTGATACAGAGGAAATATGGAGGGCCAATCTGGGTAGTGCAATAACTTGGTTGGAAGAACGCATCCCTATCTGGACTAAACTCCTGCTACCCGTGGCAGGGCGGATCGTCATCGCTAAGATGGTAGTACTCCCCAAATTCCTCTACATGTTCATTAACATCCCCATGCCAATCACAAATGTTTTTTTAATAGACTCAGATCTAACCTCATAACACTAATCTGGGCCGGGAAACAGCCCTGCATCAAATATGAACTCCTTACACTGCCACAGGCACAGGGTGGGATGGGGACACCGGGCCTACAGTTATACTCATTGTGCGCACAGGGACAGTTCTTGCACTTTTGGACACACCCTACACCCTTCCAGCCTCACATGGTGGTGAAAATACACAAGGTCTCACCATTCCCCGTCTCAACGGCCCTGTTTCTTCCATACAAACGCCCGGGCCCTGAGATTGACACTCCGCAGTGCCTAAGGTGGGCATGGAGGGGTCTGGCGAACCGTGCAGGACACACGTGCTGGTACGCCCCATCAGTCCCGGTGGCTAGGCACCCTGAGCTGCTGCCACTCTCAGACAGCGGTGCATGCGCCAGAGCCCGCAAACTTGGTATTGATACTTTTGCTTATCTATTCCCAAACAACACTTACCTCGATCCTCCAGATCAAGACCTCACTAGAAATACTCCCCTTGACATTTTTTTATACTACCAACCGGCGCGACTTGCAGAGCGTTGTTCAAAACGTTTCCGAATCCCCCCCCAGCCCCTTGCAGCAGTGGAATACATTTACACGACTAACACTCCACCAAAATTAATCACATCATTATAAAATCATATACAACAGTCAGCACCTTAAGGGCTCACACCTGCCGGAGAAGCGTGGGATACAGATCTTCAATCGCCTCTTACAGATAAACAGTGGGCATTCTGTTGTGGCCAGCTGGAATCTCTATCGCCCAACTACAGGTTGCGGCTCATCCATTTTTAATTTTTACATTGCATCTATAGAACACCTGTACAAACACACTGCATGGAGCTCACCCCAGACTCTCCCTGCAGGAGGCGTTGTTCGCCTGCAGCGGATTTTGTGCACTTGGTATGGGACTGCCCAGCCACTGCCAGATACTGGGGGGAGGTATTCCACACTATCCAGACCATGATCAACGCACCATTAAACCCTTCCCCACTGCTGGGACTGTTGGGTTATGTGGCAGAGGTGGACTGTGCGGTCCGCAGGCTTGTGGCGCTGATGTTGCTGCTTGAGAAGCGCAGGGTCGCGATGAACTGGGGATGACTCCTGGCCTCAGGGGTGCAGGATTGGCTCAGGGATGCCACATACTGTCATGAGCAACTAGATAACTATTGGTAAATGATGCCGCAGAGATCTCTTCCTCATGATATCTGGGAACCATTCAGCGCCTACCTCCAACAATCAGACACCACTGCGGGGACCCCTACTTAACAGAAAGAGGGATCCCTAACCCCTTAGAGCGTTAACCTACCGGCTGCCCACACACCACGCACTTATCTGCCTGTGTCCCCATATCAAATACATACGACCAGCGTGACTACTATAATGGATTCATGATGGACTGGGTCAGGCGGGGTGTGCCGAGAGGCAAGGATTGGGCACAGCTACTCCCTGTCCCTGTGGATATGTCTTCTTATCGACCCATTCAGGTTCTGCTGCGCATGTGGTACGGAGCAACAAATTACTATGTTTACAACTGTATTATTGCAATTGCATACCTGTCTATGATGTGTGCAAAGTGTCATCGACATCCTTGTTCGAACCAATGTCTGTATTTATTGCCAACATGGTTAATAAAGGTTTTCAAACAAAAAAAAAAAGATTTATCATTGTTGTAGATGCCATCCGTCAATTGTCTGTGGCTCCTATGAAATTGATGTTTCAAATGTTTGCATTGGAGTGACTGTTTCTGAAAGATGGTGTTAGTGCACTGTAAAATGTTTCAAGTGTCAGTTTGAACAATATTCACAGCGATATCTGTCTTGTTTACTGAGTGATGTACCTTTCACCAGGTATTTTTTTTACCTGTTTATTGGTACGATGTGTGTGTGTGTGTGTGTGTGTGTGTGCGCGTGTGTGCGCGTGCGCTGTTGTGCAGGATGTTCCAATTCCTGTCAGCGCTGAAGCATCCTGTGATGTCTTCATAAGCATGTTTAAGCTGGTGCCTTTGTGACAGAGAGTGTGAGCCAGCTAGGATCTGGAGATCAGCCTGACAGAGTTTAAAATGTGAGGTGATAAGCGGTAGAGGCCTGGAGCTGCTGCCTTGTACATCAGCGACCCACATCATGCCTTTATCTGTGTTATTGATCAGAAATTAAGACAGGTGGCCCTATATAGATAATGCATTTCTGTGGTATGTTCAGTTTTCTGCATACGTTTTTAGTATTTTAGCACATTAGTTCAGGAAAAAGATGGTATCAAGCTTTCTTTTTCCAAGTTCTGAATTCATTTTGATCACCTACAAGTATTGAATGTTAGTCCAAGTTATAAACTCAATCATAAAGCATAAAATAAACAAAGGGTGTGTTAGAAATCTGGTCTCCAGATGCCACAGGTATGCATCCTGTCCAAGTAGGGATCACGATTCTAGTCAGTGTGAGCTACAACACAATCCTAAATTATCCTGTGCTCACCCCCTGGTAGCTTGGCAGAAAGCAGGCAGGTTTAACTTAGAAGGCAATGTGTAAAGTATTTGTGCAGTAACTCATACAACGACACAGTAAATATACCACAAAAAGACTCCACAACAGTTTACAAAAATAGACAATATTTATGCGAGCAAAACAAGGCCAAAACGATCAGAATCCATGAAGTTGAGTTCTTGCAGATTTCAGAGATAAATGCAATAATGCGCTTAGAAGCAGGTAGCGCTAACAAAGTTGCTTCAGGTCGCCAGGGACCAGTTCAAATCCAAAGTTCAGGCCAACCGCGAAGGAGCATGGGCAGGCTACAGTGACCCACTTGGGCCCGCTGAACACAATACTTTGGATCCTGGGGCGCAGTCTGGGTGGCGAGGCTGTGCAGCAAGACTTTGCAAGGCTTTGTGCTGCTTCACGCAGGACTTGGCAGAAACTCAGCTGCAGAATCCACTTCTGAAGCCCAGAACTTGGAGGGGGCCCTCGGGACTCATAGAAGGCCGAGTCAGGCAGCGCCAACAGATCTGCAGGAAGTCTTTTGTGTCCTTGAGACTTTAAAAACAGAAGGCAAGCTAACAAGCCCTTGGAGATCACTTTGGAGGGAAGGCAGAGTCCAACTCTCCTTACAGCAGAGTCAGAGAGCAGCAGGCCGCAAGGCAACAAGCAGGGCCACAGTGCTTCCAGAAAAAAAGTCCAGTTGAGTCCTTTGAGCAGCACCGCAGTTCTGGCAGCGATTCAGTGTAGGTCCAGAGGAGTCTGATTTGATGGGGCCAGAGACCCAATACTTATACCCAAATGGGCCTTTGTTGTGAGGGAAACTTCATAGAGTGATTTTGAAGTGCACCACTACCTCCTCTTCCAGTTAAAGCCAGCTCCACAGCGGTAAGGGTGTAATGTCTCTGCTTCGGCCGGCCCTACTTGCGTCTGCACACTTTCTTCCCCTTCACAACAAGCACTTTGGAATTTCATTTTCTGTTGTGGCAAAAATCGCCACTGCAACCCCACATGCTGCAGTGCGTTTTGGCCACTCCATCCCCACCCAGGCCTGAGAAAGAACGTCAGGCTGAATTAAATCCTCCATGCCCGCTTCACATAAAACCCTGAGAGCCTCTCTAACTGCCTCAGCTTTGTCTGACATAATAACACAACCACCACAATGGGGCCCAGTAACTTCCTAGAAATAAGAAATAAAAGCACAGGCGCGGCCGGTGCAGATAAAAGAGATATGGCGGTGGGGCGGGGTAGTGGGGAGGTCAACAGACGACGGAATATGGAAAATGAAAAAATAATTATAATACCACTCACCTTCCACATCATCGAGTCGGGCGATGCGGCGAGCGAAAGGTCAGTGGTTTTATTTATTTATTTATTTTATTTTCCCTATTCTGTCATCTGTTGGCTTTCCCGCCCCACTGCTCTTACTTGCAGGACCACAGCATCGGAATTTCACAAAAAACCTCAGACCCCTAATGGCTATTAGAACATTGGAATGTTGGGAGCTCCATTGAAGACAATGGAGTGCTCCATGCTTTTACGGGCTGGTAAAGTCCCGCAAAGCAACATTTCAATGTTGTTTTCAGAGGCCTCTTGGAGCCCGAGGGAATTTAAACCCCTCGAACTCCGAGAGGCCTTTGTTTTATTTGTTGGAACATTCTGCTCTCTAGTGGCAGAATGTTCTAATGACCTTATAGCCCTTCGTAGCTGGGCTATACCGGCTAATGAAGTCCCGCTCCCTTGTCCCGCTCGCTTGTCGGCTTGGGCCTTTAACGCTGGAGAGGGCCTTTAATAGCCGGTATAGCCCGCTACAGCAGGCTATAAGGCTATATTATAACCCCGGCCACAGTGTAAAATAGACCAATAAGAATATTCCCTAAGGCCTGGAATTCACCATTTGCCCGAAGCTGCCGGGGGGTTGACATCCTGCGTGTAATGTTGCGGGAGACAGTCGAACAGTCCACGTCTCCCATTGTGCTAGGGGGTGGTCCTGTTAGACCACCACCCCCTGTTTAAGTGCCTAAATGGGTTTGGCCCAGCTTACACCGAGACCACGTGTAACAGTTCGGAGCTGGCCACTAGGATACTACAGTCTCCCTGTGTCCTTCTAACGCTAGGCCCAGGCCGTGGCAGCAATACACACTGCTTCCGTGTGAACCCTTTCTCTGTGCCCTCAATGACTTTCAGTGTCCACACTTGGTCCACGTTTCCCCTCTCTCAGTCTGTTTAGCCATCGATTGTTATATGATTGTCTCATAAGTAAATGCCTCATTTTGCTCTCTCTGTGACCTGCTCTTGGCTTCCCAAGTTAGTCACCCACTTGCATTCCATTAGGTCGTGCCAGCTCTCCTCCATGTTGGCTTTCGGTCTCGCGAGCTCTCTGCCCCGGGAATTCTCTGGAAATATCCGGGGCCCTCTGCCAGAACTGTGAAAAGCGCGCGCGCCCGCTCGCCGGTCTTGAAAAGGCGTGTTCTGAAATGAAATAAACATCATGGTGGCCGGCTGGCAGCCAGGTCCTCTCTCACTTTCACACTGAAGGTTAATTAATGTCTGGGGAGCTAACAAGGAGGATGAGAGCGGGGAAGGAGGGGTTGAAAGCTAATGAAGACATTGTGCGCTTAATTGGAAGACTAAAATGTTCGCAGTCAAATTAAAGAGCAATGGGCAGTTTTGACAGGTGAGTGTTCCAAGAGTAATTTAAGGTTTAAATGTTAACAATGTTTTTGAAACAGCGCGTGACGGTCCACTGGCGGGGAAAGGACAGTGTGACAGCGGTTTTAATGCGGCCGCCGGGATGGTAACGGGGTGATTAGCAGCGGGAGGCCCGGAGTGGCGGCTGGAGAGCCGGCTGACGATAATAGGTTAAGGGCTTGATTGCGAGTGGCCAGAGTCGGATGCCACAATTATTGTTTCTGACCCCGATGTGTTCGGAATTGATTGGATGTGATCATCATTGTATGCTCGGAGTTTTGGGGGAATAATATGCATTTCGGTGTCTGCGGCACTAAAGTCTACATTTACAGTAAATACTGTACAGTTTTCCACTTTTATATTCTGGCAGCTGTGGCCTGCTGACATTTAACGAAGGATGCTGTAAACAGAAATGTGTGCACGGATCAGGGTCAAAAATGATGGTTGCCAATTTGAATGTCCTGTTAGAAATACAAATCTTTAACAAATACAAGATGATAGAAGTATTTCAGTTGCCTAGACTATTGTGAAATATTTTTAAAGCAAATAGAGGTGAAATTTAAATTTTGAAATTAATACATAGGGCCTCGTTTACAAAGAATTGGCATAGGGCAGTGCTTCACGTCTTTCTCCTGCGCTGCCCTACACCAATTCGAAAGGGCACGAATGTGCTGTATTTACACCATACAGCGCCTTCCTGCCCTTTCTGTCTGTGTCGACGCACAAATTGGCGCCTAGCACCAACGCTGGCTCCCTTGCACCATTCATGCAATCATGCCAACAACGCAGACACCTTCCTGCACAAAAACAACTAAAGAAGGCTTTTCCCTCTTTTTAAGTGTGCTGCAGAATGCAGCACACATTGAAAGAGAAAAAAAACGAGAAGAAATCAAGGTATTTCTCCTCGTTACGCCTCCCCTGGGGAGGCACAGGCTTTTGATGAATTCCCAGGTTTACAACTTCTAGTAAATCTTGGAATGTGGCAAACTCCATGGGTGTTGCGTGGGAACACACACCGCAACACCCATGGAATGCCTCCTCGAAGCAGAGTAAGGCACGGCAGCGACTTGCGCTTTACTCCATATCTACGAGGCCATGCAAATCCACGCATATTGGCTTTTTGTCACCTCGTAGATGTGATCAAGGGGCCTGGCCTGCTGGAGCGTCGTTAAAAGTGATGCTCCAGCGGTGTAGGTCCCTTGTAAAAGAGGCCAATAGTGTTTTACATGGACAGGAATACAAATGCAATCTCCTGGCCCTTCCAGAACCTCAAACCATATGCTTAGGGGCAGTAGTTTTATCTGAGATAGGTGGTAACCAATGTTCCCTCTAATTTTTGTTTCTCTATGTGTGGCAATAAAGGTGCTTCGTGCACTGAAACAAAGGCTGTGTGCACTGAAGATAAGCAAAAACTTAATATACAAGCATGTGCGGCATGCAAGCTACCAAAATCAGTGCCATAGTAAGGGTGCCATGGGTTCTAATGCAAACCAGTAAAAAAATAACACCCCCAAACACTTACCCTCTACTTTGGGTTGGTATTAAAAGACATCCATTACTGGGTCGCAGAGGGCTCCTTGCACCCCTGGGCATGGATGACACCTCATCTTGTGTCCTAATCATTCTACCTATAATTCCTTTCTATTTGCTATCTCCATGCCACTATTATCTCCTCCATGCACCTTTTGTTATCTCTGACATCTTCCACTTGATCTAGATTGTCCTCATTACTTTCCTCCCTTTATTTTAGCTTTTTTTCTCTCCTTGCTCTTCCTTTCCTTACAATCCCCCGTTTCCTTCTCTATTTCCGCCCTGCTCCACTTTTCCCTCATTCTGTCTCCTCTCTTCAATTTATGTCCTACTCTTCTCTCTCCCACAAAGTCTCTCTAATCTCCCTGTTATCA
Organism: Triturus cristatus; assembly: GCF_964204655.1. Taxonomy (NCBI): domain Eukaryota; kingdom Metazoa; phylum Chordata; class Amphibia; order Caudata; family Salamandridae; genus Triturus; species Triturus cristatus. Next base: position 291,014,530 of record NC_140592.1, on the reverse strand, counting down.
CTCATTCCACCATTACTCTGTCAACTCTATCTTGACTGTGCTTCTCTCTCATCTTGTTCCTCTCCTTGGCTCCGACCTCCTTGTATGCCATCCCTTGGTCCACCTATCCCCTTTAGTTTTTTTAATCATTGTTTCCTTCTTTCTTTCCCTACCTTTTCCCTTTACTTTCTATGTATCACTCCCCTTTCTTTCTTTTCCTCTTGCTTTCTTGCTTGCTATCTCAGTTCCATATCTCATCCTCTCCATACAGGTTTCCTTTTCTCTCTACACTGAAATCTCCCCTCTTCACCACACTCCCAAATCGTCTTTCCTCTCCAGCTCTCTATTATTTCTGTCCTTCCTACTTTTCTATTTTCCTATCCAGTACCTTTTCTTACTTTCCAATCCCTGTTCTCTTCCAATCTGAAACCTGCCTACAGACATTTGGCATGCACAGTGTCAGACGCAAATCATTTTTCTCTGGTGCTTCAGTGGCCCCTTCTCTGTGGCATCTTCATTGCCTTCTGGTTTTGCACATTAAAGCAACATTTGCTCTGCATTGGTCATTTGGTAACCTTATATTAGCTTGCAGTAAGAACACAAATCGTCCTCATAATATTGACAAGTACCTGTTTAGAGATTCTGATCTAGATTTCTTAACAAAAGTGACACAAACCCAGCACCTAGTGTTGTGGTTGAATTTACTTTCCAACGCACATCATGATTTATGTAAGTAAGTTGCCCACAGTAAGGCAAGGTAGCACTATGCACTAAATTGTGCTATTTTGAATCGAGGGGCATTCCATAGGTGGTACATGGGCATTCCCAAGCAACCACGCATGGGTTTTGAGGCAAATCCCTATCTAATAACATTTATAGATGGGGAATTGAGCCAAAAAATGATGTCCCCTCAAGGCAGGCGTAACAGTGGAGTAAATTTTAAAAGCCGCCATATTTTTCAATCTTTGCAAGTATCATGCACTTTACAGTACACATACAGTGAGAGATGTCTAATGGATATTTTTTGTAATGGAAGGATCCCATTCCAGTAAAAAAGCTATGCTTGACAGAATGTTCACATCCTTGTTCTAAGGTCAGGCACTGGAATTATAAGATTTTACATCTGTGCATGATGCCACATGTGCCACATAATTCATCATCTGCTGTATAATAATAAGATTTTAATCCCCAAAAAGTTGCTTCTAGCTTGAATGGATAAAAAGTTACTAAAACTGGGTCTGCTCATACTGCTGTAAAATTGAAGACCTTTCGTAAAGGTTGACTGGTCATCTCTCTGTTGCTTATAGTTGTATTTGGGTGTTAAATGCTACTAATCGAGTGAAACATTTGCCCAGTTAGTGGTAGCATGTGTAAAATGTTAAAATAATAAAGTAATACTATCATAAAATATACAGCATTATGCCATTTTTTGCCGCATAATTCAACCCTGCTGCATAATTTAGTCTTCTGCTGATGCATAATTCCAGTGCCCCGGACTGTGGCAAAAGGCAAAGGTGGGCAAGACAACAAATTAACAGGCACAGCCGAGCCAAGGGTCTGCTCTGGCTCTTAAGAACCCATTCACAAGCCAAGCCTTGAAAATATGTGTTGTGTCAATCATGCAGCAAATATTATGTTAGACTATTGTAAACTATCGGAAGCACCTCATTTTAGTACATCAGATTATGTGCAAAACATTTATCAAACATGAACTGAGAAACGTTCCAGCTTCCGCACCACCTCCATCCAAAAGACAATGCTTTTAGTGACCTAAAATGCAAGTCAGGAGTTTTGTACAGTGCAAAGCCTGAATTCATGTATTTGAAGGTGTATTCTTTGTGATGGTAAATAAAAAGGAGTATCAGGTTAAAAGTATTTGCTTACACTTTAAGATGAATGTTTAATGTATTTTTTTTACAGTTTTTTGCACAACCTCGACTGTAAGGTATTGAAGCTCTTTACTTGAGTATCAAGACTGGAACCTGTTTCCAGGGCTGGCTTTAGCGCTGGTTGTGCCCAGTGTGACACTGTTTGTTAGCGCCCCCCAAAGACCACTTCCGCCACAGATTCCCTTACTACCACCCTTTAACAGGATTTAAAATGTAACAGCATGGTAGGGGGTTCTCTGTAATAATAACAATTGTTTTCTACCCAAAGAAATCTTTTTTGTAACACTAAGAAAATGAAAGACTGGGGGAAAAATCACAACACTCTAATATATACCTTTCGGTTGCATGTAGCTCTTTGATGACAGTTAATAGCTTGCTGTTCTATTTTAGGAATTTAACTTATAAACTGCAAGTAACTAAAGGATTCCTCTAACAAAAGCAGTAACCCACTGAGCTATCTTCATAAATACAGGTCTGTGATGTGCACGGTAGACGTCCTTTGCATCAGGCATATTAACCCTCTGCGCTACCTTACAATGAGTCAAAACATTCACTAGACAAAACTCCGATCTCACCCCCAGGAAGTACATTAATCACTGGAGATATCTTAACATTTTTATTGTGGCTAGGAACGAGGCAGTAGGTACTTTTTAAACTTTAATATATCTGCTCTGCAATGTCCCCCCAGTTTCAATGTCAGCAGCACTGGCCGTAATGACACATCCAAACCCTCTCATTGAGTGTGAAACACATTCACATATGATAAGTTTCACACTGCCTGCTAGGGGCCTCTTGGAACACTGTAAGCAGCCACTTTGTCATTTAATTGCTGTACTGGGCCCCCTGGTGCGCCGCCCGTTTTGAAAAGGCACGTTTTCACAATGCCCTTTTGTTATGTATTTTGTTTCTCGAGGGGAGAGAGCGCTCCATCAGAGTATTTGGGTGCTGTAAGAGGCAAGTCTGCACGCGCGCACGCTAGCAGCCTCGAGGGAACATAGGTGGTAACCGTAGTTAAAAGAGAGATACAGCTGCTGTACCGGTACACCGCAGATGTCATGCCAAGGAAACTCACACCTTTTGCATATGCCCATTGTAACCAACTCCCCAGCCCGGGATCATGCCAGTGAAATATGCTGCACATGAAGCTCTGCAATATACGTCTTTATTCTTCAGCATACAACCACATACTGCACGCATTGCATCAAAACTTTTATAGCCACACTTTAACCCCTCCCAGCTGACTACATAATTCCTATCCAGAGTCCGACCAGAACCGCAAGGGTCCTAGCACTCATAATTTCAAAACACTACGGGGCATATTTATGAGGGCCTTGCATCATGCTTACACCAAGCAACGTGGTACATGCACGACGCAAAGCCCCAAGTCAGATTTATGAAACCACGCAAAGCCACTTTGCGTACCTTGGAATGGCTTCATAAATATGGAGTACCGCAACGCAGCGCAAATCACTGTTAACTTACTCTGCGCAAGGGAGGCGTTCCATGGGCGTTGTGGTGGGTTTTGCAATGCGACACCAATGGTTTTTGAGGCGTTCGCAGGTTTACAAGGACTCAGGAATGCGCCAAAAACGTATGTCTCCCCAAGTGAGCTGTAACAAGGAGAAATATGTTTATCTCTCCTTATTTTTTCTCTTTCTATGTGTACTGCATTTTGCAGCACACATAGAAAGAGGAAAGTGTCTGGATTGTTTTTGTGCAGGGCAGTGTCCCTTCCTGAACAAAAACAATCTTGCCTGTAACGCAGGCAACCTTACAGCACGGCATAGAACAGGTAGAACGTTCGTTCAATGATGTCATATTTCAACAATGTTTCTAGTTCTTTCTCAATGGCTTCTTGTAAGTGAAAAGTGACTCTGCTATCCAGTTAGGCAACAGGGCGAACGTACTCATTAATATGAAGGTGCACTTTCATTGTCTTGAGCCTTCCTATGCCATGAAAAAATGATGGGAATATACCCACAGTTTCAGACTGAGCATGGATATCAGTCCCATATCCCCAGCAGTGGCAAAGCTAAGTAGGCAAGCACACTATGAGGTTCCCTGAAGAACGTAAATTAGTGCTTGCACTGATGCCGTTTTATGTCTCATGGTTGCTGCAGATGACCCTTGACTCTGTAACAGTTTGGCTGCAACCCAAGTGTATACTTTTGTGTTTGATAGGGTAAGGCGTGGCACAGGAGATAAGCTGTTAAATTTCTCTTCTGGCATGATATTAATCGACACACAGCAGTCTATAATGAAGGTTGTGGGACAATCGTTAACCTTTAATATAATTTAAGGACAGTGTTCAAGTGAAACATTTCGCTCCGTTTGGTGCTTCACCTTTGACTTTTGATCTTCTTTGCAAGTAGCTAATCCTACATGTGACCATCGTTCTTTGGTAGATATCATCAACAGACATCTGTCTTCTTCACTGGTGCTAGATAGTGATGTTGAAGAACCTTTGTATAATGAATTTGACGAGGATCAGCTTGCTTTGTTTCTACTAGTCGTAACTGATGTTGCCTTTTGGCCTTGTGGGTGCGGCAAGAATGCATCTGGAATCTTCTGGCACCCATTTTCTCTTCTTTCTGTGATGCTTTTGGTTTCCCTTTCAATTTGCAGACCATTATGAAATGGTTTTCTTTCCCGCAGTCCTTGCGTATCTGTCCCATGGCTGGACATTTACCGTCATGGCTAAATGAAAGCCCACATTAGAAGCATACCTTTTCATTCTTTGGAGACGTCGACCTTTCATGCTCAGCGCTTATTCATTTCACACTGTTCCTGCTTCCATATTAGTAGCTTATTGATCTGTATGCTCTTCTGTCCGCGAAGCCATTAGCATTTTCTCTAAACTAAGTGTCTCTCTCAACATGTGTATTCTGAATGAGTTGGAAAGACAACCGCCGAAGACTATGAGGCACATGGATTCTTCATCATTGAAATCACAGAATTTACAGTGTTTGATAAGTATGTGAAGTCGCTCAACAAACTCACCCATCGCTTCACCAGCCTCATGTTGTGCTTCGTTGAAATATACTTTTCATAATCGACATTCGGCTTCGGATTGAACTTAGCTTCGAAAGCTTCTTTTACCTTTTGATACAACGTTCCATCTATTTGTGAGACTTTCTTTAGCACTTCTGTCACTCTATCATCTGCAAGTTTTTTTTTTTAGATATATAATGATTTCTTATCGTCTTTTTCTTCTAGTCTAAAAATCCATCAAATGTTTAGATCTATGAAGCCCACCTGGCACCGATGTTCTGTTTCTTTGCGGTGTCAATTGGAGGTGCTGGCTTCAGGAATGCAGCTGCATCATACCTCGTGCTCCCTTCTGCCGCCATGAAGAGCACGTGCTGCTCAGGCAGTGTTCTTCACTCACAGCAGGACCAGCAACCTCTCCGCACAACACCTCTGTTGTTTTGGCCTGGTTGTCTTGTCCAATTTTGAGGTTGTAAAGCACTTCACTTGCTTGGCAGGTAAGTTCGTTTTTGCGTTTGTACCTGATTGATTCTGCAGTTTGCCTGTGCTTTGTGTGGGTGATGGTTCTGTATTTTGCTGTACCTTTGCAAACTCTCAGGTAGAGCAGTCTTGATTCTTTGGGGCGCGTATTCCCTAATCGTCACCAGATGTAGCATTCACCCCAGCTCGGAAGAATGCAAATGAAATACCCCGCATCCAGAACTCTGTAATACACGTCTTTATTCTTCAACATACAACCACACATTGCACGCATTGCATCATAACTTTTATAACGACACCTTGACAACTCCCAGCAGATTACGTAATTCCTGTTTAGAGTCTTCCTAGAACAGCCAGGGTCCTAGCGCTTATAATCTCAAGACACTACACCCTACAGCTAATATCAGCCAGGGACTCTCATGTCTTCAGTTTCAATGCATCACAGATATCAGACCAAAATCAACACAAGTTACATCAAAGCATTACTAATATCATGCAAGGTACTCTAACACATTCCATACCTGTGCATCACTAATGTCGTACCAAAGGAAAGAAGTCTCACATCTGCCATTGTGCACTGCTAATGATTTCAGGCAAGTGCCATCACGCCACCTAGTGCTATGTTTCATTGATGTGAAATCAAAGGTAGGGAACCAGGGTCAGACTGGGAACCCATAGCAGCCATGGCAAATTTTGTCAGACCAGCCAGACTAGCCCCTGTACGGTGCATAGTGAGTGCAGCGTGCGAAGCTGACCACTAAAAAGCAGGGATTTGGGGGGTACTCCCTCCAAGACAATTTGGTAAAACATGGTACATTCTACAACCCATTTGTCAATATGTATTCAATTGTATTAGCTTTAAAGTATTGTAAATGATTACCTTTCTGTGACCAGGATACAACAATGTTTTTTGGGGCCCTTCAATGATTCCCTCACTATCACCCTCCAACAGTGCCTCTTATCTATCCATAGACCCTCTCTCACATGTATTTTATTTGTTTTATAGCACCTGTCATACCACTGTAAGGTCTCAGAGCACTTTACATCATACATGCATACAGAGACAAGTAATAATATGTGTAAATCATTGTATAGAAAATTTCACATAAGGCAAAGGGGACTACAAGGTGTTTGATTCACATGCCATGCATACTGGTAGGAATGTTTCAAGAGTGATTGGTCTGGAGAAGCAAAAATTCAGGATTAAGAACATAACACAGTATTTAGGGTTGACTTTAATAATCAGAATTTATTTCTACCCAAACAAACATTTTTTAGCAACATCAGGATAATGAAAGACTGGGAAAAAAACATAACTTTCTAACTTGTACCATGTAGTTTGCATGCAGCTCTTTGATGACAGTTCATAGCTCACTGTTCTACCTTACGATTGTAAATTATGAACTGCGCAGGAACAAAAGAATCTCTGTGACAAAACCAGTAACCCAGTGAGCATGCACATAAAATATTTTTCTTTAAAATGCATGGTACACGCTTTTTGCAACATGTATAATAACCCTCTGCGCTACCTTAGATGAGTCAAAACTGCTACTAGACAAAACTTCCATCTCTCTCCAGCAGGTTCATTAATCACCAGAGTTAACTTGACACTTTTATTGTTGTAGGTAAACTGCTGATTATGCAGGGAACTTTGCAGTGGTTTTAAAACTGCTGCACTGCTACAAAACCAGCCCCAACTAACAAAGCCAGCCCCCAAACCTTTCAGCCTCCCGGGGAAATGCCCAGTATGGCCAGTCCAGTCTTGAAGGGATCCTAGCATGTTATGTACCCCAGGTCAGATGCCTTCACACATTTTCCACCTGTGCCTCATTCTTATCAGACCTAAGGAAAGGGTTCTCTAACTCTCTGCCCTTCTGCACTGCTAATGATTCAGACAAGTACCCACGCGCCACTTGTTGCTTTGTATCATTGATATCAGACTGAAGGAAGTGACACTAACATGTTTAGACCCTATTTATAAGGGCTATCAGGCAAGCTAGATACCTGCAGATATTATTAACCTGAGCAACACTAATGCCAGAGGTGGGGGCCGGGAACCTCAAAAACATCTGCCCTAATGCATCACTGATTCCATCCAGGGGTACTCAGACCATATATCCCGGTGTGTCAGTGATGTCGGGGCAAGACCCTGAGACATTATGTACCTGTTCATCACTGATGTCAGGCCAAGTGGAAGGAACCTTACACTTGTAGTATCTGTTAGTCATTAGTGTCTCATCAGGAGTTTGGAATGCAATATTGTCTTTTATTGTGCATCACATATACATAGGCCCAGGCCAGGTACTCTCATATGTTTTATACTTTTCTATATCCGATACTTAGCCATGGTGTAAATGTTTTGAGGACAGCGTGTTTTGCAACTGCAAATGTACAAATGATGTATAAAGTACTCTGTTGGTCACAAGTTGGTTTGCACAATATGGCTATCTAATATACATATAGACACTGCTGATATGAGAAGATGTGTATAGGCCTTACACCGTCTGTTCAGGTGCATCTGCTGGAGCAGAATTTTCTGTTTGAAAATCTATCGGGTTTTTAAGCTCTGGTTTGTCTATTTGTCAAAACTAACATTAATCATTAATTATTAATTATTTGTTTTGTGTAAGTGTTTTTATACTGATCAACATGTACGTATTAACAAGAGAGAATTACACGTGGGGACGCGTATGTGATGCCTATTAATAATAACGTGCACGTTTAAATGTTGCTGAGTGCTGTTTATTTTAAAGCACAAAACGCTTTTGAATTAATGCTTTTCTGTGTTGCAAAGGCTAGATAATTACATACACATAAGGGTATTAGTGGGGTTAACACTGTCTAATCACTATGCTGTGGTAACGTTGTTTTTGTCTCTTTCAATTAAGATGGTCTATTGTGGCCTAACGAAAGATGGCTGCCGTTTGCAGCCTGGCCTCGAGTGAGTGACTTGTGATGAGAGGGCCTTGCTGAAAATGGTCATGAGACATCTGACCACAGACCTTGCCTGGTTAAAACTTTCCGTGAGGACAGCAGCAGTTCTGGGCGAGTTTCCAGATGAATCGGAACAGCCTTGGAAGACAAAGGAGCCTTAAAGAAAGAACTCTGAGCTCATTGAGTCATCGCTGAGGAAATGTGGATGTTAAAGGATACATTTATTTTTTGGTTCCTGTTCTGTCTTTTTATTTTTGTGATTTTCCTGAGCGGAGATTTTCCAAATGTAGCGATGCTACATCCTTTCCTTCTCGCTTTGCTCAGAGGTTCAGCGGACGCGATGAATACTTTATGTTGCTTTCCTTTGTTCAAAATACTATAAAAATGGTTAGCCTAGAGAGGGCTTTTGCCACTTTGCCATTTTCTTCCCAAACCTGCATTGGTGAGGATCGATGCTGAGAGGACGGTGATTCGAGAGACTTTTACCGAGAGACCTGTCCTGACCCATTCTGACATTTAGCTAGAATAGGTAATTATGAGAATGATGATTTATTCTGATTGATTCACTTTGACTAATTTTAGATAAAGTACCATACTTTTGAATATGGTGTTGGTTATTATTTCTTGTCAATTATTGAGTACTCTATTTTGATTATTGTTGTATAGATTGTTTAGATCAATGTTTCAGGACAGTTACAATAACCAGGTCTTATCGACCTCGATGTAGATGCAGGGTGTTTAGGAGTTTTCTTTCCACAGGTTCAGTGCTGGTAGAGTATTTGAGCGTATGTTAGTGAAATGGGCCCTAGTGTATGATGAGTGTATGTGCGTGTAACTGTGAAATTACTCTATCCGTGGAAGTAGGGATATTTTATGCACCCTGATCTGTATCAATTTCCTGGTAGCAGAGTTAGGATGGTTATTGATGATTGTCTTGATCTGATTAGATTGCTTGTACATTAGCTTATTGATTATTGATTATTGATTGATGTTGATATATGTACTAATACTATATGTTGGAGTCGTCATGTTGAGTTATATGTAGTGCTTCTGGAACTTGGGAGCTAGTAGCAGTTCCGTAGTAGGGCAGAGGGAAGTATATGCTGCTCTCGGGAAAGACGGGATTGTAGGAAAAAAACGTGTGACAATTGAAGTTGCGCGTCACATTGTCTGGGTTCGGAATCAGTGACATTGTTGTATGTTACTATTAGAATATATTTCTGGTAAATAAGGAGTGCGTATGGTAGCGAAGGTTATCTGTGAAACTCTGGTCTTAAGTCCCAGGGATCCGTAAGGTTCATCGTTAAAGCTTATCGCGGGAGAAGTAATAGGTATTCTCTGAGCTTGTTTGAGGAACTGGGCAGAGGTAAGCTGCTTAGTTGACGTGTGTTATAATTCTGTAGTGGGACAGATTGTTCGCTGTTCTCGGGAAGCAGGATTCTGTGTGTATGTACTATATTTTCTTGTATGAATGTGCGTGAATGCATATACATTTAGTTGATTGTAAGACTCTTTGGACAAGTCCTAGAGGAAACAGTTAAGGAATGTATGAAAGAATCCCGTTGTTCTTGTGAAATAGATTTTCTTTACTATTCTATGGTTAGCGAAGCAGACAATGGAGATGTTTATATGTTGTAACTAATAGATTTTGTAGAAATTTGACACAAAGTCTACTAAGAGTTTTGTAAAGGAGGGGTAGACGAGTGACAGGAGACAGAGCAGAGACTGCAGCGGCTGCTGACGTCAAACAGACCGCGCTCTGATTGGATGTTGGATCAGAATAGTATTCGCGCTGGGATTGGTGCATTGGTGTGAGCCGCGCAAGGATTGAAAGAGCTTTTCTAGTGACGTAGGCGCTCCAGGATTGGTGCGTTGGTGTGAGTCGCGCTGTTATTGGTTGAAAAATCGTATTGTATATTTATAATACGGAGGGGATTAGAAAGTTTGGTAAACGCTAAAATGTATTACCAAGAAGAGAAAAAGAAAAAAACATTCTTTGGACAAATCAAAAGGTGGTTCGACAAAGATAAAGATGTTAAGACGAGAGAGGGTGAATTGTTACCTCCAGCGAAAACACCTGCATCCTTCATGGCTGCGAGATATGGGTATCATACCTGTATATGGTTGGAGAACTGGGTTAGGTATACCAAAGAGGATGGTGTTCTAGCATTTCCAGAACATGGTTCATTTAATCTGGCCGTGTTGAGAAATTTACGGGAAAAGATGTTATGTCTTGACCCAAAACCAAGGCCGACACAGTTTGAGGCTTTAGTGGAATGGGAAGAGGAAGTACATGAGCGAGAAAAGCAGAGGTCTGGAGGACATTACAGGCACATGTTCGGGAGGAGACATGATCGTGAAACTCATCATGATCGAATGAAAAGATGGCGAGATGCTAGTATGTCAGAGGGATTATATCCTATGAGAACAGTTGAAGAGGGAGCAGAAAGGGTTCCTGAGGCTGAAGTGAGAAGATATGGAGTTAATGATTATGAGGATGAGGTCTTGAATGACATGATTTACAAGAGACCACCTCCATATAGACCAGAACCAGAAGAGAGCACACCAATTGTTTCTCCGATAAGAGATACAGTGCGTATCATTGAGACAGAAAATGTGACACCTGAGTTAAGAAGTGGTAATCCTTTCAGGGAGAGAGAGAATCGATGTGGTAACGGGAATACAAGAGAATTAGCCAGAACTACATCAGAGTTGACTGAAAAGATTAGGGAGTTAACAAAGAATCTGGAAGCTGTTACGGTACCTGTAACCATAGGTCCGATAATGCCTGTGTTTGATAACCAGAGGACAGGTGAAAATGGTTTGGTGATTCCATATGTTGGAAATAAGATAACAAGTTCAGCTGGTCCCTCAGGAGATTCAGGAAGAAGGACAGAAAGTAGTGATCTGAGACAATCCAGACATGACACATGTAGTGAAGGACTGGATGCTAGTGAAGCTAGTTGTTCAGGGATGCCGATTTTAGAACCGCAAAAGAAAGTGGTTCCAGTGAGAAAAACTACTGAAATAACAGCTGAAGATTTGAATGATTGGATGAAAGTTCTTCAAAAGAGGGATAAAGATTCACAAGCTATTGATGTGGCTAGGTAACTTACGTGTAGAATTAGAAGAGCTTGTTGCAGGGACAGTTCCAACAGAAATTCTAAAAAACCATCATGAAGGTGAGCTGTTGTTTATGTGTAAAAACATCACCTGGAGAGCGAGAAATACACATGACAGGTTAAGAGCAGTAGCGAATGAACAGGGAGTAGACATTGATAAGGTGAAAGCTTTGCAAAAAACTTACAGGATGGATTTTACAGATAAAGATATTGAAAATTTGAATGGTACTGGTAGAACAGGACAGATTAAAGAAATGGTTGCATTGTTGCGAAGATGGGGTGATGTAGAAAAGTGGAAAGATAGGTGGTACAAGAAAAGAGAAGAATCAGAGGATAGGACTTATTCAGCATTTCCTGTGAGAGAAAAGGAGAAACCAGTGGATAATTATCCTATGAGAGAAATACCTGGAGGAGGATATGTACATGTTCCATGGACCAGACAGGATATTTTATCATTTACGAATGATTTCCCTCGATTGAGAGAAAAGCCCGTCGAGTGGTATAGGCAGGTAGATAGGTTTGTGAAATTGTCAAAAGTGCTGTGGATTGACCTGAATAGTCTGTTTGATATAATTGTTCCAGCAGACTTGTGGACTGAGTGTAAAATAGTTGTGAGTTGGCCTACTGAGGAATATCCAAGAGATCAGAGAACAGGAGCACCAGATCCAGAGGTAATGAGAAAGTATGATCAGGTGATGGTATACCTGAAGAGTAAAGTACCTCCAAAAGAGACAGACTGGGTTAAAATAGATCGAACACAACAGGAAGCAAAAGAATCAGTTCATGCTTTTTACGAGAGGCTGATACTGGCTTTTAAACAATTCAGTGGAGATGAACACCTGGGTGACAAAGATTTGAGTCATTTTGTATACAGATTTGTATATGGCCTGAGACCTGAGATTAGTGAGAGAATTCGTGAACACACAGTGGACTGGCAGAGTAAGAAAATAGATGAGATTCTGAGACATGCGAAATACTTCAGTGATGAAATTGAAGCAAAACAGAGAAAGCTGAAAGAGAAAGCAATGTGGGCACAAGTGAAGGTTGCGGAAAGACAGGAAGCACAGTTGGTGGAACAGGCGAATAGTGCAGGAAATAATGCAGGGAATAGACCTAGATATGCAGGAAAAGGAAAGGGGAATCTTGAGGAAGCTAAAAAAAAGTTCCCATGTCACAACTGTGGCCAACTGGGACATTGGAGATCTGAGTGTACCAATCCACCATTAGTAAATAATGAGGGAAAATCCTTGAATCAACAGGTGCAGAACGAAGGAAATAATCAACAGCAGCAACAACAGAAAGTTGTGAGACAGCAGAGTCAAGAGCCAAAACCGCCCTTGCCGCAGAATAGAGGGTCACAAAAGTATAATCAGGATTCAGGATTCTACAATGATGAACAGGTAAACAAACCAAGGCGTTCTAACCAGGTACAGCAGTACTTGTTAAAGAATAAAGGGAGTGAGTCTGAGGGTGATTATTGACGGTGCCGAAGAGAGGAGGAAGAGTGCATACTTGGTGCAACTCTAGAAATAGACCAGGCAGGACCATTTGTAGATGGGAAAATAAATGAAGAAAGTGTTACTTTTTTGGTAGACACAGGTGCGACAAGGTCAACTGTCAGGTCAACAGATATTAGAAATCTTCCTCTCTCGGATGAAGCAATCCAAGTAGTTGGTGTAGCCAATACACAAATCAGGACCCGTCTTACTGAACCAGTAAGAGTACAAATAGGGAAATTTTCAGACATGTACAGATTTATCGTCTGTGACACTAGTCCAGTGAACCTGTTAGGTAGGGATCTATTGTGTAAAATGAACTGCACAATTTTCTGTACACCGGATGGAATAGCTTTTGAAACACCAGATGAGGATGTTTTGTACCGAATGACTCTAGGAAATAGAGAAAGTGAAATGGTTGGTGCATTTGCTGTGTTTAATCCGGAGGATTTGCCTCAAGAACTGAGAGACACAGTGAAAAGGACAGTTTGGGATTTTACTGGAGAGGATGTGGGATTGATGAATAATGTAGATCCTGTGAAAATTTCAGTGAAAGAGGGAATTACTTATCCTAACATTCCTCAGTATAAAATGACACCAGAAATAATTGAAGGAATAACTCCTATAATTGAGAAAATGATTCAGCAGGGAGTTCTGAGAGAACTACTGAGTAGCCCGTGTAATTCACCGATAATGGGGCTAAAGAAGCCTAATGGAAAGTTCAGGATTGTACAGGATTTGAGAAAAATTAACCAAATTGTGGTGGCATGTTGTCCTATTCTGCCAAATCCATCAGTGATTTTGTATCAGATTCCACATGATGCTGAGTGGTATACAGTGATTGATTTGTGTCATGCTTTCTTTTCAATTCCATTGCATCATGACAGCCAGCCGATTTTTGCATTTAGATTTGGCCAGCGTATTTTAGCATGGTGTCGTATCCCACAGGGGTATACAGAGAGTCCTTCGATATTCAATCAGCTATTGAAAAAGTCTTTGGAGAGTTTGATAATGCCTGAAAACTCAGTACTAGTGCAGTATATTGATGACCTGCTTGTGGCATCAAAGACACGTGAAGCTTGTGAAGTAGATACCATAGCTTTACTGAATCATCTGGCGGATGGAGGATTAAAGGTATCTCCAGCCAAATTGCAATTCTGTAAGAAAGAGGTGCATTATCTTGGACATAATATTGAAAAAGGTCTGAGAAAGGTGACTGATGACAGAATCAAAATCATCAGGGGAATGAAGGCCCCAAAGACCCAGAGGGAAGTGAGAATGTTCCTGGGTATGGTGGGTTATTGTCGTCAGTGGATAATTAATTTTTCTCTGATAGCAAAGCCACTAATTAAGCTGACAAAAAGTGAGATGACAGACCCATTGGAACTAGATGCAGAGCAAATGGCAGCATTTGAAGAGCTGAAGAGCAGAATGTGTGAGGCCCCAGCTTTGGGTATGCCTGACTATGAAAAAGAGTTTGAATTGTACTGCAGTGAGAGGAATGGATGTGCACTTTCAGTATTAATTCAGAAGCATGGACAGCTGAGGAGGCCTATTGCGTACTTCTCATCGCCACTTGACCCTGTAGCTGTAGGTTTACCAGGTTGTTTGAAATCTGTGGCTGCAACATGCAGAAGCCTGGAACAGAGTGAGGGAATCATAATGGGATATCCTGTAAGGGTATTCGTACCTCATAATGTGGCAATTCTTTTGACAAGAAGCAGAACCCAGTACATGTCACATAGTCGGCTGACTAAATATGAGAAAGTCATTCTGGGAGCATCAAATGTGACTCTTGAGAGATGTGTGAATGTGAATCCAGCGACATTGTTGCCGGATGTTGAAAATGTGGGTGTGAAGACAGAAGATGATCACAATTGTTTGGATGTGCTTGATTACTGTACAAAACCGAGACCAGACATAAGGGATCTTCCCTTGCATGAGAGTGATCATGTGTTGTTTGTGGATGGATCATGCCTGAGGAATGATGAGGGTGTGCTATGTGCAGCATATGCAGTGTGCAAAGTTTCAGAGGTTATGGAAGCATCACCATTGAAAGGAGTGAAATCTGCACAAGTTGCGGAATTAGTGGCATTAACAAAAGCTTGTGAAATTGGGAAAGATTTGAGAACGACTGTGATGACTGATAATCAGTATGGATTTGGAGTTGTGCATGATTTTGGCCAGCTTTGGCTACAAAGAGGTTTCTTGACGTCGAGTGGGACTCCAATAAAGAATGCTGAAGTGATTGGGAAATTACTTGAAGCAATACAGTTGCCTAAAGAGTTAGCAGTTGTGAAGTGTGCTGCTCATGGACAAGGAGATGATTTTGTGACAGTTGGAAATCGATATGCCAATGACATTGCACAATATTGTGCCAAAAATAATCAGTCCATTAATCGGGAACGAGAAGGTGAAATGTCTTTTTGTTCTGTGATGTTTACTAATGTCTTAGAGACGTGGGATGAAGTGAAACAGTTGCAGGATGAGGCAGGAAAGGAAGAAAAGAAAGACTGGATTAAGGCAGGTTGTGCCCCAAGAGAAACAGACCATGTTTGGGTCTATAGAGATGGCAGACCAGTAATGCCGAACTCCATACTGTCGTCAATGGCAAGGATGTATCATGGACAGGGACATTTGGGAAGGGATGCGATGATCAGGTCGTTTAAGCAGACCTGGTACAATGCAAAGTTCAGGACAATTGCAGAGAGCATCTGTCAAAGATGTTTGATTTGCCAGCAATTTAACACTGGGAAAAAGACAGTGGTGAGTCTGGGAACAATAGGCAGAGAAGGAGGTCCTTTTACAAGAATGCAGATTGATTTCATTGAAATGCCCCAAGTGAACAGACTGAGGTATGTTCTAGTGGTAGTCTGCTTGTTTTCAAGATGGGTGGAGGCCTATCCGACTAGGAGAAATGATGGAATAACAGTGGCAAAGTTACTGTTAAGAGAGTTGATTCCTAGGTACGGATTTCCAGTAACGATTGAGTCTGATAGAGGTGGACACTTCTATAATGAACTCATGAGTTTGATTTGTGAAGCATTGAGCATACAGCAGAAGCTACATTGTGCATACAGGCCAGAGGCTTCTGGTGTTGTTGAGCAGATAAATGGCACAATCAAGAACAGGATTGGTAAGATGTGTTTAGCCACTGGCATGAAATGGCCAGATGTCTTGCCTCTAGTGCTAATGACTATTAGATCTACTCCAGATAGAACTACTGGTTTAAGTCCGCACGAAATCATAATGGGACGTGCAATGCGACATGCATATGTACCTGCAAATAAGTTGATGACAATAACTGATGACATGATTTTGGATTACTGTAAAGGCCTGGCTGACGCAGTTCATTCTGTGTTTCACCAGGTTGGAGAAGAAGCTACCACACTTGAGAAGAAGCAAGCTCATGATCTGAGTCCAGGGGACTGGGTGAGGATTAAGGTGCACAGAAGAAGAAATTGGTTGGTTCCAAGGTGGGGAAGGCCGAGACAAGTTATTCTGACTACGACAACTGCAGTAAAGTGTGCTGGTGTGAAAAACTGGGTGCATGCGAGTCATACTCTGAGAGTTCCTAACCCGAAAGACGGAACTGGTAAGGAGTATTTTGAAGAGTCAGATTCCAGTGATGATGAAGAAACAGAACCAGTAAAAGAGTCAGAGAAGTCTTCAAGAGAACCATTGAAAGTCTTGGGAAAAAGATCAGATTCTGTGAAAGAGCCTAAAGTTCCGAAAAGCAGTGAAGGAAAAAGAAGAGAAAAGAGCAATTCCACAGAGACTACTCCTGAATCAGAAGAGGAGGAGATCGAAGAACCACTTGAGATTGTACCTGAAGAAGCAGGGTCAGAAGAAGATAGAGAGGGACAGATTGCGGAAGACCCCCGAGGAGGTGTAGGGAACATTCCTGATAAGCTAGGTAAAGGGACAAGTAGACAGCAAGAAGATTGCGTGTCGGAGATCCGAGGAGGGAAAGAAGTAGGGAAGTCTCAAACAGTGGTGAAAAAGACTGTGGAGCGAAAGAGAACTGCTGAAAAATCAGAGGCATTTGAAACAGAATCGGATGAAAGTGAAAATGAGAAATCAGAGGGTCGAGTTCTGAGAAAGAGAACTTGGATTGGAGAGAGAAATAATACAGAAACAAGACCGAAAAAGGTTGTGAGAGGAGATCTTTGGCCTAACAACAGAATAAAGAGGCTGAGATACAGACTGATAAGAGCGAGTAACTCGAAAGCTGAACAAGTGAATGAAGTATCGAGTCAGAATCCAGTAAAAGGTGAAAAGAGAAAAGAGTCAAAAGAACAAGAACCAGAAGGGATCAAGAGAATAAGAAAACCTAACCAGAAGTATAGGTCGCCGGAATGGACGTACGTGGCACTGTCTGAAGGTGAAGAGGCAGAAAGTCAAGGAAATCCAGAGGAGACCGTACGAGAAGTGGTTGAGGAAGATACAGGTGAAATCCTGAAAGTAATCTTGACTGACATTGATGAAAAGTCGGATACTGAGGATATTGTTGGAGATCTAATACAATTTGATGTCGAAGAAGTTGGAGTGAAAAATGATGAATATCCAAACTGAGTGAACAGAAGAAATTACTTGGAGAAAGTGGGAAAAAAAGAAGAAACTGAATTGATGGTTTGAAGTAATCCAAATTTTAGAGTCTCAAGTAGTGGAGTAGTAGAGGCTAAGTCAAAAGACACGGTCAAAGTAGTAAAATGGCTAACACAGAGAATAATCAAAGTAAATGTGCCTTCTTAAGAAGATGGTGTAGAATGTGCTGCTGCTGTACTGGATTATTAATGCTACTATGGGGTGTTTTAGCTTTATTAGTTACCTTTAGGGTTACATTAGACACTTTAGGAATACACACTGAGAATGTGACTTTTGCAGAGAAGAGTTCACAAAAAGTAGTTCCGACTAGAATTAGTAATACTTACGTACATAAAGATAGGTCAATTAATGATTTTTCTAGTAATGTTTTTTCGAAGCTGTTGTATGAATATGTGAAGACAATGGAAGTTAGGGATTGTTACGTTTGTATGCAATTGCCTGCATCCGTTTCAGAGGGTGTTACTTATCACCATTTACCAGCTACGTATGGAATTTCTTGTAGTGTAGTGTTTTTTATTTGTTAGGGAAAATAGATTATAAGATGTCTAACAAAGATAGTATTTTTGGGCACTTGCCAATGAACAAAGAGCTGAATCCAGCTTAAGAAGCTAACATTTTTGGTGAGATTTTTATTGAGAAAGAAGAATTAACATTAGATTACATTTTTAAGAATAATTTAACTTGCAGTCTGAAAGAAGAGGAGAAAGCTTTCCTAAATATGGTGGAGGAAAGGAGATCAAGCATGCATGAGAAAGCAGGGAAATATAAAGTGAGTGAGACAATTTGGGATATTGAGATGGGAAAAGAATTGAGAAATGGGGCTAGTCCAACTTTAGCTCTAGATGCACCACAGAAGGGTAAGCTGTGCATCACAAGAAGGAAATCCCAATATGATACATACTTTGTTGAGACTAGTGAATGTCATGATACATACTTCATTGCAACAGGATGGGGTTTCAGAGGTGGAGAAGATACAATTTTTCCAGGAGTGTACTATGTTTGTGGGAACAAGGCTTATTACAAGTTGCCTGACCATTGGTATGGCACGTGTTATGTGGGCCTGGTCTTTCCAAAGATCTTTCATATAGATAGAATAGAAGATGTAGAACATATTAATTTACTAATGCGTTTCAAGAGAGAAACTTGGTCTGAAATAGTAGGTGACATTTTTGGAGCTTTAATTCCAGCAGTGGGAATTTCTTTAAATGCTCATGGGATTCGGAAACTGTCAACAGTGGTGGATCGTTTATCGACAAATACCGCTGGAGGGTTTCTTTTGGTGAATACGGAATTGATTGCCGTACGTGCCATGTCAATGAAAAATCGACTTGCCCTTGATATTCTATTAGCCAAAGAGGGTGGAGTTTGTGGAATGCTGAAAGTTCAACATTGTTGCACTTACATTCCAGACGAAAGCAAAGACCTGAAGGTCTATATCAAAAATATTACTGATTTGCATGAAGAATTAGTACCACTTGAAGCTGAAAGTATCTGGACTAAATTAGCTAATAAGGTGATAGCTGTTAAGAGTTTTATTGCAAAAATAGGTAGTACTATTAAAGGTAAGATATTGTTTCCTTTATCTTGTATAATTGTTGCTTTATTGATACTTAGATTAGTGTGTTTGTGTTGTAAAAACAGGGGAGGGAAAAAGAAATTAATTGAAAGAAATAATGAAAAGAGAAACAAAAGGTTGAAAAGAGAACCACAAGAAATTGAATTAGAAGAATTGAGGGAGGGTGTCTACTTAGAAACAAAGAGGGATGAGGAAAGAGTGACTGGTGTGTAGTGTTGTGTAAGGAGGAAAAGACATTTCCGATTTCTCCTAAAATGGGACTAAAATTCACTAATTTTTTTTTTTGGTTTTTTTGTGTTTTTGGGTTATTTGGTGATAAAATCACCAAAGGGGGGATTGCTGGAGCAGAATTTTCTGTTTGAAAATCTATCGGGTTTTTAAGCTCTGGTTTGTCTATTTGTCAAAACTAACATTAATCATTAATTATTAATTATTTGTTTTGTGTAAGTGTTTTTATACTGATCAACATGTACGTATTAACAAGAGAGAATTACACGTGGGGACGCGTATGTGATGCCTATTAATAATAACGTGCACGTTTAAATGTTGCTGAGTGCTGTTTATTTTAAAGCACAAAACGCTTTTGAATTAATGCTTTTCTGTGTTGCAAAGGCTAGATAATTACATACACATAAGGGTATTAGTGGGGTTAACACTGTCTAATCACTATGCTGTGGTAACGTTGTTTTTGTCTCTTTCAATTAAGATGGTCTATTGTGGCCTAACGAAAGATGGCTGCCGTTTGCAGCCTGGCCTCGAGTGAGTGACTTGTGATGAGAGGGCCTTGCTGAAAATGGTCATGAGACATCTGACCACAGTCCTTGCCTGGTTAAAACTTTCCGTGAGGACAGCAGCAGTTCTGGGCGAGTTTCCAGATGAATCGGAACAGCCTTGGAAGACAAAGGAGCCTTAAAGAAAGAACTCTGAGCTCATTGAGTCATCGCTGAGGAAATGTGGATGTTAAAGGATACATTTATTTTTTGGTTCCTGTTCTGTCTTTTTATTTTTGTGATTTTCCTGAGCGGAGATTTTCCAAATGTAGCGATGCTACATCCTTTCCTTCTCGCTTTGCTTAGAGGTTCAGCGGACGCGATGAATACTTTATGTTGCTTTCCTTTGTTCAAAATACTATAAAAATTGTTAGCCTAGAGAGGGCTTTTGCCACTTTGCCATTTTCTTCCCAAACCTGCGTTGGTGAGGATCGATGCTGAGAGGACGGTGATTCGAGAGACTTTTACCGAGAGACCTGTCCTGACCCATTCTGACATTTAGCTAGAATAGGTAATTATGAGAATGATCATTTATTCTGATTGATTCACTTTGACTAATTTTAGATAAAGTACCATACTTTTGAATATGGTGTTGGTTATTATTTCTTGTCAATTATTGAGTACTCTATTTTGATTATTGTTGTATAGATTGTTTAGATCAATGTTTCAGGACAGTTACAATAACCAGGTCTTATCGACCTCGATGTAGATGCAGGGTGTTTAGGAGTTTTCTTTCCACAGGTTCAGTGCTGGTAGAGTATTTGAGCGTATGTTAGTGAAATGGGCCCTAGTGTATGATGAGTGTATGTGCGTGTAACTGTGAAATTATTCTATCCGTGGAAGTAGGGATATTTTATGCACCCTGATCTGTATCACATCACTGATGAGAAGTCACGTGTGTGGATTTCATCCATCCAATATGTGTGCATAATTTATATGAGGTTATCTCTATGGTTCTTACACCCTCTTTACCTTTGTGCATCACTTAGTGAGGCAAATTGTGCGGTCCTCCTTCATTCAGTATATGGGCATAACTGATATGATGGCATATATATGGTCCATGCACCTTCTAAACCTGTGTGTCACTGATATGGGAGCATGTGTATTAGCATATAATCATCAATCCTTTCACCCGTCTGCCCATATTTTCTCTCTCTGGCATCCACCCAGTCTTCATTCCATCATTCATTTATTCACCCAACAATACCTTCATTCTTTCTTTGAAACTTTGTTTCCTTTAATACATCATTTCACCCTTCTGCCTCTCCGTTCACTGTTCCATCCATCATTTTCCCCATCCATCTAATCTTCCAGCCATCATTTTACCTAATCAGCCTTTCACCCTTCCTTTCAACTTTCCTTCCACCAATCTATCCTTTCCTCTAGCTTTCATCCTCCATCATCCACCCTTGTATCAACCATTCGTTATCCACCCAGCAATCCTTGCATCCAAACTTTCATCCATCCATCCAATCACCTTCCACCATCTGTTCATCTTTTCACTCATCAATTATCATTACTTGATCCATCCATGCTTTGACCCATCATTTCACCCTTCCTTCGATGCATTGTTTCACCCAATCATCCTTTGAACCTTCCATCCATCCTTTAGCTGTTCATATTTAACATATCTATCCAACCTGTCACCTATCCTTTCACCTTTACACCATCCTTTGATTCATTCATGTATTTGTCGTTTCACCCATACCACCATCCGTCCAGCCATTTACCCTTCCATCACCCTATAGCTTTCCATCCATCCATTCATCTTTCTTTTCTTTTACCCTTCATCTACCATTCATTACCTATTATCACCCTTCATCCTACCTTCCTTACACCCTTGCTTCCATCTATTCTGCCTCTCACACTTCCTTTAACCCTTCATTGCTTCCTTGTTGCCCACTTCCCCCATTTTTCATTTTAACCTCACCTTTTCTTTTCCTTCCCTATTCTACTAGTTATTTTCATTTGCTCTCTCTTTCCTTATTTTTTGCTCTGCCCTTTTTTCCCCACCATTTTTTATAATTTCATCACAAGTCCTGGACTCATCCGTTTTGTTGTAGTGTTCCTTTTCAGTGTTAATTGTTAATTAGGGATTGGGTTTTGCAGACCTGCGCACTAAAGGTCTGCAGACACTAGATGGAACCAGTTTAGCAGTCATACAGTGTACTCTGGAGCCACTCCTGAGAGGTGAATGCTGTGATTGTAAGTAGTGTTGTGTGAAACCCACCCTGCAGGTGGATCGTGCAAGGCTTGATGTTCTGGCACAGGATCTGATCTTTGCCACCGAGGGCATTCAACCTTTCGCCAATGGCTCAGTGGCAGGTTAGATGAAGTCTGGAGCCCCCAGTACAGAGGGCTGGATTACTCACTTTGGAAATGGAACCCAGTGGGCCAGGGTTAAAAGAATGTTCTGCTCAAGTTCCCTGGTATGAGAGAGAAATTAAACAAAGCTAGGGCCCCTATTTGAAGCTTGTTTGAGATTCAAAATTTGTAAATTAGGAGCGAGATAGGGAAAGGTGAAGACAGAGCCAGCACTGTCACTCACTAAGATCCCCATCTACAATCTTTTTTTAATATAGCAACTACAGCAGCATAGGTAATACATATTAAGGAAAGTAGCATTTTGGTTGGGATGGAACAATTAGAGAAATGTACTGAATTTACCATTAAACATAGCCGAATACATGAAACAGTGTTACTCGTGCTCAGTGCACTTTAAACAGAGCAGAGTAAGGTTAAATTGTCTTGGAAAACTAATAAGTATGGGAAGAAAAGCTTTCGAGAGGAGTGTCAAGTGCTGTGTAAATAAGCATTGGGAAGACACTGACTGGATAGACTGTGACATTAAATGCAAGAAGCCTCCACCTCACTCCTCTTCTCAGTCCTTTTAACAGCTGCATAATCAGGCAGAACTAATCAATGTTTTCTAACCGAGAAAGCTTGGAATTGATGGAGAGTGATTATTTTAGTGGATTTTTTTCTCGATCAATTCCTGCTCATAGGGAGTGATGCTACCATATCTAAGAAACGTGACTAACAGTGTGTCTTGGGAAACACGTGAAAGTTTAAAACTGCTTTGTAAAAACATGCAGAAGGATTGGAGTCTCGTGAAACACATGAAAGTTTAAAAACTCTATTGTAAAAGCATGCAGGAAGATTGGGTTGAGAATAAGTTGTTCATGACTGAGAGACAAAAACTATCAATGTGCTAAAACAATAATGTGTAGTATACTGATGAAACCTATATGTTTTTATCAAAAGTGAGTATGAAAATGCTCAAGTAAAATGATATCTGCTTTTGTTTTTCCAGCATACAAATCTGAGAGAGTGCTGCTTGTTTATTAATGAAATCATAAACAGATGATGCTTATAAGCATAATGAAATGGTGATTTTATTTTAATTTCTTCTACATTTCCATTACTCTAATGTTTTCAAAGTTACCATTTTCCTTTAGAAAATGATGATTTAGTGATTTTCCATTGCAGGCCTCAAAAATGTATTTGCCCTTCATTATTTCCTCTGAATAGGCTAAAAATGCTGACCTGATTGCATTGTAGCTGTGAGTATTATCGTTGAAGTTTCTTTCCTATTTTCTGAATAATGGACATTCTCTCTGTTAAGTTACAGGTGTATTTTCCTATTTTCAAGGGAAAGTGATATTGCACATTCTTAGAAAACAGTGAACACTGAACAAAGATATTACCTATGGGTTCCAGACGATTTTGGGATGGAGAACAATCACATCACGATCGAGGTATGCATTTTGACCAATAGAAATCATACAAACTGCGCAAACGTTACTTTGTGGGCAGGAACCGTAAACGTTTAGAGGTATAATTGCCCCATGGGAAAAGGTCGTGCAGCGGCTATTTTTCTTCCAAAAACTGAGCCTGAGATGCTGTCAGTCTTAACTCTGATTTCCCTGAACTGAACTCTCCTGATTTTCTCTGCACTTTACTGGCTGCTGAAGTCAAGCACGCCAAAGTCTTTGGCTGAAGGGTTTAATGACTCTAACTTTTGCTCGCTGTGCTCTGGTGTTCTACTGGGTCCTTCTCGTTTCCTGGTCCTGTTAAATCTGCAACCAAATCTTTGGGTTGTATGATTCTATATTGCATACTTTAATTGCAATGTGTATATTCATTTTCTCTCTCTCTCCTTCTCACCTTTTCACGAGGTATTGAATTTGTGATGTATTTGCTCTGAACAGTGATGGTTTGTTATTTACCTGTATACTATTGAATAACCATTATTAAATTATTCTAATGTATTTTTGTGGTTTGACCATTCACTTTGAAGTTTAGATGAAAGTTTCTTGATCAATAATTCATTTGTTTTTTCTTACTTATTGATGATTTTATTGACAAATTGTGAATGTTGTTGTTAGACAGGCACTTCTTTATTACAGGTCCTCATGAACGAGTGGCATTTGATCTCTAGTTATCTGAAGCCCTATTAGCTCATACAAAGATCTATCGGAGGACCTTATGGGATGTGAGTGTTTGTAGAGTTTCTGTGGTCCAAACTCTGTAATGTAACAAATTGTGTAGCTGTGGATTGAGATTATGGTGTAGTGGGTAACTCATGTCTTTGCCCACAAAATGTTACACTGCTTCCGCCGGATCAGTTTTCTGGCTGCAGAGGATGGTTATTTTGACTAAAATATACTAGGTAATGAAGAGACAGAATTAAAAGACATTGACAGACTATAGAACATTTGTTCTTTTGTGTTTAATGTTGTGATTCGTCGTTGACCTTTATGGAAAGTAAACCAGTCCGTCGTTGACCTAAGATCCCAGTCTAAAGCCTAAGGGCGGTTTTAGTGTGGCATACTCTAAGCGTGTTTTGTCTGCTGTGGAAGTAATATTGTGCATAGGCCTTGCTGGTGCTAGAATTAGGGAACTTGAAGTGTGACAAGTGGAGATTCTTACATTTTCTTCAAAAGAGCGCATTTGGAGAGATCTTGAAGATTTTCACTTAACTGAGGGCAAAATCAAGCTGGTCGAGATTTTGCTGGAAGCAAAAGTAATTCTCAGATTATGTGGTTCTATCATTTTCACGTTAGCTGAGCAGACATAGTTGTTTTATGTTTGTTTTGTTAAAAACATTGTAAAGACGACAATGACTTTGTAAAGGGAGGGTCAGTCGCAGGAGTTAAACTGACATCACTAGGTGCTGCACTTGTATTGGTTAGTTGGTGAGAAAACGTCACCAGATGCCGCGCTGGTATTGGTTGGTTGGTGTTGATCTGCGCTGGTATTGGACAGTGTGATTAGCTTTGATTGGTGGCAGAGAATCATAACCCGGAAAAGAGATTGTTGATGATTTTTCCCAGTAAAGGTTTGAATATTAGCGTAGAAAATAATGGGGTTTTTAAATTGATAAAAACTCTATGTAGTAAGGATGAGCTGATACGGATTAGGGGAGGAGTTCCTGTGGCTCCGGAAGAAACTCCCGCTTCATTTATGTCATTAGAGAAGGGATATCACACATGCATGTGGTTGGAGAACTGGATGAAATATACCGAGCAAGATGGTAGCTTAGCATTTCCAGAAAATTGAACTTTTAATACTAGAATCTTTGAAAATATAAAGATTCAAATGAATAGCTTGAGACCAAATCCTAGACCCATGCAGTATGAAGTGCTTGAAGAATGGGAACATGAGGCATATAAAAGAGAAAGAGAAAAGCATCAGAGTAGGTATAGCAATACTGTGAGTCGATATGCAGGGGCAAAAATGGGATGCACAGAAGAAAATGTGGATAAATGATATAGCAGAGGGAGAACAAATGTTTCCAGTCATGATAGCCGAGACCAGTGAAGGGGAGAAATACAAAGAAAAGAAGAATGTTGATGTATTGAAAACTAAAAACACTGATTTAATTATTGAGGGAGATAGAGATATAGATGATGATTTCTTGAATGAATTACTGTTGAACAGACCTCCACCTTATCATGAAGAACATAACTATATGGAGTCGAGACCTCTTGTGTTACAACCAAGTGCCCCAATAGTGCATGTTGTTTTAACAAATACTTATAGAATCAGGCTCCATTTAGAGAGGAGTTGTCAAAATTAATGACCCCAATTAATGCAGATGCTTTATCGGTCCCAGTAACTATAGGTCCTATTGTTCCATTATATAATAATGGACAAGGAGTTTCACAAGATCATACTTTACAGTTCCTAATAGAAATATGAGTGGAGATCATATAGTTTTGGAAAGAATGAATGTGAGGAATCAAGGAATGACAAACAGGAATGTATCAAATGAGAATAATGGAGCAAATGCTATTACGGGAGATGAGTTAGAGTCATTGATTTGCAATTCAAATAAAACAGTTGAAACCCCAAAAAGAGGTTCACAAATAGATCCGAGAAGGATGTTGCAGATGGAGAGGGGGATGACATCATCATCAGGAGGGTCAAAGACAGGCGGAGTTAGTGAAGAAGTTCAAAAATAAGGACAGGGTACATATTTAGGACCTTCCCCAGAAGAATTAGATGAGTGGATAAAAGAGATTGCCCCTGGTTGCTGCATACAGAATAATTGTTCTTCCCGGGATTCGAGCATAGATGTGAGCGAATTAAAAGTGGAAATAGAAGAAATTATATTAGTAACAATTAGTCCAGAGAGGTTAGCTAATTATCATGATGAGGAATTGCTTTCTATGTGTAAGGATATTAACTAGAAAGCGAGAAATACTCATGAGAGATTTGTTTAAATTGCACTTAAGTATGGAGTCGACTTAGAGAAGTCCAAGGCTTTACAGAAAAACATACAGATTGGATTTTAGTGAGAAGGATTTAGAGAGTTTGAATGTTTCAGGAAAGCTTTTGCAAATCAGAGAGTTAATTGCCACCCTAAAGCGGCGGGGAGAAGTGGATCGATGGGAAGGCAGTTGGGCAAAAAGAATAGAAGATACAATAGTAACTTTACATCTATATCATGTGAGGGAGACCGAAACTGGAGAAGCAAATGCAACAGTATATTCTATGAGAGAAGTATCAGGAGGTGGTTTTGTTGTTGTCCCATGATCTAGACAGGATATATACTATCTTTTACAAGTGATTTCCCTAGGTTGAGAGAGAAACCAGTGTACAAACAAGTGGAGAGGTTTGTTAAGGTTTCTAAAGTTTGTGGAAAAATGTGGATGCATTGTTTGATATCGTAGTTAAGACAGATTTGTGGGTTAAGTGCAGAATTGCTATAGACTGGACGAAAGAAGAATATCAGAGAGATCCGCAAACAGGAGCTCCCTCAGAACAAGTAATGAAAAAATATAATCAGGGTATTACTTACTTGAAGGGAATAATTTCACTAAAAGAAATAGATTAGGTGAAAATAGACAAGACTACTCAGGAATTGAAGGAGTCAGTCCATGCATATTAAGAAAGGCTTTTGCAAGCATTTAAACAGTATAGTGGTATTGAGAATGTCTCTGAGAAAGATATGGGACATTTTGTTTATCATTTGTATATGGTTTAAGGCCAGAAATAAGTGGCCTTATTCAACAGCATTTGATTTGTTGGCAATGTAAGTCGATTGGCAAGATTCTTCGTTATGCTAAATATTGTGGAGATGACATAGATTTGTGTCACAAAAAGCTAAAGGAGAAAATGATGTTGGTTCAGATGAAAGCAGCAAAGTAAGGAGGATTTATGAATATGGATTTTACAGGAGCTTATCAGGGGAATGGTCAGACTACTACTGGAATGGGAGATGTAGTGACAAATACCGTGTCGAATCTGATACCACAAGAGAGTGGTCGAGGTGGTAATTTAGAGGAAATGAAGAAGAAATTTTCGTGCCATTGGTGCGGCAAATTATGGCATTGGAAATGTGAGTTTTGAAATATTCAATCAAATACAGGTGGTGTACAGTCAATAGGTACAGGAGTAAATGGAATGAGAAAAAGGCAAATGAATAATGAGATAATGAATCTAACAGAATCAGAATCAGCAGATGTCGGTTGGCAGAGGACAGAGTCAGAGAATGCCCCAAGCACCTATGCAAAATGTGAATGGTCAAATGCAAAGGTACAATAAGAATATGGGTTTTCATACCAATTATCAATTGAATTCAAATATGCAGGTGTCTTTGCAGTACTTGATGCAGTTGGATGAGAGTGATTCAGATACATCTCAATGCCTGAGGGAGGGGGAGGAAAGCGTACTTGGCGAATCCTTGGGGGTAGACCAGGATGGTCCCTATGTGGATGGCGAGGTTGATGGAAAATCAATTACGTTCCTTGTAGACACTGGTGCTACCCGTTCCACTGAAAGAACTGTGGAAATTCCCAACCTACCCCTCTCGGGAGAAAGTTTCCAAGATGTAGGAGTTTCGAATAAATTGACCAAACCTATGAAAGTACAATTGGAGGTTTTAAAGATTTACATAAATTTGTGGTGTGTAACACTAGTCCAGTTAATCTGCTAGGAAGAGACTTACTATGCAAATGAATTGCTCCATTTATTGTACGCCAGATGGAATAGCATTTCATACGAAGATTTGGTCTTTAAAGTGGCACGACAGGAAATGGAAATTAATAGCTTGTATCCTATATGTACAGTGAAAGGTTTGCCAATTGAATTGAAAGATACTGCGTTGACTGATGTGTGGGCTTGTTTGGAAAATACATTGGTCTGATGAAAGGAGTAGCCCCAGCCTAGTGGGACAAATACTAACACCATTTATAGTTATTGCTGTTGGCATAATAATTATAGTACTGATATATAGATGTTGTAAACGCAAAATAGAGACAAAACAAAGTAGCGGTAGAAAAAGGAAATGGTCTGATATAGAATTAGAAGACAGAAAGGGTACTTATTATGAAGTAATGAAAGATGTAGAGGGTGTTAGGCTGAACCAAATGAAAACAAGTGCATTTTAAGATAATCAGACTGTAATCAGATTATTAGAGATTGTGTGATGGCTTGATTTGCCATCAGAGGAGGGGTGATTATTTTAGTGGATTGTTTCGCAATCAATTCCTGCTCATAGGGAGTGATACTAATATATCTAAGAAACTTGACTTACAGTGTGTATCGTGAAACACATGAAAGATTAAAACTGCATTGTAAAAACATGCAGAAGGATTGGTGTCTCAAGAAATACGTGAAAGTTTAAAAACTGCATCGTAAAAGCATGCAGGAGGGTCACCAGATTGGTTTGAGAATAAGTTGTTCATGACTGAGAAAAACTACTAATGTGCTAAAATAATATTGTGTAGTATAATAATGAAAACTATATTTTTATCAAAAGTGAATCTGAAAATGATCAAGTAAAATGATATCTGCTTAAGTTTATCAAGCATTCAAATCTGAGAGTGCTTGCTTGTTTATTAATGAAATCATAATCAAATGGTTTTTGCATTTTAATTTCTTATACATTTCTATTGCTCTAATGTTTTCTAAGTTAGCGTTTTCTTTAGAAAATAATGATTTAGTGATTTTCCATTGTAGGGCTCAAAAATGTATTTTGTCCTTTATTATTTCCTCTGATTAGACTAAAAATGCTGACCTGATTGCATTGTAGCTGGCAGTATTATCGTTGAAGTTTCTTTCCTATTTTCTGAATAATTGACATTCTCTCTGTTGACATAAAATTGTGACCACCTTGTTGCAAGCTCGGAAGAGAGCGTGTGGAGCGGACATGGTAAGTTACAAGTGTATTTTCCTATTTCCGAGGGGAAGTGATATTGCACATTCTTAGAAAACAGTGAACACTGAACAAAGATATCACGTATGAGTTCCGCACAATTTTGGAATAGAGAACGATCATACCATGATCGAGCTATGTATTTTGACCAATAGAAATCATGCAAACTGCACAAAAGTTACTTTGTACGCAGGAACCATGAACGTTTGGAGGTATAATTGCCCCGTGGGAAAAGGACGTGCGGCGGCTATTTTTCTTGCAAAAATCTGAGCCTGACATGCTGTCAGTCTGAACTCTGATTTCCCTGAACTGAATTTTCCTGATTTCCTCTGCATTTTACCGGCTGGTGAAGTCAAGCAGACCAAACCATTTGGCTGAAAGGTTTAATGACTCTAGCTTTTGCTTGCTGTGCTCTGGTGTTCTACTGGGTCCTTCTGGGTCCTTCTCGTGTCCTGTAAATCCACAAGCGAATGTTTGGTTTGTATGATTCTATATTTCATACTGTAATTACAATGTGTATATTCCTTTTCTCTCTCTCCGTCTCACCTTTTCACCAGGTTTTGAATTTGTGATGTATTTGCTCTGAATTACTATTGAATAACCGCTATTAAATGATTCTAATGTATTTTTGTGGCTTGTCCATTCACTTTGAAGTTTAGATCAAAGTTTCTTGATGATTCATTTATGTGTTTGTTCTTACTTATTGATGAGTTTATTGACAAATTGTGCACGTTTTTGTTGGACAGACACTTCTTTATTACAGGTCCTCATGAAGAAGTGGCATTCCGTCTCTAGTTATCTTAGTCCCTATTAGCTCATACAAAGATCTATCGGAGGACCTTATGGGTTGTGTATGTTTGTAGAGTTTCTATTGGCCAAACTCTGTGATGTAACGAATTGTGTAGCTGTGGATTGAGATTATGGTGTAGTGGGGTAACTCATGTCTGTACCCACAAAGTTTTACACAACTTCCGCTGAATCAGAATTTAACAAAGATCTTTCTCAAACAAGAAGCTTAACATAAGTTGGAACTGATGTGCTGAAAATAAAGTACTTCTGAGAAACGTGAAACATGGAGCCACCCATTCCCTGCACAAAATCTGAGGTGCAGGGGCAAATAGTAAGAGCAGAGGAAATGAAACAGACTGGGAAGGAGGTGGAAAATAAGCACAGGTAAGACAAACATGTAAAACTGTTATCAAGCAGAGGACCTGATCTGAATCCAAGGAAGGACTAAGTGAAGGTAAGGAACAAGAGAAGGAAAGTTTGGTTATTGATAATTGTAAAGCCTCTTATGGGCAAAGACAGATATACATTAATGAATAATCGTCCTACGGGGCAATTCTAGATCCAATTATGTTGAGTCATGTTTATGTATATGTATGCATATTTATTACTATAGTACGAACCTAGCAAAAATGCAGCGGCGTGCTGCATAGGGTCAAACACAAGCATAAAGTCAACGAGTGATAGGAGAGGTAGCTAAGTTGTGAATGGATGTTGTTCTGGATCCTGTATGCATAGATGGAAAAAGTCTGCTGCCTTGTTTATTTATTATTTTATTCTTAGGGCCAGATTTAACATTTTTTCACACAATGCAGTAAGACAGCTTGCTGTGCTGTGCTGCGTGAAAGGAAGAGGGCAGGAAGCCCCATAACTATCAAGGTATGGCACATTCCTGTCCTCTGCCTGCGCTGGTGCATAACCTGCAGCCTAGCGCAAATACAAGCACCCTTGCTCCATAGAGCAAGGGTGCCTGCATTACAGGCAGGCAGGATTGCTTTTGTGCAGTAAGGGACGCCTGCCTGCACAAAACAACCCTTGGAGGCATATTCCTCTTTCTACGTGTGCTGCAGAATGCCAAAGAAGTTCATCAGGATTGGTCATATGTTTTTTCAAGCCCTGGATAAGACATCCTGTGGTGTATAGGATGCTTTTGGAGGTGCCAGTGTGGATTCTGCGAGGCCATGGAGCATTCCGTAACATCCAGATGCAAGAGTATGAGGGCCTAAACAGCAGTTCTCAGGTTGCTTTTTGGAAGAAATGGTTTCTAGAGCTGATATCAGGCCGTCTTTGTTTCTTGGAAAATGCGTTCTTTGAGAATGAGGTTGGTGTCCAGGGTGAATTTAAGTGACATGACAGACAGTTAACGTTGGAAGCTCCCAGGCTTCATGTCATTGAACCAAGTTTGCACTGTTTCTTGACAGAAATTATATCTGGGTTGCATTGAGCTACAGGGAGGCAATGGACAGCCAGAAGAGATTTCTAAGTAGAGTTGTGTATCATTATGATATTGTTGCATCTTGATGCTGTTATCTTTGAGTGAAAAATTATGGATTAGGATGCAGCACTGAGCAATTCCATCCATCACTTTGTTGTTGTAGCAGTTTACGCCCTAAGTGGGATGGGTATGACCAGACGTTGGTCATGTGCTCATTGCCACCTCAACCAAGCTATACTTGGGTGATGAGCCCTAATAAGGACAAAACAGTCCTGGGTTGCTTGTGTTTTCAGGTTCAGGGAGGACCTGATCGGGCAGTTTGGGCTCAAATATTTCCATTTGAGCAGGACGAACACTGATTTGCATATCCCTGGTCTCTACCTAGTGTTGCCTTTTGGGAAAAAAAATAATGGAGTGTGATGTTGACCAAGCACTATCAGGTAGTGGAGATTAATACAAGCATTCCATCCATCACTTTGTTCTTCTGGCATTAGACTCCATATGCCATTTTCTCCGTAGGCACTCTTAAAATGTCTGAATTTATTAATCTTGCGACTTCCAGCATTCTTGCTAGTTTGATTAAAGCACATCTCTTACTAACCACCGGGGCGTTTAGTCTGGATTCTTCCCTTTTTGAATGTCACGGTCTGAGACGCTTAGCATGCTGATCATTTGATGGAACCAGCTATTAAAGTTAACAGACTGAAGATCAATTAAATAACATTGTTATGAAGAGGCAGAGAGTAATACATGAGTTTTTAAGTTCTATAATTGCTTAAGACATTACCAGCATTAGACCAACAGAACATTAGCTAGGTTTTTTTCCGAGCAGAGGTAAGATGCCATGTCCATATATGGTAAACTGTTCAGCTGAATGATAAAAAACCAGCAGATGGGAGTAAGAGGGGAAAACAAGAGTCAGGAAAGGACAGTGCCTAGATATATCAGAAGCAAATTTGTACATAACAACAGACTTATATTTGGAAGCTCATTTAGGATCTATGAATAATTTAAAATCACTGATTATGAAATAGTTATGGTTAACATGAAACAAAAACTAGCAAATGAAAAGAACACATCCTATAACTTTCTTTGCGATTTTTTAAACTTCTCATTGAGTATTTTGTCCATGTATGCCTCATTTGCAACAGTCTAAGGCATTAACATTCTATAAGTTTAACCACCATTTTAGGTTTCATTACAAGACTGGCGGCTATCATTATGCATAAACCTTTATTGCTGACCTCACATGCAGCCCTTTAAAGAAATTAAACACATCACAAAGTTAAAAGTTCCATTCTGGAATCACAATACAGTATATATGATCATGACACACAGCTACTTTCTCTTTTATTATCGGCTCCCTCAACAGATAAGTACATTACTTTATTAGTTATCGATATATACCTTTTATAAAAACTATTTGATTAGTGTCTTTTTTATATTCTGTCAGTATATATATATATATATATATATATATATATATATATATATATATATGCTTAAAATTTCCGGTTGCATTATTCTAATATATGGATTAACTTTTAGGCTTTCATTTCTTAAATTTAATTAACTCTTCTTTTACTTTTATTTGTGTATCTGTGTCAAGGTATTGTTATGGCAATGCAGGTATAAAAGCTAATAGCAACTTAATTGATGATTTGGGGCTAAAATCCAGCTGCACAGGCAATTGCCAGTAGTTTGTTTTTGTTCAACCGTGCTATTGCTAACCTGTGGGTGCCTTGGCAATAGGAGTCGCCGAAGAGTCTCTCTGACACACACTTGCGTGCATCCACTGGTGAACAGCAGTGCCTGGTGGCTCCCATACCCATGCCCGGCAGGCCTTTCGTGATGCACTAGAGGTGCACGGAGACTCGGCCTGAAGCGGGAACACAAAGCCTGCCACATGTGCACGTGCCGCCTTCCCCATTTTGTTGAGACCTGGCCGCGGCGTTGAGTATTTCAGGCAGTGAGTCTGGCCGCGGCGGTATGTACGATCTCACAATTACGATGAGCCTGGCCGTGGCAGTGAAACCTTCAGCAATTGCTCATAAAAAGTGGTAAAAGCAATGGAAAGTGGACTGGAATCCAGCCGCCATTTTGTATTTGGATACAAAAACATAACTGGCTGCCACTACAATGCCTTTGTTTCAAAGTCGATCACCAGTTGCTCTTAAAATGTTAGTGTTCCGAGACTCGGCTGGGAGCAGGAACACAAAGCCTGCCCCATGTGCTTGTGCCGCCTTCCCCATTTTGTTGAGACCTGGCTGTGGCGGTCAGTGTTTCAGACAGGGAGTCTGACCGCGGCTGTGAGCTTTTCAAGTGCGATCACACATTTACAATAAGCATGGCTGTGGCAGTGAAGCCTTCAGCAATTGCTCATTAAAAGCGGTAAAAGCAACGCAAAGAGAACTGGAATCCAGCCTCCATTTTGTGTTGGGATACAAAAACATCACAAGCTGCCATTACATCGCCTTTATTTCAAAGTCGATCGCCAGTTGCTTTTAAAATGTTAGTGTTTGGAACTGGCTATCAGCTGATTAGTAGTGCCGCTTTCTTTCTCCTGTGAAGTTACAGATTTTTTTCTACAATCTATTCTGTTTATAGGGTCTCCCCCGCCCCCCCTCCCACATTTAGGTAGAATATATTTTTTTTTAAAAAGGGGGTTTATTAATAGACTGTCCAATATTTCCAATTTTAAATTTAGTTGGTTATTAATTAAAATTGTAGGTTTACGTTTCAAATAATATTAGTTATTGTTTAGTGTTTTTAGACTCAATTTTTAAATAGCATAGTGTATATCACTGATTACTTTAGTTAGTGGTATGGCTGAGGAGAGGGAAACCCCTCAGCTTGAGGTAAATGAAGAGATGTTCAGGAGGTACTTTGAAGTGGAGCTAAAGACTTCTATCAAAGAAGCGGCAGAGGCCTCTATGTCCAAGAGGAAGAGGCGCACTCCCTCAGAAGAGGAGTACTTTTCAGCCTGTGACAAAGACAGACATGCAAACCCCCAAAAAGGGCAAAAAGGCCCTAAGAAAGTACCGGTACACCACAGATGTCATACCGAGGTCACACACCTTTTGTATAAGCCCATTGTAACAAACTCCCCAGCCCGGGAGCTTGCAAATGAAATATGCTGCACAAGGAGCTCTGCAATACACTTCTTTATTCTTCAACATAGAATCACATACTGCACGCATTGCGTCATAAGTTTTATAACTACACCTTAACCTGTTTAGAGTCTGCCCAGAGCCGCAAGAGTCCTAGAGCTCAAAATCTCAAGACACTATGGGGCATATTTACGAGGGCCTTGCATCATGCTTACACCACGCAATGTTGCACATGCACGACACAAAGCCCAAGTCAAATCCATGAAGCCACGCAAAGCCACTTTGTGTAGCTCTGAAAGGCTTCATAAATATGGAGTATTGCAACACAGCACAAATCGCTGTGTTGCCTTACTCTGCATAAGGGAGGCATTCCGTGGGCATTGCTGTTGGTCTTTCAAAGCCACTCTCATGGTTTTTGATGCATTCCCAGATCTACAATTACTTGTAAACCTGGGAAGGCGTCAAAATCCTACATCTCCCCAGGTGAGGTATAACGAAGAGAAATATGTTTATTTCTCCTAGTTTTTTCCTCTTTCTATGTGTGCTGGATTTTGCAGTACACATAGAAAGAGGAAAATGCCTCTATGGAATGTTTTTGTGCAGTGCAATGCCCCTTCCTGCACAATAACAATCCTGCCTGTAACGCAGGCACCCATTCGCTCTAAGCTTCCGAAATGGCGCCAGTGCTGCGGGAAAGGACAGGAGTGCACCGCATTTGATAAATACAGTGCATTCCTGCCCTTTCCCTGTGACACATGGCAGAGCAGTAAGGTAACTTGCTGCAATGCCCAGCGCCACCATTCTAGTAAGTATGCCTCTACATATCCTGCTTTGTTAAATTAAAAGTACAGACAGCATTAGCATCATATTTTCTTAATGAGTTGTGGAGGCGCTTGCACTGGTCGACCAGATCCGGTGGTATGAGATAATTGAGGGGCACCTTGATCAGGCAATGCTGGCATTGGTTCAGATGTTTGATTTGGACATGTAGGGAGGTTGGTCACACTCATGATGTCAGGAGCTGACCAACATCGATGTAGGTGTTTAATGTATGACATATCCCGTGTGATGGACTTTCCGGACGATGCGCTGTCATCATGTTTCCTTGCATGTTACAACCCTCAAAGGGTCGACATCAAATGGAGAGTCCATTTTTTGCTTCCTTTTTCGTTTTTCTAGTGCCAGTTTCCTTTTCCAAAGACTGTTTTGTGGTTGCCTAGGTTTTCATCTTACACTTTTGAGCAGTGTCTGTGACACAAACCTCAACAACACCATTTGCTTGGGGCCAGGGAGATGTGCCCTTTTGATGACTGACATTGAGTCAAACAAGAAACGCTTTAAATTCTTTGCTATTGAAAGGCAGCCCATTTTAAGATTTAGGAATAGTGGGTGTGCCA
This sequence comes from Triturus cristatus, assembly GCF_964204655.1. Lineage (NCBI taxonomy): Eukaryota > Metazoa > Chordata > Amphibia > Caudata > Salamandridae > Triturus > Triturus cristatus. Next base: position 290,978,296 of record NC_140592.1, on the reverse strand, counting down.
CACGCTGCAAAGATTTTATCAAGCTGCTCAATGGCTTTGTCATGAGTTGTTGATGACAAGTCTTTCACCACAGGAAATCACGAATATTCATCAATGATTGCAATGGGATGATGTCCATTTGCCCAAATAGATCAACTGCATCCCTCTCACAGCCATTCGCAGGAAGATCAGAAATTGTAAATGGATGCTGCGTCTCCTTGGGGGATAAACAGTTACAATGGTAGAATGCTTTCAGCTCTTTCTTATCTCGTTCATCTAGGCGAGGGAACCACACTCGGTCTCTTATTGCTCTCTTGGTAGCTACAATGCCACAATGCCCTTCAAGGGCCACTTCAAAGACTTGCTGTCTCAGGCTCAAAGGTCTGACAATTCATGAGCGGATACCTTCTCAGGTGATGGATAGCTCATCCTGGGCATTTTTTAATTTTTGAAATTTAACATCATTGACGTAGGGTTGAACAATTTTCTTCGAAGATTGTGTTGTAATGTTTTCTTTGAGGATAAGCATGTGTTTACTTCATCTGCATTCAGAGCATCAATAATTTGTTCAATGAATAGAGCTGCTGGAACTTACAATGAAGTTGAAACACTCTTCAGCCGCGGTGGATGTTGAACTGAGGCGATGTAGTGGCACTCGTGTAAACTAGTCGGAAGGGTTTTAATCTTTCCCTGGCTTGTGTGCAGTCACGTAGTCATACTTTTGCATTTGCAGCCCCCACCTCTCAATAAGAGGGGGCATCTTGGCTTTCGGATTTCCTAAGATAGTGAGCAACGCCTGGTGTCTGAGATGATAGTGAAATGTTTCCCATATGAAACCACATGAAAATGTTTGCAGGCCCATACTACAGTCAGACTCTTCTTCTACTGCTGAGAGTATGCACATTCTTTTTAAGACAAGTTCCCACTGGCATAGGCCACAATGTGTCTCTGGGCATTCAAATGGTCATTGTGTTGAGCAAGGACTTTCCCCAGTCCCGCCAAACTTGCCTCTACTGTGATCTTAGAATGTAACTTGGGGTAAAAGTTGCCTATTTCAGTTAAATTCTCAATTACATGTTTTATGTCTTTGAAACTTTGGTAGCACTCAGGAGACCACTGGAATGGGTCATTTTGCTTTGTTAAGTCGTTCAACTCGGCTCTCACTGTAGCAAAGTCATAAATATATCTTGAGCGATAACTAGCCACGCGTAAGAAGGATAGTATCTTGGTTACATCTTGTGGAGGGCAAGCAGATGGCAATGCATGACCTTTATCTGGCTCAGGACTCCTTCCCCCATGATAGAAAATGTGCAAAAACAATATGAGATTGTTTTTGTGAAACTCACACATTGCCTCATTCAGAGTGAGACCTGCAGCAGCAAGCAATTGCCACACTTGTGTAAGGGCCTTGTCATCCCTCTTTTGTATTGTCCCAAATACCAGTATGGTTTCGCTGTAATTGAAAGCATGTTTGACACGTTGAATTACTGGGCGGATGACATTCTGAAATATCTCTGCAGCTGATGATAGTCCAAAACTCAATCTGTTGTATCTGAACAAACCAACATGAGTCGAAAAAATAGTAATATACCTACAGTTCTCTTCCATCTCGAGTTGATGGTATCCTTTGTTCGGGTCAAGACGGGTGAAGCTTCGTTAGCTGCATTATCATGTCCACGATGTAGGCACCAGGAAGCCTTTCTGTTTTGATTGCTTTGTTGGCCTAGTGCATGTCAACACTATTGTGCACTGCAATTCCACTGTCCTTTTTTGACACAACAGCTATGGGTGAATCTCACGGCGTAGGACGGGTAGAGCGTTCAATGATGTCATGTTTCAACAATGTTTCTACTTCTTTCTCAACGGCTTCTTGTAAGTGGAAAGTGACTCTGGAGTGCAGTTGGGCAACAGGGCCAATGTTCTTATTAATATGAAGTTGGACTTTTATTGTCTTGAGCCTTCCTAGGCCATGAAACAATGATGGGAATTGACTCACAATTTCAGACTGAGTACGGATGTTGTAGTTGAGCGATATCAGTATCATATCAGCAGCAGTGGCCAACCTAAGTGGCAGGCACTCGATGAAGATCCCTGAAGAACGTGAAACGGTGCTTGCACTGACAACATTTTATGTCTCATGGTTGCTGTAAATGACACTTAACTCTGTAACCGTTTGGATGCAGCCCACGTGTATACCTTTGTTTTAGATGGATAAGGCGTGGCACAGGAGATAAGCTGTCATATTTCTCTTCTGGCATGATATCAATTGACACACCACTGTCTATAAGGAAGCAACCAATCACCTTTAATGTAATTGAAGGACCGTGCCCAAATGAAACCTTTCTTTCCGTTTGGTGCTTTGCATTTGCCTTTGATCTTCTTTGCAAGTAGCTAATCCTACATGTGCTCATCGTTCTTTAGAAGAATCCATCAACGGACATCCGTCTTCTTCAGTGGTGCTGGATAGTGACGTTGAAGAACCTTTGTATGATGATTTTGACGACGGTTGACTATGTTTTGTTTCTACTTGTGGTAACTGATGTTGCCTTTTGGCATTGTGCGTGTAGGGAGAATGCTTCTGGAACCTTCTGGAGCCCATTTTCTCTTCTAGCCGTAAAGCATTTTGTTTCTCTTTTGCTTTGCAGATCGTTACGAATTGTTTTTCTTTCCCGCAGCCCCTGCATGTCTGTTCCATGGCTGGACATTTACCATCATTGCTAAAGGAAAATCCACATCGTAAGAATACCTTTTCTTTATATCAACTTGTGAGCATCTGTTCTGTGTTAATGCTTACTTTTCATGATCAGCGCTTATTCATTTTGTTCTGTTCCGGCTTCTATATTAGACTCTTATTGATCTGCTTGTTCTTCTGCCCTCACAGTCATAAGCATTTTCTCTAAACTTAGTGTCTCTCTCAACATGGGTCTTCTGAATGAGGCGGAAAGACAACCGTCGATGGCTCTGAGGGGTTTCATGATGGAATATCGTTAACATAAATATCGTCAGAAATAAATATCGTCACTAAAATATCGCTTACATTAATATCGTCATCCTATATTTAAACAAGAATTCACACAAATATCGATTTTTTTTTATCGACAACCCTAATATCGTTCACACTAATATCTACAACATAAATATCGACTACTACATTATCGACTTTATTTTAAATATCATTACCTTAGACATTTATATCGACTACACTAACATCGACGACCTATCTACTTATAGAAATATACAAAAAATATCGTCTTTTTTTTACCAACTCGATATGCACGATTCTTTTATTTTACTCACTTGTTTTTACTATTTTACTTTACAAAACTATTCACACATATAATTATTTAGTTTTCCTAATACTTATTGATATAAAAATATATAATATATGTTAAAAAAAATTACATTTACTGATACTATCATACACTCCGATGGCCTAAATGTGAAACACATTTCATTATTTTCTACATATAAACTATTTACATATCAAACAAAAAAACACATATAAACCTTTTTACAATGTACTTTAACAAACAAATAGTGATGCAACAAACTCTTACGAAAATAACGGTTTTCTAATTCGAAATTACGTTCTCGACCAATGATTTCGAAATTTCACTAATTGAACCAATCAAAAGCGACCATTAATTAACTCACTAATATAAAAACAATTATACACTTAACGTAATTTACCATTTTTGGCGCAAACTTGGAGAAAAACGGTTACCTTGCTGAGAGAAGAGAATACAAACCTACGACTACAACTACAAAACGTCATACTACACTTCAAGTAAGTAAAATCCCATTGCTTTTTTCATTCGAACTTAGCAAAAAGTAGATAAACTCCCTAATTTAAAAACTGTTCTTCTTTAGAGTGAAAACAAAACATGTTGAACTTATCAACAACGACCAAAAAATTAGATGTAAAAACATTTATAAACTACCTTATCCATGTCTACTTAGATAGCTGATAAAAATTATTTAAACTTGCTAAGTAAATGTACTATTTACTTCATATGTTAACAACTACTATCATCCAAATACTATAAGTAACCCAATGATTATTTTTTCCACAGACTCTACTAAATTATTTACCTATCTACAACTACACTACCAACATCTTCTACTACATCAAGTAAGTATAGTCACTGTATGTATAACAATTCTGAAAGTAAAATCAAACACCTATAACACTAAATCATGTCTTTCAATTATTCTTTAACACTACTACAGAACTTAAAAATAAGAAAATTCAGAAAGAGAAATACGAATAAAAGAATTACCACTGAAGCCACATAGTAAGTATATGTTCACGCTTTTTCCTGCTCTTATACACATCTCTGTAAATCGTCTTCAATGTTCTTAAAAATACATATATATATTTTCCACAGATCTACCTTAGACATGGCAACTGGAGCTACTTTCATTACTTCGCAAAAAGGGAAACTAATGCTGAACTACATGGGTTACACCTACACCCAAGAAAGAGTAAAAGCGAATAAGACCCATTGGAAATGTAGCAAATATTACTCAAGTGCATGCTATGGTAGAGCAACAACTGTTGATAACAATGTGGTAAATGTACGTGAGCATAACCACCCACCAAATGTAACAGAAGTGGAAGTTAGAGAAGCACTGGAAACATTGAAAGATGCTAGTAAAGGATCACAAGAAACAAGCACTAGTATTTTGAAAAATGTTTTAAGCAAAGTGCCAGAACATGTGACAGGACAGCTACCTTCTATTCCCAACTTAAAAAGATTAATTTCAAAAACTAAACGTGCTTCAGATCCAACTCCACCAACGCCAGAAAGTTTTAAGGATATAAAAATATATCCTGAATATACCATTACACATAATGAGGATAAATTCCTAATGTACGACAACCAGAGTCATGACAAACGAGTTTTACTTTTTGCTACTAATAGTAATTTGCAAAAACTTAAATCATGTGAAACATGGATGATGGACGGGACTTTTAAAGTTTGTCCCAAACCTTTCTATCAACTTTACACCATCCATGGGGAATACCAAGAGACAAATATCCCTCTAGTTTATACTCTGCTGCCAAACAAAACAAATACTACCTACGTTGAACTTTTAACAAAGATCAAAGAATTAACAGATAATTACTATCCTCAAAGAATTATAATTGACTTTGAAATAGCCATGATTCAAGCTATCCTTAAGATATATCCCCATACCTCAATACAAGGTTGTTATTATCACTACAACCAAAGTATATGGAGGCACTTACAAAAATCTACCTTAAGCATTGAATATTGTACAAACAGTCACTTTGCTTATCAAATAAAAAAGTTGATTGCATTGGCATATGTACCAACAACAGAAGTAGCTAACTACTACAATTTATTAATTGACAGCCCTTTCTACCGCACCAATGAGAAAATACTAACTCCCTTCTTGGACTATTTTGAAGATACCTGGGTTGGAAGATTACATCGTTCAGGCCACCGTAGACAACCTAAATTTCAAATTCCATGGTGGAATGTGTATGCTAGTACAATAGCACAGAAAGCTAAAACTAACCACGCAGTTGAAGGATGGCATAATGCCTTCCAAGCCAGTTTAGGAAGAAGTCAACCAACACTTCACAAACTAATCCAAAGCATTAAAAAAGAACAAAGCTACCAAGAACTCAGAATAGAGCAATCCCTTTCTAAAATTGGCCCTAAACTAAGTAAACAAACATTAAATATGTACGAATATCTCCAGCAAAAAACTAGACTGTACCCAAGTATAGAAGGTCTAGCATACTTAGACCTAATAGCTAAATCCATCCTTTAAATATAAATTTACCATGTTTAGTACTAATTTACTTTTTATTCTTAAAAAACAAATGAATATTGTAAAATATACATTAATATGTTCAATAGAATTATATATTAATTGTATATTGTATATTAAAATATGTTTTTCATTGTTAAATATTTTTCTCAGATGTTAAAAAATGTAAATTTATGTTATGTACATATCGTGATAAAATCAATGTCATAAAAAATATGTAATATATTACATTTTTATTAAAAATATAAAAATGTAATATACTAAAGTATGCATAATTGAAACTGTATTTATGTACAAAACTGCAATATAATTTGTTAACAAAAATTATGTTAAATGTTTTATAAAATGTTCAAAATCTTTGCAGTAACAAATTAAAATATAAATTAAAAAAAAGATCTAAAAATTGTTATTTCTTAATTTAGAAACTTGTCAGATGTATGTAAAAATGTTATAAAAATGTTTTTAATTTATATTGTTGAAATGAATATTACAACATGACATATATTATTCTTATTAAAAATAGTAAATAGATAATGCTGGATAATAAACCATAATAATTAACTATTCTAACTCCAATCCTACGTAAGTCAGGGTAAATGGTGGATAGTAAACCATTATAATTAACTATTCTAACTCCAAACAAAACATAAGTCAAGGAAAGTGCTGGATTGTAAACCATAATAATTTACTAATCTAACTCCAATCCAACATAAGTCAGGGAAAGTGCTGGATTGTAAACCATAATAATTTACTATTCTAACTCCAATCCAACATAAGTCAGGGAAAATGCTGGATAGTAAACCATAATAAATTACTATTCTAACTCCAAACATAACATAACTCAGGGAAAGTGCTGGATAGTAAACCATAATAAATTACTATTCTAACTCCAATCCAACATAAGTCAGGGAAAGTGCTGGATAGTAAACCATAATAAATTACTATTCTAACTCCAAACATAACATAAGTCAGGGATAGTGCTGAATAGTAAACCATAATAAATTACTATTCTAACTCCAATCCAACATAAGTCAGGGAAAGTGCTGGATTGTAAACCAAAATAATTAACTATTCTAACTCTAATCCAACATAAATCAGGGAAAGTGCTGGATTGTAAACCATAATAATTTACTATTCTAAGTCCAATCCAACATAAGTCAGGGAAAGTGCTGGATAGTAAACCATAATAAATTACTATTCTAACTCCAAACATAACATAAGTCAGGGAAACTGCTGGATAGTAAACCATAATAAATTACTATTCTAACTCCAAACATAACATAACTCAGGGAAAGTGCTGGATAGTAAACCATAATAAATTACTATTCAAACTCCAATCCAACATAAGTCAGAGAGAGTGCTGGATAGTAAACCATAATAAATTACTATTCAAACTCCAATCCAACATAAGTCAGGGAAAGTGCTGGATAGTAAACCATAATAAATTACCATTCAAACTCCAATCCAACATAAGTCAGAGAAAGTGCTGGATAGTACACCATAATAAATTACTATTCTAACTCCAAACATAACATAAGTCAGGGAGAGTGCTGGATAGTAAACCATAATAAATTACTATTCTAACTCCAATCCAACATAAGTCAGGGAAAGTGCTGGATAGTAAACCATAAAGAATTACTATTCTAACTCCAATCCAACATAAGTCAGGAAATGTGCAGGTTAGTAAACAATATAAATTTTTCTATCTAAATTTTTTTTTATACCCTATTACCCTATAATACCAAAATAACGCTTATTCAATATTAATTTAATATTTTTTATTAATATAACAAAATACATTTCATGTAAAATTTTAAATTTCGAAGTTAAATTTAGATTTCATGATAAATTTCTAATTTATTAATATTTTCTACACTTTTAAAAAACGACATTTTTAAATTACTACCCACCCTAATCCCCTACAATACCAAAAACCCCCTCCTACAATTTTTTGTTGGAAGTTTAAAATTTAATTACAAATTTAATTTGGTGAACAATTCGAAATTTCGAATTAAAATTTGGATTTCTTAATTATTTTCTAATATTTTTATTTTTTAGCAATTTTGTAAAAACCAAATTTTAAATTACTACCCACCCTTATCCCCTATAATACCAATAACCCGCTCCTAAAATTTTTGGGGGGAATTTTAAAATTTAATTACAAATTTAATTTCGTGAACAAATCGAAATTTCTAATTAAAATTTCGATTTCTTATTTATTTTCTAATATTTTTATATTTTAGAAATTTTGTAAAAACCAAATTTTAAATTACTACCCACCCTTATCCCCTATAATACCAATAACCCGCTACTAAAATTTTAACAATTCTTTTGTAGAAAATATTTTTTAACACATATTATTACTAGTAGGAGTTTTGTAAGTTTTTTAAAAACATAATACATATGTTTTTATAAATTTTATAACAACTTATATTTTTCTGTCGATATTATATGAAACGACATTTTGATCAACGATATTCTGTTCATCGATATTTTTTCTTGACGATATTTTTGTCATTCTCAAGAAACGATATTTTTAACAAAGATATTTTCTATTACGATATTTTTCACAGTCGATATTCTTACCACGATATTATTGCTAGTCGATATTTTCCTGTCGATATTCTATCTTAATACCGCTCTGAGGCACATTGCTTCTTCATCATTGAAATCACAGAACTTGCAGTGTTTGATAAGTGCAGCAAGTCTCTCAACAAACTCATCCATCGTTTCACCAGCCTCTTGTGCTTGGTTGAAGATATTATTTTCATAATTGACATTTGGCATCGGATTGAATTTGACTTCTAATGATTCTTTTATCTTTTGGTACGACATTCCATCCATTTGTGAGACTTTCTTTAGCACTTCTTTCACGCCATCATCGGCAAGGTTTTTATAATGATTTTCTTATCGTCTTTTTCTTCTAGTGCATCTATGAAGTCATCGAACGTTTCAATCCATGAATCCCATCTGGCACCGATGTTCTGTTTCTTTTCCGTGTCAATCAAGGGTACTGGTTTCAGGAATGTAGCTGCATCATACTTTGAGCTCCTTTCTGTTGCCATGAAGAGCATGTGCTGCTCAGGCAGCATTCTTTGAGCATAGCAGGACCAGCAACCTCCCCACGCAACTCCCATGTTGTTTGGGCCTGGTCATCACTTTCAATGTTAAAGTTGTATAGCACTTCAGTTGCTTAGCCGCTAAGTACGTTTTTGCTTTTGTACATGGTTGTCTCTGCCTTTAGCGTTTGCTTTGTATGGGCGATGGCTCTATGTTTTGCTGTACCTTTGCAAACTCTCAGTATGAGCAATCTCCATTATTTGGGGCACATATCCCCTACTCCTGTCCAAATGCAGCATCCTCCCCAGCTTGGGAGCATGCAAATGAAATGTTCCACACATGGAGCTCTGCAATACACAGCTTTATTCTTCAACATACAACATACAACCACACACTGCACGCATTGCCTCATAACCTTTATAACCAGACCTTAACACCTCCCAGCAGATTACATAATTCCTGTTTAGAGTCTGCTCAGAACCGCAAGGGTCCTAGCACTCATAATCTCAAGACAATACACCCATCAGCTAATATCAGGCCAGGGACTCTCCAGTATTCTATTTCAGTGCATCACAGCTATCAGACAAAGGTAGGTAAACTCAACACCAGTTACATGAAAGCATTGCTGATATCATGCCAGGTACCCTAACACATTCCATACCTGTGCATCAATAATATCGTACAAAGGAAAGAAGTCTCACATCTGACATTGTGCACTGCCAATGATTTCAGGCAAGTGCCCTCAAGCCACCTAGTGCTGTCTTTTATTGATGTGAAATCAAAGGAAGGGAACCAGGGTCGGACTGCCAACTGACTGCAGGCCTGGCAACTTTTGTCAGACCAGCCCCCGTACGGTGCATAGCGAGTGCAGCATGCAAGGCTGACCACGACAAAGCAGGGATATGGGGGAGTTCTTCATCCAAGAAAACGTGGGAAAAAATGATACATTCTACAACACATTTGTCATTATATATTCAATTGTATTTGTTTTTAAAGCATAATGAATGATGACCTTACTGTTTACCTGCATACGACAATTTTTTTTTTGGGGCCCTTTAATGATTCCCTCACTAACAACCTCCAACAGTGCCTCTCATCTCTCCATGGACCCTCTCTCACGTGTATTTTATCTGCTTTATGGCACCTCTCATACCAGTGTAGAGTGTCAGAGCACTTTACATCATCATCACATACAGAAACAATGAATCATATGTGTAAATCAGTGTATAGAAAATGTTACAAGGGACTACAAGGTGCAGGATTCACATGCCGTCTATACTGGTAGGCACTTTTTAGGAGTGCTTGGTCTGGAGAAGCACAAATTCAGGATAAAGGATATAACGGGTTGACTTTATTAATAAGAATTCATTTTTACACAGACTAGCATTCTTTTTCGCAACATCATGGATAATGAAAGACTGGGAAAAAACATAACTCTCTAACCTGTACCATGCAGCTTGCATGCAACTCTTTGATAGCAGTTCATAACTCACTGTGCTACATTAGGATTGTAATTTATGAACTGCACAGTAACAAAAGAACCTCTGTGACAAAACCAGTAACCCACTGAGCTATGCACATAAAATAGTGTTTGATTTGCATGGGACACACTCTTTGCAACCGGGATATTAACCCTCTGCTCTACCCTAGATGAGTCAAAACTACCTCTCTCTCCAGCAGTTACATTACTAACTTATACAAGAAACTTTGGAGCATTTTACAAACTGCTGTACTGTTCCAAAACCAGCCGACACTAAAAAGCCTGCCCCCAACCCTTCCAGCCTTCCGGGGAAACACCTGATGCCCAGTACAGCCAGTACGGTCTTGAAGGGAATGTAACGTTGTGTACCCCAGCTCAGATACCTTCACACATTCTCCCCTGTGCCTCACTCGAATCAGACCAAAGGAAAGGATTCGCCCACTCTCTGCTCTTCTGTACTGCTGATGATTTCAGACAAGTACCCACGTGCCACCTGTTGCTTTGTATCATTGATATCAGACCAAATTAAGTGACCCTAACATGTTTAGTGCCTATTCATAATGGATATTGGGCCAGATAAATACCTGCACATATTATTACACCTGAGCAACACTGTCAGGGGCGGGGAACAGAAACCTCACAAACATCGGCCCTTATGCATCACTGATTACATCCAGGGGTGCTCAATCAATCAATCAATCGGGGTTTATAGAGCATGCTACTCACCGGTGAGGGTATCAAGACGCTAGGGCTCAGACCATATACCCCTGAGTGTCAGTGATGTTAGGGCAAGTTCTTCACTCATTATGTATCTGTTCATCACTGATGTCAGGCCAAGGGGAAGAAACTTTGCACTTGTAGTATCTGTTAGTCATTAGTTTGAAATTCAATAGTGTCTTTTATTGTGCTTCACATATACATAGGCCAGGAACTCTTATAGTTAATACTTTTCTACATACGATACATAGCCATGGTGAAAATACCTCGAGGACTGCATGTTTTGCAACTGCAAAAGTACAAGTTTATGTATAAAGTACTCTGTTGGTCTCAAATTGGTTTGCACAATATGGCTATCTAATATACATATGCACACTGCTGATATGAGATGATGTGTATAGGCCTTACACCGTCTGTCCAGGTGCATCACTGATGAGAAGTCAAATGTGTGGCTTTCATCTACCCAAGATGTGTGCATAATTTATATGAGGCTGTCTCTATGGTTCTCACACCCTCCTTACCTTTGTGCATCACTAAACGAGGCAAATTATGTAGTCCTCCTACATTCAGTATATGCGCATAACAGATATGATGGCGTATATATGGTCCATGCATCTTCTGAACCTGTGTGTCACTGATATGAGAGCATGTGTATCATCCTATCATCTTCTGTACCTGTGTATCACTGATTTGAAGATAGGCGTGCTTCTGAATGTATTAATGGATGAATGCAGGAACAAATGAATGAATGGATGGATGATACACCATGGAGGTTTGCAGAAAGAACGAAGAATCAAATAATGGCAGTGCCTTAACAACTATTTTGAACTGATCTTAGTAGGTAGATCACAAATATCTATATATTTATGCAAAAAGTTAGGTTTTTAAATTCTTGTGAACAACTATGTAATCCACAATTGTCCTAAACTCCAACGCAGATGACAAAACATGGCCAGAAGTATATGTTGTAACATAAGTCATAAAAGCAGGGTCACCAAACCATTAATCGGCTAGACATAAAGCGTTAAATAGTACCATTTACATATCTGGAAGCCAGTCAAACTTATGTCTCACTGTTGTGTAGTTCCTACAAACCTATATAGGATGTGTGCATTTAGACAACATAGACTGTGGGATTGGTTTCCAGACACCCCCACCGGGTACGTTTGCTTGTATACCAGCTAGCTCACAGTGCCACTATAAACCCCACTTACCAAGGAGAGAATAGTTCTTGGCAACTATCGAACATGACAACCCTGTCCCATCAGGGATCGTGGAAACGGTACAGTACTTTAAGCTCAGTGACTCTTGCTCACCAGTGTCATTCTAGTGTAAAATAGGTGTGCTGAAACACTACAAGGCAGAAACAGATATACATGATAGTAAGCGCCAACAGAGTAAAAGGATGGTAGATTCCTACCATAGTGCTAAAAAAATGAATACATGCAGGTATATAAATACATGACAGTAATAATGCATACTCCTACGATGCAACCCTAACTAGATGTAACTAAGTGTACCTAGCATGTACGTAAGTTTAGAGCCAAGAATCCCCCTAGGCTGAAGCCATCCCCATTACCTGTAGCGAGAGACTATGGGACCCTGTGTTGGTCTCGATATGGACAACCTACGAGAGATGTCAGACCTCTGCAAGCTGGATTGTGTGCCTGCAGGAACCTCCGCATTTTACGTCAGTGTGTCAGCATGGAAGTCTTTCTCCTCTGCCTGCCCCAGCACAGATATGGTATATATATATATATATATATATATATATATATATATATATATATATATATTATCTACTGGCGGTCGCCAGTAGATAGTTATAGTTAGGACCGAGTTTCCATAGGAAATCTCAAAATTATATTTTGAATAACTTTGGCGCCGGTTGACGAATCTTCACGAAATTTTCAAAACAAATGGGGCGCTCCGTTCAGCTCCTACCCTGAAAGTCTCGGGGTGATTCATCAAGCGGGGGCTGAGAAAAAGGGGCGGTCCCAAAACGCGTTTCCCCCATGCATTTTTCCATACGACCTTTAGTCGAAGGTACAGCCAGAACGGCTGAACAGAATTACGTGAAATTTGGCAGAGAGGTAGCCATAAGTTCAAGGAAGTGCCTTTTGAAGGTCTCGTGTAAATCTGTTCAATATATCCTGAGAAAATAGCATTTAAAACCATATCAATATCTATACGCGCGCACTGTGCGCGCACCCTGCCGTGCGTGAGCGCAATTCTGATTGGTTGTTAGATGTCAGTAAACATTCAAATCGGTCGAAATCAGGAAGTGTCGGCCACCATTTTGTCTCTCGCAGTCTGAGGCAGTGAAAAACAAAGGTGGAGAACGTGAAAAGGGGGCAGGGTAGGGAGTTCCTGACCCCCTAGCCTTTGTCAGGGGGTCACTGAAGGACCCCCAAGGGTGAAAAAAACATTTTTTTTTTTCGAAAAAGCGCGGGGTGCGCGCACCTTGCGCGCACGGCACGAACAACGCATCGCACGGTGTGCACACGGTGAAAAACCTGAAAAAAAAAAATATTCATAAATACATAACTTAGCATTTAAAAAAACGTACAAATTCACTTAAAAAACCATAGGTTTCACACACGTTATAGTTAGGAATTAGCATTTAAAAAACCTTGCAAATTCACTTAAAAAACCATAGGTTTCACACATGTTATAGTTAGCTGGACATTTCCCTCGTAAAAAACCAATGAAATTCCCCCATTATAGTTAGTGCAGGCAACTATAACTCACGCGACCGCAATCCTCTGCTGATGACGTCAGATATTACATCACTGATTACATATGTGTCTTTCTGAAAAATAAATATTTGTAATATATGTATAGCTAAAGATTAATGGAAGAAGACATGGGTAAATAGGTGTCTAAATATAGTGATGTAATATCTGACGTCATCAGCAGAGGATTGCGGTCGCGTGAGATATAGTTGCCTGCACTAACTATAACGGGTGAATTTCATTGGTTTTTTTACGAGGGAAATGTCCAGCTAACTATAACATGTGTGAAACCTATGGTTTTTTAAGTGAATATATATATAGATATCAAAAAGTTACCCTCGGGGGTTCTACCTTACTGTGTCATTTCGGCCGAGGATGACGAAAGGGATGACCCTTATACATAGTTACTATGCAGAAGATGGTAATCCTGCTGTGATTCTGAGCATCATCATGCATAATAAATGAGGCTAGTTTTCTGGGAAAACCACACAACATTTATGCAGCATCTTAACTAGTTAAAAGGTCAATAACAAAAGACATTATGTAGTAAAATGGTTAGGAAAATGTGGGTGAAAGGTTAGGTGACTACCCAGGCCTATATTGGGATATACTACAAAACATAATATCACTTTAGTGATGTACTTGAATTTACTCATTCCAAGAGCTAACCTTACGGATGTATTTTGGATCAATTGAAGCCTGAACAAAAATGTTTCAGGCAGGCCGAGATAGCAATTAATCTTCGATCCTTTCACTCTTCTGTTCATCTTTTCTCTCACTGCCATCCACTCAGTCTTCATTCCATTATTCATCTAATCTCCCAACAATTCCGTCATTCTTTGACACTTTGGGGCATAATTAAAATAGAATGGAGAAGCGTGAAGTTAAGCAAACATTGCTAACTCCACGCTTCTCCATTCTGAAAACACAGGGATTGGCCATATTCACAAGAATGTGGCGCACCCCTGCATTTCCCCTATCGCTGGCGCCAACGCAGGCACCTAGTGCAAGGGTGTATGCATTGGGGAAAATGATTGTTTATGTGCAGGAAGGTCTATCTTCCTGCACCTATATGGCGTTATGAAACTTCTATATGTGCTGCCTAATGCAGCACACATAGAAGATGCAAAACATCATTTTTTTAATGTCTGTTTATGTTCAGGAAGGGTCACCTTCCTGCACATAAACAATCAATGGCATTTTTCTGTTTCTGTGTGTGCTGCATAAGGCAGCACACATGTAAACTGCAAAAATGAGGAGAAATAAATCATTTCTCCTAATTTCGCCAGTTTAAGACCAGGTTTATCCTGGTCTTAACTTTGGCGCTGCCTCCTATTTACGCCACCCTTGTAAATAGCTGGCAGCCTTAAAATCAATTGGTGTTGCGGTGGAACGCCCACTGCAACACCCATAGCACTCCCCTTTCATGCTAATTACAGCGTGAAAGGGTGCCTTATTTGCAAGACATAGTTAAGCCACGTTAAGTGGCTTAATATTGCCTTGTAAATAAGGCGAAGCCCCTATCGCCAACACAACGTCACTAAAAGTGACGTTGTGGTGGCGATACAGGCTTGTAAATATGCCCCTTTGTTTTTTTCTTTAATCCATCATTTTACCCTCATGCCTATCTGTTCACTGTTCCATTAATCATTTTCCCCCTCCATCTTTCCTTTCAGCCATCATTTCACTCTTCCTTTCAACTTTCCTTCCACTAGTCTATCTCTTCTTCTATCTTTCATCATCCGTCCATCCACCCTTGCATCTGTCATTCATTATCCACCCATCAGTCCTTGCATCCAACCTTTCATCCATCCATTCATCTTCACTATCCGTTCATCTTTTCACTCTTCCATCATCACTACATGATCCATCCATGCTTTGCCCCATCATTTCACCCGTCCATTCATGCATTGTTTCACCAATTCATCTTTTGACCCTTCCAACCTTCCATCTGCCCTTAACCTGTCCATCTTTTGCCTATCTATCCAGCTTTCACCTTACACCTATCCTTTGATTCGTTCATATTTTCATAGTTTCTCCGGTACATCCATTCATGCATCCATTCACCCATCCATCTATCCTATAGCTTTCCATACATTCATCTTTCTTTTCTTTTACCCTTCCTTCTACCATTCATTATAGCTTTAGAGCCCTTACCGCCTTTAAAGGCCCACTCCAGTGTTAAAGGCCCGAGCAGGCCTTTAATGGCTGGTAGAACCTGCAGGAGGGTTCCAAAGCTTTTAGAACATTCTGCCCTAGCAGGCAGAATGTTCTAATTTGTAAAACAAAGGCCTCGTGGAGACCGAGGGGGTTGAAATCTCCTCAGGCTTCGTTAGGCCTTTGTTCACAGCTGTTGCTGTGAAAAAACATTGGAATGTGGATGTCTTCAATGTAGCTCCCAAAATTCCAGTGTTTTAATACCTATTTCCGCCCTTCATCCTACCTTCCTAATAGCCTAGCTTTCACCTACTCTGACTCCCACACTTCCTTTAACCCTTCATTACTTCCTTGTTTCTTTGTTTTTAACCTCCTTACCTTTTCTTTTCCTTTCCCTTTCCCTATTCTACTAGTTCTCTATATTTGTCTCTCTCTTTCCTTTTGTCTCGCTCTGCCATTCAATCGGAAGGCCTGGACTCATCCGTTCTGTTGTGGTGTTGCTTTTCTGTGTTAATTATGGACTTAGTTTAGCAGACCTGCACACAGAAGGTCTGCGGACACTAGAGGGAACCAGTTTAGCCGTCATGCGGTGTACTATGCAGCCACTCCTGAGAGGTGGATGCTGTGATTGGCGGTAGAGATGTCCTGAAACCCACCCTGCAGATGGATTGTGCCAGGCATGCTGTTGTGGCAGCGAATCTGATCTTTGCCTCCCAGTGCATTCAACCTTCTGTCAATGGCTCAGTGGCTGGTTAGATGAAGTGTGGAGCCCCCAGGACAGAGGGCTGGATTACAAACTCTGAAAATGGAACCCAGCAGGCCAAGGACAACAGAAGAGAGAAATTAAACAAAGCCAGGGCCCCTTATTGAAACTTGTTACAGATTCAAAATATGTAAATTAGCAAAGAGATGAGGAGAGGAAAAAAGTGAAGACAGAGCCAGTACTGTCACTCATTTGGATACCCATCTACAATCTGTTTTGTATATAAATGTTGCAACTACAGCGGCCTGGGTAACACATATGCAATTAAGGGAAGTATAATTTTGGTTGGAATGAAAGAATTTGTTAAATTTGCAGAATTTACCTTTAAACATAGCCGAAGACTTGAAACAGTTTTAATCGTCCTCAATGCACTTTATAAAAACAGAACAAAATAAGGTAAATTGTCTCGGAAAACTAATACATTTGGGTGGAAAAGCTTTCAAGAGGAGTGTCAAGCTTTCTGTAAATACGTATTGGGAAGACACTGACTGGAGAGACTGTGACAATACATTCGAGAAGCCTCCACCCCAGTCCTCTGCTTAGTCCTTTAAACAGCTGCATAATCAGGCGGAACAAATCAATGCTTTCTCACCGAGAAACCTTGGAATTAAACAAAGATCTTTCTCACTGAAGAGGCTTAACATTAGTTGGAACTGATGTGCTGAAAATTAAGTACTGTAGAGAAATGTGAAACACGGAGCCACCCATTCCCTGCTCACAATGTGAGGTGCAGGGGGAAATAATAAGAGCAGAGGAAATGAAACACACTGAGAAGAAGGTGTAAAATGAGCATAGGAAAGACAAACATGTAAAAATGTTATCAAGCAGAGGACCTGATCCAAATCCAAGGAAGGACTGAGTGAAGGTAAGGAAGAAGAGAAGGAAAGTTTGGGTATTGCTAATAGTTGACCCTCAGATGGGGAAAGACAGATATCATACATTGATAAATAATCGTCCTATGGGGCAACTCTAGAACCAATCATGTTGCGTCATGTACGTGTGTATTTATGCATATAGTATTCCCGTAGAACGAACCTAGCCAAAATGCAGAGGCGTGCTGCATAGGGTCAAACACAAGCATAAAGTCTACAAGTGATACCAGAGGTAGCTGAGTTGTGAATGGATGTTGTTCCAGATCCTGGGTGCATAGATGGAAAAAGCCTGCTGCCCTGTTTATTCTGTTTATATATTCTTAGGGCCAGATTTAAAAAGATTTCACACAACGCAGCAAGACAGCTTGCTGTGCTGTGCTGCATGAAAGGGAGAATGCTTCATATCTTTCAAGGTATGGCACATTCCTGTCCTCTGTCAGCGCTGGCACATAAACTGCAGCCTAGCACTCACACTGGCACCCTTGCGCCATGGAGCAAGGGTGCCTGCGTTACAGGCAGGATTGTTTTTCTGCATTAAGGGACACCTTCCCGCACAAAACAATACTTAGAGGCATATTCTTTTTTCTAAGTGTTCTACAGAATGCCAAAGGAGTTCCATCAGTATTGGTGTGATGTGGTCATAAGTTTGGATGAGACATGCCCTGGATGAGACATGCTGTGGTGCGTGGGATGCCTTTTAGAGGTGCCAGTGTGGAGTCTGGGAGGCCATGGAACATGCAGTTACATCCAGATGCAAGAGTATGAGAGCTTGAACAGCAGTTCTCAGGTTGCTTTTTGGAAGAAATAGTTTCTCTTCCTTTAGAAGACAGAGCTGGTATCAGACTGTCTTTCTTTTCTAGAAAATGTGTTCTTTGAGAGTGAGGTTGGTATCCAAGGTGAATCCAGGTGACCTGGCAGTTAGTGACAATTTAGCTTTGAAGCTCCCAGGCTTCATGTCATTGAACCAAGTTTGCACTGTTTCTTGACAGGAATTATGTCTGGGTTGCATTGAGCTTCAGGGAAGCACTGGACATCCAGGTTTAGATGATATGTAGGCAGTGTTTGAGGCACCGGCTGTCTGATGCAGAAGAGATCTCTAAGTAGAGTTGTGCATCATTATGATATTGTTACATTTTGATGCTGTTATCTGTGAGTGAAAAACGATGGATTAGGATGCAGCACTAAGCAATTGCCAGTGGCTGAGATAAATCCAAGTATTCCATCCATCACTTTGTTGTTGTAGCAGTTCATGCCCTATGTGGGATGGGTATGACCAGACGCGGTCGTGTTCTCATTGCTACCTCAACCTGGGTGATGAGCCCTAATAAGGGAAAACCGTCCTGGGTTGCTTTTGTTTTCCAGTTCAGGGAGACCTGATCTGGCAGTTTGGGCTGGAATATTTCCATTGGAGCAGGACCTAGACTGATTTGCATATCACTGGTCTCTACCTTAAGTGGCCTTTTGGGGATTAAAACAATGGACTGTGATGTGGCCCAAGCAATTTCAGGTAGTGGAGATTAATACAAGCATTCCATCCATCACTTTGTTCTTCTGGCATTAGACTCCATGTGCCAGTTTCTCCGTAGGCCCATCTTGTGACTTCCAGAATCCTTGCTAGTTTGATTAAAGCACAACTCTTACTAACCACCAGGGGTGCTGAGTCTGGATTCTTCCCTTTTTGTATGTCATGGTCTGAGACACTTAGCATGCTGATCATTTGATGGAACCTGCTATTAAAGTTAACAGACTGAAGTTCAACTAAAGAACTTTATTATGAAGAGGCAGAGAGAGATACATGAGTTTCTAAGGGCCATATTATCAAGGAACGGCGATAACATTGTCGCCGCTTTAGCGGCAGGAAACTGCCGCTAAAGTGGCGATAATGGGCTTAATAATATGCCCTTGTGAATTCCCATAGAAGCCCAGGTTCACACCAGAAAAATTTGTACATAACAACAGACTTCTATTTGGAAGCTCATTTAGGATTTATAAATTATTTAAAATCACTGAAAACATGAAAATGTTTTATGCATTGGTTATGGTTAACATGAAACAATATTAGCAAATGAAAAAACACATCCTATAACTTTCTTTGCTGATATTTTAAACTTCTCATTGAGTCTTTTGTCCATGTATGCCTCACTTGCAACTGTCTAAAGCATTTACATTCTATAAGCTTAACCACCATTTTAGATTTCATTACAAGACTGACGGCTATCTTTAGTCATAAACATTTATTGTTGCCCTCACATGCAGCCTTTAAAGAACCTAAAAACATCACAAAGTTAAAAGTTCCATTCTGGTATCACAATACAGTATATATGAACATGATACACAGCTATTTTCCTCTTTTATTTGTGGCTCCCTCAACAGATAAGAGCACTACTTTATTAGTTATTGATATATACCTTTTATAAAAAATATTTGGTTAGTGTCTTTTTTTAATATACTGTCAGTATATCTATGCTTAGAATTTCTGGTTGCATTATTCTAATATTTACTGTTATTTGTGTATCTGTGTGAAGGTTTGTTATGGCAATACAGGTATAAGAGCTAATAGCGACCTAATTGATTATTTGGGGCCAAAATCCAGCTGCACAGGCAGTTACCAGTAGCTTGTTTTTGTTCAACCGTGCCATTGCTAACATGCGGGCGTCTCGGTAATCGGACGCCCGAAGAGTCTCTATGACCCACACTTGTGTGCATCCACCAGTGAGAAGCCATGACCTGGTGGCTCCCACACCCATGCCTGGCAGGCTTCTCCTGATGCACTAGAGGTGCACGGAGACACAGCCGGGAGCAGGAACACAAAGCCTGCCACATGTGCACGTGCCGCCTTCCTTTTGATGAGACCTGGCCGCGGTGGTGGGTGTTTCAGGTACCAAATCTGGCTGAGGCAGTGAGTATGTAATGTGTGAGGAGCCTGGCCACGGCGGTGAAACCTTCAGCAATTGCTCATAACAAACGGTAAAAGCAATGGGAAGTGGACTGGAGTCCAGTCGCCATTTTGTGTTGGGATACAAAAACATAACTGGCTGCCATTACAATGCCTTTGTTTCAAAGTCGATCGCCAGTTGCTCTTAAAATTTTAGTATTCCGAACCGGCTGTCAGCTGATTAGTAGTGCCGCTTTCTTTCTCCTGTGAAGTTACTGATTAGAATATATATTAAAGAAAAAAAGAAAGGGATTTATTAGAAGATTGTGCAATATTTACAAGTTTAAATTTAGATATATAGTTTGGTTTTTAATTAAAAATGTAGGTGTACGTATCAAATAATATTAGTTCATGTTTAGTGTTTTTAGGCTCAAGTTTTAAATAGTATAGTGTATATCACTGATTACTTTAGGTAGAGGTGTGGCTGAGAAGAGGGAACCCCCTCAGCTAGAGGTAAGTGAAGAGATGTTTGGGAGGTACTTTGAAGAGAGGCTAAAGACCTCTATCAAAGAAGCGGTGGTGGCCGATATGTCCAAGAGGAAGTGGAGCACTCCTTCAGAAGAGGAGTACTTCTCAACCTTTGACAAAGACAGATGTGCAAACCCCAAAAAGAACAGAAAGACCCTAAAAAAGACAAGGCATCTGAACAAACCCCTGAACACTGAAGAAGGACAAGAAGGAAAGAACCCCTGTTTTCCACAAGTGCTAGCCTTAGCACTACAAAAGACTGGGGTAGCCTTAGTGCTACAAATGATGGTGGTGTCTATAGCGGCACAAGAAGGACTGGTAACCTCAGCAGCACAAAAGAGAACCAAGACTCACTCAGCCTGGATGATATGTTCAATGCCAATAACAATGACAAGAGATTGGCTGAGTTCGTATTTGATCCTGATGAAGGTTTAGGCACCTTTGTGGGTCTAGAGGATGAATTGCAGAGCACATCATCACCTAAACCAGTCAAGGATCCTCTGAGAAAGAATATGTTTAGCCCAGAGGCCATAAGTCACCCACGTAGCTCAGAGTGGTGGCCTCTGACACAGGTGGCAAAATTGATAAAACAGTGGGTGAGGAAACCACCTTGAGAGGGAGCATCAGAATCTGATACGGGTGGAATGCCCAGGCTCGTGAAAGATGATAAGGCATGTCATACACCCAACCTAGATCAGGAGCTAATAACATTCCTGTTCAGATCAGGTAAAGACCCCAGAAAAGGTATAGAGTGGTGCCTAAAACAATGTCAAGATCAACCTTTGGATATCTTGGGCCCTTTGGCACGTATATTAGACATGGCTGAAGAAATACACATAAATAACACGAAAATAATTGTAGATCTCTTAAGGAGCTGGAGCCAAAGGGCAACACCAACACAGGCCTTATATCAGAAAGATAAAAAGCCATCCTTAAGAGAATGAACCCTAAACTCGCTGAGTTGGCCAATAAGCAATCGGATGGGACATAACTTCATTAAATTCATTGGGTAAATACCTGTCCACTTTCACAACTTTGAGTAATGCTGAATACAACATGAGACGTGTGTTTGCTACACAAGATTTTTAAAGGGGTGACAGGAGGAGGCTGGCTGCTGGTTTAGGTGTTAGAAAGTCCCACTTTTATACACAAAACCAGTACTACAACAATTCAAAGTGATACAGCAGAGGTTTTCAAACCTCATCAGAATTCCACCTGCAGAGAGGAAGACTTAGAACTAGAGGGGGAAGAGCTAGATTTCAAGGATCAGGACTTAAAGGTAAGTGCCAAAGATTCTACTGGTTCTTCTCAAGTAAAGGTAGCCGGAAGGCTAAAAAAGATTGTGCACAAATGAGGAAAGGTGACCAACAACCCCCGGTTTCTGGAAATTATAAGTGGTTTCAAGATAGATTTTTTGGGAGACTCCTTTTCAAAGTTTCCAACCCCGGGAGATCGTCTTCAACCAGGAGAGGATGGATTTGATGGATGTGGAGGTTGTCCAAATGTTGCAAAAGGGTGCAATAATAAAAGTTGGTGACTCAAATGAACGATTTGTAAGTACAATCTTCCTGGTATAAAAGAAAGACAAAGGTTAGCGCCCAGTGATAAATCTAAGAGACCTAAACAAGTACTTGGTCAACAGCCACTCCAAGATAGAGTTAATCCAACTTTTGTGGGATATTTTACAGGAAAACAATTGGTTTGTAAACTGGATCCAAACGATGCATACCTCATGATTTCTATGGAAGGGTTTGTTGTACCAGTTTTGTTATCTACCCTTTGGGTTATCCTCCACTCCATGGTGTTTCACCAAGGTCTTCAGACCGGTGGCGGCCTTTCTGAGAGAGAGAGAGAGAGAGGAGTTTAGCTAATAATATATTTAAACGTCATCCTTATGATGAGTCAGATAAAAACAGAGTTAATTGATCATTTATGCACGGCAAAGGAACTTTTGGATGACCTGGGGAGAAGTCAATCTTGGTAACAAGTCAGTCTTTGGAGTTTCTATGTTTTCAGGTAGACACGCTACAACCCCAGCTACTTCTCCCTCAGAAAAAGATAAAGAAAATAAGGAAGGAAGTAAGATACATCTTAGAAAGGGAGGTAGTAACACTCAAGAACTTGGCCTCCTGTCCTCTTCTATCCAAGAAATTTCTCCAGTCCCCGTGCCTTACGTGGCTCTTCAGAAGTTAAAGAGAGTAGGTTTGAGGAAAGGTCTATGGTATGTGGATTCAATGAGTTTGTCTCCCTAAGCTTGAACAGATTGGAGTGGTGGCTAAACAGCCTAGAAATCTGGAATGGCAAATCTATTTTTTAAATTGTGCCAGAGTTTATTTTAGAGACAGAGGCCAGTACTTTGGGCTAGGGGGCTTACCTGAACAACCTAGAGATAAGTGAGAGAAGGGAAGCTGCTACACACACATTTATTTGGAGCTGATAGCAGGACTGAATGGTTTGAGGACCTTCAAAACCTACTTAGCGAAAAGTGTTGTACTGATTTGCATGGACAATGTTTCAGCTGCTTCTTAGTTCAATCGCCTGGGAGGGTTGAAGTCAAAGCAGATAGCAGATCTAGCAAAGGGCATATAGTATTTTGGTTGGGAACATAAGATTATTTTGTTGGCAGGTCACGTTACTGGCGAGCAGAGTCAGAGGGCAGATTAGAATTCATGTCATCTCAGAGCTGTCAGTGATTGGCAATTGAGCCCAATGATTTTCAGGAGAGTGCAAGCTATATGGGGCCCAATAGAAGTGGTTGTGTTGGCAAGCAGACTCATATGCCAAGTTGCAAGGTATTTCAGTTAGAGCCAAGACCCAAGGGCTATAGCAGTGGATGCCTTTTTACAGGATTTGTTGGCGGAGAGGGCTTATGCTTTTGCACTGTTTGCAATTATCCATTGAGTATTATGGAAAGTCCAGAAGAAGGGGTGCAAGTTAATTCTTCTGACCCCCTTTTGGACTTCGCAAGTATTGTTCCCAGGGGCAATGGAGCTTGCAGTACAGGAATCTAATTTTATTCTGTTACATCAGGGTTTAATGGTGAGTCCAGCTGAAGTGGAGCACCATTTGTTAGTAGAATGAAAGTTTAATCTTCTTGTTTGGAGAATATCAGGTGTTCTTGAAAATTATCTGGCCTTTCAGGAAAGGCTAAGGACTTACTGGACGAGTCATGGGCACCAGTTGCAAGGAAGAGATATAAGCGGGTTTGGTGTAAATAGAATAGTTGGTGCCAGGAAAAGACTCTGGACACTCTGTAGGCTCCTGTGACAGATTTGGCAAATTATTTAGGCAAACTATTTCAGGCTGGTTTATCTTATAGAGCCATTAATTGCCAAAAGTCTGGAGTATCAGCAGGCCATACCCTGGTGAGTGACTTTGCGGATGGGATGCGAACCACTAATATGTAGAACGATGAAGAGAATCAGACTTAAGAGACTGCCTAGAGCTAGTTAGATTTCCTTATGGGACGTAAGCATGGCATTCAAACTCTTTGCACATTTATACTTGAGACTAGTGAAGCATGTAAGCAACATAGTTATGGAAAACTTTACACATGCATAATGATAGCCTCCGGTCTTGTGATGAAATGGGGATTCTCCAATTAACATGCAGAGAGAATCTTGATTTCATTACACACAACGGAGGCTATCATTATTCCACCCACCGCACAATGTATTATATGTTCGGGTCAGGTGTAAAAGTGTATTTAAAAAACGAAATACGATCTGTTTTTTAAAATTGTAATTTATTGGTCTTTACACCCACCTTTATGGGGAGAATATAATGAATTTGCCTTTTTTTCCATACGAAACATTTCTTGATTGGACCTTTCTGTTTGTTCCAAGAGGAGAAGTTGGAATTCTTTCCTATTGACTACGTCATTTCAGATATTTCAAGTTCAAATTCTTTTCGTGTTGCAGTCTAGGAAGAGGAAGATAGCCACATGCATGTTAATTGGAGAATCGTCATTCTTCATCAATCATGAATAATATTAACAATTTACACAAATAAGGAGCACTCAATTCAAAACAATATTTCCAAACACCAATTTTTGGGATTCAAACATAAGCATCATTTATTCTTAGTTGTCATCTTCCCTCCAAACAAGAAAGATGTCTAATATATCACATATAAATGTCCTCTGTATATTTGAGGTACTTCAAGATGATTTGTCAATAAAGTTCTTTTTAAATCCTTAGCGGTTCCAATCCTTTTTATATATTCCCATCAATCCATCAAGGAAAATTGCTTCACTTCCTTTTTATGATGATTTATCATTGAGATTCTTTTCAATCCATCAAACGATCATTCCATCCTTTTATATTTCAGTCCTTTTATATTCCAATCAATCTACCAAGGAACAAATGCTTCAAATCCTTATTTCACACAATCTCAACAGCCGACGCGTTTTGTCCCCTCCTGGGACATCATCAGGGCTGTGAAATAAATAAATATTCCATCAGATTTTCATCCTATATGCAAATAAATTCACATCCTCCATTCCTTATACATCATTTCCTGCCTATTTAACAATCCCCATGGTCATGAGATAAGTTTGAACTGGTGGAGAATATCTTTTCTCCTTTGTCTTCCATGCAGGAACTATAATGTTTGGTGGTTACTGTTGATATTGACGGATAACTAAATAATAAGATAAGCTCGGGAAGAGCTCATGCAGTTATTTGGAAAAAGAAGGTGAGATGATTTTAAAACCTATTAGGACTGAGAGTGTTAAATAGAAGTGGCAGGTTTAACACAACAGCATAATTAAGATTGGGGAATAGGAATCGACTGTAGTGGATGGGGGACTTGGTCGATAACACAGTAAAATTAGCGTTGTATAAAAATACATAACTAGAATAAGGTACAATGAAAGGATTTACATTGTCTGGGTGATAGGACACTGGGGAAGGATGAGGTAAGCAGGAAATAGGATGCAATAATGTGGAAATAGAATCCAGATAAGAATGTGGGGTAAAACATTTTTTTTGAGTGGTAGTGTATTGTACGAGGTGAATTTTATAATGTGGAGCATTTCAAATCATGATGTGTATCATGAGGATAATTGTGCAGGTGTTTGTTAAAAACTAGTAATGATTTGTCTATATATCCTGATCGACCATGGAGATTGTTAAATAGGCAGGAAATGATGTATAAGGAATGGAGGATGTGAATTTATTGATGGAATATTTATTTATTTCACAGCCCTGATGATGTCCCAGGAGGGGACGAAACGCGTCGGCTGTTGAGATTGTGTGAAATAAGGATTTGAAGCATTTGTTCCTTGATAGATTGATTGGAATATAAAAGGACTGAAATATAAAAGGATGGAATGATCGTTTGATGGATTGAAAAGAATCTCAATGATAAATAATCATAAAAAGGAAGTGAAGCAATTTTCCTTGATGGATTGATGGGAATATATAAAAAGGATTGGAACCGCTAAGGATGGAAAAAGAACTTTATTGACAAATCATCTTAAAACAACCAGTTCTATATGCAATTGGAGGAAGTACCTCAAATATACAGAGGACATTTATATGTGATATATTAGACATCTTTCTTGTTGGGAGGGAAGATGACAACTAAGAATAAATGATGCTTATGTTTGAATCCCAAAAAATGGTGTTTTGAAATATTGTTTTGAATTGAGTGCTCCTTATTTGTGTGAATTGTTTGTAATTTTTCAAATGGTTGAACGATGACCATTGGTTAAGTGAGCACTAATAGTGTAGAACATTATTGATATTCCATATATAAAAAGCAATCGAAATTATTCCCTGTGCGCACAAGTGCGGGACCTTCATCGTTTTGGCATTTTTTGAACATGAATAATATTAACTTGCTGAATTGTATTCTGAGTTTTGGAAAGTACAATCTAAAAATCTCATTATGTTATTGCCTCCTCCATTTCTATTCTATGTCAAAGCTGCTTTCTACAAACAACTGTGGTCATTTTGAATTTACAAATGTATGTCCTAGGCTGCTGTGTAAATTGTTTTGTGATTGTGCAAAATATTTCTTGTGATGTTCTAATTGTAATGCAATGAATGATTTGTTTATATATAATTTCTAATGTGTGTATATATATATATATATATATATATATATATATATATATATATATATTTATATTCGTTCAACACGGCAGCTAGATACGATGCCAAAGATGGAAAGCACACACGAAAATCCTAAAGCTGATGCTTTATTGTGCAGAACCCCCTTATTCTCCAACAGACGCATTACGCCTCACGGCTTTGTGAGGCGGAAAAAAAAAATTATATATATATATATATATATGAGCCATTTCTCAATTGAAGGACAAAAAATGTTATCTCAAGGTCCCACAAAGTAATCTGTCTGAAGTAAAACAGAAATACTCAAATACTCAAAAGATTTAGCAAGACGGCGGGGATTAGGACTACTCATGCAAACTGAATATTCATTCTTGAAAGTGGATAATCCAGTATTACCCACCCTATATTTGATTCCCAAAATTCATAAGAATAAAGAAAATCCACCAGGCCGGCCGATAATTTCCGCCATCAGTAGTTTATATGAGCCAACCTCGAGATACCTAGATTCGTTCTTGCAGACACATGTACAAGCATTGCCTGCATATATTCATGACACAAGAGGCTTCCTTAATGAAATACAAACATGGGTTGGAAAGAAA
The DNA here is from genome assembly GCF_964204655.1 of Triturus cristatus. Lineage (NCBI taxonomy): Eukaryota > Metazoa > Chordata > Amphibia > Caudata > Salamandridae > Triturus > Triturus cristatus. The sequence continues at coordinate 290,950,649 of NC_140592.1, read as the reverse complement.
CATACCTCTTGATAACTTTGGACGTTGTTTGCCTCTATACCAGCATAGCTCACGAAGATGGCTTGCGAGCGCAACGTCACTTTTTAAATACAAGTTCCATCAATCTATACCAACAAACAAACATGCTAGTTGAAATGTGTAGACTATGTCTGACAAACAATCACTTCATGTTTGGGGGAGACACGTATAGGCAGCTACAGGGCACGGCGATGGGCACCTGCTTCGCCCCCAGCTTTGCTAATTTGCATATGGGCTGGTGGGAGGAGCAGGTGCTCAGGACCAAATACACCAGGGAATGGAATGACCACATAGTCATGTGGATTTGTTTCATTGATGACTTTTTCATTTTTTGGGACGGATCAAAAGAATCAGCTAAGGTTTTTGTACAGAATATCAATGTCAATGATCTAAATCTAAAATTCACGGAACACATGAGTGAATCTAGTGTAATTTATTTAGATCTTGAAGTATATGTGAAACAAGGAATGATTCATACCCGCACATTTAGGAAATCTACTGCAGGGAACACAATCCTACATGCAGAAAGCTTTCATCCACCACGCTTGAAAATTAGTATCTCATATACGGAGCATTTAAGAATGAAACCAAATTGTAGTGAACCGATGGCCTTACATGAACACAAGGTGCCTTCACTAAAAGGTTTTTGTAAAGAGGGTACAAGTATAACACATTGAAGCAGGCTAAAAAACAAGGTAGACAACATTGCAAGGGACATACTACTAAAACCTGATATAGAGAAGGCAAAAGCAAAGAAAAAGAGCACTGGAAGTCAGATCAGGATGATCACTGGATACAATGCCTACCAGGCTAAAGTGAAAGATAGCCTGTGTAGGCATTGGCAGTCGTCAAACACAGAATGCTTTTCTTTTTTAAACAGAGTAATGTGGTACCATTGTATCTGCCAAGTAAACCAAATATGTCACATATAGATATATAAAGATAGATATATAAATAAATCATTTGTAATGCAAATCTGATATAATACTCAACAGGATAGATAAATTTAGTCTAAATAAAGTGCAAGTGCTTTACAGTACTACAATTCTATCTTATTCCTTTGTGCAAAATATGCTATTGAAAGTGAAAGTGCTTAGTCGTACATACAAACATGAATTATATTTTTAAAATGTTAGTTTACAAGTTGTGATTGGTTCATGGTGGATTATTCATAAAGGCTCTTAAAATCATTCCAACCATTGATTAATTCAATTTTTTTAAATACAATCTATGACTTGATATTTCCGGTCTGTCTTCCTGTCTCTGTTCTGTATTAAAAAATGACTTTAAAAATATCTTACTGCAATGGATAGCTAATTTATATCAAGTGGACGTACAAATCCTCTTCAGCGTGTAACCCATATGGATTTTTTTGAATTAAATAACATTATGTATTTTGACTCAAGTTGGTGGGCTTTGCCTTCTCGATTTCCACCTCTTCTTAACTTTTGTACTTGATCAATGGCAAAATACGATAAGTCATTAATATTTCCTTTGTGCACCTCATTAATGTCCTGAGCTACCACATAGCTTTTATCATTGTTCTTTACCGCCCTGAAGTGTTGCAGGATGCGGACATGTACCATATGAATTGTACTACCAACATACACTTTAGGACAAGTACACTGGATAATATAGACCACATAGTCACTCTTACAATTCAATGAACACCTTATTTTCCATGGGCTGCTCATCAAAGGAGATATGACCTGTCGTCAATTTTTACCAAACCTACATGCTTTACACTTAAAACATTTATGGAAGCCAGGACTGGCCTTTAGCCATCCTCCCCCTCTTACTGTTTCCGGGTTGGTATTAAATAAGTCATTTCTCAAAGATTTTGCTTTATTAAAAGTCACCATGGGTCTACGTGATATCATCCCATGTGGTATAGGGTCTTGTTTCACTAGATACCAAAAAAACAGAAGATAAGGCATGTTAGCAGCAGGAAAATAACACCTGCTCTGACCTGGTGCAAAGTCGGATGACAGCCTGCACCACAAAAGGGAGCCCAGCCAAGAGACACACCTGAAGAACAACAGATGCACCCGGGCAACTGAACATGCAGCCCGGATGGCCGAAAGGGCAACAACACCCGCTGCCACCACCCCCAGGACCCCACCTCCCCGGCACCCCCCCCCGACCAAAGACATGCCACATCAGCTACACCTATACATGTACAAAATAATCTGCATGATGTCACACAATCACAACTGGTGACATGCATGTGTCGTCACAAAAATTAGCATCACACCTTCACTTTCGAAGCAAGAAATGAAACTTTATTAAAATGAACAATGAACTGAAATGAAGACACAAGGTGGCTCCCCTCGGGACAATCCGTAGGTCACTGCCTGCAAGACAAAAATCATAATGAGAAGGTGTGTCCTGCGCACATCAAATGACAGAGAGAGTGAAGGAGAGAGAAAGGAATAGAGGGGGATAGAAAGATAAGAAGAGAGGGGGAGAGATAGATAAGAAGAGAGGGGGAGAGAGATAAGAAGAGAGGGAGAGAGAGAGAAGAAGAGAGGAGGAGAGAGAGATAAGAAGAGAGGGGAGAGAGAGAGAGCGAAGAAGAAAGGGAGAGATAGAGAGAGACAGAAGAAGAGCGGGGGAGAGAGAGATAAGAAGAGAGGGGGAGAGAGAGCGAAAAGAAGAGAGGGATGTATTGCAGTTCACCAGGTCACACATCTGAGACAGACCCGTCATCTGAAACAGTGTCCAGATACATGATTGGCACAGTACACACAATTGCACAAGACAACATCTCCTGCCCGCCCATGCACCCCCAGGCAGAGACACAGCAGGCCCTCCTGCCGCCCATCGGAGCATACACGCCCATGCACACCCTGGCCTCACTGCTCACCTTCCGACACCGGCGTGCAGACAAGAGGTCTCACCACGTGCCGCTGCAAGCCACAAGCACTGGGCCCGCGGACATGGCACCCTCCACATCATGCAGCCCCGCTCCGCAGGCCACCAGGTCTCACGTTTGGTGCTGGGTCTTGATTACTCCATGGCAGAGGACATACCAGTGCACCGGGCCTAATCGCAGGCTGCACATCTGCTCAGTCCAATAGGTGCCACTAACTTTGTGATCCTGGAAGCCACACCACATGGCGGTAGGCTCGCGCTGCCCACTTGCTCTGGCCTACACTGCGGTCCAGCAGGGCACACAAAACCTGAGCTGTCTGGACCGCCGGGACAGGGCATCATCGCAGGCTGCACACCTGCTCAGCATTTAAGGTGCCCCTACCTCAGTGCATCCAAAGTCACCGTCCTGTGGCGGGGTGCCTGTGCCAGCCGCAAAGCTTTGGGTGCCACTAACTCTGCAACCCCTGTCAGCGCCACGTGGTGGTAGGCACGTGATGGCCGCAAGGCCTTGGGTGCCACTAACCGTGTGCGCAACAACTCATGGGCCCTTTATGATTGAGAACCGTGAATCGTCCGTCATCCAGTCACCACCGGCAGAGGGGAATGTGACGTTGTCGGCCCCTTATGTTGGCGGAGTCACATGGCCTGTAACGCCTGTGCCGAATGGGTGTGGTGTGTGTGCAAACCTGCCCTCAGGGAGTGGCTATAACACGCTGACATTTAGACCAGTGACCTGTACATCACCAGCGAGTACACCTGCGACGGGTAGCAATGTGGGCCCCCCCTCGGAGCGCAAGTGGAGTGGTCCGGCCTACCGTACGCTGGACCAGCACAGGGCTTGCAACAATGACTAATGGGCTCTGGGCGTGGTTCAGTACATGTCCGGACATGGAAGTGACTGATGCGTGTGTCCCTGTTGTAGTGTTCACGGCACCCGGAACACAATAGGCAATGTAGCACCCTCTGACTGGAATCCCACAGGATGAGCGTCATTGACGCAAGGGGATTCACTGTCCCTACATTCATCCACACATTCATACATGATTGATGAAAGACACAACACAGCAGTGCATTACTGGATGTTTGTTGCACATCCAGTGCAGTTTTGCAGCTGGAGCGGTACAGGGCAGTGCCAAGCACACTACACAATATGGGCCTGTGGAGGGCCAGCCAGAGTCCATCTGGGGATGACAAGTACTATGGGAGAGGAAGGGTACAGTCCGCAGTCTGCTCGCCGTGTCATTGGTCTTCAAACAGGATATAGCAGTCCATGTCGCTGTCCAAGGTGAGTGCATCGGAGTGTATTGGGGGTCAGTGGAAGGTCATGGGGCCGTGTGCGGCACCAAGCAGAAACAGGCCAGGTGGCTGAAATGAATGCTAGTGCCCCCTTCTGATCGCAAACCCATCCACGTCCTCATCCCCGGATGCGTGCTCTGCCCCACCTGTGGGTGTTTTAGTAGCAGCTGAGGCACACCAGGGGGCAGAGATGTGGATGGCATGGGGGCAGCAGCTTTCAACATCGCCACGCCTAGTGGCAGCAATGCCAAGATGACGATCTGCAGGGCATGGTAGATCCCAGCTACATTTCGCTGGTGTGCAGAGGTGGCTGCCATCCTTTCCGCCTCCATCCACACCATGTCCTCCATGAGCCTCTGCATGTGCGCCAGCTCACGGCTGGTATCGCTGGAGCCCTTCTGAGCAGACAGGTGTTCTTCTCTCTGCGTCATGACTCCAGCGATGTCAGTCAGGGCTCGTTGGAGACCATGGAGCGGGCCTTTTATAACCCATGGATGGCGTCCAGTTTGGTAGCAATGAGGTCGAACCCCACCCGCACCTGCACAGCCGTCTCCCTCTGGCCCGCCAGCACACGGCATTGGAAGGCTGTGTGTTGTTCCTGGGGGTCTTGGGAGACTGCCGGGCCATGGGTGCCTCCTGCTAGGGGGTTTGGGTGGTGGGTGGGGTCTCCTCGATGCAGCTGGGCAGCCCTGATCCTAGAGGTGAGTCGCGGATGATGTCAATGATGTCTAGGAGGGCTTGTACGTCGATGCTGGGGTTGTCCACCTAGTCATCAGTGAAGAGTGGCTGGGACTGCTCTGCAGGGGGTGTTGACGGTAGCCCTGCAATATGAAGGGGAGATGGTGTATTGCAATGTGTCCACATATATGTAGCCGCATGGTACATGTTGACATTCAGACAGCATGGCATTGTACATTGTGACAGTCTGTAGATCTGGGCGATGACCCAGAGTCATCGAGGGTGTGCACTGTGCTCTGTTTGATTGTGCGTGTGTGCCATTGTGGCCATCTCCACCCGTCCCCCCAGTACCTTGTGGTCACTCACCCTGTTGCGGTTGTGTTGTGTCCTGTCGAGCAGTGTCCAGTCCCCCGACTCCGGCCACAGTATCCACACTGATGACTGTCGACACCAGCTCCTCCATGTCATCCAGCACGAGCTGTGGCGCTGGGCCCCCACCTCCAGTCTGCATTGCTGCCTTCTGGTTCGTTGCGAGTTTCTCCTTGGTCTTTCGCTTGATGTCATTCCATTGCCTCTTGACCTCGTCCATTGTCCTCTTGTGCTCTCCGACGGCATTCACCTTGTCCACGATGTCCCGCCATATTCCATTTTTGGTGCCCAATGACACGTTGGAGGTGACAAACAGTTGTTGACTGTGTTCCATCACCTCCGTGACTATGATCTTGTTCGCCTGTGGTCTGACTTCATCTTCCTCTTCTTCTTGTCCTTCCCCTTCCCGGTCCCCGAGGTCCCGGGCTGGTCGTCCGGGGGGCTTGTGGGGTTGCGCTCGTCCTCTGTGCCTGCCTCCATGGTGCTTGGGTGTTGGTCAGTTTGTGTTTGGGTGTTTTTTCTACTTTTATGGTGATTTTTCCCGCCTGCCTGATGTGCGTTGCAGGCCTGGCACTGCTTAGCGCAGATTTCTTTATCGCGCTTTGGCCCAGTGCAGGTTTTTTCACGTTGGGGTTTGTGTTTTTATCTCCGTCAAGGTGGTTGTATCACGGGCATTGGCCGCCGTTACGGCAAACTATCGCATGGGGCCCCCTTGTTGTGAATTCCACATTGACACGGGGTTATTTTCCCGCGATGTGTAAAGTTGCATTAACATTTTTTGGTGATGTTTAGCAAACATTCTTGTGAACATACCCCATGGTGCGGTGGGGGAAGGGGCACGGAGGGCATAGGGAAGCAAACGATAGACAGAGCAGTGTGGCGGGCTTGGGGAGAAAAGCGAGATCAACGTTAAGCTGAGGGTGAAAGCACACCTTTTACAGGTAATCTGAGTGAGGAGCAAAGTGCAGCGAGCTGCCAATTTGGAACTGGAGAACTGCTAAGTAAAGCGCTCCAATACCTTCCAGTCGGGTTCGCGCTTGCCATTGCGGTAGAGTGTGTCCAAAGAGACATTTGCAGCCAAAGAGTTTCTTTCTTTTTGGGTCCATTTCACAGAGGAACCAATTGAGAAAAGAGGGTAAGAGCCTTTTGTTGAGGCATGGTTTTTAGCAAGTGAGCGGAGGAGCAAACCTAAAGCATATTCATACTTAACATAGATGTTCATTCAGAAAATAAACACGCCAGATCTAGTGGAAATTACATCTCGCACCTTTGACCTCCCTAAAGACTTTGCTGAGTTGCCCCCTGTTGTCTACCATGGCCCCTGAAGAGCTCTCCCTTTGCTCTGAGTTAAACAATCCGGTGGTCATAACTGTGCATGAGAGATCCTCCTGCAGTAAGAGAAACTCATTAAAGGAAATAGTGCTTACAGGCTAAAGAAGACGTACCGTGTAACAACCGAAGTAAAAGGGCCAGCCCTCATGGGAGGTTACAAATGAAGACAAAGCCATACTAAGGAGGGACTAACAAGCCAAATAACAAATCAGAAGCCAGCATTTATGAAGGACAATAACACAAGCCAATGACAAATATGGACAGAGAGTGGGTGGGTCTTCAAGTACATACTCCAATACAGCATGGCTCGCAGAGCAGCGCATGCGCTGCCCAGGCTGAACCTAAAAAGGATCCCTTCCTGTCAGACTTGCTCAAACAAAAGCATCTCTCTCCTCCATTCCACAATAGACAGTCAAAAAAGCATCCACACTTTCATTTCCGAGGTTCAAACATAGCCCTGGCATTTGGATTCAAATGGGCTGTATGGCAATTCAACGTCTGGGGTACACTGCATACACTGTAACCCCCAAAAGACACATATTAACAGAGGTTACCTTTCACCAAAGTTAGTAAGCCAGTTTGGAAAGATTACTTCCCGGAGAGACAATATCTAACTTATATCTCTGCCCGCAAAACATAGCTGTTATCAGCAGAAACTGAAGGAATCACGAGGCTGCACATCTGTTGGTGCAGAAAGATGTCAAGCACTCCATGCCTGAGCCGCATTTAAACTATCAAGCATTCGCTGCCAATAAATGAAAATAATGTGAAAAACTGTATCTCTGGATTTTTTTCTTACACGGTGCCCATGACCAACTCTTTCCTTTTGTGAACTGTTTCTCTGTGTAACGGGTCCTTGCATTTCCTCTTACTAATCAATACTGTCTGGCACTTTAGTTTATGTACTCATTTAAAATTAACCCCTTCCCTTCCAGAATGCATTCAATTGTGAAATAAATGCTTGGCACTGGAGCGTGGTATTCCGCTGATAATGACTTGTGGGATGTCACTGGCGCTGCTGCCTTCTCTCGGGTTTAAACACCAATCTGCACTCTGGGGCAGATTTACAAGCCACTTGCGCCACTTTTGCGTCACTTTCCCCATGTTAAATGTGACGCCAAAGTGGCGCAAGGGGCTTGTAAATAAGCCCCTCTGTTCCCACGGTCAGCAGCTCACAAGCTTTGATTAAGGTGGCTTCTGTCTTACTTGAAAAAAGATGATTTGTTCATTAGGTTATTTAGCCTCAAATTATATGATTCTCAATGATACCAATGAGAAGCATTGTTGCCTAAAAGATTGTTCTCTACCCGGGTACCCATGGGTTTAAGGGTTTCTCTAGTAGCCTGCTAAGATCCGTCATTTTGTTGGCATGGGCAAACATGGTGCACAAACATACAAAATGATGTGGGAGGTTGAGCCAAATACTTTTTTTTACCTTAACCACGTGACACAGCATCACAGATGTGCTGCCTGGCTAAAACCCATTGGCAAAGCCAAGTGGTCACAAAGGCACAAACTATTGGCTTTGCCAATGCTTGTTTATTTAATTAAAAAAGGGTGGAGACCTGCCTTTCGTCTCCCCTGGGATCAATTCAAGATTTAACGATTAGCCCTCCACTCCTTAAACTCCCTTGCCTGTCATTCCACTCCAACTTCCCGCTTGATGCGCCATCCTCGAACTGTTGTGTAGCAGCACCCCAAACACAAAACAAGCATTGGCATAGCCAATAGGTCTTGCCTTTGGGACCTTTTAAGTGTTTAGCCATGCAACAGTTGCATAACTAAATACTTATAAGGTCCCAAAAGCGAGACCTATTGGCTATGCCAAGCGACCGTGAAAGTGAAAGTGATCGCGATCAAACTTCAAAGCGGCCGTGGGGCCACGAAAGTGAAAGTAATCGCGGTAAAGCACGGCGCGCGTGCCCGCGCACCTGCACTGTAGCTCTAGGCTGGCCTGGTAGCACTTTTTGGAGCCCTCTCAATAAGTCTCGCCAGACCAGCGCATGCACTGGGTCAGGCGAGACCTAAACAGGCCCCTGAATGTGTCATCCTTGCCGTCTGCCTTACTGTGGCAGAACCTACACGCTGACACTGACACACTACTACGCCACACACAGTGTGAGTGCAGTATCGATCACCGCGTTACAATTGTGCCTACTGGGAAATCAAATGCCCTTCTAGGATGGAAGGCACTGGCCTGCTCAAGAAGGCCTTACTTCCCTGTTAAAGACGGTCCCTGCCCACCTGCTGGTAGGTGTAATACACCCACGAGGATCCTGCAGCCGCGTCCAATATATTAATCAGGGGCAGTGCCTGCTGATCATGGCGGGCATTTTCACTATCACTAGTTCACAATGTGCAAGGTTGAGTCGAAATGTCCCTTTTCTAGAAGGTGCTTAACAATGGTGTCAATGTACCGTTAAGAGGCACTATTGTTAAGCACTCCAAGAAGAACTGTCTCTGGACAGGGATCTGTAGTCGAGGAAGGGTAGGTCTGTCACTAGGAAAGATGTCTGTAGGGAATGATCTGCTTCTTTGGAAGGGTCTGCCTTAAGGGAACGGCTTGTCCACGGGCAATTCTGGCTCTGAACAGTCTGCGTCTGCAGAAGGCTGTGCAATGGAGAAGTGATGCCCCCTTTCAGGGGGTGTGTCCTTATAGAGGAGTCTGTCCCTTGGGAGTGGGCTGCCTCTGGGGATGGCCTGTCTCTCGGTAAAGCTCTCTGCTGAAAGGCCTGTCTTTGACGAATGCTCTGCTCATCAGGAAAGGCCCATCTTTTGGGATGGTTGGTAAGCATCGCCTGGAGGCTCTTTCACTGTGACCTGACTGTAGTGCCTAGAGGCTTATTCTCTATATATAACTGGTAAGCAACCAGAGAAGCGGGAGCACCTAGAAACTAATTTAAAATTATTGTTTTTCAAAAAGTAGCGCCTATATACAGCTCATGCTGTATGGCTGGTCACCAGCACTTAGAAGCTTGTTAAGTATGATTAGTGAGCACTATAGAAAAGCACATCATGTGTGAATGATAGGCAGCGCCTAGAAATCCATTCATTGCGACTATTCAGCAGTGACTAGTCGTTTCTTCCGTGTGGCTGGCAAACAGCCCCCAGTAGCGCATTCACTATGGTTGTCAGCAGTACCTAAAGTCACACTCACTATGGCTGGTCAACAGGACAGAGGTAGCTCAGTACAACTAGTCAGACACGCCTAAAAATTGATTCGAAATGACTGATCACCAGCGCATAGAAGTTCAGCCTGAATGGATGTTCAGTATTGCACCTACGTTCATTCCGAGTGCTGTAGGAGGGTTTATAGAAATGAATTCACTATGACTGCCGAGCCTGGCATAAATGTTATTTCAGTAGAGCTGATCAGTCTGACCTGAACATTCATTCAGCATGACTGGTCAGCAGCGCCTGAAAGCCTACTGCTCGGCAGCGTGCTTGGAAGCTGTCAGCCCGGCCCTGAAGGTTCTCCAGCTCTTGACAGCACCAGCTTTGCACCGTGGCCCGCGCCTGGGGGTTGGGGGGCTGGGCATAATGGAGAACTTTGGCCCCACCTGGCATTCTGCTGCTGGTTGGCTGCGACTATATGAATACAGCAAGGGGCACAGAGAAATTGTGATGGACCAAACAGTTCCATAAAAAAGCATTTGCAATGGAATAGGTTTCTCATTTGCTAGAGTTTAAGCTTTTGGCATTGTAAATGACAATGCCTTTTATTTATATGTTTTGATAATTAACACATAAATAAAAGGCATTGTCACGTACAATGCCAATAGCTCAAACTCTTGTAAATGTGAGACCTATTTCATTTAAAAGAAGTGGCTACCATTGTCTCTGCTTGGTGCCGCACATGGCCTCATGACCTTCCACTGACCCCCGATACACTCCGTTGCACTCACCTTGGACAGTGACATGGACTGTCACATCCTGCTCGATGACCAATGACACGGCGGACAGACTGCAGACTGTATCCTTCCTCTTCCGCAGTACATGTCATCCCTGGATGGCCTCCGGCTGGCCCTCCACGGGCCCATATTGTGTAGTGTGCTCAGCATTGTCCTGTAATGCTCCAGCTGCATAACTGCACTGGATGTGCAAATAAACATCCAGTGACGCACTGCTGTGTCATGTCTTACATCATTCAGGTATGGATGTGTGGATGAATGTTGGGGCAGTGCCTTCCCTTGCGTCAATGATATTCATCCTGTGGGATGCGAGTCAGAGGGTGCAAAATTGCATTTTGTGTACCTGGTCCTGTGAACACTACAACAGGGACACACGTATCAGTCACTTCCTTGTCCGGACATGGACTGGACCACGCCTCCGAGCCCATGAGTCATTGTGGCAGGCCCTGCGCTGGTCCGGCATACGACAGGCCATACCACTCCGATGATGCACCCGGGGAGGGGGCCATCATTGCTACCCGTCGCAGGCGTACTCGCTGGTGGTGTGCAGGTCACTGGTCTAGTCATCAGCATGTTACAGCCACTCCCTGAGGGCAGGTTTTCACACACACCACACCCATCCAGCACAGGCATCACTGGCCATGTGACTCTGTCAACATAAGGGGCCGACGACTTCACATTCCCCTCTTCCGGTGGTGTCTGGATGACGGCCGCTCCACGCTTCTCATTCATAAAGGGCCCATGAGTTGTTGGGCACACAGTTGGTGGCATCCGAGGCCTGGCGCACGGCACAGGCCTACCGCCATGTGGCACAGACAGGGGTTGCACAGGGTTAGTGGCATCGGAGGCCTGGTGCACAGCACGGGCCTACCATCACGTGACACTGACTGGGGTTGCACAGGGTTAGTGGCATCTGAGCCCCGGCACACGGCACAGGCCTGCCACCACGTGGCACAGACTGGGGTTGCACAGGTTTTGTGGCATCCGAGGCCTTGCGGATGGCACAGGCACCCCACCACGGGACGGTGACTTTGGGTGCACTGAGTCAGTGGCACCTTAAGCTGCTGAGCGGGTGTGCAGCCTGCGATAATGCCCCGTCCCGGTGGTCCGGACAGCTCAGGTTTAGTGTGCCCTGCTGGACCGCAGTTTAGGCCAGAGCCAGCGGGCAGCACCGGCCTACCGCCACGTGGCGTCACTTCTGGGATCCCAGAGTTAGTGGCACCCATTGGGCTGAGCAGGTGTGTAGCCTGCGATGGTGCCGGGTGCACTGGTATGTGCTCTGCCATGGAGTAATCAAGACCCAGCACCAAACGTGAGACCTGTTGGCCTGTGGAGCGTGGCTGCATGGTGTGGAGGGTGCTATGTCCGTGGGCCCCGGGCTTGTGGCTTGCAGCGGCACATGGTGGGACCTCCTGTCTATGCGCCGGTGGCGGAAGGTGAGCAGTGAGGCCTGGGTGTGCATGGGCGGGCATGCTCCGATGGGCGGTGGGAGGGGTTAGGGTGCCCCTGCCTGGGTGTGCATGGGCAGGCAGGCAATGTTGCCTTCTGCAGGTGTGTGTACTGTGCCAGTCATGTATCTGGACTCTGTTTCAGCTGATGGCTCTGACTCAGATGTGTGACCTGGCGAACTGCGATACATACCGGCACGTGGTTGGAGACACACCGGTGGGAGCAGGTGAGCAGTGTGACCTGGGTGCGCAGGGGCGGCACTCTCTCTCTCTTCTTCTCCCTCTCTCTCTCTCTCTCTCTCTCTCTCTCTCTCTCTCTCTCTCCCCCCCTCTTCTTCTCTCTCTCTCTCTCTCCCCATCTCTTCTTCTCTCTCTCTCCTCTCTTCTTTCTCTCTCTCTCTCTCCCCTCTCTTCTTCTCTCTCTCTTCTTCTCTCTCTCTCTCTCTCCCCCACTATTCTCTCTCTCCCCCTCTCTTCTTCTCTCTCTCTCTCTCTCCCCATCTCTTCTTCTCTCTCTCTCCTCTCTTCTTTCTCTCTCTCTCTCTCCCCTCTCTTCTCTCTCTCTCCCTCTCTTCTTCTCTCTCCCTTCTTCTCTCTCTCTCTCTCCCCCTCTATTCTCTCTCTCCCCCTCTCTTCTTCTCTCTCTCTCTCTCTTCCCCTCTCTTTCTCTCTCTCCCCTTCGCTCTCTCTCTGTCCTTTGATGTGCGCAGGACACACCTTCTCATCATGTTTTTTGTCTTGCAGGCTGGGACATACGGATTATCCTGAGGGGAGCGGCCATGTGTCTTCATTTCATTTCAGTGTTCATTTTAATAAAGTTTCATTTGTTGCTTTGAATGTGAATGTGTACTGCTCATTTCTGTGTCGACACATGCATGTCACCAGTTGTGATTGTGCGACATCAGGCGGATTATTTTGTGCATGTTTAGGTGTAGCTGATGTGGCATGTCTTGTTCGGGGTGGTGCCAGGAGGGGTGGTCCTGGGGGTGGTGTCGGTGGATGTTGTTGCCCTCTTGGGTGTCGGAGTCTTATGATGGGTGGCTACATGGCATCTGTTGCCCTTCCAATGTGGCCCTGGGCTGTGCTCCCTTTTGTTGTGCAGGCTGCGGTCCGACTTTACACCAGGTCAGAGCAGGTGTAGATTTCCAGGTGCTAACACGCCTTATTGCCTGTTTTGTGGTTTTTTCACAGTTCTGTCTGGTCGTTGAGAATGTTGAGGTGTGATGTTGTTGCGGCTTTTGGCATGGGAACGCCCACTTTGCATCTCATTAGCGATAGTTGTGGGGGGCCTCTGTGGCGATGTTTTTTGCGGCTGCTATCGCGGGTAAACTGGTGCTGTGGGCTGTTGACACCAGCTTGTGAATGGGGCGATAGATTTATCGCAGCTTTGGCTGCGATAAAGTGCGGTTGACTTGCCGATAGTTCCTTGTGAATATGCCCCTAAGAATTGTAGCAAGCAAGAGACTGGGCTGCAAGGAAACTATAAACTGCAAAGGAGAAATGCAGAGAAAGCCATGTAAAACAAGGAGCAAAAATAAGGAGATGGGAGCAGCTATAACAGCAAAGGACAGAAACAAAAGGAATAAGCAAAGGGAAAGTATAGTAGCAAAACGCGGAACACACTACCTGACGGCAGACAAAAGGCAGAAAAGGGAGTAAAGCAAAATGCAAAGCAGGGCTGGGAGAAGTCTGCAGCAAATGGCACTGGAATAAGACACAAACTCTGGCAGTAGCAAGGCAGGACTTGGTCTGGTTAACACGCAATAAGCGTTCCAGTACACAGAGGCTCAAACATCAATGCATGAACGAGGAGCTTCAGGCAGTGGCAGCTTAGAAGCAGTTCCAGGAAGAAACAAGCCCAGGGCAGAGTACCATGTCTGGTCTTTTCAAGACTAGTCACAGGTGTGTGCAATTTCATTCTCACAAGTCGCGGAAGGGAGAATCTAGTACTGAGGAAAAGCAGGAATTGTACCATCGAAGGCATTGCACAGTGGATGCCAGGTCCCTGTGAATACTTGGCAATTCATTCTGGGATCTGCAGCCCATGGACGCAAATACTAGTTTTTTTAATGTATCCTGGATTGAAACGTTAGTTGTATCAGACCTGTGGATGAGGGTATGTTGGTGATTTACAGGCAGCAGTTGGTCTGTGTATCATGCCATCAAACAATCTGGTAGAAAATGGGGTCTAAGGGAAATCTTTAATGACCTGCCCAAGTCCTAATCCCCTCTTCAAACTTGATAAATACACAAAAAGAGAACTGGGGGTCAATAAAGGGACGCACAAAAAGATAAACGTGTATGTTTACAAAAAATATCACATATGAATTAAGAGCAGAGCATGGATTTCCATCAATCTAACTCTCGGACCAGAGCATGGATTCTTGTCAATCAAGCTCTAGTGATCAATATTATCATTTGGTCATCCGCCAAGACTGAGAGGTCTGTCCCTTGATCATAAGGACTACCTCGATGGCAAGCTCAATTGCTCAAAGTAAATGTCGAAACGGGACCTCACATAGAGAAAGAAAAAGATATACTAATGTCCATAATGAAAAAATCCTATGTGGTGCAGTGCAGAGAAAATATATATCTGTGAGAGAAATTTAAAAAGGTTGTGTGGAGAGTCAAACTACTATGAATGATACGACACTCCTCACACCTAATAAAAAAACTGTGCAGAAAAACTCTAGCAGTAATACAAAGTGACTGCTATTTATAGGTCGACATGTTTCAGCCATCCAGGGGTATTCCCCACGGCTTGCTTCAGGACCTGTATAAGTCAAACAAAGCTACTGCATTCAACATTCACTCTATTATAAATATAGTGTGAAAGAAATTAATCAAGGTTGGAAAAATGATACAACCTCACTTTGTACTAATCCTCCAATCACCGGGTGCAATCGTCACCCGTCTTGATCAAGGATCAAACCTCACCTCCCTGGAACCTGTCTCAGGAGTATGAGGCCCCGCTCTGTCCGTCGTTACCTCCGGACTGTCCTGAGTCTGCGTCCCTTTGTTGACCCCCAGTTCTCATTCTGTGTATCATGCCACCCAGAGGCACAATGATTAAATTGTGACAGGGCCCGACCAGATTTTATGAGGATCAGGGTCAGAACTGTTCTGGTTGCAGTCGATGCTATAGGTATGCCCATACCTGGGTGAAGTACTCACTGTACCATAGAACTAAAGCTACACCCTACTGGCAAGTTGCGAATAGGCTGAACCAGGTCTGGGGTTGCTTTTGCCTCCTTTTGGAGGAGGCTTTGCAGTTAAGGATGGACAGTTCCTATTAGGTGCAGAGTTTGTATACTGATTTTCATAACATGCGCCTTTGTCTAAAGTGGCATGGAGGATGAAAAATGATGGACTGGAATGTGGCCCAAATGATCGCTAGTGGCTGAAATTCATTCAAGCATTCTAATCATCACCTTGTTGGTTGAATACTGAGGCTTAGCATTTCTCAAGTTGAATAACCTCAAGAAAAGTGGAGTGGCTTATGCCTAAAATCATCCCAGAATCTTTAACAAGTGGAAGCCAGACCATGTCCTGTGAGATAAGAACAGCACCACTGTTCCAGTGTAGGCCTTTAAAGGGTCAGAAATGTTGAAACCCCAAGAGGACACTTGACAGAATGCATGATGAATATTCTTTTGCCTCCAACATGGGATTCAATGAAGACATGCTTTGAAACAAAATATCCAGATAGCATTACTTGTGGTACTCAGATGTTGGTTATCTAATGACCAGAAATCCTTAAAATGTTGTGCTAAAGTTCACAATCTTAGGGGCATATTATCAAGAAAGGCGATAAAATTATCGCCGTTTTAGCGGCAGAAAACTGCCACTAAAACGGCGATAATGGGCTTGATAATATGCTCTATAGAATTCCAATTGAAGCCCATGTTAGATGTGAAGGACATCTAACCTGAGCTTCAATTGGAATTCCATAGAGCATATTATCAAGCTCATTATCGCCGTTTTAGCGGCAGTTTTCTACCGCTAAAGCGGCGATAATTTTATCGTCTGTCTTGATAATATGCCCCTAATTTTTTCATGTATTATTTGTTGCACATTACCAGAGCAGCATATTTAATACCTGTTGCAGACCTACTACAGAATTTTTAAAAAGTGAGTAGATCATCTTCATAGTAAAGTGCTATGAGAGAGCTGTGCCTTGATAGCTGAGAATTCAATTACAACTTAGTAAAGCGGCTAAAGAACCCTCTGAAAGATATGTAACACATCATGAGTGAGTACACACCTCTGACAAACTCCAGAATGACAATCGACCCTTGAGCGACTGCTTTTCCTGGAGTATCCCTCATCGCCCCTATAGTGGAGTACACCCCAGAAAGAAGGGAACCAGGACTACACAGCGCTTCAAGGGGGGAGTAGTTTATTCTAGAGCTCTGTTTACACCATCAAATACTTTACAATAAAACCACAGTGAAGCAATAGTAAACCTTTGACCAAGTCAGCATAGCTACCAAGAATAGCTTCTGCACTTCCATTATGTTCTGTGGTGTGCCTCTTCCTAAATCCCATTTTTAAGCGAAATAACATTATTTTCATTGACTCAAGAGCTGTAATCTTCAATTAAGAGCTTGGCACGATTTTTGCAGCTGGTCATAACAATGAGAAGAGACAATAGTTATGAGGAAGACGTTTATTGCCTTTTTTTCAAAAGCAGAAGATTTCATTGTTCTTACCACATTTGTGTACTATTGTTAACTCTCAGAATGTCTACAAACAGAACACAGAGAAGGATGACCACTATGCACAATACTACTTGAGATTGCTACAGTACCAGCCACCGGGACCAATGGCATTGCATGCCTTAGAGAGATTAATTTCAAGATCCCGTTGTTGATGAGCAGGTTATTAAGATCATCTTGAGAGGCGATACCTTTTACTTAGCCCAGTCCTTTCAAAATAAAAATAAAAATTGCAATGCATGCTGCCTATTTCTTTGAGTGTCTCAAAGATGCGCACGCATTTTGATTAATATCGCAAGAACTCTTTTCAATCAATTACTAACCTTTATCCTGTTTTGAGTTTATATCAAGCACTAATTGCGACCTTCGGAGAAACATCTGCTTCTCTATTGATAAGAAGATTTGCAAGCCCCTGTCTTTGACACCCTAATCTTGTTTCCATGGAAAAGGAAAGTCTCGAAAATGAGGCCCAGCTGCTCTGATTAGAGTTCGGAGCTTTTGATGCCTTGTCACTGCTTCAGAGTCGCCGCAGGGCATTGTGGTAGGGAGATTGAAACTTATGAAAGTGACATTTAAATTGACCATCCATGACTAGGTCAGGCAGCAGGGTTTCCGTCAA
Organism: Triturus cristatus; assembly: GCF_964204655.1. NCBI lineage: Eukaryota > Metazoa > Chordata > Amphibia > Caudata > Salamandridae > Triturus > Triturus cristatus. The sequence goes on along the minus strand of NC_140592.1, from coordinate 290,933,386 downwards.
CACCAAACGGTCAGGCAAAGACAGATCAGACATTATTAATGACTGCCACTGACTTTTATAGAAGTCAGAGGCAATTAGTTTGCTGAATTTCTGAGAATTAATGGCCATAAAAGAGGCGATAGAAAGAGAAATGTAAGGAGAAGGGTCTAGGGGTGTACTCCAGGGCATAATGGGAACAATTAATATGTTGGTGTTCTGAAGGAAGGAAGCACTTTCGTATCGTTGCTCAATTAAGTATTGTGTCATAATTCATAATAAGGCAAAGTTGCTATGAAAATGGAAGCAGGAAGCTATGAAAATGCAGATTATGGCCACCAAGGTGACCCATTATAAACGGGAGGCTTTATAAATGTACAGAAGAAGCTCAAACTTAGAATTGATGTAATAGCTGAACGGCTGGACAACAGGTGTCTGATTAATTATTTTGAATTAATTAATATGCCTGCATCCGTTGGATAGTTGGTCAAAAGGAGGAGGGGTTGAACTAATGGATGAGCGGAAGAGAACCGCTATCATAAAATAAAGACACTGAGGGCCCTCAACATCCTCACTATGCTATCCTAAGGACACGTCCCTTAAATAAATTTGATCATATTATATTAGCCCTTTCTTCGTTACAGTGGTTGCCAGCCGCCTAATCTGTCTGATTCAGGAAATACTATTCCTTCTGCATTCACTGTCCAATGTTAAAAGGTTTCAAGTGCAAGCATTTTGGTTACTTCAAGTGATTGGCCAAAGATGTAGGCCCAGATTTACTATGAATTTGCATTGGGGTTGCGTCACTTTTGTGGCGCAGTCTCATCGCAAAATCAATGTTGGCATTTACTATGCCACTTTGCATGGTTTTGTCTGGTTTAGTAAATACAAACTATGCTGCCTTATGTTACTTTGCAACAGGTAGGCATTACATCGGTGGAGAATGAACGTTACCATGCATTCACCCATTTTTCCGAACACAAACAGAGAGAGGAATAATGAGGAGCAATAGTAACAAACTAAGCATTCCAAGTGTTATAGGGACAGATTATTCTGTGGTAGACAAAGAAAATATAGCCATTGTACAAGCGCCTACTGAGTCCATACCCTATCCTGGAAAAGAGGTGCTATTCTCTCAATTTACCAAAGGGCACAATATATGATCCTATCAGGAGTAGACCAGTCAGTCAGCTGGAAATAGATGTGAATTTTTTTTAACCCTCGTTCTGAAATTACACACTGGAGTGGAAAGATTACAAAAATGTCCTTTCTTTGATCCTTGCAACATTGTCAACCACTGACCCAACCTAATCCTTGTACCAACTCACAGACATTTCATCAATAGTCCAAGGGAAGCTGGTCCATACTGGCATTTAGATTTAACTGTGGTCTAGAGTAAAGACACGCTGGTAAATTCAATAAGTCATCGTGTGCCTCCAACCTTTGTCAGGTTTGGAGAGAAACATGAGGTAGCTGCAAACTTTGTATATGACTTTAGAAGGAGAAATTGAAGGTTGTTTGCTGGAACTTACCTTACCTTCTGTGTCTTGGATATGCTGGGCACCATCTTAAATACAAAGCCTGATCTCTCGTCTGTCAAAAGCACCAAAATCCAGCTCACCCTGTATACAAATGACTCTGCCCTTGACCTCAATGCCGACTACCCTACAGCAGGAAATTCCCTTGATGACAATTTATTTAAAAAAATTCAAGATTTGTAAATCAACTACAGGCAGTGAAAATGTTTTGTCTTAGATGAGCTATTCTTTTAAAAAGACAGTGAGGTTAAATATCATGGTATTATCTTTTCTCAAAATTGGAGATGGAAAGCCTACTTGCGGTGAAACAAAAAAATTTTTTTTAAAGGATCTTTTGTTTCACCTCCAAGCATGGAAAACCTTGTTAAAATAACTCAAAAGTATATATCAAGCAGAAGTTGGAAAATGCTATCCTGTGGAGTAGAACTGGAGTCTGCATTAATAATATGCCAGATTTGTGGGTGACAAAGGGGTGGACCAGACAAAGCCAATACAGGAATGTGGGGTGGGTTAAATCAGGATTTGGGGTGCCCACCACTAATAAAAGGAGAAATATTTATGAGAATTGGGTCCAGGTAATTGATTTCTGGTAGTGTTTTTTTTAGATCCCTTGATGACCAACACCATATGTTGTATACATTTGGCTGCAGTGGAATGCAGGATTTGGGAGCAGGCCTTGACACTACTACAGTGGATCCCTACTCCTCAAATGGAGATGGTTGCCGTCTATAGTAAGTTGGAGTATACTGTAAGGTATTCAAGCATTGATTGGGCATGACAAAGGAATAATTCACAGACTAACACATGGTAGACCTCTATTGGGTGGTAATGGATGACACCACTTTGAAGTTTTTATACAAATGGTCTCACCTGGATTACTAAAGTTAAGAATCCATAACCAACACCGTATGGCTGCGTAACTACTCCAAAGAAGGTAGTGGCAGGTGACATGCCAGATCATTTAAAGGAAGTCAGTTTGAGTCTGGCACCTAGACTCTATAAAACTGCTCTCCAATTACAACCAAACTTGAGCGGATTCCAAATTCATGAACTACGTCATCACAAAATAGCATGATTATTACAAAATAGATCAACAGAAAATACTAAATACCTGGACTTCTTTTCTTGAGCAGATATATAACAAAAAGTCCACTAACAAATCAAATATCTGTTATTTGAGCATGTTACATGAGCAATAATGTTTTAGCACCTTATGAAATACTTTGATTCTCTTTGTATGAGGCAGCAACTTGCCTCTTGACTGATCAGGATGAAGCTGTCATCTCAGTGGTAGCAAGTTTCTCATACAAAGCCTCAACACTACACATAGGTTACGAAAATATGTTTAAACAAATGAAAAAGATGATGGGTGGCTCCAAGAGAGTTTGATGAAGAAGAAAGGCTATCTTTTGTGCTGCTTAATAGATTTCACTTGTGTCTACTGCACAAGCGTGCTTCAGTCTAGCTACTAATCACATTTTAACACATTGTGCATCGGTGGTGTGGTCTGCTGAGCAAATAATTTCTAGGGGACCTTCATCAGGCTTATATAGCTCATATGTCATAGTCCTGTTAAAATATTTGTTATATGTTTTCTTATTTTCCATTGCTATGGTGCTGTTGTTGTGAAGGTACTAGATGTGTAGTGTCTGGTCTTTTACTCCTGCAGCCTTATATGTCACTGTTACAAATGGGGGTCTCTAGTTGGCAGAGGTAGGTACCTGTGTCCATATAAGGACCCTTACTTCTATTCAGGGTAAGGGGGATGCACACTTTTGATAACCCTTGCTCACCCCCTGGGTAACTTGGCAAAAGCAGACAGACTTATCCCAAAGGCAATGTGTAAAGAATTTGTACTAAAAAAACACATTAATACAGTGATAACACCACAAATGGACACCACACCAGTTTAGGAAAATAAACTATCTTTATCTAAACTTCAACAAGAACAAAAATACAACATAATCCAACATACATGTAATAAGAATATGACTTTAAAAAGGTTTCAAGCAACTGGGTCCATAGAAAATTATGGATGCGTGATTTCGCACAAAGTAGCTGTAGATGCATCAAAATTGACAAGGCCAAACAGCCGTAGCGATGGGAAGCGTCAAGAAACAAAGAAATGTGTCAGTTCCTGAGACCATGGGGAGGCGATGCGACGGTTCTGCTGCACGTAGGAGAAGCGATCCGTCGAATCCCGTCTATTTGGGGAAGTGATGCGTTGACTCCAAGACAGCTGTGGTCCGCTGGTGATGCGTCGGGGAAACTTGCCGCACAGGTACGATGCGTGGAAATCCAGGATGTGTCAGTGATTGATACGGCGAGCGGCACTGCTTCAGTTTCTTCAGGCATAATCCCTCGATGCATCAGTTCTTGCAGCAGCAACAGGAGCTGTGTCTGTTTGGCAGCGGCACAGCGATGCGTGGAGTTTCTTCTTGCACAGTTGTGTTGCATTGGAAATAAAGCCACAAGAAGAGCAATGCGTCAATGTCTTCAGTTCTTTAGGTTTCTACCAGCTACCTACAGCAGGAACAACCTCCAGAGGCCTAGAACTGGAACAGGCACTTCCTGGCAGGTCAAAACTCTCAGCAGCAGAGTTCAGGGGAGCTGGGGGTGAAGTCTTTGTGTCCCTTGGGACTTCAGAACAGGAGGTCAGCCCACACAGGCCCTTGGAGATCTTCTTCAAGCAGGTTCAAAGCAAAGTTCCAGTATTTGTCCTCTCCTTAGCAGAAACAGCAACTGTAGACCAACCCCACACAGCACACAGCAAAGGGGCAGTACTCTTCCTCACAGCTCTTCAGCTCTTCTACTTGGAAAATGTTCCTCTTGATTCCAGAAGTAATCTAAAGTTTGTGGTTTAAGGTCTACTACTTATACCCCATTTTGTCGTTGTTCTCTTTGTGCAAGGGTCTCTGAGCCCAGTCCAAACTAGTTCTGTCCTCACTGGTGCAGTATGACTGCAGGGGGTGGAGACAGCATTGTGCAAGTGAGATAGGCCCTATTCAGTTGCAAGGAAATCTCCACCCACTACTCTAAATGTAGCCAAGCCCTATTCAGTTCAGCTCTGCATCATCCAGGAAGGGCCAGGCACATCTCAACCCCCCCCCCCAGTGGCTGTCTACAGTGAATGCACATCCCCAGCTCCTGTCACTCCAAAACCAGACAGTCAATACACAAATAGGCAAAGGACCACAGAATGGATAAACAAGAAAATGCCTACCTTCTAAAAGTGGCATTTTCAAACACACAATTTAAAAACCATCTTCAACAATTTCAACGACCAGACAACTGACTCCGAAACCACTCCCCTCTTCAGCAACGCCAGCCAGCCCACCATCTCCTCTTGGACCCCAGTCAGCACCGTAGACACCACTTCAACCATGAAAGGCATCCACTCAGGAGCCTCCACAGACCACTGCCCGTCGCATATCTTCCACAGAGCCGGCAACGCCATCACTCCAGAACTACGACGCACCATCAACGCCACCTTCAAGACCGGTATCTTTCCCCACGACTTGAAACGCACAGAAGTTAGACCCCTGCTCAAGAAGCCCTCAGCAGATCCCACAGACCTCAAGAACAACTAACCCGTCTCCCTCCTCCCCTTTATTATTATTATTATTATTATTATTATTAATATTTTTACAGCGTACTATCACCTTGCAGACATCCTGGCGCTAAACAATATAAGGACTTTTAGTGTGGGCAGAATCAGCAGAGCGGACAGCATCTTAGGGGCTGGGAAATAGCCAGGTCTTTAATCTCCTCCTAAACAGGAGGAGGTCACTGACCTTTCTTAACTCATGGGAACAGTCCAGCCCGAACTGCCAAGCCATGTCTTCCCTGGACCGGAATCAAGCATCCTAGGACCGGTTTCTGGCTATCAGCCGTCATCAGCCAGGATAGCTTGACTCCAGTGGCGTAGTGAGCACGGGTCCCACGTCTGGGCTTGGCAGTTCGGGCTGGACTGTTCCCATGAGGCACAGGGTCAAGACTGATTTGCATATGGCCATGTCTGAACTGGGGTGGTGTAGTGGGCAAAAGAACGATGGATTTAACCCAGATCTCTTGACTGGGGGAGAATGTATGCATTGTCAGCATTCCGTCCATCATTTGTTTGTTGTAACGCTTTTCGCCCTAAGTGGGATGGGTATTCCCAGACGTGGGACCCGTGCTCACTACGCCACTGGAGTCAAGCTATCCTGGCTGATGACGGCTGATAGCCAGAAACCGGTCCTAGGATGCTTGATTCCGGTCCAGGGAAGACATGGCTTGGCAGTTCGGGCTGGACTGTTCCCATGAGGCACAGGGTCAAGACTGATTTGCATATGGCCATGTCTGAACTGGGGTGGTGTAGTGGGCAAAAGAACGATGGATTTAACCCAGATCTCTTGACTGGGGGAAATGTATGCATTGTCAGCATTCCGTCCATCATTTGTTTGTTGTAACGCTTTTCGCCCTAAGTGGGATGGGTATTCCCAGACGTGGGACCCGTGCTCACTACGCCACTGGAGTCAAGCTATCCTGGCTGATGACGGCTGATAGCCAGAAACCGGTCCTAGGATGCTTGATTCCGGTCCAGGGAAGACATGGCTTGGCAGTTCGGGCTGGACTGTTCCCATGAGGCACAGGGTCAAGACTGATTTGCATATGGCCATGTCTGAACTGGGGTGGTGTAGTGGGCAAAAGAACGATGGATTTAACCCAGATCTCTTGACTGGGGAGAATGTATGCATTGTCAGCATTCCGTCCATCATTTGTTTGTTGTAACGCTTTTCGCCCTAAGTGGGATGGGTATTCCCAGACGTGGGACCCGTGCTCACTACGCCACTGGAGTCAAGCTATCCTGGCTGATGACGGCTGATAGCCAGAAACCGGTCCTAGGATGCTTGATTCCGGTCCAGGGAAGACATGGCTTGGCAGTTCGGGCTGGACTGTTCCCATGAGGCACAGGGTCAAGACTGATTTGCATATGGCCATGTCTGAACTGGGGTGGTGTAGTGGGCAAAAGAACGATGGATTTAACCCAGATCTCTTGACTGGGGGAGAATGTATGCATTGTCAGCATTCCGTCCATCATTTGTTTGTTGTAACGCTTTTCGCCCTAAGTGGGATGGGTATTCCCAGACGTGGGACCCGTGCTCACTACGCCACTGGAGTCAAGCTATCCTGGCTGATGACGGCTGATAGCCAGAAACCGGTCCTAGGATGCTTGATTCCGGTCCAGGGAAGACATGGCTTGGCAGTTCGGGCTGGACTGTTCCCATGAGGCACAGGGTCAAGACTGATTTGCATATGGCCATGTCTGAACTGGGGTGGTGTAGTGGGCAAAAGAACGATGGATTTAACCCAGATCTCTTGACTGGGGGAGAATGTATGCATTGTCAGCATTCCGTCCATCATTTGTTTGTTGTAACGCTTTTCGCCCTAAGTGGGATGGGTATTCCCAGACGTGGGACCCGTGCTCACTACGCCACTGGAGTCAAGCTATCCTGGCTGATGACGGCTGATAGCCAGAAACCGGTCCTAGGATGCTTGATTCCGGTCCAGGGAAGACATGGCTTGGCAGTTCGGGCTGGACTGTTCCCATGAGGCACAGGGTCAAGACTGATTTGCATATGGCCATGTCTGAACTGGGGTGGTGTAGTGGGCAAAAGAACGATGGATTTAACCCAGATCTCTTGACTGGGGGAGAATGTATGCATTGTCAGCATTCCGTCCATCATTTGTTTGTTGTAATGCTTTTCGCCCTAAGTGGGATGGGTATTCCCAGACGTGGGACCCGTGCTCACTACGCCACTGGAGTCAAGCTATCCTGGCTGATGACGGCTGATAGCCAGAAACCGGTCCTAAGATGCTTGATTCCGGTCCAGGGAAGACATGGCTTGGCAGTTCGGGCTGGACTGTTCCCATGAGGCACAGGGTCAAGACTGATTTGCATATGGCCATGTCTGAACTGGGGTGGTGTAGTGGGCAAAAGAACGATGGATTTAACCCAGATCTCTTGACTGGGGGAGAATGTATGCATTGTCAGCATTCCGTCCATCATTTGTTTTTTGTAACGCTTTTCGCCCTAAGTGGGATGGGTATTCCCAGACGTGGGACCCGTGCTCACTACGCCACTGGAGTCAAGCTTTCCTGGCTGATGACGGCTGATCGCCAGAAACCGGTCCTAGGATGCTTGATTCCGGTCCAGGGAAGACATGGCTTGGCAGTTCGGGCTGGACTGTTCCCATGAGGCACAGGGTCAAGACTGATTTGCATATGGCCATGTCTGAACTGGGGTGGTGTAGTGGGCAAAAGAACGATGGATTTAACCCAGATCTCTTGACTGGGGGAGAATGTATGCATTGTCAGCATTCCGTCCATCATTTGTTTGTTGTAACGAATTGGTTAACCTGGGCTTCCAGCGTTAACTTGTTATTAAACATAACGCCCAGGTTCCGTGCCTTCTCCACTGGACGAAGAACCTTAGGGAGAACCAAAGGCCAAAAATTCACAGACAGCATCGGAGAGGCCTTCCCTGCTGAAAAATAAAGAACCTCGGTTTTTCCAGCATTAAATTGTAAGGAGTTTCCTCTCAGCCAGTGAGCCATAGCCCTCAAGCAGCCATGAAACGCCTCCAAGGAGGTCGACTCATCTCCCTCCATGGTGAGGATTAATTGCGTGTCGTCAGCAAAATTTACAATCTTAATTTTATATGCCCTAATAACAGCCATCAACGGGAGCATGTAAATATTAAAAAGGATCAGGCTAATTGCAGAGCCCTGGGGGACCCCATGCGTGATCTTGGACAAGGGAGATTGATACGGAGGCAAGGCCACTGCTTGACTCCTCCCTGAAAGAAAGGATTGAAACCAGTATAGGGCAAGACCAGTCACCCCAACCTCCTCCAGCCTCCTCAACAAAATCGCATGGTTGACCGTGTCGAATGCGGCAGACAGGTCAAGCAGAACAAGAGCTACTGCCCGACCACTATCTGCCTGCAGCCGAAGCTCGTCCATCACGGTCACCAAAGCCGTCTCCGTGCCATGCGCTGGCCGAAGACCAAATTGTACCTCCTCCAATATATTATTTTTCTGAAGATGTTTTGAGAGATGGTTCCCCACCACTCTTTCTACAATTTTAGCCGGAAAAGGCAAAAGAGAGATAGGTCTATAGTTATTAGGGCTTGCAGGGGCCAAGGTAGACTTTTTCAACAGGGGAGTCACCAGTGCCTGCTTCCACTGAGGCGGAGCCACACCCCTAGAAAGAGACTGATTACAAATCAACCGAAGTACGGAAAACAACTCAACTTCAAATTCCTTCCAGAATCTCGGTGGCAAAGGGTCCAAAGGTGAGCCTGACATAACCCCTAATGTTACCTTGCCAAAGTCTTCCACTGAAAGGGTCGAAAATTTGGTTAACTTCACAAAAGGCTGGCTCTCAGGGCGAGTAGGTGTAATTACACCCCCCCCCCCCCCCCCCCAAGGAGCCACAGCCAGCACTGGTATACTCTGGACTCACTACCTCCAGACACCGAGAATCCTCCCCCAGATCCGCAATAATCGTGTTAATTTTATCATAAAAGAAGGTTGCCAAACTATCGCATAGCTCTTGAGAGGGGGGAATCTGATTCTTACTACAATCGGGACAGGTCAGGGTGTTCAATATTTAAAAAATGCACCTCGGCCTATTATGAACCTTCAATATAGTGCTAGAGTAATAATCAGCTTTCGTCAAATTTATTTCTTCCTTATAGCACCCAATCAGACGTTTCCAACTAGTTTTTTCCTTGTCGTCATAACTCCTTCTCCACTTTCTCTCCGCCTGCTTACACTCAAGTTTCAATTTTTTTAGTTTGTCATTAAACCAAGGGGGTGAAGGTCTTCCTACTTTCTTCACAGCCAAAGTCACCGAGAAGACCGTCAATACCCAACTAACAAAATTAATCGAAGAAAACTCCACCCTCAACCCCTCCCAATCCGGATTCCGCAGCAACCACAGCACCAAGACCGCTCTACCGGCCACCACAGACGACATCCACATCCTCTGCGACTAAGGACACATAGCGGCTCCGATTCTACTCGACCTCTCTGCAGCATTCAACACGGTCTCCCACCACACACTAACCGCCAGACTCAATGACGCTGGCATACAGAGAACCGCCCTCGACTGGATCTGCTCCTTCTTCACCGGCAAAACCCAAAGAACCAGACTGCCACCCGTCCTCTCCGAACCCACTAAAATAAACTGTGGTGTTCCCCAAGGATCGTCACTCAGCCCCACGCTCTTCAACATCTACATGGCCCCCCTCGCCACCATCGTCAGACAGCACGGACTCAGCGTAGTATCCTACGGTGACGACACCCAGCTCATCCTCTCCCTCACCAAGGATCCCATCACCACCAAACTCAACTTCTAGGAAGGAAAGAAGGCTGTTGCATCCTGGATGAGCAGCAGCTGCCTGAAGCTCAACTCAGAGAAGACAGAGGTCCTCGTCCTCGGATCCTCCTCCTCGGCATGGGACAACACCTGGTGGCCCACCTATCTAGGCAGCCCCACACCTCCACAAATAATGCCCGAAACCTCGGCATCATACTCGACTACTCCCTCTCCATGACCCGACAGGTCAACGTCGTCGCCTCCTGCTGCTTCAACACCCTTCGCATCCTCCGAACGACCTTTAAGTGGATCCCCCTGAATCAAGGAAGACCATCACCCACTCGCTCATAACCAGCAGACTAGACTACGGAGATGCCCTTAATGCTGGGATCAACAAGTGTCTGCTCTGCAAACTCCAGACCAAACAGAAAACCACATCCAGACTCAACCTCAGCACCCCTTGACACAAACACATCACCCAACACCTATAGAACCTCCACTGGCTTCCCGTGGAGAAGAGAGACACTTTTAAGATACTCATCCACGCCTACAAATGCCTCCACAACATCGGACCCTAATACCTCAACAACAGAATCTCCTTCCACATACCCAAGAGAAACCTACGATCCACCGACCTTGCCCTCACAGAAACTCCACGCATCCGCAAGGGCAGGACAGGTGGAGGAGCTTTCTCCTATATCGCGGCCAAGACCTGGAACGAGCTCCTGTTCAACATCAGATGTGCTCCCTCCCTGAACATCTTCAGGAAGACACTCAAGACCTGGCTCTTCAGCTGAACGGAGTTGCCTATCCCCCTCCAGCGCCTTGAGACCCTCACAGGTGAGTAGCGCGCTTACAATTCCCTGATTGATTGATTGATTGATTGATCTTTACTAAAAGATGTGTTATTACATTTTGAGTTCAGAGAGCTTAAACTTTATTTCTCTATCTAGTCCCAATGGGAAGTTATACTTGTAAAATGTTACAAAGCATTTCACATTCTGTCCTATGGGACAGATAGCCTTTCAATAGTAAAAAATCAAATTGGAAGTATTTCACGGTTCACTGACAAAACTTCGACACCCAAAACATCCCCATACAATAATATTGAATCATAAATATCAATGTCAAAAATATCGACATCCTATATTTATAATGGTAAGTACAAAAATATTGAGAAAAACATATTGACATCATAAATATAAATGTACAAAATATCGTTTTATATATATATAAAATAAAAATAAAAATATTAAATATATTATATAACATTAATGCAAGATAAAAAAATAGATTTAATACACATTTTAACAAATATAACAAATAAACTTAACTTTAAAAAGTTAAACACACATATTTATTAATTATTATATATATTTACTGTAAAAATGAATAAACTATTATTTTTCATTTATTTTATGATATTAAAATTATATAAAAATGTAACAAATAAATATATATATATATAAACATATACCAATAATATAAAATTTATGTTAAAAAAACATTCTATTATTTATTGAAACATTAAACTATTTAAGAATATTAAAACTTAAATTTCCCACTCTAGTCAATGCAACAGATGGAAAGTGCTGGATAGCGGAGGTGTAAAAATTACTATTCCCGCTCCAGTGAGTACAACAGTAGGGAAAAGTGTTAGATAGCGGAGGGATACAATTTACTATTCCCTCTCCAGTCAGTGAAACAGTAGGGAAAGTGCTGGATTGCAAAGGGATAACAATTAGTATTGCCACTACAGTCAATTCAAAATTAAAAACAAACAAAATATCAAGTATAAACAAAAAGGAAGGTGCACCAGGAATAGACTCAGTATTGCCAGTGTCAGTTCATCATCTTCTTTTATTGAAAATTATTGATCATATGCTTTAAAATTAGCCATCAATCATCAGCCAACGCGTTTCGTTCCTTTTTCCAAATAGGAACTTTGTCAGGAATCCAACTATTAATAGTATATTCACGCTTGTAGGTAAAAGTCGTAGTAACAGCACCAGAATTGTCACCCCAGAATCAGGGTATGAAGTAATTTCCTGTTAAGGCTGGAAATTCAGCAGTCCAGCCAGATGCCATCTACTAAATATATATACATATGTTAAAAATGTAAATAAGAATATATTTAATATTAAAAAATAAAAATAATAAAAACATATTATAATGTTAAATACATGTCACAAATACCTACAAGTATTAAATTAAATGATATATAAAAATATTTTTCAAACACATAAATATTTTTAGTTAGAAATTATTATAAACAAAAGCATTATTACATACATTTATTTTATTTACACAACACAATTCACAACCCACATATAAACTAAAAATAAAATGCACTTCCATAATTATTATAATTAATGATCAATTAAATTAATAGTATTAATTAAAAAAACAAATTAAAACACATACATATTAATTAACTTCCCACCCTTTACCCCTATAAACCCCACAACCCACACCTAAAATTAATTACACAATTTCCATATTTAATTTACAATTACTTAATTATTATTAATTAACAACTAATTATTAATTTATTAAAAATAAATTACCTCCTTCCCTTTACCCCTATAAACCCCACAACCCGCACCTAAAATTAATTACACAATTACCATAATTAATTACCAAGTAATTAATTAATATTAATTAACAGCAAATTAATAATTAATTAAAAATAAATTACTTCCCATGAGTAACACTATAAAATCTCAATTAAATAAATACAAAAGTATCATTAATTAATTATAGTTAAATTACTTTGCACCCTATTCCCCTATAAACTCACAACCCACTACGGAACTAAAAAAATGCAAAATTATATTAAAATAAAATTGATAAGTACTAAAATTTCACACATATATTGAAAAACATAAACACTACTTATACAAAACAATACATCACGTACATTTAGAATATATACTAAAATACATAACACTAATTAAAAAAATCGAAATTTTAAACAACTATATTTTGTAAACGATATTAATGACTTCTATATTTAAAAAATATATATTTCTCACCTTCAAATCAATACTCTTGACCACAATTTACTTGCTTTCGATATTTCTGACTTACGATAATTAGGACTCTATATTTCTGTAGTTTGACATTTCCAACTCAATATTTTGTCTGCACACCATATTTCACTATCAGGACATGTCACACACACTAGTACACGTCCTACCTTTCACATACATTGCACCCTGCCCATTGGGAGTACCATGGGTCTATTATAGGGGTGCCCTTTATGTATAAAAAAAGGGAAGGTTAGGGGCTGGCAAGTAGGTGCACTTGCTAGGTTGACATGGCAGTTTAAAACTGCGCACAGACACAACAGTGGCAGGTCTGAAATACCTTTCCAGGGCCACTCATGTGGGTGGCATATTCAGTGCTGCAGGCCCACTAGTAGCATTTGATTTACAGGCCCTGGCACACTCAGTGCACTTTACTAGGGACTTACCAGTAAATCAAATATGCCAATCAGGGAGAACCAATTGTAATAACAATTTACACAGGGAGCACTTGCACTTTGACACTGATCAGCAGTGGCAAAGTGCCCAGCGCATCTACACTAGCAAAAACTACATCCAGCACAGCATCAAAAATACAGAAGGTAAAGGCAAAAAGTCAGGGGAAACCACGCAAAAGATGCCAAGTCTAACAGTCACGGTGAGGCTTCATGGAATGCAACCAACCTGTAGAATGTTTATGTCTCATGGTTGGATTGTGTTGTGGAAGGCAGCTAAAATGTTTGATTTGTATTCAAGTTTTGCTTCTAAGAACAGAGGCAAGATGAATGAAAATACATTCTTTGCAACTGTTGGAACAGTTGTTGAGTGTTAATCTAGTACAGGTAAAAATTAAAGCCTGAGACTGGCACTCACATAGGTCTCCCTCAGCCCTCTCTAAAACTTTGGGCTTTGCAGATAAAAATAATTCCATTAGTGAGAGTGAGTAGGAAGGTTTGTCTGTATCTGTAGGTAAATGTATGGATTATTGACGGGAAGCAGCAAGGTTTGCTTGTCCCTATAGTTAATGCTGTGCACAGTTATGAGAACACACCAGCCTTAAGACCGAGAATAAAACGTAATCCATCCTGGGGAAGAAATAATGGGTCAATTGATCATCTCTTTCACTAATCTCCCAGAGTGTTCCTTATTACTCTGGGAAGTGGAGAGAGGTGCTTTAATGTTAAGACAGGAAACTGTCCCCCTAAATGTTATATCCCAAGTCTAGGTATCCTATAAACTCTACCCGGATGAACACAAACCTATGAGAAAATCTCAATGGGATTCTTTTAGGTTTGGGCTTTCCCTGACAGAGATCCAACATTTAGGGGATCATTACGATGCTGGTCAGATGATCGTCTGACCAACATCGCAGTGGTAGTGGAACTGCCCGACTAGTAGTTGCGGTTCCACCCCTGTATTACAATGTGACCACCAGCACGGCAGTCAGAAATATGCCTTTTTCATTTGCAGCTTGTGCTACGGCCCAGAAAAGGCCCTCAGCACAAGCTGCAATTGAAAAATCCATCCATGCACCTTGTGCCAGGCACCACGTGATGCCTGGCACATGGTGCATGTTTGTTTGGGGGGCATCACATGTGCCCCCCAGGCCCCATAGCTGACACCCAGGGGGCCCTGCAAGGGGCCACCAAAGTCCCTTTCGGCCTACCTGTACATGGCGGTCAGACTGGCGGCCTGAGCAGGCACCGCCCCTATTGTAGGGATTATGGCCCCACCGCTAAAGCAATGGTCAGTCCCTCCCCCCAAAGCTCGGTGTCGGTGGGCCCGCCACCGACGGCCTTTCGGTGGCAGGCTCACCGACATCAGAATAAGGCCCTTAGGGTCAATTGGTAATTCAGCATTGACAGCAGGGCACTCCCATGGTGAGCTTCTTCTCCGTCCCCTCCCCATTCCTAACCCAGCATCCATGGAAATGGTTTGTTGGGGAAACCAAGAATAACAGACAAGTTTGCCCATGAGGACGTGATGGGCGAAGAGGCCAAGTAGTTAGCGATTGTTGCACTACACAAAACCCACAAATGCCTTTGACAAAGTATACCCCAAAAAATAGATAGTGACAGGGTTACAGGGAGAGAAGGGAACATAGAACACAGGATATGGTAGAGAGCAAGATTACCAAAATAGGGATGTCCTGATGAGAAAGCATGAGGCACACTTACCTGCTTTTACCGACCACATCAATAAACATAAACCTTTAATGTAGGTTAACACAAATCTGCAACCCAACCTTCATTCATATGTGCCTATCTCGACACTTTTTTTTTACAGCTTTGGAACTTTTATTGTGTTTATTTTTCTAGCACACGTGCTACCTCATTACTCCACACCTAAGTAAGAAGCCAGTGTGTACATGCATATTGTACATGACACATTTTGCACATATGTTTTCTTTCCAGGAGTTGATGGTTCCAAAAACTTCCAAATACTGATTTTCACTAACCCACCTATGGGGTCAATTTCGATGTCGAACGGACCTGACTCCGTCCGACATCGATCTGAAATTGGGACCGACTGACCTCCTGTCGGCGGTCCCAAACCAGCAATTAGGATGCAACCTAACACTGTTCGGTCGCACTCCTATTCTTTAGAATAGAAGCTTGCATTCCAACTGGAATGCATGCTCTCATCATAAAGAGCTGAGGTGCAGGGATCAACAGGGGGCACCATAGGTGCCCCCTCTGCCGCCATCTGGAGGTCTTGCACCCATGGGGGCCCTGCTGGGGCTCCCCAAAGTCAGATTCCAAGAGCCTTTCTGTGTCGGAAAGGCAGGAACAGAAAGGCTGTAGGAATCCGCCATCGTAATCCCTTGGACGGAAAGAGGGAGCCCATTGGAAGCCATTCGGATAGCCTGTTCAGATTCCTTTCTGACCGACCACATAATAATGGGTCGGTCAGAAAGGAATCCGAGTGGGACATTTCGATGAGGTCGGAACGGCTCCAACCAACGGTCGAAGCCATTTCTGACCACATTAAATTCGGCCCCTAAGTCTTTTTAATAGATGCATCTTTTGCCTTTAACTTTCTTACACTCAGTAAAGCGTTCACTGTGACAGCTTGGGTTCTGCTATGCTTTCCGTGCACGTCTGTGTTTTGATGTGGTGAGCTTCGGGCTTAAGCACTAATAAATAAAAATGAAAAAAATATATATATTTACAACATGTTTCTGTAATTTTTTAAATGCGCACCTGGTATGCAAGCAAGATTCGTTTTTCATCAAGATAGATTCTTACATCATTAGGTTTATGGGGAATCGTCAAGCTGTGAGCTTGTGCAGAGATTCAGCGCAGATCTGTACCAAACTAAGGGGCATATTATCAAGCCTGGCGATAAAATTATCGCCGCTTTAGCGGCAGAAAACTGCCGCTAAAACGGCGATAATGGGCTTGATAATATGCTCTGTGGAATTCCAATAGAAGCCCATGTTAGACGTCCTTCACATTTAACATGGGCTTCAATTGGAATTCCATAGAGCATATTATTAGCGATAATTTTACCGCCAGGCTTGATAATATGCCCCATAGGGGCATATTATCAAGAAACAGTGTTAAAATTATTGCCGCTTTAGCAGCAGAAAACTGCCGCTAAAGCGGCGATAATGGGTTTGATAATATGCCCTTGAGAATTCCCATAGAAGCCCATGTTCTGGTGTCAACATGGGCTTCTATGGGAATTCTCAAGAGCATATTATCAAGCCCATTATTGCCGCTTTAGCGGCAGTTTTCTGCCGCTAAAGCAGCGATAATTTTAACGCCGTGCTCGATAATATGACCCTATGTTTTTCAACCCAATTTTCAACAGCATCTTTACTGTCTGGACTAATTAGACAATTAAAACAATCTCGTCAAGAGTGTGCATCGCTAAATAAATGCTGCGATACAATATCATGCAAGACATTGCTGAACAGATTGACATTCGTGGAGTCTGACACATTTTTCTAACCACCGTTGCTAAATCCATGCAGCATCACCACACCTGAAAACTGTGATACTCCGGGTACAGTATATTGTGGGTGCAATATGATCACATCAGTTTCAGACGTTGTAATGGAGGATAAAGTGCTAAATGAGTAGCGCAAAGCGGAATTGTGTAGTGTAGGTCTGCAGACTGTGCACATGTGCAAACACCCCGGGGTGCAGGAATTACGGCAGACTTGGCACTCCTCCTTCAGGCGCAAACCTTTGTTTGTCCTGAATCAGTATTTTACTCCTGATGTAGAATGCGGCACACTTGCATATTTATTCTTCCATTAGCTGTGAATATGACACATATAGACGTCACAACTTTGAAAACAGTAGCTCTGTTGTCCTCCTTTGACTGTTGCCTTCACACAGACAATCTGGAGTAAACAAGCCCCTACTAGCTTATGCGTTAAACACTATCATTCGTTAAACGGTCAAGTTTGACTTTCTATGGTCCTTTTCCATTACTTATAATTAGTGCCTTCTCCTATGTATGCATTTAAATTCATTATTTCAGCCAGCTAACTGGATAGAATCAGTAGTCTGTTATATATCGAATACTTTACATTCACAAGCAACATAGGGACTGTTACTTTTTCAGTATATATTGCATTATATACATCATGAAATATGTAGATATTTCGCAAACCACATGTGCAATTCAAAGTGCTGCCAGTGTGAGGCGCCACTCTGTCAGTGGTGAAACCTAGAGACAGTGATGAGAAGTGGCCGCATGCGCTCCTGCTAATCAGGATAAGAAAAAGAAATCTCAAAGGTGTTGCAAAGTAAACCATAGCCTAAATGTTGCACACAATAAGATAATTAAACAATGTATGGAGAAGCCAGTATTAAAGTACAGACTGCTGACACTTTTACAGCACAACCCGTCCTGAAGAACACGACACAAGTGGCATTTTTAAGTGTTGCAACCCGTTAAGTCTAAAAGAGGTAGGGGCATATTAGCAAGAGCAATATCGCCGCTTTAGCGGGACCTTTTCCTGCTAATGCGGTAATAATTCTATCGGCCTATCAGCAAGCTGTCGTTAACAGCAGTTAGCGACAGTTTTCTGATGAAAGCGACTGGTTTGGGTGCCGCTTTGCATGTCAGCGATATTTATCGCTAATGACATGTACAGTAGGCGTTCCCGACCAACAGACCTGGTGAACAGCCGCTAACAGGCCTATCGCCTAATAGCAAGGAAGCCCTGGCCCCGGTTAGCGACGGGAAAAGTCGCGCTAACCGGGGTCATCGCCGTTTTTTTAACACCTGCTATTTTCCTGACTTAACCATACCTAACATGGGGGGTGGATTATGCTGATACGACCACAGGGTCGTATCAGCAAGGTTTTCCCCCTTCCCCATGCAACATTGCTGGTTTTGTCGCGATGTAGGCCCTTCCCTCCCGCTATCGCTGGAATATTAATCACCATAGCGCTAATTGTTGCTAATACAGCGTTAGAGTGACGATATATTCCAGCGATAGCTGGCGATAAACAATTTGCGCTAATCGCGCACTGTGATATTTATCGCAGTTTGTTGCTAATATGGCCCTCAGAAACTTGAAATTAATGTGAGCATACCAAACCACTGTTCTAAAAAGAACAATGAAACACCCATCACACTCCCCCATTGTCTGATAGTATGATAGCATACTTGTAATGGCACACTCCATTCGGAAAGGCATGTCTGACTTAGTACACCATCTTGGGAGTTCTTAAAAATGTCTCAATCAACCATAAAGATGTAAATAATTGGTAAACAAGTCTAACCAGTCCTCACAGTTATGGAATTTTCATTTACATTGGTCACTCACTTTGTCTCGAAATGAAATAATATACACAAATTGTAAATACCAAATGAAATATTATGTACACATTTCAAATAATTGAAAATATACTAAAAGAAAAGTGACAGCGTCTACATTGTTTGTGAATGTAAAGTATTTAGAATATAACAGACTTCTCCTTCCATCCATCTTGCAAGTTAAAACTATTGTTGTGAATAACTAATTACACGAAGACCCTAACTATAAGTAATAAAACAAGGACACGGAGTTAAATGTAGACCCTGGACTACGGGTTAAATATGGGCTTCACCCCTTCTTTCTGTTCTCGGATAGATAAACATATGAGAAATGTAGACAAGAAATACTTGCAGCGGCAACGGCAATACATATCAGACAGCTACCCAGGGTGAGCTACAACTACAGAAGCCCTTGTTTATTTCAGCACACTTTTACTCTTTGGTATAAGGAACAAAACAATATTTCAACAGATCGATAAAAAACATCATGAAAAATGCATTTTCCCAAGCGGAGTCAGGAAAAAATAAACAAGTACCAAACACATTTCAAATGCGAATAGATAAATGTGGGGAGAAAACGGGACATGACCAGCCGACTATTTTCATCATTTAGTTAGGCTCTAAGGCTGAGCAAAAACTTTATTCCCCCAGTCCACCCCCAGCAAGATACAGTAAGGGGACCCCTCAAATCTTAATGCATTCTTTATTCCCCTTCTTCCGCCCTCAGGAGGTCTCGGAGAGCCGAGCTATCCCTCAGATTACACAGACCCACAATGGTTCTGATTCACACTACTGAGCTATTCCTCAGCTACAACTGAAGATACAGAATTGGACTTCAAACAGCATAGCTATCTCTCATGTTACAACCACGTGAATGTCTGAGCACACTGGAAGCAGAGATATACCTGCATGACAGCTTAAATATCACTTAGATCAGTGAGAAAGTGGTGCAGGATCACTCCAAATATTAGCAAGGCGTGGGGGGGGGGCACCACCTTTGAAGCTCCGCCTCTAAAGGATATTTCCATGCCCTCCAGTTCTCAGATGGATGAGGAATCATGGATTTCCAATAGTCATGTTTCACTTAGGTTCTTTTTATTACTATTCGGTCCATGCATATGTCCCTCACCTCTCGCCTCTGCCCATCTCTCTTCTAAGAGCATCATTGCATGTCTTGTGGAACCCCGTAAGGTAATAGCCCATGTTGAAAATACCAATACCATGGGGTGCCTGTTTAAAGGGTGCACTGTTGCTGCACCATTCTGATTTACCCACATCACAATGGCGTATAGCGTGGTAATGCCATGTGTTTCCCCATCAGAGTAATTTGTAACCAGAATATACAGTGCTTGACCAGGGTTCCAGGATTGCTCCCTCACAGTTCCACAATGGCTCCATTACATTTTAATGGGCACCTGGCCTCATTAGCAAAACTCAGTAGGATCTTTGAGCTGGACTTACAGGTCTATGCTGATGACACTACTGACGGCTCATCTAGAGGAGGGTAGGGACTAGGGACACCAGAGAACAGCTTGATGTGTGTCTAAACAAAGTCCATTAGATGAAGAGAGGGAGTAAAGTAGCCCTCAGTGGCAGAAAAACAGAAATATTACAAAAAGATAAGACTGATCCATCGCCGCTTCTCTTCTTATGGTCAATAGTCAGATGAGCACGAATCAGACTAGCAGAATCTAGGAACATATTGACCGTCGACTCTCTCCATTCATAATTTTCCGTTTTTTGATCAGCAATAGGGTTCAGTTCACACTGGCAAGAAAAGTCCTTCTATTCTTGGACTTGGCAAATAAGGCCGCACCTATCAGGGCTATCATTCTGTCTAGAGTATTTCAGAGCCGTTTCTATGGATATAGCAGCAGTGCAGATTTACAGACTCTTAATGGCTGTTCGATAGACGCCCAGATCAAAGAAATTGTTCATGTAACACCCCTTGGACAACCTTATCACTGGCACCTGATGCAACAATAAATAGAGTTTCGGAAACTATGCTTGGCCCTTGGAGCTCATTGGGGCAAAGGCCCCTGTATCTTAAAAGAGACTTTAAAAGATTTTGCCATAGGAAACAAAGGTATCATCAACTCAAGGGAGACACTGCAAAAGTATTTCTGGTGGTGCCTCCTTGACCTCCTTTACGGCATCACTATCGAACCTATTGCCTATGTCTGTAAAGGAGATTCAATCTGGAATGAATCATTCCAGATTGAATCATTGTTCGTTGGACTGGCATTTCAGCGCTCCTCATTTTGAAGTGACTCCCCATGCTGCATATGCATGTTGTTGGGATGGAAAAGTCCTCTGCATGGTAATGGACGTATATCTCTGCCCTGAATGCCCAACTGTATTGCTGTCTGCATCCCTAAAGTGATTGATTTATTTTGCATGGGCAAACACAGACTGTTGGACAGGCCACACAGAGGGCTTGCTCCCCCACCGCACAACAGGGCCCGAGCTCCGGCCCACCCGGCATACCCCCGTGACAAGCCCCTGTACTCCGTCTCCCGACGGACCCTCTGCCCTCGGACCCCTACTCATCACGGGGTCCAGCCCCACCGGCTTCCCCGGCCGGGTCAAGCCGCCATCTTGGGCCCTGCACCACGCGGCCGCGTGGCCTCACCTCGACCCTAACCCCGGGCCTGGCCGGCCCCGACATCCCGGCACCACCATCCACCCAGGAGGTGAGCGGACCACTTGGCAGGTCAATGGGAGAACGAAGCGTCAAGAGCTCTTCCCCCGCCAGGTGCCGATCGCCTCCAGCAGCCCCCAGGCGCTGGCTCCACCCCCTGCTGGGTGTCTGGACACCTTCATCCCGGACCCTCCGACCTCCAAGTGCGAGGGTCCGGACATCAAAGGGCACCAGCCCTATAACTAAGACAGCTCCGGAGCAGGAAGGCAGTTGTATCCTGGAGTCGAGAGACACCGAGTGAACTCAACCCTGACGGTCTACTGGCGCTGCCGTAGCCCGCTCTTGTGAACCATCGTCCTGCCTGCTGGCGCTGCCGCGGCCTTCTGCTACCTTCATCTTCCTGGGACCTGCCGGCGCTGCCGCGGCCCGTTGTAACGACCATCCTCACCGGGACCTGCTGGCGCTGCCGCGGACCGTCATCTTCCTGGGACCTGCTGGCGCTGCCGCGGCCCGTTGTAACGACCATCCTCACCGGGACCTGCTGGCGCTGCCGCGGACCGTACACCTTCCGGGGACCTGCTGGCGCTGCCGCGGCCCGTTGTATCAACCATCCTTACCGGGACCTGCTGGCGCTGCCGCGGACCGTACCACCTAAACACCAAGCTCGAGGATTGTGAGCTCATCATCATCTCATCCGAACTACCTGATTGGTAAATAGACTGACCCGCTACCCCCTTCCCTACCTTACGGGACTCTAATCGAGGGGACCCCGGCGTCCAGACCTCCTTGTACCATTCTACCGTATCATAACTAAGTACCTATAAAGAACACTGAACCTTATCCGTGTGTGATTCCTGTCTGTGGGGGGGAAGTTACTTGTCTGTACAATCGCTGGAGACGGCTCTCCCCGGAGACCTCTCCCCCTGACCCCGGCCGGCCCTCCCGGTCCGTCTACCTTTTCTAACATTGGTGGCAGCGGCGCGATCCGAATCAACGCGTAAGCGTACAGAGAGTAGCTCACCCCACGACAAAAACACAATGTCGACCAAAGATAGCAGCTCCACCGAGAAATTCCAAATGGAGAAATTAGAAGAATACAACCACCGCGAACTGAGACAATTTTGCATAGAACTTGGCATTGCTACCACCGGCCTGAGTACCAAGGATGATCTAAAGCGCGCTCTGGAGTCATGGACAGAAACGGGGGTCACAGGACCCTCCGACCAAAGCAGCGTCACCCCAGACCAAACCAGCATCACACCAGAAGGGAACGCCACGGCTCCCGAGGAGCGGGGAACGGGCCTTCCGCAAGAGGAGATCCGAGAAAGAGACAGAGTCAGATTACACGAGTTGGAGATGGCACGACTCAAGATGGATGGGGAACTCAAGTTAGCTGAACAGAAACTTAACCTCGAGCATATGCGGCTTCGAGAGGAACGAGAAGAAAAGCAGAGACAGAGAGAGCTGGAAGAGAAAAAAATAACGCTCGAGCACGAGCGCCGACTAGCGGAAATAGAACTGCGCAAACAGAATAAGGAACTGGGGGCGCCTGAGCGACCACACACCCCGGGGCCAAGTGAGAAAAAAGTTCACATCCCCAAGGATGTTGTCCGCGAATATGTCCGAGAAGACGACATACAACAGTGGTTTAAAGCCTATGAGATCGCAATGACCTCCCACCGAATCGACCGGAGTGATTGGGGAGCCGGACTTTGGGGTAGATTTATCAACGAGGGTCGCGATGCCCTGCTGCAGCTCCCCGATCACCAAATGTCGTCCTACGACCACATGAAGGCTGCCCTCCTCACCCGCTACGGCCTCACGCCCGAGATGTACCGCCAGAGGTTCAGAGATTGCACCAGGATCCCAGGTACAACGTGGGTAGAATACGTGAACTATTTCAGCCGGGCATTCGAAGGGTGGATCAAGGGAAGTCAGGTCACCACTTACGAACAACTCTTCAACCTTATGGTATGGGAGCACCTGTCAAACAACTGTTTCGTCGAGCTCCGGCAGCACCTACTCGACAGTAAGCTGACCGACCCCCGGCAGCTCGCCGCCGAAGCTGACCGGTGGGAAAGCACCCGAGTGGGCCGGAGAGGGCCCCACGACCAGAACAGAGGCAACCAAGGCCAGCACCGTCCTCGGGGAGGAGGAGGGGGCCAGGGGCGAGGGAGAGACGCCTTACCAACAACACCCGTGGCCAGCACCCCGCCTCCGGCCGGCCGGGGCAACCCCCCGTTGCGGCCTGGGTACCGAGCCAACGTCACGTG
The DNA here is from genome assembly GCF_964204655.1 of Triturus cristatus. Classification (NCBI taxonomy): domain Eukaryota; kingdom Metazoa; phylum Chordata; class Amphibia; order Caudata; family Salamandridae; genus Triturus; species Triturus cristatus. The sequence goes on along the minus strand of NC_140592.1, from coordinate 290,909,784 downwards.
CCACCAGTGCCAGCGACTAGGCCACTACGCCAATGACCCGAACTGCCCGCTAAATCAAACACCCAAGCCCCGCCAGGTAGCGGCCGCTGCCCTAGGGGAAGAGCAATCCTCGGAGGGACCCGAAGAGTACGAGCCGGCCCAGCAAGGGTGGGAACCGGCCGCCATGGTCCTGGCATGCCTAGGGGGAAGAGACATGGATCCGCGGGCTCCCCTACCCGCCAACACCAGAAAATACGGTCAGTGGGTGACCATTAATGGACAGAGAGCCGAGGCCTTGCGTGACACCGGCGCCAGCGTGACGGCCGTCCGCTGCCATCTGGTGAAGCCCGAGCAGATCCTGCCGAACATTCTCTGCCCCGTCCGCTCGGCGGATAACTCTGAGAGTATGTGTAAGATGGCCTGTGTCCCGTTTGAATGGGGAGGGGTCTCCGGCCTACTGAAGGTGACGGTCCGGGACGATGCCCCCGTGGACTGCCTCCTGGGGAATGACCTCGAGAGTTCCCCGTGGGCCACCGTCGAGAAAAGAGAGCACCTGGGGATGCTGGGCCTCCCGGACTGGGCCTGCATAACCACCCGATCCATGGCCGCCCGGGCCACCCCCCGATCAGAAGAAACCGAATGGCCGGCACCTCCGCCCCCGGTTGCCTCCGTCGAGGACAACAGCGAGGCCGACCTCCCGGACCCGACTATCGAAGCAGACGCACAACACCAGGACCTTCCGGATCTGGCTCAGTGGCGTCAAGAGGGGGGGCCCACCCAAGAACAGTTCCGCCAGGAACAAAAGACCTGTCCCTCCCTCGAGGGACTCCGCCAACAAGCCGATACCCAAAACGCAGGGGACACCACCGGAACCCACTGGGTCTACTGGGACAACGACCTGCTCTACAGCGAGCAAAGAATCGCCGAGCTGGGGGCCGGTCGAGTTCTGGTGGTACCGCTCCGCTTCCGAGACTTTCTGCTCAACCTGGCCCACGATGTCCCCCTGGCTGGACACCTGGGCCAGGACAAAACATACAGTCGCCTGGTGACCCACTTTTTCTGGCCAAAAATGAGGAATGACGTCCTGAACCACTGCCGATCTTGCCCCACGTGCCAAGCCAGCGGGAAGAGTGGTCGGAAGCTGAAGGCCCCTCTGCAACCCTTCCCGGTGGTTACCACCCCGTTCGAGAGGGTGGGGATAGACATTGTGGGGCCTCTGGACCCCCGCACGGCCCAAGGACACAGGTTCATCTTGGTACTAGTGGACCATGCCACCCGCTACCCCGAGGCGGTGCCCCTACGGACAGTGACAGCTCCGGTGGTTGGCCGGGCCCTGATGGGGATCTTCTCCAGGGTAGGCTTCCCCCGAGAAGTCGTCAGCGACCGAGGTACGAATTTCATATCTAAATACATGAAGTCCCTCTGGCAACAATGCGGGGTCACCTACAGATTCACGACCCCCTATCACCCCCAAGGGAACGGACTAGTGGAGCGTTTTAACCGCACTCTCAAGGGGATGATTGGGGGATTGGAAGAGCCTCTCCGTCGCCAGTGGGATGTGCTGCTCCCGTGCCTCCTCTTCGCCTACCGAGAAGTCCCCCAGAAGTCCCTCGGCTTTAGCCCTTTCGAACTCTTGTACGGGCACCCTGTGCGAGGGCCCCTCAGCCTAGTCAAGGAAGGTTGGGAGATGGCCCCCTTAACGACCCCTCCCGACGTCTTCAAATACATCCTGGCCCTACGAAACCAGACCCGGCGCTTCAGGGAGATAGCCAAGGCGAACCTCGAGGCCAGTCAGGAGGACATGAAAAGGTGGTATGATCACAATGCCTCCTCCGTTGAGTTCGAGCCTGGGCAGCAAGTATGGGTGATGTCCCCCACCGAACCATGTGCCCTGCAAGACAAGTGGACGGGGCCCTTCAAAGTGGTCGAGCGTAAAAGCCCCGTCACTTACCTCATCGACATGGGGTCCACCCGGAACCCCCTGCGGGTCCTCCACACCAACCGGCTCAAACCACACTTTGTGCGCTCCGAACTAAGCCTCCTGATGGCGACCGACAGTGGTACAGAAGAAGACTCCGAGCCCCTCCCGGATCTCTTAAAGACTCAGGAGAAGGACGGCTCCGTGGATGGGGTCCGGCTCTCCGACGCCCTCACTTCGGAGCAACGCCAGGACTGCCGGGACCTCCTGCTGCAGTTCGCTGCCCTGTTCTCCCTCACCCCCGGGGTCACCCCTTGGTGTTTGCACGACGTAGACACCGGGGACAGTCCCCCTGTCCGGCACCGGGCCTACCGCGTACCAGATCGGGTACGGGCCTGCATACAGGAGGAAGTGGCCAAGATGCTCACGATCGGGGTCATCGAGCCCTCGGACAGTCCCTGGGCCAGTCCGGTTGTATTAGTTCCCAAGGCCGCTGCCCCCGGCACCGTTCCTGAACTGAGATTCTGCGTCGACTACCGGGGCTTGAACGCTGTCACCCGGACCAACGCTCATCCCATCCCCCGAGCAGACGAGCTGATCGACCGGCTGGGGGCCGCCCGCTACCTTAGTATCTTCGACCTAACGGCGGGCTACTGGCAGATCGGCCTCACACCCAGGGCTCAGGAACGGTCAGCCTTCTCCACCCCCGATGGCCACTATCAATTTAAGGTCATGCCCTTTGGCATGAAGAATGCCCCCGCCACATTCCAGCGTCTTGTGAACCAGGTCTTGGCAGGGCTCGAAGAATTCAGCGCTGCCTACCTGGACGATATCGCTGTATACAGCCGCCACTGGTCCGACCACCTCCGTCACCTCCAAGAGGTCCTCCAAGCCCTCCAGCGGGCCGGCCTCACCATTAAAGCCGGCAAGTGCCAAATTGGCCAAGGGTCTGTGACCTACCTTGGGCACCAAGTGGGAAGCGGGCTGGTGGCCCCACTACAACTTAAGATTGCTGCCATCCAGTCCTGGCAGCCCCCCGTCACCCAGACCGAGGTCCGAGCCTTCTTGGGGCTCACCGGCTACTACCGGCGGTTCGTGAAGGACTACGGCAGCATCGTGGGGCCCCTCACGGGACTCACATCCAAGAATCAACCGAAGCGGGTCCACTGGACTCCTGATTGTCAAGCGGCCTTCGAGGAGCTGAAGGCCGCCCTGTGCACCGCCCCGGTGCTCCAGGCCCCCGATTACAGTCGGGAATTTGTAGTGCAGACCGACGCCTCCGACCACGGCATCGGGGCCGTCCTCTCTCAGCTGAACCCCGAAGGTCATGACCAGCCGGTGGCCTTCATCAGTCGACGTCTCCTGGCCCGAGAACAGCGTTGGAGCACAATCGAGAGGGAGGCATTTGCAGTAGTGTGGGCCCTCAAAAAGCTCCGACCCTATCTCTTCGGTACCCACTTCCGGGTACAAACCGACCATCGACCCCTGCAATGGCTGATGCAGATGCGGGGGGAGAACCCAAAACTCTTGCGCTGGTCCATTTCCCTGCAGGGAATGGACTTCACTGTGGAGCACCGGCCAGGCCAAGACCACGCCAACGCGGACGGCCTGTCCCGCTTTTTCCGCCTCGATGAAGAGAGTCCCCAAGGAGATGGATGACTCTCCCCGCCTTCAGCTGGGGGGGACGCATGTTGGACAGGCCACACAGAGGGCTTGCTCCCCCCCCGCACAACAGGGCCCGAGCTCCGGCCCACCCGGCATACCCCCGTGACAAGCCCCTGTACTCCGTCTCCCGACGGACCCTCTGCCCTCGGACCCCTACTCATCACGGGGTCCAGCCCCACCGGCTTCCCCGGCCGGGTCAAGCCGCCATCTTGGGCCCTGCACCACGCGGCCGCGTGGCCTCACCTCGACCCTAACCCCGGGCCTGGCCGGCCCCGACATCCCGGCACCACCATCCACCCAGGAGGTGAGCGGACCACTTGGCAGGTCAATGGGAGAACGAAGCGTCAAGAGCTCTTCCCCCGCCAGGTGCCGATTGCCTCCAGCAGCCCCCAGGCGCTGGCTCCACCCCCTGCTGGGTGTCTGGACACCTTCATCCCGGACCCTCCGACCTCCAAGTGCGAGGGTCCGGACATCAAAGGGCACCAGCCCTATAACTAAGACAGCTCCGGAGCAGGAAGGCAGTTGTATCCTGGAGTCGAGAGACACCGAGTGAACTCAACCCTGACGGTCTACTGGCGCTGCCGTAGCCCGCTCTTGTGAACCATCGTCCTGCCTGCTGGCGCTGCCGCGGCCTTCTGCTACCTTCATCTTCCTGGGACCTGCCGGCGCTGCCGCGGCCCGTTGTAACGACCATCCTCACCGGGACCTGCTGGCGCTGCCGCGGACCGTCATCTTCCTGGGACCTGCTGGCGCTGCCGCGGCCCGTTGTAACGACCATCCTCACCGGGACCTGCTGGCGCTGCCGCGGACCGTCATCTTCCTGGGACCTGCTGGCGCTGCCGCGGCCCGTTGTAACGACCATCCTCACCGGGACCTGCTGGCGCTGCCGCGGACCGTACACCTTCCGGGGACCTGCTGGCGCTGCCGCGGCCCGTTGTATCAACCATCCTTACCGGGACCTGCTGGCGCTGCCGCGGACCGTACCACCTAAACACCAAGCTCGAGGATTGTGAGCTCATCATCATCTCATCCGAACTACCTGATTGGTAAATAGACTGACCCGCTACCCCCTTCCCTACCTTACGGGACTCTAATCGAGGGGACCCCGGCGTCCAGACCTCCTTGTACCATTCTACCGTATCATAACTAAGTACCTATAAAGAACACTGAACCTTATCCGTGTGTGATTCCTGTCTGTGGGGGGGAAGTTACTTGTCTGTACGATCGCTGGAGACGGCTCTCCCCGGAGACCTCTCCCCCTGACCCCGGCCGGCCCTCCCGGTCCGTCTACCTTTTCTAACACAGACCATGCATGTGTGCCGTGACTTAGGCCTGTCTCACTGATTGCAGTCTTGTTAGACTGGGAGGGGCACCCAAAGCGCTAACCCCATAGTGGTGGAAGGCTACTGCCTTCACCAAGAGTTAAGCAGCAAGAGCACCGTGGTGGTAGTATACTGTGTAGTGATCAGGAGGAGAAGACAGGTCTTTTTAAACCTGTGTCAAAGGAGAGAAATTACAGGCTCTCTCAGATTTTTAAAGTACTGCTGCTGTGTGCTTAACTCACCCATGGCCTAAATCAGGTATATGCTGAGTGCTGCGGAGCGCAGGAGTGATGACTGCACTGGATGTATATGTGCCTGGAAAGGGTACACTATAGGGATAGAGCAGTGCTGTACAGTACGTGAATGGCGAGTGTGTGTATTGGGTGTATGTAGCCTAACCCTGGGCAGTGAACTCTGCTCGTGGAGTTTGCGGAGTTTTCCACACTCCACGTTATGCGGAGCTGGCGGAGTTCCCAAAAAGTCCCCTCCTCGCTCGCGTTCGTCAAGGTCAAGTTGGCGAGCGCGAGCGAGGAAAATCCACCTCCTGGCGAGATTTTTCCTCATTTGCGATCATCAACGTCAAGTTGGCAAGCGCGAGCATGGAAAATCAACCTCCTGGCGAGATTTCTCAACGCAGGCAGTCGCATTTCTCATTGCGAATAGTTGCATATGTTCGCGACCGCTTGCGTTGAGTAACCGTCCGTTCATGTTGAGAAAGCTGCAGCTCGAGTAAAAAACCTACTCGGGCGGCCGAAAGGAAGCTGCGCCCACTTGCGCTGTGCATGGTGCAGTTCGCGATGATTTCACAGTGCGGACAAACCTCCGGCGCTGAAAATCACTGCGAACGGCATTTATCTAATGCACTCTGCCGCTTGCGGAGCTCCGCATAGTTTTATTTGCACTTCGCGGAGTTCGTGTAGCGGAACTCCACGAACTCCTCACAGGCTTAATATAGACCAGAGAGGACTACATTACATGAGAGATGTAGAGCTGTGGAGTGTGAGTGCAATGAAAGCATATGCTAGGTATATGTGTGCTTGTGAAAAGTACAATACATGAAGGGTGAAGTGTTGTGCCGTGCATGCATGGGGAATGTGTGTACTAGCAGTGGGTGTGTTTGCATGTAACAGACAATGGCACAATACAGAACAGATACTTTACTGCGTAGTGTCCACAGAGTGATTGTGTGTACTGAATGTATGTGTGCCTGGGGTGCCAAAATACATTTTAGGTAACAGTATGGGACAGTGTGTGTGCTGTGCACATATACTGAGTGCAATTGTGCCTGTAATGTTACACTACGTGGAGGACCCTGGGTTCCACTTTAGAAAGCCCAGACTTGCCTGGTGAAGCCATGAGGAGTAGAAGAATCACCCGTACAGATTTATATATTGCTGCATTCCTGTGAGCTAGGTTGGATACACTAGAGAAGGGAGAGAGAGATTTCCCTGGTACACTTGAAAGGGTTCTCTTTGATTCAGTAGTAGATCACAAGGAAGGGGCCTGATACATTTCAAGAAGGAAAGGGAGCCAATAAGGGAATCATAAAGAGTGGAGCAGGGAGCCCGATATTAAGCTTTTGATGCACATATCTCTTTGGCTTACATCCAGGTGTGACTTGTAATCACTGTCATGGCCTGGGTTGTGGTACTATCAGCTTCAGAGTCTCTCCTGCTGTGGCAGACAGCCTTTCAAGAGGAAGAAAAAATTAGTGCACTTCAAAAGAAGTAGAACCCCAACCTAAAACTTCAAAGAGACCTTTTATCACATTTGGTGTCTGGAAATGGACTATAAGAAGGGGATGCTGAAACCTAAAAAATGTTGCATCTGCCAAGCAGTCAAATGGGCTGTGTGAGGAGAGAAAGATCTGCAAGACTTCTGCCTGTGACTAAGACTGTGGGTCAAAGCCTGCTAGTCTCCCTTCTGGATGAGGTAACATCACCCAGGGAAACCAAGACCACCTGCCCTGGAGCTTGGAGCACCAGCACCTGCCTGCTTGCTAAGACATGTGAGGAAGAGATCGTTCGAGGACGCAAGGCCCAGTGGGGAGCCCTACTGTGAGGACTCCCTGTGCAAGGTGTAAGGATTCAGCTGTGCACCGATCAGGCCTTAGCCAGTGTGCAAGACTGTTTCCAGCGACCTCAGTATGCCAAAGATGGCTGCTGCTGACTGTGCCGAATATTAAGCGGGGTGTGGAGGGCACCAAGCCAACACAGCCTTGTTGCTGCAACCCCGTATGCCAGAAGGGGCCACTGGTAAAGAAGTTGTATGGCCAGTACGCCGAGACTCTTGAACACATGAGCAGTGACTCTGTATGCTAGAAGGGGCGGCCGTGGTGTGGGCATTTGCACCGGAAGGTACCGTGGCAACCCCATATGTTGAGAGGAGAGCTGCCGGGACCAAATCATAAAAGACTTGGGGCTGTCACCTGAGACTGAAGTTGGCCTGTGACTGGTGGGACATCAACCAGGGAACCAAGACCACCTGCTCTGGAACCTGGAACTCCAGCATCTGCTTACTTGCCAAGACCAGTGTGCCCTTGTTTGGAAGAGGAGAGCATTAGAGGGAGTGAGGAACTGTGGGGAAGCCTGCCGAGAAGACTCATTGTGTGAAGTGTGAGGAGATGGCTGCTGACTGAAGAGGTCATTGCCTGTGTGCAAAATCAGTTGGGCAACCCCTGTATGTCAGGAGAGGTTCGCTGTGAAGATAGCCGTGAGCAAAGTGCTGTTCGTGGAGTGTGAAGCCTGTACCACAACGTGGCAGCCACCCCATATGCCAGGATAGGCCACTGTGGAAGTGAACACTGTCACCAAGTGCCAAGATCATAGCTGGGCCTAGTGGCAACCCCATATACCTGAAGGGTCCACCATGGTGTGGACTGCCTTGCAAGAAGAGCCAATGCTTTGTATGCAATTACAGTGGCAACCCTGTATGCAAGGAGGGGCTGTAAGTACTAACTAACTTTTAGAGTTTGGGATGCCCCCCCCCCCCCGAACTGAGGTGCGACCTGTGGGTCGAAATGAAGCATCAAGGAATTTCCTTCCGCCCTGCCCTGTGATCAGAAGAGGATCCCATGGTGCATTGACCTCATTGGGACCAGATCAGAAGTGCCAAGATCAAACCCAACCCCATCCCCTGGTGGGGAGAGCTAAACATACCTTGGAGGAGAAAGCGCTAGAGCACCTCCAATCGTTGCTGGTGCCGGCCCACAGGCTCACGGAGAGCACATGCCTGCTGGGTGTTGCTGGGCCTCGTGCGTGCAGCCCGACAAAACAGAGCAGGATTGGAGTTTACGTGTGCCCACCTCAAGGGGATTGTGTTATAATTTATTAGTGTTATATTACATCTTTGAATGCATAGGGTTAGAAATAAAATATTTCTTCTTTATATGAAAATAAGTATATGACTCAACAGTGATTTATTGACAATAGCTGTTCGCTCTTTGATTTATGAGTTGTGTTCAATAAACTGTACCTACAATTCCCCACCGAGGAGACTTGGACTGCTCGACCATAGCCACCATTGAGAGTCAAGGGCAGACAAGATACTTGGTTCAGTTCCCACTGTAAGTTGGCACGGGACATCAGGAGTAAAAGGCCTCAACCACCACGGCTGGGTCCAGTAACCCCTGTGTGCCCTGTGGCTCCTAAAAAGTATTCTGACAGTTGTATACAAATCTTCCATGACATAATGCCCTTTATTAGGTGCCAGATTATCAATGCATGTTATGAAATAAACATGCTTACTTTTCCCTTCCATTGATTTCTCCTTCATCTTTCTTCCTCTCTGTTAGACACGGGTAGCGTGGTGCAGAGCAGGTGGGCCAAACTCCGGAGGAAATGTGTGAAGCACCCACGCAGCACACGCAGGCGACACACGAGGCACACTACAAAAAGAGACCACACCAGTTTAGGTGAAAAACAGTATGTGTATTGTAAAATAAACACATCAGAAGAGAATCACAGGTGCAGATAAACTGTGCCAGCCGGCACCGGGTAATAATTCACAGGGGGACTATAAACAGGGCAGCGCCAATCGGGCCGCTGCCAGAACCAACACAAAGGATACAGAATAGTAAATGTGGAGTCCATCAATGAACATGTAACCACCAGTCGCTGCTGGCAAACCCCTGCACGTAGCATAAATCACTTTAGGCCTATAGGGTAACAACACGTTATGCATACATCATAGCATTAGGCGTCCTCAACTACCCTATGCACCAATCCTGGGGTATAAACCCCTTAGGCATGAATCTTTGCAGGTACATTAGGCATCATTAGGGCATTTCTCATTAGCATAAAAACATGAACATCATGGCAGGATTACACTGCGCGTAGAAATGCATTAGGCCTCAAGTCAGAAGTGTGAACCTCATACATGCACACACGTTGCAAAGATTGCCACCACTCCCAGGAAGTAGCTGTCTCTCAGGTGGGCAGTATTGGGGCACACAAAAACTGTTCTCAACTGTGCAAGATTAGGCTCTGCTGGCAGAACAGTCCCTTACATGCAGAACAAGCCATAGCAACATTAGGGGAAAGCTCTGCGCATTGCGAACGCCACCAACATTGCGGATGAGCCTTTGGCGCCACTGCGCCGGAGGAGCCCCACTCCGGGACTCTAAAGCGACCAGATGCCCACGTTGCAGCGCTAAGTCCAGGAATGCAGGACTGAGAGTCCTGGGGGCCGGAAAACAGTTGTAGCACTTCACGAGGCGCTAGACAGCCGGCAGAGCACAGTCATTGCGAATATAGCGCTCTGGCAGCACAGCGCTGCAGGACCCACGCACCTTCTTCTCCTGGGCAGGTGCTGGAGGCAGCGCTCACGAGGCACTAGACAGCTCACAGTCCCAGGGTCCCACCCGAGGGAGTAGCGCCCACACTCCTCACCTCCTGGGAATACAGGCAGTCCAAGTATAGCGCTCACAAGGCGCTAGGGCAGCAGAGCAGGCAGGCCAGGCTGGGCAAGATCAGCAGACAGTGGGCACTCATCAGTACAGGACAGCAGCTCCTAGAAGCAGTCATCTCCCATAAAGTGGCACTCCTCCTGACATAGCAGTCTTCACTCCAGCAAGGGGGCTCTCACTAGCCCTGTGGACAGCAGAGGGGTACAGTTGGGCACAGGGGCCAGCACACAGGCCCATGCGGCGGTACCTCCTGGCAGAGTGTCCCCTCTCATTCAGGTCCACGCTCAGTCTGAGCACATGGAGGCACAGCTCCTCTACATATCCACCCCTCCTCCCACCTACCAGCAAGGGCTAGAACCTTCCAGAAGGCTCCTGGCAGTTTCCAACTGTCACTGTGGGGGAAGTGTGGATCACCTTGTCACTTCAGACACTAGACTGTCAACCTACCACAGGCAGGCGACACAAAGCACACAGCAATGGCATCCATTTTAAAAGTGACATATCTGCAATGGTGAAAATAAAGGTGCGTACGCCATTGCACAGCATTTATTATTTTCCTCTCACACCACACATGGCATATACATTTCCTACCATGGGGGAGATGTGCCCTAAAGGGGGGGGTTCCTAATGTAAGCCTATGTAAGGCAGAAAGCACCCCAAACAGGGTGACATTTTAACCGTGACATTTTTAAACAGCGCAAATAACCCTCTGCACACCATTGCGCAGTATTTCACATTTTCCATTCAGCCAACCCCTGTCAGTAGAAAGGCTAGGGGGAAAAGCGAAAAAATTCAGGGAACAAGGGCCAAGTCCAACACTCTCCCTGTACCTCTGCTCTCCCATCTCTCTTTTCTCATTTGTCAAATGTATGTGCTGTCCTTCACACCTTCCTTATTTTGTTCTACTCCTCTCCGTAGGTCTGCCTCATCTCTCATACCTCTCATCTGCCCTCTCTTTCTCCTGTCCTTTTTTGTCTCTTTTCACATCTATGTTCTCCATATGGGCCCTTTTCTCCTCTCCCTTTTCTATATCATGCTTAATCTCTCTCACCTTTTTATCTGCCTCAGCCATCTTCTTCTCATTGGTTTCAGTATCTTTATCAGGCTTATCTCACCTGTCTCCCCCTTTTACTTTCATCTGTCTGTTTCTCTGCCATCGTTCGATCACCACTACCACCTGCCTCCCCCTTTCTCAACTATGTTTTACCAGTCTCTTTATTCCTTTTCTCTCACATGTTCCTCCTCTTAGCTGTCACTTGCTTACCTACCTATATCTCTTTATCAAATTATATCTCTTGGCTTTCATAAAATGTAGCTCTCTTTCTAAACTGTCCATTCATTACCCTTCTCTCCCATCACTATCTCTTCTCAGGTGCCTTTTCTTACTTGGCTGTGTCTTTTTCACCTCCTCACCTCTTTCTTATTTCTCCTCTCCTCCCTTAGCTGTATTTCTCACATATCTCTGTATCACCTCACTATTTCACATCTCTGCTCTTCCCCCTCTTTCTCAGCTGTCAGATTTCCCTGTCTCTTTATCAGCGCTCATCTGCCTCCTCGTTTCTCTCTCAGCTGTCATCACCTTTCGATGTCTTGTTCTCTTTCAACATACATCTCCTTTAGGATCTCTGTTTATTTATCCTCTATCTTTCAACTCTCTGTCCACCCTTTCTCTCAGATGCCCCTTTCTAACACTATCACCATCACCCCTCTCTATCTCACTTTTCTTCGCCTTAATCTCTCTTTCATCTGTCTCTTCCTCGCACCTCTCTTAACAGTCTCTTTATCACCCTTCTTTCTCATAAGACTTCCTCTTTGTCTCCCTCTTCCTCATCTGTCTCCTCCTCACCATCTTAACTGTCTCTTTATCACATGTGTCTCTATCACCTATTTCTCATTGGACTACTATTCTGCCGCTGTCTCTTTCATCTCACACATCCCGCACTTCTCCCTCCATCTCTCACTTTCGTGTCCGTACCGTTTACTTAACTCCTCTTCCATCCTTTTGTCTTTCTTTCCCTCGCTCTGCTTCTGAATTCTGAAGTAGTTTTCTCTCTTCTCACCTGCTTGGTTACAGAGACAGGGCCTCATACGCCGTCGGAATGCCACTTTTCATGACATTCCTTGGCGCAGGAGCCTGCTTCATATTTACGAGGCAGCACTGAGCCACTTTTTGGGGCTTATTGCTGCCTCACAAATATGGTTCCCTTTAACAGTTTTCTGCAAAAAAGGGGCATGCAATGGATGTTGCTGGGGGTGTTCCCAGCAACATTCATGGCTTTTTGACACTGCCCCAGATTTTGAGATATTGTAAATCTGAGGCAGCGCCAAAAACTTACGGGAGACGTAAGGGAGACACAACAAGGAGAAATACCTTTATTTCTCATAGTTTTTCCTTTTTCTATGCGTGCTAAGGAAAAAGCCTCTTCTGATTTTTTTGTGCAGTAAAGTTTCCCTTCCTGCTCAAAAATAATCACCCCCGCAATGCAGGCAGCCTTGGACCATGGTGCAAAGGTGCCTGGATTGGCGCATGGCAGCCCAATGTGTGCCAGCGCAGGGGAAAAGGACAGAATGTTCCGTATCTGATAGATTTTGTGCATTCCTGCCATTTTCTTTTACTGTAGGGTAAAACATCAGAAATGAGGCCCACAGTCTTTTCTAGACATGGATAAAATACAAATTACACTGGAGTAATTCATGTAAGTTTGGTAATTTTGAGTTAAGCGTGTTATACCAAATTCTCAAAATGACGCTATTATGCCACTTTGCATGATCACTTGTCATTCGTGCTAAAGATTTACTCTGAGTGAGCTATTCACAGTAAAAATTTAACACAAATGCACAATTTGCTGCAAACATTTACCACGAACGGATGCAAACAACAGAACACAAATGGGTGTTGTACACCATGCTTTTTTTGTGTGGCAATAATTAACGCAAGAACGCTAAATTATAGCGCCAAATGACAGATTTTCATTTAGCATTATTACATGTAATTATGCCATTATTTCAGGTAATTACGCTAAAGCAAATTGTATGAATTTCTCACACCTCAGTGTTACTGTCTGGGTTCCTCTTTGCTTGCAAAAACTATTTTGCAACATTGTTAACAATAACTGTGTTTAGGGAACATCCTTTGCTGGGTCTTCCTGCAGAGCAGGCTGCAGCCAGGAGGGGGATGCTTCTGTTATGGTGCATGCCTGTGTACAAAGGCTGAAGTCATGAATGAGGTGTCTCCTGCATTTTGGGTAAACCTGGGGAGCCCGACCCCAATATAGGCAAAAATACACCCCCCTCCCGCCCCCAGCACACAGGGGTTGTTGGGGGGCTTATAATAGGCCCCTGGTTAGGCTTGCAGATTTATATTCATTGTGTTCATTGTGGAAGACCTACTTGAAACTGTTTCTTGACTGAGAGGACTTTATGATTTTTCCTCTGTTTATCAAAAGAGATGGCTTAATTTCAGTATAATTTAGTTTAAGCGCCTTACCAATATTAAGTTATGTGGCAAGATTTTGTGGGGAATAGCTAAGGCGCCACTAAGGTGCCGAGTCCGATCCTGGAAAAACCGGGTACGAACCGTCGGTCGGAGCGTTTTCTCCGTCCGACTCGTACCCGGTTGTAAAACTTTACAAACATGCAAGTACGATTCGCACGGAAACACCATTTCCGTACGAGTCGTACAAAACACCGACCGACGAAAATATACATACATTTGTGATCCGGGAAGGTGCCGACGTGACGTCGGGACGCTTTCAGGCAGCGTTTCACGAACCAGGAAGTACGATTCGAACCGACAGCAGTCCGGACGGCAATATTTTTACGGCACCCAAAAAGTGCCGGAAAAGCGAAGTAGGCCGCGAAACGACCAGATTAGGGGTCCGGTATGCGCCGTACCCCCCCCAGCCCCTGTGAGTACGCGCCGAACCCCCCTCAGCCCCCGTGAGTATGCGCCGAACCCCCCCCAGCCCCCGTGTACGTACGAGTCGAACCCCCCGTGTATGTACACCCGTGTACGTACGAGTCGAACCCCCCTGTGTATGTACACCCATGTACGTACGAGTCGTACCCCCACCCGTGTATGTACGGTGCGTACGCACCATACATACACGGGTGGGGGTACGACTCGTACGTACACGGGTGTACATACACGGGGGGTTCGACTCGTACATACACGGGTGTACATACACGGGTGGGGGTACGACTCGTACCTACACGGGTGTACATACACGGGGGGGGTTCGACTCGTACATACACGGGTGTACATACACGGGTGGGGGTACGACTCGTACATACACGGGTGGGTTCGACTCATACGTACACGGGTGTACATACACGGGTGGGGGTACGACTCGTACGTACACGGGTGTACATACACAGGGGGGGTTCGAATCGTACGTACACGGGGGCTGGGGGGGGTTCGGCGCGTATGTGGGCACATGTCTCCATGGTTGCTATGGGAGTTCGGTGCGGACGGTGTTTTTTCCATACGGGTGTAACATCGGACGCACGGGATGGATCGTACTTGCGCGGTCGGACTTCACTTTTCACATTTGTACGGTAAATCGTCCGGGGACGTGTCGGGCACATTTTCCGACCCAAGGACGTGTGGGGAATTTTTCCCAATGCGATTCGTATGGACTTTTTCCCATGCGAATCGTACTTGGCAGTTTGTACGGCACTTGTACGATTCGTACGGTAAAAAGACCGGATACGAGTCGTACGGGGACATTTTTTCCAGGATCGGAATCGGTACCTAAATGTTTAATATGCTGTGGTAGTTTTAGATAATGCCAGAATTTTTTGCTCTGTGAGAAGTGATTTTTTTTTGCCATTTCGCATAATGTGAAATGTAATCTGTTTTTTGCGTGCAGTTGATTGGTTGGTGTAGAGAATATGTTACAAAGAGACATTTTCTGTACGAACAAGACATTTTTTCCACACAAACCTCCTGTATGTCCCATGACATTTCTGTGTGATATATACTTTCATCTTTCATAGAGACCAGTTGCTCAGCTAAATATGCCATTACATTATATGTTCAAGTTACATATATTTGTACTTAGTAAAAAAAAATATATATATATAGCCAATCTGTGTACACACAAGAACTGATCTCGGAGTGCCGATTTCAATTGATGTTCAGTTTGTTCCATTTAGGCCACTGGCTCTATTATACAACTTAGGCTCTTAATATTGCGTGTCTGTTGCAATCCACACACATTTCTAACAATTTCCTGTTATGCTATTCGATAATTTTCATTATTTGCCGCAACTTTGCAATAGTCGGAATTTGTATTTGCAACATCCATTGTACATCACATCAGCAATAGTACAGGCACAGACTGTTACAAGATGTCTGCCGCATTTACATCATATACTTGCAGGTTGCCCTTTGTTTATTTCCATAGTCTATCAGTACTTTATTAGGATAGCAGTACGAGCACAAGTATTCACGTGATCAAGACTCTTGTAGTTGAAACGCGTTGTGAATAAACACCCCCTTTGCTGTACAATCTGTGCTGTGGAATCTTGTGATACTGAGAGCGCACGACAATCGATATCTACGGAACTAATATATATATATATGTTTATATATATATGTATATATATATATATATATATATATATATATATATATATATATATATATATATATATTCACTGAAAGAAATCAATGGTTAAAGGGACTTTAGAGTTAGGTGAAAAAGTCAGGTAAAGATATCACATATATAGATATATATTGTTGGTTGACTGGGATGTGAGCCTTGGTCATGCAACAGCCACAATCCCTGGCAGTGTGAGCCACAACAATTCACTAAATTAACCTGTGCTTAAAACTTGAGTAGCTTGGCGCGAAGAGCATTAAGGCTTAACTTAGAGGCAATGTAAAAAGTATTTATGCAGCTCACAAACAGTAATACATTTAACAAAAACACAAGAAATATCCCACATCAATTTGGAAAAATGGAGTTCATTTTAATAAGTTGTTTAAAACCAAAAAGACAAAAATGGAATCAGTAGAACTGCAGTTAGGAATTTTAAAAATATTTAGTAAATACTAGTGTCTAAAAGATCAAAGCAACAATTGCGGACAACTAGTCACACATGGCCAACCATGATGCAGTTCGGTTACAAGAAATACAAGCAGTGGATCGGGCCCTGTCAGCACTTACCATTGGACTTAGAAGACATTTTGAGCAAAAATTTCAGAGAAGGTGAAGTTCAGCAAGACGAGGCTGCAGGAGGTATCTGAGGTTGGAGCATCACCATTGGGGTGCCTTGGGTACAGCCAGCAGTGAGGATTTCTACGTTCGGGCTAAGTCTCATTTATGGAAGTCGAAAATCTCCAGTGGGATGAGGCAGAGGGCTGTAGGTGAAGACAGTTCCATAAGGCCGGATACCCCTTTGGCAAATGACTGCTGAACAGGATTTGCGGAGGAGGAGGAGAACATAGGATAAGTGAGCAGGTTGCTCTTGGTTTCCTCCTGGTTCTCAGAGCAGTTTTTGGCAAACAAATTGTGTCATTTGAGATGTCATCAGTGAAGTCATAAATGATGTCAAATACATGTAATGAGTGATGTAATATGTGAAGAAATAAGCAGTGCTTAACAGGTGTGCAAGTTATAGTTATTTCTGCTAAATATAAGTGTTGGATTACTGTGTTTTTTTAGTTCAAACTGTTAATGTTGTCACTGATGTATATATATTCACCTAACTATAACGTCACTTTATCCTTTATTTCTTCAGTGGATTTCTGTGGTTTTTCAGCATCAGGAACCCCATCTCTGACCCCAAATATAATAAAGAAGGGGATGGTGCTGGCCGGCCCCCTCCTTGAGCCATCTTGGGCAATGGGGACCCCATACACCTGGACCAAATACGATAAAAAAGAGGCGGGCCACATGGCCCCCCTTCCTGAGCCTTAATGAGCCCCAGGGACCCCATCCATCAGCACCAAATATAATAGAAAGAAGGATGGGGGCTGCAAGGCCTTCCTCCTTGAGCCTGCTTGGGCGCCGGGAACCCCATCCCCCAGGGCCAATATCTAAGGGCAATGGCATACATCCCCCGCTCCCCATGCCCAAATAGGCCCACCGGAGACCCCATTCCCGGAGCTTGTTGTTTTTTTAGAGGGGAGGGGGGCTGCATGGCCTTATTAGACCCCAGGGACCTCATCCCCCAGAGCTGCATGACATTATAAAGGGGACGGGACGGTGAGGTTACCCTCTCAGAGCCTTTGTAGACCCCGTGAATGCCATCTCCAGGGGCCTGTCGTTATAATAGGTAGGTGACCTGGTGTCCACCGAGGCCACCCACCAAGCACATGTTGGGTGATGGGAAGGAAGTTCTAGGGCCCCGGGGCCTCAGACGGCTCCTAAATGGTGCAGGAGCCTGCCTTGCTCCCACCAGGCGGGAGTAGCTATTTATGCTGCTTCCTCCAGGACGTAGCAATTTGTTGTTCTGTTTCCCTGCCGGCATCAGTCTGCTCCCATCCGACAAGATCGTAATAAGTCTGGTAATTAATCTGGTGAATTTCAGTGGTTTTGTTAGTTTAAAATGGCATGTTTTACATGATTTTTTCACCTAACACCAACATCCCTCTAGCGGATCCTTCATTTTTTTCAGTGAATATCTAAGGTTTTTAGATACCCAACTATAACGTCACTTTAACCTTTGTTTTTTTCAGTGAATTTCTAGGTTTTGTTTAACGAAAAGTAAGATGTCCATCCGAATGCACGGTGGGGGGGGCTGGATGCAGGGTCTGGCCTAGCATTGCCCATTCTGCTGCCCCCGTCCAAGCTTGCTGTCCCTGCCCCCCTTCCTATTTGCCTGCCATTGTCCAAGTCCATACCGCTGCCTCCTCATTCCAGCTCCAGCCCTGTGTGGCCATTGTTCTGGCACTGCCCTTCCCACCTGCCCACCTGCCCTGCACAGATAGCTTGCTACCCCTACCCAACTCCTCCCTGTCCTCTGTTGTCTGAGTCCATGCACCTGCCTCCTGCCTTGCATGGTTCGATGTGTTGCCAGTGCCCTCCAGTTAGCTCGATGTCCCTGTTCACTCATCCTGCTCTCAGTTGCCTGAGTTTATGCCCCTATCACTGACTTCTTGCATAGTCTCCGTGATTAGCTTGCTGCCTCTGCCCTTCAATGTCTTTGTGCATACCCCTGCTCTCTCCCTTTTGCCCACCATGTTCCTTGGACCTGCCACAGCCGCTCCTGTTTACTCTGAGTGTTATGTTAGCTTAGTGGACTAATGCCCCCAATGCAGGAGCCTGTGTTCGACCTCATGGTCACAGGTTCAAATCCTGGTGGGTCAACTCAGCCTTTCATCCATCTGGGGTCAATAAAATGAGTACCATTGAGTTGGGTAACAATGAACATCTGGTATTCAGCGCCAAGATACCTCTGGGTTAACGTGCGCTTTACAAATACACATGTTATGTTATGTTGAGCTGCCAGTGCCCCTCTATTCTGCCTTCCATTTTTCGAGTTCCATGCCCCTATGCCCTCCCTCCTGTGTTCCAGGTTCCATTTTGCTTCCACTTCCGTATGCCCCCATGCTCTTTTGTGCTGCAACTGCTCCTCCTGCCTGCTCGGCATGGCATGTTGTGAAGCCCCTGCCCTCCCTTATCTGTGTCTAATCCCTACCCATCCCTTCTGTCCTCCATGGACCTTGGTGCATGAAATGCATGGTCTTTTGTGCTGCTACTACTGCTCTCACCTGCCCTGTGTGGTCAGCTTGCTGCCCCTGAGCCCTTCCCACCTTCCCTCCATTGTCTCTGTGTATGCCAATATAGTCACCCTCTTGCCCTCCACGGTGTGTTGTGCTTCCAGTGCCCATCCAGCCTGTCCTATTTGGTCAACTTGCTGATGCTGCCCTTCCCCTTTTCCCCTGTCTCTGTTTTCCATGTGTGGACCCCTCTCTACTGCCTTCCATGGTCCTTTGGCATTCCCCTGCACCTCCCTCCTGCCCTTTATGGTCCATTGTGCTGCAGTTGCCCTGTATAGTCAGTTTGCTGCCCTTGCCTCTTCCCCTCTGCCCTCTCTTGTCCATGTGTATGGCCATGGTTTAGGAAACTTCTGGTTCCACGCATTCTATTCATATTCCCCCCCCCCCTCGGATTAATTCCCGTTCCTGTCTCTTTCCCTGTCCGAATTACTGCTCCCAGTGAGAGATCTGGCGTGTGCTATCTCGTCTTACATTATTCGTTTCCCTGGGTGAACTATCGGATAGCCACGTCCGGGTTATCCTTCACCTATCTATTCCCCTTTCAGGATTTATTTAATTTAGATTGGTTTATTGGTTTCCTCACTCGTTTGAATACGCCGAAATCGCTTGCGTCCTTAAGAATGTTAAATACTATACTTAGATTCCTCTTAATCTTACCCTGTTCCAACATGGCCGCCAATGCAGATAATTCCCGCTGTTGCTTATCCGGAGTCCGTTGCCTGTTTCGTTATCTCGCGTAGTCTCGCGAGACTTTCTATCCTCGGTCCCGCGATTGGTCCCAACTTCCTTAAAATCCTGGGTTATTGAACTCAGATGTTTATTGCCAACATCGTTGTTACCCGTTTACCTGACTCCGGTTATCATTGTACGGTAAGATACCCCCCCTCCCTTCGCATATTTGGTTCACCTTTCCCTGCACCTGTATCCTATATTTGGACGCTCGATAGGGCGCTTGTAACTCATTAATCTCTCCAATGTATATATTTTTCGCCCTTGTGTTTGTTTATTATCGTTGTATGCTGCCCTCTCTCACTGATCCCGTTGCTCAGTCTTTGCACTTGAGTTGTTGTTGACGCTGCACTAGGAAGGGTGTCCACCTCGTTCCTTCCTAAAATAAACTTGGTGTATTTGCCTCGCCTTGCTGTCTTCTGCCTATCTCTTGAGACGGACCATTACCTTATTCCCCTTTAGATCCTGCACTAGACGGCTGGAATTGAGATGCTCTCTACCTTCATCCTTTCCAGCTAGGACTGTGAATATTAGTCTGTGGATCATCTAAACGTACGGCTCTCGCCCAATGGTGAGCCCCCCTTCCCTGGTAAGCGTTTCTTGTAAGGTGGTGACCTTAACACTCAGTAGCACCTGTTTCAGTATTTTGCTATTTGATCTTGCCTATTATCTCTATTTATGTCTAGACAGGAATGGCCTTGTTTATGTTCTGGGCCCCCCTCCCCCCCCCTCATCTATTGATTCATATCCCATTTATACGCAGGGTATTCTACCCCCGACGCTCTAAAAAAATCTCATGCGAGCAGCCCCTCCCCGGTTGTTTCCCATGATCGTTACCTATTGGACCACTCTTTGGGTAAGTCGCCTCTTAATATATATATATTTTTGCAATCCCATGACCGCTCCTCTTCCCTTCTCATTCCTTTCTCTTTGCCCCTTCTACTTTTTTCTTCTATTCCTTTCCCCTCTCCTTTTCCCAGATTATCCATCTACCCCCCGGAAGCTTCCTTACCTTGTCCCTTCCTTCTTTTGTTATAGAACTGATGCACCTATTCATTAGATGTATAAGTTTGGTCTCTTCGATATTAGTTAGAAGAACTTACCTCTAATAGCATCCTACATTGAAAGGTATTGTTTTCTAATGTCTGTTAGCTTTTTTGCATGTTTATTCATCTTGTGTGTATTATCTTTTTCCTATTAATCTTGTCTTTACTTCTTTGGGTGATTGGTTGCGATATTATTGCTCCGTCTTGAACTTATTCTCTTCACGCTCAGGGTGATGGGTTATTCTCCTAATTGACATCTCTTATGTTATTTGTTTTTCTCCTCATCTCTTGGATGCACTACGGTTCTATCTACCTCAAGCTGTGCATGAGGCTGGTCCTATGTATCCCACATATCATCCCTTTTTCTACTGGGCCTTTTTGACTCGTACTATGAATATCATTTTCTAACATCTCTGTGACCCTCCCTTTTCTATGAGAACTCTGGAGGTGACACTATTATATAAATATTTTGTGAATCGACTGTTTTCTTTAAAAAAAACCCTTGACATGTTGATGTATGTCTTATGTCTTATGATTCCACGATAGGTTTTGCCTGTTTCGTCCCACACGCCCTTTATCATCGTTGCCCTGATGAAGGTGTAGCCCTGTTTGGGCGAACACCGAAACGTACGTTGGCTCTTACCTTCTCGTGCCCACCAGAAGATTCTACATGTCCCTATGAACTGGGAATACACGAGTTTGCTTTTTGTCCAATTTGTATATTGTGGATGTTTATTTTAAATCCCATCGGAAATCAATATGTATTATTGAAGCATATATGTTTGTCTTGTCTAACTTATGAGTATGATGCTTGATTGAGTCGTCTATGTGTGTTTTTTGTGTGGGATCTTTTGTTCAGGTGTAAAAATTGTATTGCCTGTTATATTGTCTAGATTTTTTATGCAAGTACTATCATCGTGTTTATTCAAACTGAAATAAATCTTGACCTGTTATATCTTCTTCTCTAGTCTGTTTTGGCCCAGTGTTCCTTTTTATAAATTTGACCCATCTGTGGGCATACTATAAATTAGTTCAGTGTAGACAGTGGGTTGTGCTTTCTCCGGCTGACTTCTGTTGTTCCTTTTTTTTCCCCTGTCTACCTATCCTACCTTTAGGGATCCCCCTTCTTTTGGATATGGCCATGTCCCCTCCTTTTTGCTTTCTATGGTCTGCAGTGCTGCACTGCCCTCCTGCTTGCCCTGTGTGGTGTACTGTGCTGCTGCAACCCCTGGCGCCAGCCCTGTAAGGTCAGTTTTGTGCCCCTGCCCACCTCCCTCCTGCCCTCTATTGTCAGAGTCCATATCCCTAACCCATTCTTCCTACCTTCCGTGGTCCAACGCATCATACATGCCAACATTTTGAAGTTTGTAAGAGAGAGATTTTGAAAATAAAATCTGCGTAATTGATTTTCTCCATTGACCTACATTGAAAAGAGGAGATTTTAGGTGGGGGACGGTGAAAATAAAGCCTTTTTGGGCTTAAAAACATTGGGAGCCTCCTGCCGGAATCAGGCCTGTTGGCATGTATGGTTGTACTGTAACTGCCTCTCCCTTTTGTCCTCAATGGTCTGTTGTATTGCCACTGCCTCTCTTACCTGTCCTGTATAGTTGGTTTATTGCCCCTGCCCCCCTTTCTAATACCCTCCATGATTTGTAGTACTGCCATTGCCCATCCCGCCTACCTAGCATGGTCAACTTGCTGCCTCTGCCCCCTCCTCCCTGCCCTCTGTGCCCCTGACTTTTGCCTCCCCACAGTGTTCCAATGGACAACTAAATTGCTAATATTCTATATTTATTATAAAAGTGTGGCACTTCTCAAGTCATCTTGATGTAATCAAAACTGTAAAAGGTAAAGCATTTCCTTTAGAAATTATAACAAGCATTTGCAATGCAATAGGTCTCGCATTTTCGATACTTTCACCTTTTAGTATTGTAAATGACAATACCTTTTATTAATGCAGGTTCTTTAAACACATACATAAAAGGTGTTGTCATTTACATTGCTAATAGCTCAAACACTTGCAAATGCGAGACCTATTTATTGCAAATGCTTGTTTTCTGTGGCTTTGCGGCACATTAGAGAAAACTGAAACAGAGAGCCCGATGTCCCAGAAATGGGCGCCGCGCTGAGCAATAAAGTAAAAAAAAAAAAGCTACAACAGAGAACGCGGTATCCCTGAAGTGGGCGACGTGCTCAGCATTAAAGTTAAAAAAAAGAGCTGAAACAGAAAGCGATGTGTCTCCGGAGTTGGCGCCGCGCTCAGCTTTAAAGTAAAACAAAACTAACACAGAAAGCACAGTGTCCCTGGAGTGGGTGCCACACTCATCTTTAAAGTTAAAAAAAAGGAAAACGGAATTTGCAGTGTCCCTGATGTGGGCATCACGCTGAGCATTAAAGTTAAAAGAAAAAAAAGCTGAAAAAGAAGATGCGGTGTCCCTGAGTGGGCACTGCGCTCAGCTTGAAAGTTTAAAAAAGAAGGCGCAGCCGGCATTGTCCCGCAGGTGCTGTGTGGGGAGTGGGGGCAGCCACTATTAAAGTTAAAGCATGCATAGTGTGCTACATATACAAAACGCAGCTGCCTTTTTCCCAAGAGTGCTGTGTAGGCGCCCTGCACATACAAGAAGCGGCCACCATTTTCCTGCATTATTCATTAAAGAAAATAGTGCCCACCGACATATAAAGCAAACTGTGTAACAAAGTAAAAAGTCCAGCCGTTATGGGAGGTTACAAATGTAGACAAGGCGTACCCAAGGAGGGACTACAAAGCCTATTCACAAAGGAACAGGAACGATTTTCCAAGGGCAGTAACAGGAGCCAATTGAAAAGATGTGAGGGAAATGGGCGGAGCTTGTATGCCATATCTCAATACAGAATGCCCCGCAGAGCAGCGAATGTGCTGCTGAGGCTTGACCTAAAAATTAGGGGGTCTTTTTCCCATAGAAAGTATGCTTAGCGCTCTGAAAAACTAAAATGAGGACACATTTTCTAAGTTCGCAAATAGCGACTAAGCACTTTTAACTTATTTGCTATCTTTATGTTTTTTTATCCAGTTGATCACTTGATCATTTGCCACACTTAGGGAAAAGGATGTGGCAGTATGGCCAGAGCTGCAGACTCTGCAACTGAGGAACCAGGTTTAAGTTTTGGCATTGGTTCAACCATCTCTGCCAAGTACCACGCATCAGAGGTTAGACTAATGCATTTTGGTGCTGGTGACCGCATCACCGCACTAAAATGCATTAGTCACGCATTTATGATGCCCCTGGGACCACCCGCAATGAGGTACTCAAGAGCTGAGCTACATAATTAATAACCCTGGCCTTCCAAGCAGTGCGTTAAAATTAGCTTGCTCTGTTGAATGAATACATTACTTGTCTCATTGACTAGACTGTCAAAACAAAGTGCTGCTAACTTTGTTTGAGTTGTGGGAGTCCAGCCTCTGAGAGTGTAGCTAAATCATGTGGTCTCTGCTCTCAGCAACTTTGTGTGGAAAGGGAAACAAAAATAAACAACTGTGCAGGATAGACTGTGGCACACGGGGATCCATGTGACGCCTTGCCTTGCCTTGTTTTCCGGTGACAGTCTGCACCATCCCTGTGACTGTGGACGATGGAATGGTCCAGCAGGATGGCAAACAGAGGCAGCAGCATTTTTTTTTCCTTGCTGTGCCCATTGCCAGTCATGTCCCTGCCAGCACAGAGCTGGCAAATCATCATGTTCTGTTTTTTTGGGCCCGACCTGCACCTGGGTAGCCAGGCCTCCCTGCCAGCGTGCTCGAGTCCTGTTGGCAAGCAAAGCCTGTCTCGTCTGTCTTACAGGTGTCTTATGCCAGAGAAATTGCTGACAGGGTCTGGCCTGCCAGCCCCCAGGATGGGAAGTCCACTTCTCACTCATTTAGGTGTTTGCTGTGGGGTAATGGGGGCGCACTGAGTCTTTTTCCAGCAAGCCATGTCAAATGATGAGGCAGCCGGACGATTGGGTCTTCATCTCTGCAAGAGAACAACAGACTCGTGACTCCCCCAGAAGAACTAAAGAATAACTTGAGGCAGCAGAAGAAGCCTGTCACTGAGAGCTGGAAGCAGCACTTTATGGCAGTATGGCTGACGTCCTCCTGATAAGTGCGTAGATGATGACAACAGGCTGCAGCAGACGCATTCAGTGTTGCCCAATTTTGAGACCTGTCCCAAGCCCAAAGCTGCTCAGGTATAAGCTCAAATTTAGTGTCAGCTCAACAAGCAGCCCAAAGTTTAAATGTACTGAAGAGGCCAGAAGAGTGATAGTCACTTACTCTGACCAATTCCCTGCCTTCCATTCCATAGCCCTTCACTGTGACCACTTACTCTTGCACTAAAAGTTATAGAAGAAGTTGTTTGTATTGTGTTGCAGCTAGTGCTAGAGTAAAGCTCCTAGTCTTGGCAAGCAGCAGTTGGGTTTATTTGGGGTACAAGTGAACCCAAGACTGTTGGAGCAGAAAGGAAAATGACCCATTTTCCTAGAACTTTTCAGCAACAGACTCAACACTGACAGTCCCTCATCCCTGCTGATACTGTCATCGCTCTTTTTGTACCATCCCACTCCATTCCCCTTCACTATTAGCGCTGTCATGAGCCATCTCATGAGGCTCCTTTACACCTATCACCCACCCTGAGCTTTAATTATTCAAGCTCTTAACTTTAATTTCTAAGCAATGACTGTAAACACCCTAAGGTAATCCATGCTAGAAAAGCAGTCCATGTTTACATTTCATGTGTTTTACTACATGCAGTGTTCCCTAACAGTATTTCCTTTTTCCAGATGAAGTGTTTCTCTAGTTTCATTTTCATAAATCATACTGATATATTACAAATTGTGAAGTGAGTCATCTTCAGATCAGGGTGAGTTCAGATTGCGAGTAGACATTTATGAAGGGCCCGAATGAGAACCCCGAGGCTGAAGACAGTATTTCTTTCTCACAGTGACTGCCACTGGGTCATTAAGGTGTTCAGACTAAATACACATCCAATCCTTGGCCTCTCAGGCGAGTCCATAGAGCGATGGTTATATAAATGTAAATTGTAAATTAAAGCACTATTATGCATGTGCACAATGAGGACTACAATGTGTAGGAGTCATATATCATGCAAACTGGTAAGCATTATATGTTAAGAGCACTTGTCTGTAGAAACACAAAATAGAGTTAAAACGCTATGCAGCTGCTGTAAGACTTTATAATCTTTAGTAACCCTGTTAAACAACCTTGGAAAAACAAACGATTGAGAATAAAAACAGGACTCTAAAGCAATGCCTTTCCATTTGTATGCAGTTCCTTGAATATGGGTCATACCTCACTGTGACATATGAGCTGCAAATAACACAAAGATCTCTGTGTTAAAAGCAGTAACTTACTGAACGATATACATACATTACAGTAGAGGTGGACAAGCCTAGCCAGAACTGAGTCATGAAAATATTTGCCATGTACACCATGCAACAAAAAGCATGTTATAATATGATAAGGTGACTTTACAAACTAAAAAAGTGTATTTTTAACACGTGAAAGCATTTCACTTTAGCACATCATCACCACCGCATAAGCAAGTATTTATTAAACATGACGTGGACATTTTTAAACATGAATTGGGAAGCATTCCTACCTCTGCCCGGATGAAAATGCTATTAATGAACTAAGAGACATGTCATTTGCTCTGTGTGTGTGATGTAAAGTGCTCTGACATCCTACACTGGTAGGTGAGTAGTGCTTTAAAACAAATTAAATACATGCGAGAGAGAGGTTATGGAGAGATGAGGGGCTCTGGTGGAGTGTGGTAGTGGGGGAGTCCGTAGAGAAATGGGGGTGCCAAGAAATATTGTCACCCTAGGTGCCACCAGTGTGAAAGCCGGCTCTGCTAATACATTGTCAGGGGCAATTGATACATGTGAAGTTCTTTTGGGGGTGTTATCTGTCTAAAACCGCAGTTTCAACGCTTTAATGTTCTTAAAAAAACACACTAATAGCGTTTCCTGAATTAGTTTTTTTAACAACCTTTTTTAACAACCTTCGTCCATTCTGCAAATAGCAACAAACCAGAATTGTCACTCATGCAGAGCATCTTGTGCACAAAAAAACATTGCCTAACAGCCCTGGCGTCACACAGCAAACAAAGCAAGTAGCACATGCCCTCATTAGGATTAATTCTCACGTGCCTTCATGGGCTTGTTTTAACTAGGCAGCAGGTTGCTACATTTTAAGGCATGTTAAACTTTCCATTCAGGACAATGTAATGCACAGGAGTGAAAGCCGAGTCCCCTCCAGCACCTTCTGCCCACAGTCTTTTTTGTAACATCAGTTTGTTACAGATCCAATCGCTAGGTAAGACAACAGTCCGCAACAAAAGTGGTGTGATGGAAGTCTGTAGCTCAAGTTTGTCAGTTGCCGCTCGGCAGGCGCACTCATCCTGAGCCACAGCTCCATACCACTGGCATAATGAAACTCGAGGGGGCCTCCCTGCAAGGCACAAGGAGGGCCCCCCTCCTGGCTCATTCAGGAGCTCTGCAGACCGAGTGCTGTGCGGAGGGGGCCCCCTGGAGCTAGGGCCCCCCCTGCATCGCGGGGGGGCTGCGGGGGCCTGTGTTACGCCCCTGCTCCATACGTTACGCACTGCATGGTACCGGATACAGGTAGGTAGGTGACGTCTTCGAAGCTCGAGCAAAGACATGCGAAGCAGTCGATTAAAAATACAAATGATGCCCCTCTCTGAGTGCATGCCAACAACATGAAGCAGGGCGGTCATAGGTAGCACGTTAGCGGACGGTCCTGATTTGAAACTGCTGGCAACACCAATTCTACTAATATTACGCACACAAGGTCAAATGTTGCCCAAATTTACACAGCCTGCCAGGGAGTTATTTTCCCTCACAAATGGGAAAAATATTGCCCATTTGTATGAGAAACAGCCCAATCTGGCAACACTGGACACACTTCTGTCATTGAGCTATGTTTGAGTGGTATTTAGGCTACATTTGGGCTCTTTTTGTCTTTGGTGGCCATCTTAGGAGACTTTTTTGTTATGAAGCTCTCCAATTTCCTCATTCAGGGCCTTATGTAGGTAGCCTAACATTTACCACTTCATAAATACCGAATTTTACCAATTCGGTATTTATGAAGTGGTAAATGCTATGTAGGTAATCAGTCGGTAAAAATTACCGATTCGGAATTGGTCGGTAATTAAGAATCGGTATTTACCGATTCGGTAATGGTAACTGGCTTCCCATTGATTCCTGAATCAATGGGAAGCCAGTTACCATTACCGAATCGGTAAATACCGATTCGGTAATGAGGGGAGCGCAATCAAGGGTGGCAGGGTGTCACAGTGACACCCTGTTGCACCCCTGATTCCTGCATGTGTGCACATGTGGCACACATACATGCCCTAAGGGCATGTATGTCTGCCACATTGCACACTTCTAAGGGCCAAAAAATGCTTTGTCTAAGACATTCGTCATTTACCACCAACTTTTAGTTGGTGGTAAATAACGAATCCACACAACACCCACACACTACCCCTACATCTCATTTCAGAATTCGGTATTTACCGAATCGGTAAAATTACCGAATCTGTAATTTTACCGATTCGGTAAATTACCGAATCCTGAAATGTCCCCCCTACATACCAAAAGCCTGAATACCGGTCGGTAACGGGATTTTTACCGAAAATCGGCCGTTACCGACCGGTATTGGGCTTCCTACATATGGCCCTTAGTCTCTAAATATCTTAAAAGACTTAAACCAGATATCATACTGTTACAAGAAACACACTTGATGGGTCCGCACTGCTCCTTCTTGGGTAGGGGGCAATACACCACCTTGGCACACGCAGGATTCACCCGGGGCTCGAGGGGAGTGGCTATCCTTATTAAAAAATCCCCCCCTTCCGAGTAATCCGACGATAGGAGGACCCAGACGGTACATGTGTAGCAGTCCAAGGCACCTGGAACCATACACCTTGGTTCTTTTGTAGTGTTTATGCGCCCCCACGCCTCCAGCAGCGTACGCTGGATAAATTGACAGATCTTCTTTTACAGTCTGGCCCCGCTACACATATTATTGGGGGTGACATTAATGATGTGATTGATCCCACCTTAGATCGTACGGTGACGAGACAAGGACAGCTTGGAGCGACTGCATTAGCAAGGTTTAGGGACATCCTGGGCCTCACTGATCTCTGGAGATGCCAACACCCACATACACGAACATACTCATACTTTTCTGGGGCCCACAGGGTGTTTTCAAGGTTGGACTATCTCTTTACCCCTGCTGGAGAGGTTGATCGAGTGGAGGAGTTGGAATACTTGGCTAGGGGTATCTCCGACCATTCGCCCATCTACTTACGTGTAGGGGAGAGACGGAGAGGTCATGGTGCAACATGGAGACTAAATGCCTGGGCACTGAAAGACGATTCGGTGTCAAGAGAACTTAGGGTGGAAACTCAGCTCTATTTTGAAGAAATTGATGGTTCATTGCAATCAGATGTTATCCTATGGGAGACTTTTAAGACAGTGATATGCGATAGAGCCCAAAACATTATTGCCCATAAAAAGCGGCAGGAACTTCAGGAGATTTTGGTGTTGGATTGTAGACTTGTGGATCTTGAAAGGGGGGATACTTCTCCTTCTAATGTACATACTCTCTGCCAAATTGACATTACTAAACGGGAATATCAGGCACTGGTCACTAAAGAGGCGTGGGCACACCAACTCGCAGTACAACATAGGTTATATGAGACAGAGGATCGAACGGGTAAACTGTTGGCATGGTTGGGTAGGAAGGAACAAGAGTCGAGATGGGTGACATCCATTAAGGAACAGGGCCGGACCTACACCACATCGCAAGATATAGTGGGGGCTTTCGCCCGCTACTACTCAGCATTGTATGCCAACCAGACACAAACAAGTGAGGCGCAAATAGCCCAGTACCTTGCCGGGGTGGGGCTCCCCTGCCTCGCCCAAGATGAGAGAGACAGGCTAGAGGGAGATATCACTCTGGCGGAAGTAACGGAGGCTATTGGTAAACTGAAAGCAGGGAAAACCACAGGCCCCAATGGCCTCCAAGGGGGGAACAACCTTTACAACGCAACTTTTACAACGCACTACCATTACAACGCATTTTTTACAACGCATAATCCATTACAACGCATGATATTACAACGCATGACACTACAACGCATTTTTAAAAACTACCTTTACAACGCATTCCATTACAACGCATACTACCATTACAACGCATACCATTACAACGCATAATATTACACTATGCTATCCAACACTTACCCTGCTGTTGCACCCCCTGGAGTTAGAATAGTAATTTTTACCCCTATACTATCCAACACTTACCCTACTGATGCACCCCCTGGAGTTAGAATAGTTATTTTTACCCCTATACTATCCAACACTTACCCTACTGATGCACCCCCTGGAGTTAGAATAGTAATTTTTACCCCTATACTATCCAACACTTACCCTACTGATGCACCCCCTGGAGTTAGAATAGTAATTTTTACCCCTATACTATCCAACACTTACCCTACTGATGCACCCCCTGGAGTTAGAATAGTAATTTTTACCCCTATACTATCCAACACTTACCCTACTGATGCACCCCCTGGAGTTAGAATAGTAATTTTTACCCCTATACTATCCAACACTTACCCTACTGATGCACCCCCTGGAGTTAGAATAGTAATTTTTACCCCTACACTATCCAACACTTACCCTACTGATGCACCCCCTGGAGTTAGAATAGTAATTTTTACCCCTATACTATCCAACACTTACCCTACTGATGCACCCCCTGGAGTTAGAATAGTAATTTTTACCCCTACACTATCCAACACTTACCCTACTGTTGCACCCCCTGGAGTTAGAATAGTAATTTTTACCCCTATACTATCCAACACTTTCCCTACTGTTGCACCCCCTGGAGTTAGAATAGTAATTTTTACCCCTATACTATCCAACACTTACCCTACTGATGCACCCCCTGGAGTTAGAATAGTAATTTTTACCCCTACACTATCCAACACTTACCCTACTGTTGCACCCCCTGGAGTTAGAATAGTAATTTTTACCCCTACACTATCTAATACTTACCTTAAATGTAATTTAATATTATGCGTTGTAATGGTATGCGTTGTAAAGGTAGTATGCGTTGTAATGGTAGTGCGTTGTAAAGGTATTTTTTAAAAATGCGTTGTAGTGTCATGCGTTGTAATGTCATGCGTTGTAATGGATTATGCGTTGTAAAAAATGCGTTGTAAGTGCATGCGTTGTAATAGTGTGCGTTGTAACGTCATACATCCCCTCCAAGGGGAATTCTTTAAAGCCTACAGTGCTGTTCTGGCTCCATACTTACTTAAAATGTTTGTGGCAGCTAAAAGTGAAGGGATGCTCCCGACAGACCTTAGAATAGCAAAGGTGGTAGTCGTTCCGAAAGCAGGGAAAGCCCCGGATAATTATGGGTCCTACCATCCCATCTCATTGTTAAATATTGAAACAAAAATGTTGTCTACTATCCTTGTGGCACGCCTTGTAACGGTTATTACCTCCTTGATTCACGGGGACCAATCTGGCTTTATGCCGAAACGGTCCACGCGTTATAACCTTCGGAGAGTGGCCAACTGGGTGGATGTTGTTCGTGAAAGGGAAGAGGCTCATCTACTCATCTCGTTAGACGCTGAAAAAGCGTTTGACACTGTCCATTGGCCCTTTATGAGGCATGTTTTGGAGAAATTTGGATTTGACCCGAGGTTTAGAGACTGGGTAGACCTACTCTATAGAAAACCTAAAGCAAGCGTTAGGCTGAATCGAACTCTTTCCGAGACTTGGCCGATCCACAGGGGGAATAGACAGGGATGCCTCCTTTCCCCCTTATTGTTCGCTCTTATTCGGGAGCCGTTGGCTTGTGTGATTAGAGACCTCCCAGGGCTGGGTGGTTTTATAGATGACTCCCAACTGTTTGGTGAAGAACGCATATCTTTATATGCAGATGATATTCTGTTGTACGTTACGAATCCTGCGGAGACACTTCAGCAAATCTTACAGATCATCGAGGACTATGGGCGTCACGCGGGATACAGAATCAATTGGACCAAGTCTATCTTATACCCAGTGGGGGGATTGGTAGAGCCCCAGAGATACCCAAGTTGTTTGCGTTGGTCGACAGAGGGCTTTACTTATCTTGGCCTTTACATTACTACGGATGTGGCAATTAGCCTAGCGCATAATATTAGGCGGGTGTTCCTTAGTTTTCAGGCCGACGTTAAGAGGTGGCGGAAACTCCCCCTAACCCTAATGGGAAGAGCTGCCATGTATAAAATAGTTACTCTCCCTCAACTGCTCTATGTGTTGCAGAACACTTATATCGATCTCGGACACAATATTCAAAGACATTGACAATGAAGTGCGTTTACTCATATGGGATGCGGCTCATCCATGTATTGCACTCCAAACACTACAGAGAAATCCATTTAATGGAGGCCTGGCCCTCCCGGATAAAAGGCCTACTATAGGGCTTCCCACTTAGTTGCTATCAATGAATGGATCCATGCGCCGGGAGACCACCCGGCACATAGATTGGAAAGGGTACAATTTAGAAACCGTACATATCTTCATTATATTTATGGAGGCAAGGTATGTAGTCGATTGCTCCAGGCAACCTAGAGGACGCTTGAGGCATGGAAACATGCGGAGAGACAGATGGGGTGGGATCGCAGATGCACTAGGGAGGGGACACGGCTACTTGAGATAGGGAAACTGAGAGGTTTTAGACAGTGGGACTTAATTGGCATTTCTAAAGTAGGAGATGTCCTGGAACATGGTGTGCTGGCTCCCTTCAACACACTTCAAGCGAGATACCAGCTCCATAATACACAGATATATGCATATCTCCGCCTGAAACATGCATGGGCTGCGGAGAGGTTGGATGAGGCAACACTACCGGAGTATGCCCCATTAGAAGGCCGACTCCTCCAGGAGGAGATCCCAAATAAAGCTATTTCATTCACCTATAAAACCCTACGTAACAATATGCCTGATAAATTGGGTCCACTCCGTGCGAGCTGAGAAAAAAACACTGGTGTGCTGGAGGACATAGATTGGGAGGCCGCTCTTATGCACCCACGCGAAGTGGCAATTAAATTACGGCTGCGTCTTATCCAATAAAAAATTCTACACCGAGTCTATTTTGCTACAGCAAAAATGCATACAATAGGGAGAGCTGAAAGCCCAAATTGTCTTAGATGCCGTACAGAAAGTGGCACATTCATACACACCCTTTGGGAATGTATTGAGATCCAGAATTATTGGGGGAGGATTGTGCGAGAGCTAAATGCCATACTGGAAGTCCACATAGACCTGGAACCTCGGTTTCTCCTTTTGGGAATCCCGTCAGACGTGGATATCCCGCGACGTAAACTTGTACTGGTCAATCTGGGGCTAGTGGTGACAAAACGGGATATAGCGAAATATTGGGGGCACCCCAAATACCAACACTGAAAAAGTAGAGGGCATTTCTTGATCATTACATGGTTGCCGAACAGGTGACATACAAGGCATGGGGCTGTCCTTGGAAATTCCGGAAGATATGGGCACCATGGATCAAGTACTATGGCCTAGAAGTGATGGGGGAGGCGGAGGAAGGGGGATTGCGGTTTGAAGAAGTGGGAAAAGAGCCTTGATTGATGTAATGTTAGTACCCATTATTTGTACCCATGAACAGTGTAAACATGACCCTTTATCCCTCTACGACCAGGTGGCTCAGACCCCTCTGTGGATCCAATTGACATGGACATTTTATTTATACAATTGCCATATACGTCACGGTGCTTTGTCATCAATGGTGCATCATGTACTCATGCTTTGTTTGGAGTTTGTTTTATTTTTCGAAAATAAAATAAAAATATTCATAAAAAAAAAAAAAGTATCTTTTCAGAAAGTGACATACTAATATTTATTCGAGGTATAAAAAGGATAGTAAAGGAGGGGCGTGGCTAGCACCCAAGGACGATGGTGGCGTTTCCGTGACTCCCCTTGGGACTGAACGGAACTAACGGCTCTCTCAATGCCTGCGAGTCGCTGGAAATGGTCGTAAACAAAGGAGACAACAAGAGAATAAGTGTTCTATTGTGTAGCGCTCTGCAAGACTCACGCTCTCTCTCCACAGTTATGAGTGGCTCCATCGGCATGACGCCCGCTACTTTGAGCACTTTGAGTATCACGCTGACCCTTCTCCTCAGCAATCTTCATAATCTGCAATGCGTTTCCAGGCAGTTTAAAGGAGTCAATCTTCCCACATGTACCTCCCTGACAATTGTGAGCTATAAAGTATTCACTTTCAGCGCATCTTTTTACTCAAGGCTGCCCCTGCTGAAGTAATAGTCTCCTGCCAAAAAAAAAACGGCTTGCACAAATAGTGCCTGAATTCTCTACTTTTCCATGGAATAACTCCGTAATTATATTGCTTCAGAGGTATACAGCAGTCATTTTCAGCACGTTTATCCATCCGCTGCACTCTTTGAAGGGTCTCACTAACTTTCCTCATATTACTCAAAAATATGTAGTGTTTCTTCGTACAAATCACTACATAAAAGTACTGCAAGGTGGTTTTTACGCCCCGCTCCTCACTGCCTCCCCATATGGGCAGACTGAAAAAAGCAAAAACTCTGCTGACGCCTTCAACTCATAAATTTATAATCCGCTCGAATTTCCGCACCCATTTTGCCTCAATGGAAGACTCTTTGGACTCACCACCTAAAGACGCTTCTTTATCCAGTATCAATGCTCCTTCTTCAGTTAGCAAAGCGCCATCTAAACGCTTGAAAAAAGAACCTCCTTCCCCACCAAAGCAGACCTCGACCGTCTCAATTGACCTTCTTTTAGAAGAGATTTGCGCTCTACGACCATTTGTAGAAGAGACAAACTCCAAATTTCAAATTCTAACAGATAGTTGGACACGTATGGAAGCAAGAATTACCAAGGTTGAACATAACATTGAATCTCTAGAATCATCCTATTTTAAAGTAGAAGCTCTTCAAGCCCAGGTTACGTCTCTTCACAAGCAGGTCAAAAACCTCAAAAACAGGAGCAGATGGAATCATCTTCGAATATATGGCTTACCAGAAGGCTCTGGAGGGTCTGATCCTATCACCTTCTTCAAATCGTTTCTCCCAACAATTTTGAACTTACCAGAAGGTACTCTTCTTAATATCCAGCGGAGCACATAGATTGGGCCCTCCACATACAGCGTCTTCCAACATGAGAAAATCGAAAGGAGTCATACTGTATTTTCTAGAATATACTGATCTCCTTAAGGTATTGTCAGCAGTCAGGTCCATAAAACGAATTTCATGGTCAGGTAACCATCTATTCTTTTAGAAAGATTATGCAAAGACCACAGTTGATAGATGTAAAGAATTCCTCGCTATGAGACTTACTCTTCACTCTATTGGGGCACGTTTTGGCCTCTTTCGCCCTTGTTCATTTAAAGTAACTTACAGCAACAAGACTACTACTTATGAAGATCCAGCTGGGCTGAAAAGCTTCCTCAACTCTTACAGTACTGAAACTATGGACACATCTATAACATGTACTAAGTAGTTGTTTCAGTCCTACTTTATGTCGCAAAGTCAATTATAATGGTTCTGATGACTTCTGTAGAAGAACATAGAATTTGTTTTTGTTTTGCTACAAGGCAACCTTAACTATTTTTTTCTCTTTACAGGTTTCATCACCTTATTGCACGACCTACCCGTTTTGCATGTTGTTTGTTCTGCAGTCGTTCTCGCTATCCCTCATGGAGTCTGAACATGTCATCATTCCATGTTGCCTCATCCCCTCCAACCCCTTATGTGTCTTGGAATTTATGTAGGTATGATCTTATTTCTTCTAGTATTTCTAACATCAATCTTCCTTCATTTTATGACCACCTTGTTCTCTGTCTTTGAACTGTTTCTCTATAATGTCTTCCACTATCAATTCTTTAGTTCTTGTTTTCTCTTCTCTCCCTTTTCTCACCCATTAGTTTTCATTGCCACTTTATTCGTACCTGTATTATGGTCTATGTTTGATATTATATACATAAACGCTGGCTTATTCAATTATATTTTTTTGTATGATTATTTTATGTCTTTAAAAATTGTTACATGGAATGTCAGAGGCTTAAATCCCCCCATCAAAAGACAACCAGTATTATCATATGTATCTAAATTAGATGTTAATATAGCCTTATTGCAAGAGTCACACCTTAGGGAGTCTGAGTCATTAAAACTTAAAAATAATTGGGTAGGTGAAGTTTTGTTCTCACCTGGTGATGGTGAAAGAAATGGTGTTATAACATTTTGTCATAAGGCACTGACTGCTAAGCTTATTTCTCAAGAATCAGATAATGAGGGTTGATGGCTGGTTACCAATTTAAGGTTAGGGAAGGCTGCAGTCTCTTTGTTCAATATGTATCCCCCTGCTAATAGTGATGCTCCTTTTTGGTCCCATATTTCTCAACTACTTGCAAAGTACTAATTTTCTTGGAGGCGATTTCAATCAGGCCATTGTCCCCTTTATAGACCGAAAATCCACAGTTTTTTTATACCTCAAACAAAGCACATAAAGCTATTCTACAAACTATAAAATCGAGGAACCTAACTGATGCTTGGAGACTCTGCAGTCCCTCTTCACAGTGATACACCTATTTTTCCCCACCTCACCAGACCCAGTCCAGAATTGACCACATTTTCATTTCACACAATGTTTCTCAATCTTTAGGCTCAGCTGACATAGGCCCTATACTTATTTCTGATCATGCTCCAATTTCAAAACTTCTTTTGTTTCCTTTTTTCATGAATATTTTCAAATGAATCAAACTGACAACAAACATTCCCTTCCATACAATTTGTGATGCATTTAAAGCTGTCGCACATGATTTTATCATCAGATATGTATCCAGCAAACGAAAAATTTCCAAAACACTTATTGCCGAAGCTCTCACTAAGATAAAGAGACTGGAACACTCCTTTTATACCTCCAAGTCAAAGGAATACCTATCAGAACGTATAAACACTAAGATTGAATTTAACAAGGATTCTACTGAAAGCGGTTCCTTATATTTACTGAAAACCAGTGTGAAATTTTATATGGGCCCAAAAAAATCAGGTAAATTAGCTAATTACCTCAAGATTGAGCAAAACAAACACCAAATTGAATCCATTATTGATGTTAATCAAACACCGAGACTCAGAGAGTCCGAAATTTTACAAGAGTTTGCACAATTTTATAAATCTTTATATGCACCAGAAACCATGCCTTCAGACGCAGATATATCCCATTATCTTTCTACGATCCAGAAACATGCTGGTTCCACAACAAATTTAGACCATTTAGAATCCGATATAACACAGATGGAAATGCTTGACGCACTGAAGGCTCTCCAAAAAGATAAAGCCGCAGTCCCAGATGGTTTTACAGTTGAATTTTCTTCGTACTTTGTCCAAATACTTCTTCCACACTTACACACTCTTATTCCTCCTTTATCAAATCACCCAATTCTTCGGGCTCCTTCTTAGAGGCCATAATTTGACTCATTCCAAAACAGGGCAAGGATTTGCGCTACTGCAAAAATTATAGGCCCATTTCCCTAGTCAATGTGGATTATAAAATCTTCTCGAAAGCATTAGCCCTTCGACTGGAATCACATCTCCCTCAACTGCTCGGCAAGGAACAATCCGGTTTTGTCAAGGGGCATAATATCAATGATAACACAAGTTTGTTTTTTGATATTCTGTACAAAGCACCACATTATTCGGAACCCCTTGCAGCGATTGCCCTGGATGCAGAAAAGGCCTTTGATAGAGTTTATTGTCCCTTTCTTTTTCATACTCTTAAATGGTTTGGATTTGGCCCAAAATTATTTCCCTCATTACTGTACATTATTCTGAGTCCAAACCCGGTGTTTTCGCTAATGGCCTCCCTTCCCCTATTTTACTCTAAATAGAGGAGTACGTCAAGTCTGTCCTTTATTTCCCTTTCTTTTTAATCTAGCACTGGAACCATTTTTATCTAAAATTCGACAAAACGATTCCATAACAGGATTCATCTCTGACACTCAACAGATCAAGCTAGCAGCATATGCAGACGATATATTAATGTTCCTCTCTCAACCACAGCATGCACTCCCAGCGTTTTTGAAAGAGGTTGACTCCTATAAGATGGTATCTGGCTAGAAACTAAACAACGAGAAATGTGAAATATTGCCCTTAACCAAATATGCTGTTAAGGAGTATTTCTGGACCTCTAACTTTACATGGAACCCTCAACACATCAAATACCTTGGCTTATGGTGTACCCCATCTATTAAGACATCCATTTCCCTAAATTGTGATAAATGCCTAGATAAATTAAGCACACTCACTAACGAAATGGCACCCTCTTTATCTGCCTTGGTGGGGTCGCCTAGACATCATCAAAATGATGCTGACTCCTATCATACTCTACATCATATCCAATATTCCAATATCCATAGCAACTAAGTTTTTTCATAAAATAACTCCATCCTCTTATCGTTTTAATGGAATATCAAAAAATCGCGAATGTTGCTGCAAAAATTGTTACCTCCAAAATCGGATGGTGGTGTGAACTTCCCTGACTTTCCTAAATATCATAAAGCTTTCCAATTGAAACAGCAATCCAAGTGGGTGTCTGATTCATCATTAGACTCCCCGCTATGGGTTGATCTTGAGAAATCATTTCTATCACCCTTCTCATTTAATGAATACCTATCCTTCACTTGCAAACCGCAAACAATTTCCACACCGGTCATTAAACACTCCTGTAAGTTATTAGGCGCTCGCCTCCATTCTGCCACACACCATCTTAATACCTTTCTCGCCTCCACAATTTGGCACAACATATATATACTCAGCAAAATAAACCCATTTACTGGAAAACTTGGAGAAATAAAGGATTACACTGGGTACATCAGCTATTTGAACAAGACTCACTTCTTACATTCTCAAGGGTGCACTCTCTCTTTCAATAACCTCCTTCCTTCCAACACAAATTTTCAGTTTTACGATCTGCAATACTTCAAACATTCATTCACTTTCAATCTCTAAGCCCTTCATCCTCCCTGACCAACTCTACGTGTTATAATTTTCTCCGCATAAAGCCCAAGCCTCTAGAATTTACTCTCGCTTGACACGATCTTCCACTAACAAGGATAAAACCAAAACAGAACTTTTTTTCAAAACTGATTTTGACACAGAATGGTCCATCTCCCTGTGGAATATGACATGGGCAAAATTAGGAAATCATCCAGAGCAGCAAACACTACACAAACTCTTTTCTTCATATATAATACACTCCTCTCAACGCCCACAACCTTACACAAAATGCATGCTGAAAATCTTGACACTTGCTGGTCATGTTCCCTTGAACACACTGATTTAAAACACTTGCTATTTACATGTCCATACGTACCTACGTTTTGGAAACAAGTTTGGACTCAAATTAACATTATCCTTAATGCCACAGCACCCTTTTCACCTAACAAAAGTTTTCTGGGGAGCTTATCTATTGATTGGAATATGGGACAATCACAAATACAAATCATAGACTTGTTGCTGGCAGTTGCTTTTCAGCAGATAACAAAGAATTGGAAGGATACATCTAAATTATCATATTCAACTTGGTGGTATGCTGTCTGTCATAATCAAAGATTGGATACAACCTTTGAATATCCTATATCTCGTGCTAAGAAACGTTTACAACAATGGTCTCCTGTCACACAGTTTTAGATAATAGTGCAAAAAAATCCTTTGCTCTCATCCCCTTACTACAAGAATGTGTTCAGCCACCCTGACTTCCCTTATAATGAGAATGATATCGTTTAGTTTGTTATTTCTATATTATTCATACGATTGCATCTTTCTAGTATATTAAGTCTTTCTTCTTATATCTTCTTATATTAAAATTTCTAAGAACCAGCTCTTTATATTTCTTAGTTTATTTTGTTTCTCGCTCCCAAACAGAATATGTAATATTAATATTCCTTCCCATGTAATATTTGATGTTTAATTGCACGAAATATTGAAGTTCACTTAGTTTCTTTCAATAAACTTACTTTTGAAACAAACAAAAAAAGGATAGGAAAAATAACAAATTGATAATGCTGCACAAAGTCAGTGTATTTACAAAATATTTGAAGCTCATGTTGAAGTGGTAGTTCTTGGGGCTCTCATGGTTTATTTTATGGCATCATTTCTTTTATTACAGTGGTCACTTTCTTGCTGCAGTGGTGATGATTATTTCATGGTTCTCATCCACGTATTTCGTTGTATTTACTCATTTTTTTTATGATCATATGATTACTATCTGAAATATGTAAGATTAGTGTCACTTAACACTACTGTCTGAACCTGAACAGTATGTTTAACCTGAGACCTGAGGAAACTACGGGTAAAAATAGAGCCCATATCGGATTTGTGGTGACATTGGGGCATATTTACTAGAAAATATCGGAGCACGGAGCTGCGCCAAATTTGGCAGCCCCAGGCTTTGGTATTTTTAAAATCAAGGGATGCACAATATTTACTACAATAAAGCACACCCCTGTGTTATCCCTAGCGCTGGTGCTCAAATTGGCTGCCTAGTGACAGCGGGTCAGGAAATTATTGTTTATGTGCAGGAAGGGACAGCTTCCTGCATATAAACAATCATTAATGACGTTTTTCTCTTTCTATGTGTGCGTCAGACTGTAGCACACATAGAAAAAGCAAAAATGAGGAGAAATAAAAGTATTTCACCTTGTGTGCCTTTCTAACACCTACTCTTTCATGGCATTAGTTTTTGGCGCTGCCTCAGATTTACACATCCTTGTAAATCTGGGGCTGTGTCAACAAGCATTTGCAATGCAATAGGTGTCGCATTTGCGAGAGTTTAAGCTATTGGCATTGTAAATATCAACGCCTTTTATTTATCTGTTTCGCTAATTAATACATGAAAGGCATTGACATTTACAATGCCAATAGCTCAAACTCTTGTAAATGTGAGACCTATTCTAAGAAGCGGCCGCCATTGTCCCGGCCACTTGGAAAGTGATGCTCGGAAAGTGAAAGCACGCATGGCGATCTGAATGTTGCAGGAAAACATGTTGAGCCTGCAGTAGGAGAAACTCATTAAAGAAAATAGCGCTTACAGACTAAAAAATACGTACAGTGTAACAACCAGAGTAAAAGGGCCAGTCCTCATGAGAGGTTACAAATGAAGACAAGGCAGTACTAAGGAGGGACTAACAAGCCTATTAACGAGTCAGAAGCCAGCATTTACGAAGGACAAGGACACAAGCCAATGACAAATAGTGGAGAGTGGGCAGGAGTTCTATTCCATACTCCAATACAGCATGCAGCAGAGCCGCGCCGGCACTGATTAAAATGTTGCTTTTCTGCACAGCACTGCCAGAACAATACACAAATGTAGCATAAAATTAGAAGGTGGTATAAACTCAAAATTAACATGAATTGCTACAACAGCTTATTATTTTTGTAATGTTAGGGGGTCATATGAAAAGTTAGATTCTGCCCAGAATTTCTGTGCACTAAAGTAATGTGCTAAGCACAAACTTAAAAAAGTTATGCTTTTAAGAAGGGAATCTAGAATTGATTTTTTCCGTTCATGCAACTTCGTTAAAATGGATATTGGAATCTATGAAAACACAATTTCACAGACAGCATTTGTGAAAACAAAGTCCTGCGATGTTATTCAGCGCCACTATTTTTTATTAAAAACATACAGTCAACCATGCTAAGGGTCTGCTGGTGAGCAGCTGCATTTAGTGGCTAGAACTGCTGCAACTAAATAACTGTTGGTCACTAATCGAGGCTGCATGGCAAAACATCACAGGAGCTAATAAGGTTTCCAAATACCATATTGAGCTTCATGCTGTTGGCTTCATCACAGGGCTGGTTGCTTTCACTTCTACATGTCTAGCTTGTCATTAAGAATGGATTCATGCTCGTTGTGTGCCCTGTTACATTGTGTGCCCTAGTCATTTGAATATAGCATGTGACCATGTTCGCCAAAAAATGCATTTTAGTACAAAATGTAGAACATTTAAACAAGGGAGCAGGCACATTAAGAAAGTTATTTAACCCCTTCAGTGCCACGCCCTTTCACCCTAGTGTGCCGGGCGTTGCATTAGTGGGTGGGGTTCATGACGAGATAGTCTCGTCATGGGCACAGCGCAACCGTGCTCCATGACGAGACTATCTCGTCATGGGCACAGAAGAGGTTAAAAACATCGATTACGGAAAGGAATGCCAGTCTGCTTGCACAGCAGCGGTGTGCGTCAGTGTTTTGGTTTTACTGCAAACATCCCAATGATTTTGAGAAATGTTTCTATTACTACCATATTTGAATAATGATTTCCATGCAAGTACCTTCATTTATTCAACAAGCATGGGCACACTTCGACATTTACAGGGACTAGGGGGTAGGCACGTGAGGACAGTGCTAGTTTTAAGTAGCCTCTTGCGCTTTTTCAACAACATTTATGGGTAGGATGCCTTTGGTTTGAAAAGTCGTATTTTTGGTATGACTGGTGATTGGAGGGTCAGCCGGAAAAAATAGAAGGCGGGCGCGTGAGGGTGCAACATGTACACCAGCGGTGTGGGCTGATAAAAAGCAATCCGCGCTAGGCATGTCAGAAAATACTTATGTTTTCTGCGGGGTGGGAGGCAGCACGGATGGCAGTTACCATGGACAGTGGTGGGTGGCCATTCCGGCGGTCTGTTTACCGAGTGCGGCTGATGTGCTTGATTGTGCTCAGAAGCAGTATATATCAATTAGGAACCATTGGTGTCTGGGGATCGATTATTCAAGTTGCCAAACGCTCATTCTCTGCGAGCAGCGAGGGGTTGTGACGTCCGCAGCTGTAGACGTGGGAGAGTTGGGGCTTGTGTGCAGCGCTGCAAATTCCAATTAAACATAAAGAAACAGTAACTAAACATTTTAAATGCACAAGTGCACTGTAAGTAATTATACATATTTTAAACAAACAAGCACAATGAAAATAAAAAAAAACCTACTACAACAACCCTTGTGAAAGGCAGTGGGCCCAGCGGCCAGGCTAGACCCTCCTCGGTGTGTTGGCCCCACAATCAGTAGGACGCTCTTATACAGCACATTAGCTGCCTTTATGTAACTCACTGTTCCAGACATGAGGTCGGCGTGTTCGGAATAAGCTCTACAAGGATTTAAGAGTTTGGTTTTGCAGTAGGACCCCAGTGTCAGAGTTGCTGGGGCAAGGGTGGAGTGAGGTGCCCGATATAGGACTGTAAAAATCAACATTCGTTTTAAAACGAAAGCGGTCTTGAAAGTCCTACCATCACATTCAACAGGCGACAGCTCGTCTTAACAAGCCAGTTTCTTGCTTTTCTTATGTGACTGTACCTTTAAGACTCTTGAATTTCATTCGGCTGTAGTTAAAACGACCATCTGTTGTGCTCTGATTGGAGCTTCTGTAACGGGGGGGATCTGCTGCATTTTGAGAGCAGGCGCACTCTCTCGTCCATTCTACTTGCAGCTCGAGTATGTGAATAAGCATGAAAAGGAAGGTATTTAGGAATATCAACTTACCCGGGCGGCGAGTTGGATTTGTGTTGTTACAGCGCCCGGGGGCAGGACAGGAATGAGAGGCTGCAAGTCGCCGGCGCCAATGGCAAGTTTGTGTTCATCGATTTCGGCAGCCGGGCATTACAAAAGAAATGCGCGGCTGCCGTTCTCGAAACTGAAGGTGCCTCGCACACCTCTTAAAAGCACAGCGCTTTGAAAATATAAATATCAATTCATGAGCAGCGTTAATGGCGTGCCTGCCATTCTTAAAGCAAAACACGCGCAAAAGCTACATCGGGACAGGAGATGTGCACACGCACGATGTACACACGCACGTCGTGCATGTGCATATAGCCTGTCCGGGCACATGCCATCTCCTGTCTCCCATCGCTACCAAAACTGACGACTATAGGTCTCGCCAAGGCACGCAGCGCATGTGCTGCGTCGCCAGGCGAGACCTAAAAAGCAATGGATGTTGCTGTGGAACGCCCACAGCAACACCCATTGTACGCCCCTTTGCCGCAGAGGGCTGCGGCAGAAAGGAGCATATTGACAAGGTAGCGTTAAGTCACGTCAAGTGGCTTAGCGCCAACTTGTAAATATTAAAAATGCCTCTACGAAACCAAAGCATTAAAAAAAAGTGATGCCCCGGTATCAGTAGGGGCTTGAAATTATGCCCCATTGACTCCGCTGCCATCTCCTCTCCCCCCCTCCCAATCATGCTCATGAAATCTCCACTTTTAGCTGGAGAATTTTGTTAGCTAAAAGTATTTTTTGCAGGAACATTTGTCTCAAAATTCTTATTGCAGGAGGTTTTACCCATCAGCAAGTTCTTGCGCAGCTATCGAAGTTTGCAACTATGTGAATTTATGATTTTCACCATCTGCAACAGGTCACAGGTTAAATGATAATTTTGCACACCACTTGGCAGATATATGTTTTATGGGGCAGATTTACAAGCCCCTTGTGTGACTTTTGTGCCACAGTTGCGTCACTTTTGTGATGCAGTCGCGGCGTAAATGTTGCGGCCCATTTACAATGTGACGCATCTAGGGAGATGCCTCACGTTGTAACGCCCTGCGTCAGGTATAATGTATGCAGGGTGGTCGTTCCCCTGCAAAAAGCCATGTGGAACTGACGCAGTGAAATCTACAAAATTTCACTGTGTCACTATACGCCTTCACTGCGTCAAAATCCCTACGCTTGCGCAGACCAGGCATAAGGAATGATGCAGGGCGTTTTGAATGGGACACACCCATCTATTGTCACTTTAATGAGCAACTCCAGCAATGCGTCACTTTTGCGCCAACAGATGCGCATCTCTTAATCCTTGCGCCATGAAGCACTGTATTGTAAATATAGCGCATCCATAGTGGTGCAAGAACATTCGGCGCTGATGCAAGGAAACTGACGCATCTATGCAGATGTGCCAGTTCCTTGTAAATCTGCCCCTATGTGTTTTATTTGAAATGAGAGAAAGAAATATCACATTGTCCAACCGTACCGCACT
Organism: Triturus cristatus; assembly: GCF_964204655.1. NCBI lineage: Eukaryota > Metazoa > Chordata > Amphibia > Caudata > Salamandridae > Triturus > Triturus cristatus. The sequence goes on along the minus strand of NC_140592.1, from coordinate 290,865,349 downwards.
CATTCTGCAGATCATGGAGTATTGTTAATTTTTTACGAACCTCTCTCTCATTTCACACAATATAGGCAAGTATTTGAAAGTTTAGCTACCAGTGGTCAGCAGAGTGGTAAAATCCTTGATTTGCAGCCATCATTTATGTTGTGAACATGCTCCCAGATATCTTAACCCACAAGAAGTCTATTGTCAAACCTAGTCACCGTGTGTCCAAGGTGGAGATGTACATAAAGTATATATTGTTAAATTAAAAACCTGTTTAAACTATTACAATTCTATCATTTAGGCTCAATGATGTTTATTACGTCAAAATCAGAGGCCAAACAAAGTAAACATACTAGGACCCTACCCAGAGCTGCCGTTATACAAATTGTTTACGATCTACGATTCGCTGTACAATAACACGAGAATGTGCATGCTAAGGCATATTTTTGCACACCAAGTTAAATATTGGCACTTCTGCTTTTAATCTTTTTTATATATTTATATCAAATGGCGCTTTTTTAGAATCATATATTTATTTAAGTGTTGTGAAATGTAATGGTTTTTAATGACTTTGCATACATATATATTACTTAGGGACATATCATCAATGAGGTGATAAAAAATGATCGCCGCTTTTACGTCCGTTTTCGGACGAAAAGTGGCGATAATTTTATCGCCTAATCGGCAAGGTCACGCTATTGCGTGATACCTTGCATTAGCGCCTGTATTCTGAACGCCCAGCTTTGCATCTCTAATGAGATGCAAAGTGGGCCTTCCTTCCCTGACATAACTGGAGAAATGTCACTAAGCGACATTTCTCCAATTATCAATGGGCACGCTAACCTGCAGAGCGACAAGCAAAGTAGCGATAACCTCTGTTATCGCTACTTTCCTTACGCCTGCTTCAAAACTGACTTAGCCATGATATCCTATGTAAGGTGGATATCATGGCTAAGTATGCCTTGCACTATCATCAAGCTATCGCCAAACCTTGTGAGATTATCGCTGGATTTCCAGCGATAATCTCACATTTGGCAGTTAGCGCTTGGAATTTCCCCCTTAGTTTTTGGCATTTCCATCACAAGAAGTCTCATGTTCTCAGGGTTGCAGCCTGCATTGATAAAGTCTCACGGCTAATGTGAGGTGGGGCCGATGACGAACCATGCCACACCTTGGATGGGTGATGGTTTTCGCCGTTTAAAAAAATAAGATTTTACTGTGTCAAATGATATTTGCATGTGCCATCTCTAGTCTTTTTTCAGACCCTGGGTACTTCTAGTTTCTCTGTAGTATATTTTTGGGAGGCGTGTTCCTGGTTTCTAGTTTGACCCTCCTTTTCCCCTCGGTCACAGATCTGCACCATGCAACACTGCAACAGCCTAGTGTGTCTTTACATTCGCATATATTCGATCTTCAAAGGCTCTCTGTTTCTCTACATCTTCAAGGATTAATTGCCTGAAAAGAGGCATGGCCTTTGCTCCCTGGAGACTTTCAACCTCATCAGGTACCACAGTACAGGCGCTATACCGAATGTTTATGGTTTTCTTTTGTTTTTCCTCCTCTCACCTTCTGACATCTGTGGAACATCCTGCGGAAGGTCATACTTAATTATTGTAGTCTTCTTCAGAATTGACTCACGGATTACGTAGTAGTTTGACGGCATCTCCATTGTTGCTCCACCTGTAAGGGGCAGGGACGTCTTATGTTTTAGACACCCTACAAGGCAGCCGAAATGCTTCTTCAAAAGGGGTGGGGCAGAGTCATCACGAGGCGCTAGGTGGTCTGCACAGAAGCAGTGCATCACTGCCTGCGACCAGAGGTAGAAGCCCAGGCGCAGGGGTATTCTCTGTCATATTGGCTTTTTCTGGGGCCTCCAACTTTGCATCAAGGGTTATGGGAGGATTCACAGCATTATTTTTAATTGTCACCATTTCCTGTAGTTCATTGGCACTACAATCATTTTTACTTCTATAGGTTGGGCTCGTACCCCCACTGCATCAAATGCCTCATTCACTCAGACAAAACATGTTCCACTTTTCCCAAGCTTACTTCAGCCGCTGCCACAATATGTCTCACTCCCTCGAACTTCCCCTTGATCACCTCCACCCTTTCAGCACGCTTACTAGAAACCCCACACTGATGCTTTCCACCTTTGCCTCGTTTTAACTCATCCAAGGTTAAAATAATTGTGCTTCTTATCGTGTTTCTCTGCTATTATAAAGGCACAGAGCAATTTTGTCATTAAACAGTTTCAGAGATCTCACCACAGGACCTCCACTGTGGTCACAGAGAACCTTCTGCCAGTGATGCCTTACCAAGGAAGACCTTCCAACCCCAGCAACACCTTCACATGGAGAACCTTCCAACCCCTAGTGGCGCCTTCCCAAGGAGGACCTTCTACCCCCAGCCACGCCTTCCCATGGAGGACCTTCCAACCCCAGCGACGCATTCCCACAATGGACCTTCCACCCCCAGTGACGCCTTCCCACAGTCCCACCCCCAGTGACCCCTTCCCAAGGAGGACCTTCCACTCACAGCCACGCCTTCCCAGGAAGGACCTTCCACCCACAGCCACGCCTTCACATGGAGGACCTTCCACCGGCAGCTATGCCTTCCCACGGAGGATCTTCCACCCTCAGCGATGCCTTACCATGGAGTACCTTCCACCCCCAGCCACGCCTTCACACAGAGGACCTTCCACCCACAGCGACGCCTTCCCATGGAGAACCTTCCACCCCCAGCGACGCATTCCCAAGGAGGACCTTCCATCCCCCAGCGACGCCTTCACATGGAGGACCTTCTACTCCCAGCAGTGCCTTCCCATGGAGGACCTTCCACCCCTAGCAACGCCTTCCCTGGAGGACCTTCCACCCCCAGCGACGCATTCCCACAATGGACCTTCCACCCCCAGGGACGCCTTCTCACAGAGAACCTTCCACCCCCAGCGACTCCTTCCCAAGGAAGACCTTCCACCCACAGCCACGCCTTCCCACGGAGAACCTCCCACCCCCAGTGATGCCTTCACATGGAGGACCTTCCACTGGCAGCGATGCCTTCCCACGGAGGATCTTCCATCCTCAGCGACGCCTTCCCATGGAAGACCTTCCACCTCCTGCCACGCCTTCTTCCCACGGAGGGCCGTCCACCCCCTAGCCACACCTTCCCACTGAGGACCTTCCACCCTAAGCCACACCTTCCCTCAGCGAGCCACTAGAGGGAACTCTGTTCAGTGTTCAGACCGGTCCCAGTTATACCAGCAAATGAGGTGTAGTCCTTAAGGAGATGGTCGAAGCACACTTAGCGCATGGAGTATAGGAAGTTCTCCCAGCTCAGGTGCCACTCTCACCATCCACTCATCATTCAGGGCCCTCTTCCTCACCACAGCCACCATATTTGGTCTACCATGGCATGGGTGAGTACTTCCCAAACACTGAAAAACATTTCCCCGCTGGAAGCATACGTTCATAAACTGGTTCTGCCACCTCCTCCTAGTCTCTTGACTTTCAGATCTCTTTTCAGCCACCTTGTCCTTATCGATTCAAACACCTCCAATATTCTATTGTTCAACCATTCATTATTAATTCAGTCCTTTTCCATGAGTTTGCGTTTTCTTTTACTAGGCAGGTCTTCGAACTGGATCATTCCTTCCATAAAGGCTTCCTGCCTGGGTAACAAGACTAAACCAGCATATAAGAAGTTGTACATTGTATGGCTGGATTGTTGAATGCTTTTAGTTGTTAGACGTCTTTCTACAATGTGTGAATTTTACACCAATATGTTTAATGTTTCACTACAATAACATAATGGTAAGCCAACGTTGACTTTGAAGGGCCAGATTTACTAAACTTTTACACAATGCAACAGGGAAACTTGCTGCACTGCATTACGTGAAAGTGAGGAAGCAAAATTGTGCCATACTCCAAAGATTTGGTACACTTATGCTCTCTCCTTGGACTAAGTTATTTCTCCTATATGCACCAGCCTAAGGCATGCGCTCCGCTTTGGCGCAAACCTAAGGCTACAGACTTTGGTAAATCTGGGTTTGCAACAAAATCCATGAGGCGATGCACAGGAATGCCCTTGCTTCACCCATGGAACGCCTCCAGGATGCAAGGTAATGCATCGCAGTGATATGCACTGCCTTGCGTTACTTTAAAAAAAATACTAATCCATGCATAGCCACACAAATCGGACTTTGCCTGGCTTAGTGAAGGACAAAATGCATTTTATTTTGTGCTGCTTCAAAGAAGTAAAGCAACCCTGATGCAAAATGTTAATAAATATGGACAGCTCTAGGCTCCACTTAGGGCCTTATTACGAGTTTGGTGGTATGACAGCGGGCTGCCACACCTGCGTTCCGCTACCAAACCTGTACTGGTACCGCCTGCTGGTTTATGACTGGAATCCAGGTCGGCCGGTGCTGCTTTGGCAGTCCCATGGTGGTGCAGTGATAAAACTCATATATGAGCCTTAGCAAGGCATCACCTTGGGGCCGCAAACGCGTGTTCCTGCATGGCATGGACTGTGAAGTCCTTGCTGTACAGAAACTGGGGGTGCATGCAGACAAGGGGCACAACATGTGCCCCCTACATGCATCCCCTGTGTCTGAGGCAACAGGAGAGCTGTAGGGCTCCCTTAATTTCCTCACCTCCACACTTTTTATGGCTGGCTCACTGCCATGAAAACTTTGGTGGTGAAGAAACTCGTAATATGCTTGGTGGTGCTGCAGCAGCACTGCCAGCATATTGCAGGCCTCAGACTGCTGCAAGACCTGGCGGTAGCAGCAGTCCCATGGTGTCCGACCACCCAACTCTGAATACGGTGGTCAGACCACAGGTGCGGCGGATGGCGTCCAAAGATTACTATCTTGGATTTTGTTGGATTTGCAACCAGCTTATTTTTAGCGTTATATTGTGAGAGTGCTGTTAAAGCTTTTTGGAGGGCGACTTTGGTGTGGTCCAAAAGGACCAAGTCGTCAGCATATTGCATCAACTGGATCTTGATACTCGCAATCCTTGGAGTCACTAAAGTGGCTCTGTGCAGAGCACTACCCAAGTCGTCTGTATATAAATTAAAAAGCAGCGGGGCAAGGACACCGCCCTGCTTTAACCCGTGGTCTGTGATGATTTTTGCAGTAGCAGATTCACACGAGAGTTTAACTCTTACCCAAGTTTGCGAGTACAGTGATCTGATGGCCTGTAGCAGTTTTGGGCAGATGTTCCAGCTGGCCAGTTTCTTCCATAAGATGTTACGATCTACCCCATCAAATGCTGCTGTATAGTCAATGAAGCAAGCAAAAAGCAGCTGATTGCTGTGAGCCGTCGTTTGGGGTGCTAAGTATGATAGGGCAATGATGTTATCTAAGGTGGAAGCTCCTGCTTGGAACCCGGTCTGGTAGAAAGGGAGCAGATCTTCCTTGCTGACCCAGTCTGTTAGTTCGTTCAGAAGAGTACTTGCATAAGCCTTGCCCTCAATGTCCAATAAGGCAATCGTACGATATTTCTTAGGGTCAGTGCTTGGCCCTTTTTTGTAAATTGGATGTAGTAGTGATCCTCTCCAGAAATCTGGGACGTCCTCCAAGAGCCTACACTGTGCATACAACTGTGCCAAATTTTCAGCCCAGAAGTTGATGTCCTCCCTGAAGAGGGAACCGGGCAAACCATTAGGGCCAGGGGCTCCATTATGGCATTTTTTTTTTAAATAACTCATATTGCCTGTTTTCCCGAGGGGGTATAAACGGCCAAAATATCCATGGGTTCAGTTGTCACTTTACTTGGTCGTTCCCCAAGGGTTGTTCTTTCTGTTATTTTTGTCTTCGAGTCGTCGGTGTAGAGGGTTTTTACGTGGGGTGGGCGGAATTTGCGAAATTCACTTTCGCAAACTATCGCGAAAATGTTAAAAATCTCCACAAACACGCAGAAATATCGCGAAGACGCGGACGTTTTTTTCCCGCCCGTTCGCGGTATTTTCTGCGTGATCGCAGCTCGCCAACTTACCCATGCAGTTGCTCACGGGCGCGGCCATCTTGTTTTCACTTGTCCCACCTGCTCGCGTTCGATATGACTTGCCCACGTCCTCACGCTCTCACTCGCGGTGGAGAATGATGTGTTCGAGATCTCAAGCATCTCATACTCTCACGGTGCATGATCGCGGGACCAATGACGTGATCGCACGACCAATGACGTGATCGCGCGACCAATGACGTGATCGCGCGACCAATGACGTGATCGCGCGACCATTGATGTGATCGCGCGACCAATGACGTGATCTCGCAACAAATGACGTTAATGCGGGCGCGAACTGTCCTGAGACAGCGCAAATGGCTACCAACAATCCAACATCTCGTGGAGAACGCGACCGGATCGGGAAAACTTGTCGGCGAACGCGGGGATTCAGGTAAGGCGATCGCGCGCACGCGAGAATGTATTTTCTTACAGCGCGAGCAAGAAAAAAATTCCGGTAAGATGCGGATTGCGGAAATTTTGACATTTTCGCGCTCTCCATGGAATGCGAAAATGTCAAATCATCGCAATTTCCGCAAGCGGAACGGAATTTTCACCCAGGCTTAGTTTTTACATGGGCTGTCCAAGTGCTTGCGTCAAGTGGGTTCTCTCTATTGGTGGTCCTGTGGATTACATTGTTTAAATATTGCCAGAATTCTTGATTTGCTGGGTGCAAGCAGCTCGAATATTTTCAGCCATTTTGCATCTGTGAATTCGCGTTTTACTTGCCACATCAATGTTGAGTGGCTCTTAGCCGCTAGTTTTAATTCTTTTTTTGCAGACTCGGATCTAGTTGCTCGATAGGCCCTGCGTTTGAAATTCAGTTGTGTGGAGGATTTCTTAATTACTGGTTGATGCCCAATTTATATGCGGGGTTAGCATAAGTTCTATGGATGTTGCTATTGATGTTGCTCCCCCGAAGCTGAGATGCTAAATCGTAGGTGAGTGAGACCCATTTCCCTATGCGACCCTTGTCGTTAAGGCCTGTCTGCCAGCCTTTCCATGTTACTTTCCATGAGGCAAACTTATGACTCGGTAGCAGCCCCCATTTTATTCTTCTAAGGAGACTATATAACTCTTCTCCCTTTATTGCTCCAATGCAGCGAAGAGTGTGACTTTTTTCCCAGTAATGGACAACTCTAAGGTTAGAGCAGTATGCTCACTTTCATTACGGGGTTGGACCGCATAGTTTAGCATATGTTTTCGTAGATTCTCGCTTAATAGAATATAATCTATTGCGGTCTGATTGTTATAAGTCGGTACTATCAATGCTGTTGGGTTGACTGTTATAGTTAAAGAATGTGACGTTACCAGGTTATATGCTCGCATTAGGGCGTTGAAGCTTCCGGTGCTCCCATTGGGGTGGTTTTCTGGTGCGTTTAGTCCTATGTCTTTTGTGTTAGTCACCAAGAATGATGGAATCCATGCCTACATGCTGTAATAGCAGAGATTCGATCTCGTTTAGCAGCCGAGTAAGTTTGTCTTTCGAACCCGGCCTGTGGCGGTTGAAGTAGACATTGATTAGAAGTATAGATGTTGGACCGTCTGTTATGTTCAAGCCTCTCAAAGTGCCAGCCAAAAGCATATCTGATGAATTCTTTATTACAGAGAAGTGAACTTTCAGTGCGTGCTTGATGTATATTGAAATGCCCCCTGACGGTCTCCCGAAAATGTTGGTTTTAATTGCGGGTTTGAAATATTCAGCATAGTCCCCTAGTGGTGTTGACGAAATGGCCCATGTTTCTTGGGCGCAGATTATATCTGCTCCTGCAAGAAATGTAATTACCCCTGGACTTTGCAAAACTTTATGTATCCCTGTGACATTCCAGGTCATTATATTTATCGTTTGATTGTTCTCAGTGGGGCTGCTGTGCTGAACACGGGCAATATTTAAAGCATAGGTGGTCTTTGATGGTATCAGTTGGTTGCCCAGTAAGGGTCTGAGGTTAGGAGCTACAGTTTAAGGCCAGAGAGAGGCAGGCCCAATCTTTGATGTTGTTCCCCTTGGTTGAACATGAGCCATTACCTCCATCAACATGTTTGGTAATTTGAATTGAGTTGTTGCTCCGCTGTGTTAACTGTGTGCCACCTATAGAGCCATGTAAAATAGATCCAGTGGTTAATACAGTTGGGTGTTTGCTGTTCATCCATTTCTGTCTATTCAGATCTTGTTCTCCCTGTTGACTGCAAGGCACTCTATTTTTCAAAATCTCTGGATATTTGGTAACAGGTGGGGGCTTGAGTTTTATGCCCCAGTTGCCCAGTTGCGTTTTATACCCTCTCAAAATGTCCGCCATGATCGAGTTGGAGAAAGTTATCTCAGTTGTTTTGTTTAATTCACTCGGCCCTGGACCGGTGAAAGCCACCGACTCAATATCAGTTGTTTTGATGTTTTCCAGGCCTAGAATATTTTCGCAGAGCTTCAGAAGGTTTCCTCTATTGAGGATGTCCCAATTCCCCTGCGAGGTGTATTCGGGATATAACAAAACTTTTGAATGTTCTCGGCCTGTGGCGTGGGCCTGGGGGAGGGGGGGTTGAGTAAGTTGGAAGGAACCTTGTTAGTTTCCAAAGGTTCTGTTAAATTCTGAGATGGATTTTCACGGGGTGCAAGTCCCCTCCCGGACTAAATTGTGCTTGAAATGCAGAGTTGCGAATCACTCCTGAGGTTGGAGGTGCGGTCCGGGGCGTTTGGACAATCAATAAGACTTACTTGGGCGATTTTCCTCTCCCGTTTGTCATTGAATATGTTTACAAATTGAGGCTCGTTATGGGATATTGGCTGTGTGGCGGCAGGTTTGTTTGTGTTATCTTCGATCTGTGGGCCCTGTGTGTTGGTCAACCGGTCACTGGGCACAGAGGGTGTTATGAACAGAGTTTTCATCGAGGGTCCACTTGAGATTCCTAAAGAGCTCTGAGTAGGTGTTTCAGAGATCAATGTACTGCAGATTTGTGTGCCTTTGTTTTGATCAGCGGTAATTGTTTTTTGTATGGGGCCACAGCCATTTTGATTTTCCTTGCTATAATCTTTGTTTTCCTGTTTTTCTGGCACAAGGCAATGCTTGATGGTCCCTTTAGGGTTTCTTTTGTCGTTTTTTTGTTTTGTTTAACTTTTTTTAGTTTTTTCTTGTTTTTCCTGGATAAAGGTTGGAGTACTAAAGATGATGATGTTAGGTCATCTGATTCTCCAAGGCCAATATCAGTAGTGAGGCATGATTGTGATTTGGGCTGCGAGTTTGGTTTCAAAGCCAGGCTATTGACACTCAGTGGTCCTTTGAGGTTGTTACTATCATTCCTAAAGGTTTCCTGCGTTTCTTCTGAGCTATCTTGATTATCCTGTGGTCATTGTTGTGGGTCCAACGTAGACTGCGGGTCTCTTGTTCCTATTTTGTTCGGTTGGTCTCCCGCTAGCCCTGGTGGGGCATTCGTGGCTTTTATACAATTTTTTTCCTTATGAGTAGTCTTCGTATTTGGACTCTGAATTGGGATATGAGGGGGGGCGTGATGTATTGCTCGTCCACCTGTTAGCCTCGCTCCTGAGGTCCGTAACTAGAGTGCTCATTATTTCTGGGAGTTTTTTCAAAGTCTGCAGTATTGGGGAGCACCCGCAGTCATTTGGTATTACCTGTGCGTCTGTGTTTGCCTGGGCTCTGCGTATCAAAGAGTTTAAATGTTCCAATTTCAAATCCACTCCAGAAATCAGGCTGGCAACTAATTGTAGTATATTTATTTGAGTATCTAATTTATCTGTGTGCATTATGGCTGCATTTGCCATTGAAATCAGAGCTTCATTTATCAGTGCAAGATGGTTTTCTATCTTTTTGCGACTCCAAGCCGGTTTCCATTCCCGCTTTGGGCAAGTCGGGCCGCCATAGATCATTTGCACTTAATCGGCTTAGGTCTGGGTCTGGGTCAGACCTCTCTTTTAATCCAAAGTCCTCTTCCCCAAGCTCGGTGGGCATGAAAGGAAAAGCCGGGGGTCAAGCTGGGGTTTCAGAGATGTACAATTATCCGTAATGATCGTGGTTTATCGGATTAAAGAAGGAAGTTCCTTGCCTCTCTCACTTTCCTCTGGGTCAGGAGTGTGGGGAACTTCCGTGGGGCCACTGTCTAAATTTATGGGCCCCGATATGCTGATTCCTGAGTTGTTGGGGTGAAACCAGCTGAGATCAATTGCATTTTCTTTTGCTTGTGCGCTGTTGCCCTTAGTTATGATAATTTCTGGTGAAAGTGGAACGATCAGTAAGGAGCTTTGATTCACAGCATCATATTTTTCAGCGCATGCTAGTGGATTAGGAATGATTTCATTGATTTTGTTGCTAGTTGCATAGCAGGATATGTCAGCTGTTTTTCCACGGTTACTGAGGTTGCCTGATTTAGGCAGTTGTTGGAAGTAGTTTCTAATTGGGACCCCAATATAATCAAGTATACCACCATTAAATCATCAATAGAAAAGCAAGTAAGATCATGCTCTCGTACACTGGACATCAAAGCTCTGACAGCTAGAGGCTTTCATGGGACCCAAAGCTCTCCTCATATATCATATGGACTTAAACCACATCTCACACAGCTGGTGGAGAGGCAAGACCTATATAGGATGCTAGCAGCCAGACTACACGCGCTCCCCCTAAAATATCTGTATCCCTCTGTGAAAGTAAAACCAGCCATCACGGAGTGTCGCCTCTGCTATTACAAGCGTGACTCGCAGGCTCACATCCTCTATGCTGTCCTGCACTGTTGCCAGCGCGCCGAACCTACCTAAGGCCCATTCTCCTTCAACTAGGCACGCGGACGGCAAACAAGGCCGTTCAATAGCTACATTTGCTGGACACAGTGAAGCATATGGCCAGTTTTGCTAAGTTCATTTATCACGCCCGCCAACTTCTTATGGACAGGTCAACCTTGGCACCATGTCAGAACTACCTGGATGAGGGACCCACGCAGTCTGGCCCCCACTGAAAGCTTGCCTTGGCGCATCTAATACTAATTGCATTTTATAAAACAAAAACACCAAATGGTGGTTTTTAAGAATTGTTATATATTATTCTATTTTAACTATCTTTTTAATATTGATCGCTCCTTTTGTATTGGTTTTTACTAATCACACAAATAAAGTGTCATTGTCATTGTCACAGGTGCGGCGGTATCCGCACAACCACTGTGGGTTTTGGCACCCCATTGGATCGCCAAATTCATAATTAGACACTTAGGGGTATATTCACATGAACGTGTGATAACTACCGCAAGAGTAGCATAACGCAACTTTCAGTATCACAGCACATCGTGGGGAAATAACCCTGTGACAATGTGGGATTCACAACAAGGCGGCAGCATGCGATAGTCCCCAGATAACGCGCCAAATGTCCGCGTCAAAGTCAATGCCACGCCTGCCTATATGCGATACGCGAATGCAAAAAAACCTGTGATGAGGCCAACCGCGGTACAAGAAGTAGCGAAAACCAGTCACAGGCCTGCAAATCCCACGCGTCTGGCGGAACAATGCACTATAAAAACCACAGAAAAATAGACCAAAAACCAACCAAAGTGCGTAGCAACGTGGATGCACCCTGACACCGCGCAGGGGCCAACCCGAACCCCACAACCCCCACAGACTACCAGCAAGGAACAGCTGGGCTGGGGAAGGCCAAGGAGAAGAGGGAGAGGAAGACGGGGTGCAGACCGAAGGAAAATATGACCAGCGTCACGGAGGTGACAGAACACTACCATCAACTGACCCACAAGCAGACCACCTGGATTGCAGGCGGAGTGCCGAGGTGGCCAAACCAGGAAACCAATAGGTGCCAGCATTAAGTGACTACCTAAACCAGGCACAAACCCGCTGCCAACAGGAAGGCAGCAATGGCAACAGGAGGTGGCAGTCCAGCGCCAGAGGAGGAGCTAAAGGAAACCCAGGCCACAGTCATCCGTGTGGAGACGGTGCAAGGAGTAAGGAGTACGGATACAGCTCGAGAAGACCTGACACAACATCAACATGGAGTGCAATGAACAGGGTCTGGTGCCGTGGCCGCTGCCCCGGTTTTGGGGTCACTGCCATTCATGAATCTGGACACATTTTTGCACATGTGACCAACTGGGCCGAAGAGTAGTCCGAAGGCGGCAGTAGAGTACATCAACGAGAAAGGACTAAAGCGGGCCTGTGTCATGGAGGCCGTGATGGACTGAGAAGGCTGCCAAGGTCGCGGGCATCGGGCCTCGGGCTTGGAGCTTGCATCAGCATGTGGTGGGCCCTACTTGACACACGCCGGTGTCGGCAGGTGATCAGTGCGGCCTGGCTGCGCAGGGGTGGGCCTGACAGGTTTGTGGTCCACCGTGCCGGGCTCCGGCAGGCGCACTGCATCGCAGGCAACTCTGCTCACAGTGACGGCCTCGGCCTCGTGGCGGGGTGAGAGGTGCTGCCCTGGCAGAGACATTGTGCTTTCTGGAAGAGGACCACGCCCCAGGCTATGTACTTTATATTCACACCCCTACACTGGCGTGGCGTATGCTGGGCCATCTCACTCCAGTCATGCTTGGGGGGGGCATAACAGGCAACCTTTCCGCAGGGTCCCCCACTGGCTAGGTTGAAATGGTTGCGTCCACTGTCCACTGGACTCCATACACCAGAGGTGTGTGTCGCCATGGATATGGGTGTGTTCTGCATACTGTGGTCTGTCCAGCACATCTCCGCCACTCTTGGCATTGTGTACTTTCCCAATCATGGTTCTACTGCATTCTTCACACATGCCTGGCTGCCACCTCTCCCCACATTCGGATGTTGTGTGGCTTTGGTGCCAAGCCGTTGATGGCTCATGTTTATGGCTTGGCCAGGTAGCCATTGTGAGTTGTCCTGTCATGTCTGGTGGGTGGTCATGTTGTTGTGCATGTTGGTAGTGATTTTGTGATGTGTGCATTGCCAGAGTTGTGAGTTGCATGGTTGTGGAGTTGAGGTGAGTAGGGTGTCCATTTGAAACTTGCCATGGGGCTGTGCATTTCTATTGTTGCCATCCTGGGTAGGCTGGTTGCTGATGGACTGTCGGAGGGTGAAGGAATCGTGCACAGTGGCTGGGTATTTGGAGGCGAAATTGTTGGAGGTTCCACGGTGTTCTGTTGTTGCCTGCGCATTGATGTGAGACGTGTGCTTCCTGTTGCGGTGATTGTGTGCTGGGTCACCAGGGGGCACAGGTGGGACATGTGTGCTGTGGATTGCCCCAGCACGTGCATGCATCCTGCTATGGCCTATGGTCCTTGCTTGGTCTCCAGCGGATCCTGCACATTGTGTTGGACGTATGGGGGCTGGGGTACCAGGGTGATGGGGATGTCCAGGACAGGTGTGGGGAACTTGGATGTGGCTGGCTGTGAGGCTCCTCTGACTCTGGCAGGTGTTGTTTTGGGTGTGCCAGGGGCCAACAGGTGCAGCCATACCAGCAGCTTGGTGTGGGGTGGGATGTTAATTGTCCGCTATGTTGGTGCCGTAGGCCTGTTAGGCGATGATGGTCAGGATGCATTGGATGGTTGTCCCTTTCAGCCTGTAGTGGACAGTGACATTATCAGATGTTGGGTCTGTGAGGCTGGTACGTTTCCTGGGGGTCTGCTGTCTTTGTCTGCGCTGTCTCTGTGGTTGTCCGGGGGGGTGTTCCGGGTGTGGGGTGGGGTCCTGGGGTGGTGTGGGTGGGTGTTGTTGCCCTCTTGGGTGTCCGGCCCGCGTGATGAGTGGCTCCTTGACATCTGTTGCACTTCCGATGTGGCCCTAGGCCGGTCTCCCTTTTGTGGTGTTGGCTGCCGTCTGACTTAACACCAGGTCAGAGCAGGTGTAGATTTCCTGGTGCTAACACACCTTATCGCCTGTTTTGTGTTTTTATCACCGATGTGGCTGGTCGTTGAGAATGTTGTGGTGTGATGTTGTGGCGGCTTTTGGCACGGAAACGCCCACTCTGCATCTCATTAGCGATAGTTGCGGGGATCCTCTGTGGCAATTTTTATTTTGCGGCTGGTATCGCGGGTAAACTGGTGGTGTGGGCTGTTAGCACCAGCTTGTGAATGGGGAGGTAAATTTATCAAGACTTTGGCAGCGATAAAGTGCCGTTAATTCAGCGATAGCTCCTTGTGAATATCCCCCTTAGTCTTTTAACCAACTTTATTTTATCTGGTTTTGTAGGTAAGCCACTAGAGTGAATTCTGTTGAGACTGGTCCCAGTTATACAGCCAATGCGATTTAGTCCTAAAAAAGCTGGTTGGTGCCCACTTAATGCATGGAGTATAAGGAGTTTTCCCAGTCCAGATGCATGTCACTCTCACCATCCACCCCATCATTCAGGGCCTCCTACTTACCACAGCTGCCATATTCGGTCTACCAAGGCTGGGGTGATTGCTTCTCAAACACTAAAACGTTTTCCAGCTAGAAGCATACATTCATAAACTGGCTCCTTCACCTCCTCCCAGATCTCTTTTCAGCCACCTTGCACTTCTAGACTCCAGCATCTCAAAAATTCTGTTGTTCGATCATTCATTAGTAATTCAGTCCTTATCCACCTGCATTTGTTATCTCTTACTAGACGGGCCTTTGAACTGGATCACTCCTTCCATAAAGAAGTCATGCCTGGCTAACCTGGGGCACAAAGGAGGCATCGAACCTCCGCACCGCCTCATCATCAGAGAACGACAAATAGGGTTCCTTAGCTATCAGAGCCTCCAACTCACCAATTCACCTTATTATTATTATTATATATAGATTTGTTAAGCGCACAGCTACCCGTAGGTTTCCCGGCGCTGGAGCATAGCAATGAGGAGCAGGCAAGGGTACAAAGAGGGAATTATAAGGAGAACAACCAAGTTTTCACTCCTTTGCGGAACTTAAGATAGCACATTTCAGAACGCAAAGGAATAGGAAGCGAATTCCAGAGTGAGGGCGCCAGATACGAGAAAGAGCGCCCACCAATTCTGGTGCGTTTAAAACGAGGAACAGCGAATCTGCACTGAGAGGAAGATCTGAGAGTACGCGAGGGACAGTATTGGTGAACTAAAGTGGATAGGTAATGAGGAGATTTACCTGCTTTAATGCGATGCATAAAGCATAGAGCTTTAAATTTAGATCTAGATTCTATGCGTAGCCAATGCAGGCTGCGCAAAGCAGAGGAAACAGATGCAGATCTGGGTAAATTACACAGTAGTCGGGCAGCCATATTTTGTACCAATTGGAGTTTCCGGGAGACCTCTTTGCAGGCACCCAGAAGTAAGACATTACCGTAGTCCAGCCGAGATGTGACTAAGGCCTGGACCACAAGCTTCTGGGTGTCTTGAGGGAGCATCCACGTGATCTTCCTCAGCCACCTGATAATAGTAGTACAGGTGGCTGCGACTTTAATCACATGTTGTCTCATGGATAGCTGGTTATCAAAGAGGACCCCGAGATTGCGAGCTGTGGTTGCCGGGACTGGCAAAGGACCCATTTGCTGAGGCCAATGTTGAGGGCCCCAGAGAGCGGAGTCAGGCCCAAACAGGAGCAGCTCCGTTTTATCTCCATTCAGCTTTAATTTGTTGGTCGTCATCCAATTGGCAATGTTCGTGAGCCCTGAACTAAGAGAGGAACAAGGGGAGTGTTGATTAGCAGAGAGAGAGAAGATGATTTGAGTATCATCTGCATAAGAAAAAATAGATAGTCCAGACTGTACAGCAAGAAAAGCAAGAGGTCTAATGTAAAGATTGAAAAACAGAGGACTAAGAATAGAACCCTGGGGGACACCGTGCGGAATATTATGAACCGAGGACACCGAGGAAGGAGAAAAAACCTGAAAGGTGCGATCAGAGAGAAAATTGGAGATCCATGCAAGTGCGGATCCAGAAATTCCAACAGACCTCAGGGCAGAAAGGAGGATGGTATGAGAGACGGTGTCAAAAGCGGCACTCAAATCCAAAAGGATGAGTGCCACCGTCTCTCCTCCATCCACCTGACGTCTGATTGTTTCCGTAACTCCCAGAAGGGTGGACTCAGTGGAAAAGCCCGTCCGAAAACCAGATTGGGAGAAGTGGAGAACGTTCGCCGACTCAATATGGGTAGTTAGCTGACGATTAACGTGCTTCTCTAACACCTTCGAGAGGCCGGGAAGTAAAGAGATCGGTCGGAAGTTGGTAGGATTATTAGGGTCTGCATTAGCTTTTTTCAAAAGTGGAGCGACCATCGCATGTTTCCAGACGTTAGGAACAATAGCTTCAGTAAGAGAAGCATTCAGAAGAGACAGAATGCAATCAAGTGAAGCAGAGGCTAGGGAACAGAAGATCTGTGGGGGCATGGGATCAAGGGGAGAACCAGATTTGATCTCCGCCAACAAATTCTGGAAAACGGGCATAGAAATGGGGTCCCACTTATCTAGGAGGGGGATTGATGACTGAACCAGATCATCCAGAGGAAGAGGTTGGTCATAGTTCTGTGAGGATGGGCTGGATGAAGGTGGGGCAGATCGTGGGGCTCCAAAGCCCGCGTAGATGTTATCAATTTTCTGCATAAAAAAGTCGGCCAGGGAATTGCATTGAGTGCTATCCAAACAGGGGGCTTTCGGAGCACAGGCCATGCCTGATAGTTCCTGGACTGCCTTAAAAAGAGCTTTGGGGCGGTTCTGGGCTTTCAATATAGTGTTATTGACATGATCGGCCCTAGAGGATTTGCAAAGAGCGTGATATTTGTGGAGTGCAGTTTTATAATTTTCTTTATCTGCAGGAGAGTAATTAGATCTCCAAATACGCTCCAGCCTTTTGCAGCGGGACTTTTCCATTTTTAATTGGTCGTTAAACCAGGGGGCAGGGGGGTGCGAAAAATTTTGCTTACATTTGCGTGCTGGGAGGCAGAGGTCGAGCGCAGACGTAAGCCAGGTATTAATTGTCATAACATCATCTGAGGGGATGTTAAGAAGTTGCGGCAGGGTCTTCAGAAGGGAATTATTGAGGTGATCCAAATTAAGTTTTTGCCAATTCCTACGGATTCTAGAAGGATGAGTATTGTTGGGAAGGCAAGTAGCACCTGCTATTTTAATACAGAACTCTACAATAAAATGGTCAGACCAAATAATAGGCCTAGAGGGTAAACAGTTTACAATGTCCAAATTAGTGAAAATTGGATCAAGGAGATTACCACCTTTGTGAGTTGGGCCAATGTTAAGCAGACTTAAGTTAATAGCCGCAAGGTCCTGTATCAGGTGTGTGCTAATAGAGCATAGGGTATCATTAAGATGGATATTAAGGTCACCTAGCAGCATGAAATTGGTAGCTTCCAACAGAAAGGGAGCAATAAGCTCAGGAAGGGAGGCTGCCCAAGTGGCGGCCGCACCAAGTGGACGATACACGAGGACGCCAGACAAAGTGAAATTAGGGGATAGTGACAGTTTAAAACTGCCAGCTTCACAATTGGGGATGTCCAGATCTTCCCATTTACAGGAGTAACACCTCTTATAAATGATAGCGATGCCGCCACCTACCCCAGATGTTCGGTTGCGTCCCACAAACGTGTATTCCTCGGGGAGAGCAGTAGCGATATCAGGGCCGGAGCTATCATTAAGCCAGGTCTCGGTTAGAAACAGAGCTGAAGGACTAGATAATGTAAGAAGATCAAATATGTCCCTTTTGTGTTTGGGCAAGGATCTACAATTTAGGTTAAGAAAACTAAGATCGGAAGCAGAATCGGAGTGTGCTGTTACTGAAGAGGGAGTAGCTTTCCAAAAGGAGGCAGAGGCGATGCACCACTCCGAGGGGAGAGATGTGAGAGCTAGGGTGCAGGCGGAGCAGACCAGAGGGACATCGTGACAGCAAAAACGCGAGCAATGAGGCCCTAGAGGCACTTGGAGGCTATACAAAGCAGAGCGTGAGTACGTGAGTTTAGGGGTCAAAGAACCAGAGGAAAGAGGGGTGGCCCTGGGTCCCGTCAGGGCGCGGACGGGCGCAGACGGGCTTGCCTTTAGCGCGCCTTCGGCGCGCCACCGGCGCGCCCGCTGCGCGTGTCCGCTGCGCGTTCGCCCCATGCCCCACTTTAGTAGCGTCAGGGAAGCAGACACTAGACTGCTCCCTGCGCTACCCCCAAGATGGCGGTCGGTGGATAGAGAAGGTACCGGGGAGCGTGAGCGAGGGAAGAGCCTTCCACTGAAGGAAATGCAAGAGGCTCAATAATGCAGCAATGTAACCGCTTTTTGGAAGTGATGGCCACCAAAAAGACCACTTTGAAGGTGACAAGTTTAATGTCCACCAACTCCAGAGGTTTGAAGGGAGCCAAAACCAGAGCTTTGAACTCCAGGGGCAAATCCCACCACAGAAATAGAGGCTTAACCAAACAGCAGGAAAGGGAGAAACCACGCAACAACCGTGCCACCAGATCATCCACATCATTCAGGTTACCACAAGGGGACAGGAAAGCTTTGATAGCTGCCCACTGGATCCTCCAGGTAGATACTGCCAAGCATTTCTCAAAACCATGCCATAAAAACTGCAGCACATCCATCAAGGAACACTCCAGGGGAGGCAACTGAAGAGACCTTCACCAGTGCTGTAATTCCCCTAAAGCCTCTCATAAGGCCTCATAATGGAAAACCTACGGTGCTGCTGGATAGCTACAGCTAAATGCTGAGGAATCCCTCTGCACTGCAACACCCTTCTTTCAACTTCCAGATCAACAGCCAAAGCCTTGGTAGAGTCAGAGATGAAACAGACAGCAGAGGAGAGGGGGAGCCACGGATCATCCAGGGACCCTGCATCGCCATAAGGTTGAGGCTGGGAAAACAAGATTGACTGGGCCTAAACAACACCTCCATCAATACTACTCTGGACTCCCCCCTCAGATGAGCCAGAAACCTGGATAGGAGAGCAATCAGCAAGAAGGCATAAAACAGGCGGTCCGGCCAAGGAACATACAAAGCATCCACCCCCCAGTCCCCATCATGATGGGAGTGACAACAAAACCTGGGAACCTGTGCATTGAGCCGGGAAGCAAATAGGTCCAGAAAAGGGAGATCGAACCTCATGCACACCCAAAGAAAGGCCCCCGGGTGAGAGACAGTTTGTGAGAGGGAGGGTAAAACTAACTGAAGTCATCCACCAATCCATTGTACACCCCTCTGACGTGTACCTCAATCAGAGACTGAAGATGCTTCTCCTCCCACTGGAGCAAAGGCAAAGCCACAGCATTGAGGGACCTGGAACGGATCCCTCCCTGATTGTTCAGATATGCCACAGGAACCTGGTTTTCAGACCATACCTCCAAGTAGTGACCCACCAGAAGATGACGAAAACCCATGATGGAGCAGGTAAAACAAAATTTTGTATACCTCCTCTATTTGCATGAAATTAATTACGTAATCATTCTAAGTATTAACTCGTACTAATTAGTTTGAAGTGGAACATCTAACCAACCCTTATGCCTTGATAAACACAAGATACACGTGGGACTAAAATGCTAATTGCATGGCAGAACAACTAAATTAATTAACTGTGATACGCAAACTAACTTTAGAATGTGGTGAAATAAAGAATTGCATGATTCCTGTTGCTTTTGTGATGGTTTGTGCTTTCAGAAATGCAGAATGGTGAGTATTATTGCTTTAAATGTTGCTACAAGCTAGAAAAATACTAATATATATTGGGATTAGCGTTGGATTAAACATTAGAATCTTAATTTCTATATTCTAATTACTGTTATGTCTGTTTTTTTTTGAGTTGGCATTTGGGCCTGCTAGGCTGCAGTACTTAAGATGGAGCTCCGAGGGTGCCGCCACCATGTGAGCACGATGACTACTGCGCAGAATCGGATGGCTTTGGAGATCTCCAAATGACCTTAGATCCTGTACCGGCATGTCCCTTGTCAAGGATAGAAGCATGGAGGGTTGCCAAGAGATGAACGGTGTGAACTACTAAGGGGACAATGACTTGTTTTACTTCTGAACTTTCGCCTGTGAATGAAGAATACAGGACACATTTTATACTTTGCTATGCCAAGTCTCATGGAAAACCATGGGACATGTGAAAAATGTAAGAAATTGCAAATTGAATTGGACTGACCAATCCGAACAGTTTCTAACCCTAAAATTGTTGCATATTGATCTGAAGTAAGCGGGAAAAGGGTATAAAGACCCTCAGCTGCCCAAGGGGGGTGGTTCATTGGGATGATCGTCTATGGCGTTGAGTGTGCGTTGAGCTGATGAAGATTTCCATGGTTTACCTTGGGTTTCTTTAAATTCAAGAGAGGGATTCCATCTAATGATTTGATTATTACCGTGGGTTGGACAGTTTATCCGGGAGATTGTCGGAGACTCGAATAATCCTCTGTGTAATTGGAGGGTCGCCAATTGCGTGATTTTGGTAAATATAATGCAATGCGAAAACTATGCTTATGATCTAAAGATTTGATGTCTTTTTGAAATAAATTGAATTAAGTTATATTCTGTAGCGCCTAAATGCTAATGCAGAACAAACTAATATTAGATAAACAAAATTTGGATTAATAAGAAATGAGTTTGTGATTCTTTAACTGAGTACCAGAATTTAAGAAAATGTTTCCTAGGCTTGGATTGTGTTTTAGCTGGTTCTAAATCACCATCAACCAGTGCAACTAATTGGTCCATCGACCAAGTGGTGGAGTGCCTTGATGTTAAGGTCAGGATTACATAGGCGCAGATGTATATAATGTATATAAGGTAAAGAAATGTAATCCTGATCGGTAATAAGGTACCCACATGTCCAGCGCTTTTTCTCCTGTGTACAGATTTGTGTAAGACGAGTGCATGTTGGTGTTATGGGCCCCACCAATAAATAAGCGTATGGATGAGTTAGTATGGTGACGAGTCTGTGACATAGGGAGGATATGTAAATTTGCCCTTTCCGCTGGATCACCCGTTACAACCCTGTAGAATGCCATCAGTTCCGTCCAATTGGAAGAATGTCTTCCTTCTGGAAGGGACCAACGTGCTTGCAGGGATCTGTCCCCTAGAGTTGCTCTGCAACAAAAAAGAACTGGCATCTGTTGTCAGAGCCAGTGGTAGATCCGGCTGCAAAGACATACCCTGACACAAAATGTCCAGCACAGTCCACCATTCCAGATCCGGGAGACTCCCTGTAGACACCGGCAAAATCTGACCGAAGTTGTTGGGGCACCAATCCCACACGGACAGCAGATAAATCCATAGAGGCAGGAGGTGCAACCATGCCCAAGGCACCGTGAACACTGCAGCTGCTATGTAATACAACAGGTGTTACCATCGATGAACTAGCAGGAAGGCAATGCCCATCACCTCCTGGGCCATTGACGCAACATTTAAGCTCCGGGAGGAGGAAGAAAAACCTTGTTAAGGTTGGTTCAAAACCGAGCCCCAATAAATGTCAGATCCCGGAAGAGCACCACCGGCACTTCTCCAGGTTCAGCAGAAACCCTTGAGCCCTGAGAGATGCACACACCACCTTCAAATTGGAAAGAAGCTGTTTCTCTGATGGTGCATGGAAAAGCCAGTTGTCCAGCTAGGGGTATAGGTGAATCCCCTGGAGATGGAGGGACGCAACCAATGAAGCCACCACCTTGGTAAACACCCTTGGGTCCGACTGAAGACCAAACAGCAGCACCAGAAACTGATAATGAATCCCTTTAATACACATCCTCAGACACTGCTGGAAATGGGGATGATTGGAACATTGTAATATGTGTCCTGCAAATTTAGGGTGCACATCAGATGCCCCTGTAGTACCAACAGAATCACATTCAGCAGTGTCTCCATTTTGAAGAGAAGATGTAGTACATATTTGTTCAAAGATTTCAAATCCAAAACCAGCCAGTAGTCTCCTGTATCCTTAGAAATATAATCAAGTAGAACCCCTTGCCCCTCTCCATCAGAGGAACGCCCTTCAATGGTCTTCTTCTGCAGCAGAGAACAAATCCCCTGAGACAAAGCCACCCATTTCTCGGTCCTGACAAGCCAAGGACTATTAACAACCCCCGACCCTGGAGGACCCTCCCCAAATTCTATCCGGCAACCATGCCTCACAATGCCCAACACCCATGCATCTGAAATAGATTCCTCCGAGGCGGGGAGGAAGTGCTGGAGGCAACTGCCTACCACAAATTTCTGCCCCATCATACAGTCAGGAACGAGACTTCAAAGGGGAGATTTGGCCTTGCTATAACAACCCCTTCGCTCAGAGAACCTTCCCTGAGAACAGTGAAACTGCCTCCACGGAGACTGACAAAAAGGGGATTCAGCCTCCAGGACTGCTTATTCGCCACATTCACTTTCAGGGAGGACGAATGCTTCTTCTCAATGATTAATTTGTGAAACTTATCCTCCAGCTTGGACCCAAACAAAGCAGTCCCTTGAAAAGACAACTGGATGGTGGAAGTTTTCGGGGCAGAATCTGTCCACCAGTCCTTCAGAATTAAATTCCGGCAAGCAGCCATACAAGCTCCACTTGACAGAGCTGAAGCCTTCACCACATCAAAAGACATAGCCAATAGATATTCCATGCCTTGCACTACATGTTACAGCTATCAAGAGGAATCGGCTGAATCATCCAAAGACCTATACAGGGCCTTAATAGCTATAATCAGTGACTGGGTCCCATAAGTACCATGGATCCCTGCTCGAAGGGCCAGATGTGAGCAAGAATACACCTTCTGGAGAGAGGCATCAACTTTCTTATTCACAGCATCTTTAATCATTGTATCCCCTGCCAAGTATGTCCTCCCAACTAATCTGGCCACAAAAGAATCAATGGGGATAGTACCTGGTAAACCTTTTTGCATATCCTGCAAGGGGTACAATTTGGCCATAAAGTGCAGTAACATAACTTTGTCAGCATCTTTCCATTCATGCTTGAGAACTGCATGACTGTAGGGGGTACACTGGAACATCAATAGCTATCAAACTTTGAAACTGGCGTAGGAGGAAACCAGAAGGTGTCTCAGGTACCTCCTCATCAGAAAACCCCGGGGCAGATTTACAAGCCCCTTGCGCCACTTTTGCGTCACTTTTAACATGGGAAACGTGACGCAAAAGTGACGCAAGGTCTAATCAATTCAGGAAACATGTCCTTGGGAATTTCCTTGCCTTTTGGCTCATCAGGGCCAGGCCCCTCACCCTCTGACCCTGATGACCATGAAGACTGCACAGGAAACGCACCCTTCACCCTTAGGTTTACAAGGGTCCCCCATCTCCTGTAAATTCTACCTAATAAACCTGTTTAGTCTAGAGTCTTCACTCTCTCTGCGCCATTTAGATCAAGCAGGAAAATGTGAAGAGGATGAAGAACACGGAGAGGAAGAGGAAGACTCAGCAATATGCTTCCTCTTTCGTGAGTGCTTCCCCATGGCCTCAACAAAGCACTCAGCACTAGAAACTCTTAGCGGGCAAGAAAACCACATATTATAGCCACCAGCACAGCGTTGCCCCCCAAAAATGCTATGTGGTACTTACCCCCGGCGCCGGCATATATAGGCTTCCTAAACTATCCACATGATGGGGGAACTCAGCATACACAGCCCAGGTGCGCGCTACGCCTACGGCGTGCCTAATCAGAAGACTTTTGTCCAAACAGGAAGTCTGGCAAAATACCAGGGAGCTCACCCCAATCACATACTTCCTTGCACCTGAACAATATTCACAGGTGGTGGTCAGGGGGACGGCAGCACACGATGATCCCGGAACTTCACCAGCCTCCAAGAGCTGATCCAACCTACATGCGACTCCCTGCAAGCCTTGCAGACAGGGAGACACGCCATTGACCGCCGTCCATCTGGCAAGATGGGGCACTCGTCAATTCCAGCCCAGCAGGAGCAGCGTACCGTACTCCTCGTTCCATTCAGTCGGCAGACAGAAACAAGCATTGGCATAGCCGATAGGTCTCGCTTTTGGGACCTTATAAGTATATTGTTATGCAACTGTTGTGTCTGTGTGGTTGTGGTTGTGTGTGGTTGTGGTTGTGTGTGGTTGTGTGTGTTATTGTGTGTGTGGTTGTGTGTGTGGTTGTGTGCGTGGTTTTGTGTGTGGTAGTGTGTGTGTGGATGTGTGTGGTTGTGTGTGATTGTAGTTGTGTGTGTGGTTGTGTGGTTGTGTGTGCTTGTGGTTGTGTGTGCTTGTGGGTGTGGTTGTGGGTGTAGTTGTGGGTGTGTGGGTATGTGGTTGTGGTTGTGTGTGTGGGTGTGTGATTGTGTGTGTGTTGTTGTTGTTTGTGTGTGGTTGTGTGTGTTGTTGTTTGTGTGTGGTTGTGGTTGTGTGTGTGTGGTTGTGTGTGTGATTGTGGTTGTGTGTGTGTGGTTGTGTGTGGGTGCGTGTGTGTGGTTGTGTGTCGGTGTGTGTGTGTGGTTGTGGTTGTGTGTGTGGTTGTGGTCATGTGTGTGGTTGTGTTAGTGGTTGTGATTGTGGTTGTGTGTTATTGTGTGTGGTTGTGTGTTATTGTGTGTGGTTGTGTGTGTGGTTCTGTGTGTGGTTGTGTGTGCTTGTGGTTGTGTGTGGTTGTGTGTGTATGTGGTTGTGTGTGTGTTTGTGGTTGTGTGTGTGTGGTTGTGCGTGCTTGTGGTTGTGTGTGTGGGTGTGGTTGTGGTTATGGGTGTGTGTGGTGTTGTGTGTGTGTGTGGTTGTGTGTGTGGTTCTGTGTCTGTGGTTCTGTGTGTGTGTGTGGTTGTGTGGTTGTGGTTGTGGGTGTAGTTGTGTGTGTAGTTGTGGTTGTGTGTGTAGTTGTGGTTGTGTGTTATTGTGTGTGTGTGGTTGTGTGTGTGTGTGTGGTTGTGTGTGTGTCATTGCGGGTGTGGGTGTGTGGGTGTGGGGTTGTGTGTGGGTATGTGTGTGTGAGGGTGTGTGTGTGGTTGTGCGTGTGGGTGTGTGGGGGGGTGGTTGTGTGTGGTTGGTTGTGGTTGTGTGTGTGATTGTGTGTGGGTGTGTGTGCTTGTGGTTGTGTGTGTGTAGTTGTGGGTGGTTGTGTGGTGGTGTGTGTGTGGTTGTGGTTGTGTGTGCTTGTGTGTGTGTGGTTGTGTGTGTGGTTGTGTGTGTGGTTGTGTGTGTGTGGCTGTGTGGTTGTGGGTGGGTGTAGTTGTGGTTGTGTGTGTGGTTGTGTGTTATTGTGTGTGTGGTTGTGTGTGTGTGGTTGTGTGTGTGATTGTGGTTGTGTGTGTGTGGTTGTGGTTGTGTGTTATTGTGTGTGTGGTTGTGGGTGTATGTAGTTGTGGTTGTGTGTGTGGTTGTGGGTGTATGTAGTTGTGGTTGTGTGCATGGTTGTGTGTTATTGTGTGTGTGGTTGTGTGTGTGTGGTTGTGTGTGTGTGGTTTTGTGTGTGTGTGGTTGTGTGTGTATGTATGGTTGTGTGGGTGTGTGTGGGTGTGTGTGTGGGTGTGTGGGTGGGTGGGTGTGTGTGTGTGGTTGTGTGGGTGTGGTTGTGTGTGGTTGGTTGTGGTTGTGTGTGTGATTGTGTGTGGGTGTGTGTGCTTGTGGTTGTGTGTGTGTAGTTGTGGGTGGTTGTGTGGTGGTGTGTGTGTGGTTGTGGTTGTGTGTGCTTGTGTGTGTGTGGTTGTGTGTGTGGTTGTGTGTGTGGTTGTGTGTGTGTGGCTGTGTGGTTGTGGGTGGGTGTAGTTGTGGTTGTGTGTGTGGTTGTGTGTTATTGTGTGTGTGGTTGTGTGTGTGTGGTTGTGTGTGTGATTGTGGTTGTGTGTGTGTGGTTGTGGTTGTGTGTTATTGTGTGTGTGGTTGTGGGTGTATGTAGTTGTGGTTGTGTGTGTGGTTGTGGGTGTATGTAGTTGTGGTTGTGTGCATGGTTGTGTGTTATTGTGTGTGTGGTTGTGTGTGTGTGGTTGTGTGTGTGTGGTTTTGTGTGTGTGTGGTTGTGTGTGTATGTATGGTTGTGTGGGTGTGTGTGGGTGTGTGTGTGGGTGTGTGGGTGGGTGGGTGTGTGTGTGTGGTTGTGTGGGTGTGGTTGTGTGTGTGGTTGTGTGTGTTGTTGTGGTTGTGTGTGTGGTTGTGTGGGTGTGGTTGTGTGTGTGTGTGTGTGTGTGTGGTTGTGGGTGTGGGTGTGTGTGGCTGTGTGTGTGTGTGTGGTAGTGTGTGTGTGGTTGTGTGTGTGTGGCTATGTGTGTGGTTGTGTGTGTGCTTGTGGTTGTGTGTGTGGTTGTGTGTGTGGTTGTGGTTGGGCGTGGGTGTGGTTGTGTGTGTGGTTGTGTTTGTGTGTGGCTGTGTGTGTGTGGTTGTGGTTGTGTTTGTGTGTGGTTGTGGTTGTGTGTGGTTGTGGTTGTGTGTGTGTGGTTCTGAGTGGTTGTGGTTGTGTGTGTGCTTGTGGTTGTGGGTTGTTGTGATTGTGTGTGTAGTTGTGGTTGTGTGTGTGTGATTGTGTGTGTGTTATCGTGTGTGGTTGTGTGTGGTTGTGTGTGTGTGGTTGTGTGTGGTTGTGGTTGTGTGTAGTTGTGGTTGTGTGTGTGGTTGTGTGTTATTGTGTGTGTGGTTGTGTGTGGTTGTGTGTGTGTGGTTGTGTGTGTGGTTGTGTTTGTGTAAGTGGTCGTGTGTGTGGTTGTGGTTGTGTGGGTGTGTGTGGTTGTGGATGTGTGTGTGGTTGTGTGTGTGGTTGTATGTGTGGTTGTGGTTGTGTGGGTGTAGGTGTGGGTTTGGGTGTGTGTGTGGTTTTGGGTGTGTGTGTGTGTGTGGTTGCGGTTGTGTGTGGGTGGTTGTGTGTGTGTGGCTGTGTGTGTGCTTGTGTGTGTGTGCTTGTGGTTGTGTGTGGTTGTGTGTGGGTGTGCTTGTGTGTGGTTGTGGTTGTGTGTGGTTGCGGTTGTGTGTGTGTGGTTCTGAGTGGTTGTGTGTGTGGTTGTGGTTGTGTGTTGTGGTTGTGTGTGTAGTTGTGGTTGTGTGTGTGTGTTATTGTGTGTGGTTGTGTGTGTGTGGTTGTGTGTGTGTGGTTGTGTGTGTGTGTGTGCTTGTGTGTGTGTGTGCTTGTGGTTGTGTGCATGTGGTTATGTGTGTGTGTGTGTGTGTGGTTGTGTGTGTGTGGTTAAAGTTTTAGTCACTACTCAAAATGAAATCCATTTTATCAGCGTTGCCAGGGCTCCTTTATGTTTAATGCCCTAAATGAAACACAATGTTATAAGCATCAAAGGGCTGGCCGAGAAGGGAGGAGGGGAATGCGAGGAGGGGGAGGGAGGGGAATGCGAGGAGCAGAGGGGAATGCGAGGAGTAGAGTAGCCAGAATGAAACTGACGAAAAGGAGCCAGAATGAAAGTGACGAAAAGGGAGGAGGGAGATGCTAGCAAAGCATCAAATGGCGGGGCGAAAAGGGAGGGGTGAATGCAAGGAGCCACAATGAAACTGACGATAAGGGAGGAGGGAGATGCAGCAGAGCATCAAAGGGCTGGGCGAGAAGGGAGGGGGGAATGCGGGGAGCAACTGTGCATGTGCACGCCATCATGCACTCAAGCTTGTAGCCAGCAAAACCATGTGGGTAGCACTTTGAAAACTCACCTACAAAAGTCTCTCGAGCAGCGCATGCGCGTTGACTCAGCGAGACCTAAAAAGAACAGAACGAATGCTGGGTAAGTACGTGTTAAGTACTCCGGTGGAAGGGGATGGGAAGGGGTACCAGCATTTCTTTTGTTCTTTTTTTTGTCTGGGAGATAGCATATATTTCTATGAGTAATAAATTGGATGAGGACTAGAGGGACCTGGGGGGGTAATGTATCACAGGGATATGCACTGCCTTGCAGTACCTTTTTTTTTTTTTTTTCTTTTTTACTAATCCACACATAGCCACATAAATCGGGCTTTGCTTGGCTTAGGAAAGACCAAAATGCATTTTGTGTCAGGCTGTGTCAAAAAATATGGATGGGTGCTAGGCTCCCTTAATCTTTAAACCAACTTTATGTTATCTGGTTTTGTAGCTACATGCCTTGATGTCAAATGTACACATCGTTGGAAGAACCTGTTACAATTACTTTTCTGGGCAAAAGACTGAATTTTTATCAGGGCAGCCAAAAACTATATTGTTTTATCATTCCTTAAAAAAATGTATCTATAATGAGCAATCTTCAACTCTGGCACACCTGTGCGATTTTCTATTGTTTTCATTCTGCCTTCCTTCCACTGCTGTCAAAGCGCATTGAAGTATCCATTCTGGCAGCTCCTGGCTCCAAGAAAACACACTGTACGGTACGAAACCAGGTGTTGCGCTCCTTCAGGCCAGCTCAGCAGATGGAGACCATGATCAGCAGCCACCTTAAAGAGGAATAAAACATGACCTTCTCCAAAATGGAAGATTACATTTCTTAAACAGGACAATTATCCCTCATCAGCTCCAACAACTGTAGACAACCAGATGGTTCCTTAGAATATCCTGCAGAGGGAGGGAGGAGCTTCGTGCTTGTTTTTCCTATTCTTAGCTTCTTTTTTCCAACTGGAAATAAGTATTATTTTGTAGATTTCAAATATATATGTTTGAGGAGGAGATAGGTATTCTTTGGAGGAGGGAGTGCCTTCTGTGCAGAATTTATTGGTTTAGGTGATTTTATAGAGCAGTATTTGGACAAAATATTGAGTTGTAAGTACCGAGAGACAGAAATACCAGGAACAAATGTTGTGCAAAAAAATATAGTGATGTAGAAATATCATCGTCAAGAATATCATTTTTTTCAGGTGTCATATCATTGTTAGGAATATATATATTTTTAAATATGTCTTTATTGGCATTTTCAGAGTAAGACAGCAATAAACAACATTTTAGATGTGTACAGCTAGACCTAATAACCATCTAGGAGTGCACCCACCCAGCCCCAATACACTAAACCCTGTCTGGGAGGTGGTCACACCTCCCTGTGACAGGATACCTATTGTTGGGCCTCCTCCACTGCGAGTTTCGTTCATCAGCAGAAGGGCAGCCCAGTGTCTGTGACTGATGGCATCTACCGTGTTTCCACAGTAGGTACATGTCTATCCCTCTAGAAGGGTGGATCATACTCCCACACCAGTTACTAATGTGGGAGTATGATTCCAAAGCTTTTGACACCAAACACAACATGTTTTGATGCAGCCATTCCAAAGGAAGCATTAACCACGAGGTTATAATGCACTTAAGAGTATATGGTTTTGACCGCATTCACAAACAGCCCCAGAGAATGGACTCTGAGAGCTACAGACGGGCCCTGCTCAGGCAGAGGCACCCCCTCACATGGAAACCAAGCACCCTGCCCTCAGGATTGATAGGGCCTGCCTTAGGGGTGACTGATAGGTTTAAATATGTGTGCAGTAGCAGGCCCGTGGTGTCAGATTAAGTCTGCTTCCCAGGGGTGGCATAGTACATGCTTCAGCCCCTGGTAGGCCTGTGAAGTACCTATGCCCTTGGTTCCTAAGGTACCATATGCTAGGGGCTCATAATGTACCACAGTATCCAATCACTAGTGCACCTAATATGCACTCCAAGTTGTTTAGAGAGAACAGAGAGGCTGGGGCCCTGATTAGCAGGGTCCCAGCCAGACTACAGCCAGAAACCAGTGTAAACATCAGAAAAAAGTGGGGGCAACATAAGAGGCAGATCCTACTCTCCTACACAACCCCCACCCAAATGCAGGGACACTAAACTAACCTTGACCAGTTGAGTCTTCATGTTCTAAGTGGAAATACCTTGAGAGTCCATCTGCATTGCAATGTTGGGTCCCAGGTCTCTGTTCCACTGTATAGTCCATCCCCTGTAGGGCAATGGACCACCTTAAAAGTTTTGGGTTTTCCCCTTTCATCTGTTTAAGCCATAGGAGGGGCTTGTGGTCAGTCTGAACTATGAAGTGAGTGCCAAACAAGTATGGCCTCAGCTTCTTCAGGGCCCACACCACAGCAAAGGCCTCTCTCTCTATAGCTGACCAACGTTTCTCTCTAGGGGTCAGCAGTCTGCTAATAAAAGCTACTGGCCGGTCTTGACCTTTGTTGAACATGGGCAATGATGAAATGAAAATCCCTAAACCCTTGTTTGCCTTTCGGCATAATAAGAATTTGAAAAACTTTCTTATTAGAGGGAAAGTCCTGGAGGAGAAAACAGTAACCCAGACTTCTATCCCAGAATATAAACCCATTGAAGGAAACCATCGCTGTGGTACTTGTCAGGCATGCTCCAACGCCATCGTTGGGAACACCATCAATACCAACAATCGTACCATTATTCTTCAAGGCATGTCTAACTGCCGTACCTCCAATGTTGTTTATATCATCGCATGTCCGTGCGATCTTATATACATTGGTGAAACAGGCCGCGAAATTCGAATGAGGATCTGTGAACACAAATCTAACATTCGCATTAAAAAAACTGCTGCCCCCCTTGTTAGCCATTGGCTTGACAAAAATCATAATGACAAGGACCTTAGATGGTCCATCCTGGAAAAAATACGTACCCCCCCTGGGAGAGATCCAACATCTCTGAGAAAAAAGAGAGAGACATTTTGGATCTTTTATCTTGATTCAGTGCAGCATGGGCTGAACGAAATAATTCACTGGGAGAATGCCATCATGTAATCCCCTCGCCCTCCACTCTTTTAACCATAAGTATGCTGCGCATCTTGTAATCCCCTTGCCCCCTCTGCCTTTCATCTAAAGTACAACCGTTTACGCATTGTAGACTCCAAACTGGTTAGATCCCACGATTGGAAACCGGTATGTGCCCCATTTTCGAGGTTGACGGCATGGCAGTCTTTGCGCGCTGCGTGTTTTACATGTGATTCGTCACCAGTTTCTGGCCCCAGATTCTGTTTCAATATGACCGCTAACGTGCCTATGCAATACTCTTTGATTTTTCCTTTAAAGTCCTCTTTCTACTAGCATCTGCCCTTGTAGCCAGGATGATTTCTATTGGCTTTTGTGAATCCCCTCCCTCATTTAAGGAAGTTCCCCGTCTGTGTATTCAGTTCAGGCGTCCGGACGGGTGTTCCTGACATATCGCCGACGGATCCACAGACTCTTATACCAGGATTATCCAACAGGTATGCAGCTCCGAGTTCCTTGGGTCATTTTGCGGTATCAGAACCTTTATTGGAGGTGTTTCCTTCTCCCCGCCAGGGTTGCCATTTACTTTCCTTTTTAGCGTAGCCGTACGCAGTGACTCTTCATCTGACCGGAACGGTTTGTTTGTATCAAGGCTAATTCTTCTCCGCGTCACACCCTGTATGTGGATTTAACGATATGCCGAGTTCATCCAGCTGGCTATCTTGCATTGCTAGAAATCCTTATTTTATATCCCCTATGACTTGATAAAACTAACTTTAACCGTTCTGCAAACGTTGACAGTTTTGTCCTGTTTTTTTCACTTTCCTACATATCCCGCAACTTCCTGCCTGTTTGATTCTCTTGCTGCAGGAGCCCCCGGAGACCTGAATGATATCCTGTTCCCCTAGAGGTTAAATACCATCGTCTCCGAACGATCCTCTTTTGCCTTGAAACCCTCTCCATTCGTATGAACTGTTTTTCTCTTCTATCATGATGACGTCCTGTTTCTCAAGTACGTGTTTTTTATGCCAAAGGTTTCTTGTCTCTTAGTAAGACAAAGATAATTATCTCTTAGTCGAACATAGGGAACCCCTATCGGTTAATCTGTTCCTACCTCATGTTTTGTTTCTAGACTTGAAGGCAACTGTATAAGCTTCCTGAAGTGTAGCTTGCTTTGAATAAGCTGATCACGTCTGGACTCTCGCATAAATATTTGGGATTGAACTCGGCTGGCCATCTTTATTGAAGCGGAGCATTCCCTTGATACACTGAGCTATTCCAACTTTTTGATGACTACTATTTTGACCCCATCCTGTGGGTTGAATTTTAAGTATGTTATAACTAGTGTTTTCAGCTATCTTGTACTCCTTTTTCCATATTTTAGTGCATGTATTCTCTCTAGGTCTTACGTTGGGATTAATCTATTGGTGAATTTCTATCCTGCGTGTTTTCTATTTTTTTTAGAGCTCCTACTTCTGTGCACCATCCTCTAACCTTTTTCTGTTTTCTCACATTTATCTGGCTTTTCACGGTGAAAAATCTTTTCCCCTCTGGAGGTCCGCTGTCACATAGTCTCTGCCTAGGTACCGGTTTGGACCTGATATATACAAATGTGTATCTATTTTTGTATGCTATTGCCCTTCGCTTACACCTAATGGAGCCTAACTGAATGGACTAAGCGTTACATACCATATGTATATGTCATCTATATAAATTTGTTATTACATTTGCTGATTTTTTGTTGGTTATTCATGTTTGTTTTATTAATTCTAGGTATTATTATTGTCCCCCACTTCCCAACGGTAGTCGCCCTGATGAAGGTGGGACCCACGATTGGGTCCAATACCGAAACGCGCGTTGGCGCCTGAACTTTCGGCTTTTTGTTCATATAGTGTCACCCATTTGATATCTTGATGATACATGAACTTACCACCTATACAATCATATCTGGACGATTTTTTCCACATTGACCGGAATTGGCTTGCAGTATGTTTGTTGAATGAATGCTTGGTATATGAGTTGAGCTTTGTGTGGGACATTTATTATTATTTTTTAGATACGTAATTTTGTTGTTTGTATTATTCAACACTAAATAAATGTATGTATATGCTATTATCAACCAAAAATATTTGAATATACTTTTTGTGTTTAAAAAAAACAAAATAAACAAAAAATTATTTTTATATCGACACCTTCTGTTTTGACGTATTTATCATCCTATTCGTTTTGCTCCCATTGAGTGTTTGCTGGACTTAGGGACCTAATCTTTTAGGCCCATTTATAGAATCTTGGGGAGGTGGTTCCTTTTCCTTCTTGAACCTCGGTCTTGACCTTCATCATTCAGTTGAGACAGTACAGCTCCCACACCCAGCTCAGAAGCATCTGTTTGGACAATGAACCTTTTGGTATAGTCTGGACTCTGTAAGATGGGGGCAGTGCACATGGCCTGCTTTAGGTCTTCAAATGCCTTCTAACAGCTAGCTGTCCACTGAAACTTTTTTGGCATTTTCTTTGAGGTAAGATCATTCAAGGGGGTCACTATAGATCCATATCCCTTTACAAACCTCCTATAGTACCCAGTCAGGCCTAAACAGGCTCTCACCTGTGTATGGGTGGTTGGAGCAACCCATTCCATGATGGTTTGGATTTTGCTCTGTAAAGGCTGAACCTGGCCTCCACCTACAAGGTGGCCCAGGTACACAACCTGACTCTGCCCTATCTAGCACTTAGTGGCCTTGATAGTGAGGCCTGCTTTCTGCAGAGCCTGCAAAACATTTCTGAGGTGGACCAGGTGATCCTGCCAGGAGGAACTAAAGACAGCAATATCATCTAGATAAGCTGAGCAATAAGTTTCCATCCCTGACAGAACTTTGTTCACCAACCTCTGAAAAGTGGCAGGTGCATTTTTCAATCCAAAGAGCATCACCACAAAATGGTAGTGCCCACTAGGGATCGAAAATGCTGTTTTAGCTTTTGCATCATCCGCTAACCTGATCTGCCAGTAGCCAGCTGTTAGGTCAAATGTACTCAGATACTTGGCTGAGGCCAAAGTATCAATCAGCTCATCTGCCCTTGGTATGGGATAGGCATCAGTCCTGGTGACTGCATTGAGGCCTCTGTAGTCTACACAAAACCTCATTTCTTTCTTACCACCCTGGGTATGAGGCTTGGGTACTAGGACTACTGGGCTAGCCCAAGGGCTATCTGAAGGCTCATCCCCTTTGGTATCGCTTTGTTCGCCCTAAGTTGGCAGGGTAGGCCCAGACGTTGGTCCCTTGCTCACTTTGCCACTGGATTCAAGATAGCCTGGCTGAGGAGGGTTATGAACCCGAAACCGGTCCCAGGATGCTTGTTTCCGGTCCAGGGAAGACATGGCTTGGCAGTTCGGGCTGGACTGTTCCCATGAGGCACAGGGTCAGACTGATTTGCATATGGCCATGTCTGAACTGGGTTGGTGGAGTGAGCTAAAGAATGATGATGGATTAAACCCAGAACATTTGACTGGGGATGAGTGTTTGATTTGCTCAAACGCTCCGTCCATCATCCCCTTTGGTATCGCTTTATCTGAAGGCTCAATCACACCTAACTCCAACATTTTCTGGACTTCAGTCCTGATACAGTCCCTGACATGGTCAGGTTGCCTGTAGATTTTACTCTTGACAGGCAGACTGTCCCCAGTGTCCACCTCATGGGTACACCAGGTAGTCTGACTAGGGGTCAGGCTAAACATATGTCTGTACTGCTGCAGAATTTGTCTGTACTCAGTTTGCTGATGGTCAGTGAGGCTGCTTGCCAAAGCAACACCATCTACTGACCCATCATCAGGGTTCTGTGAGAGCAGGTCAGGGATAGGGTCACTCTCCTCCTCCTGTTCCGCATCAGTTGCCATGAGCAAGCCCATGTCAGCCCTGTCAACATATGGTTTCAATCTGTTGACATGGAGCACCCTCAGGGGGCTCATGGGAGTTCCAAGATTCACCAGATAGGTGACTTCTCCCTTTTGCTCAACCAATGTATGGGGCCACTCCACTTGCCTTGGAGGGCTGCTGGGGCCACAGGCTCCAACACCCACACTTTCTGTCCTGGCTGGTACACAGTCAGCACAGCCTTTTGGTCATGCCAAGCTTTTTGTAATTCTTGGCTGGCCTCCAGGTTTTTGCTTGCCTTCTTCATGTATTTGGCCATCCTGGAGTGGAGACCAAGTACATAGTCCATCACATCCTGTTTGGGGGGTTTGAGAGGTAACTCCCAGCCCTCTTTTACCAAACATAATGGACCTCTTACAGGGTGTCCAAACAGAAGCTCAAATGGGCTGTAACCAACCCCCTTCTGTGGAACCTCTCTGTATGCAAACAAAAGGCAGGGAAGAAGAAGGTCCCATTTCTGCCTAAGCTTCTCTGGGAGTCCTTTAATCATTCCCTTAAGGGTTTTGTTGAAATGTTCAACCAACCCATTGCATTGTGGGTGACAGGGGGTGGTGAATTTGTAAGTTACACCACACTCCTTCCACATTGCTTTTAAATATCCTGACATGAAGTTTGTATCTCTGTCAGTGATGACCTCTTTTGGGAAACCCACTCTGGAGAAAACTCCAATGAGGGCTCTTGCCACCACAGGTGCTGTGGTGGTCCTCAGGGGAATTGCCTCTGGGTACCTGGTGGCATGATCCACTACCACCAGGATAAACCTGTGCCCAGATGCAGTTGGAGGGTCAAGGGGACCCACAATGTCAATCCTTACCCTTTCAAAGGGTACCCCCTCCACAGGTAGTGGTATCAGGGGGGCCTTTGTTGTGCCACCTGACTTGCCACTGGCTTGACAAGTGACACAGGAGCGAGAAAACTCCTTTGTGTCTTCTGACATGTGTGGCCAATGAAAATGTGGAACAAGCCTGTCCCAGGTCTTGTTTTGGCCCAAATGACCTGCCAAAGAGATATCATGTGCTAGGGTCAAGAGGAACCCCCTAAACTTCTGAGGTATTACCAACCTCCTGTTGGCTCCAGGGGTTGGATCTCTACCATCAGAATATAGGAGTACCTCATCCCAATAAACTTTATGGGACCTGTTAGCACTCCCAGCAGCCTCAGCAGCAGCCTGCTGTCTGAGGGGTTCAAGAGAGGGGCAGCACTGTTGCTCCTTACTCAGATCGTCCCTAGAAGGGCCCCCTGCCCCCAAGAACTCACCCTTATCAGGTTCAAGCCCCTCTGGGGCAGTTCTTTCTTCAGGGTCTGCTTCTCCTCCCTCAAGAGGTGAATCTGTGATTTGAGACAGAGGGGAAGGCACTGCCTTAACCTTACTGCTCCTCTTCTTGGGAAGCATCTGGTCCATAGTTTCAGGATCCAGAGCTGGTTCAGTGTTATGCATTTTGGCCTGTGACCTGGTCACAGCAAATACCTCTGCAGGGATGGCCAACATCTCAGCATGAGTCCATAACTCTACTTCAGACCAGGCTGAAATCTCTAGATCATTGCCCAATAGACATTCTACAGGGAGGTCTGCACAGACTACTACCTTCTTGAGGCCAGTTACCCCTCCCCAGGAGAAATTCACAACTGCCAGACTATGGTTGGTCCTGCCATTGCTTGCATTGGTCACCTGGTACATTTCGCCCAGGATGATCTGTCCAGGGTCCACAAGATCCCCTGCCACCATGGTGACACTAGCCCCTGTGTCCCTAAATGCCAAAGCCTGTTTTCCATTTATTACAGGCTGCTGTTTGTATTTGCCCAGATTACTGGGACTCACTAGGAAGGACATATCAATGTCTCCATCACAAATCAGCAATGCCTGAGTGGGTACTCTGACTAGGCCAGAGTCCACTTCAGAACCCAGGGTCAACCCTACTACACCTTTATTCTGAGTACCACCTCCACCAGTAGCTGAACTAGAGGGAACAGTTGCCTTAGGGGCAGGAGTGGTGGTGGTTTGGTCTTTGGACTTGTTACAATCAGAAGTCCAGTGCCCTTTCTGTTTACAGAACATGCACCAGGGCTTCTTTTGGCCTTTTCCCTTGTTGAATTGTGAATCCCCACCAGATGCAGATTTTGGGGGCCCTTGTGAAGACTTCTGGTCTTTTGACTTATCCCCACCTTTCTCAGAGCCCTTAGAATCCTGCTTCTTGGTGTCACCCCCTTGGTTCTGGGTTTTCTGCCTCACCTTGGTTCTGACCCATATGTCTGCCTTCTTTCCCAATTCTTGGGGAGAGGTCAGATCAGAGTCCACCAGGTATTGATGCAACAACTGGTTTTGGCAATTATTAAGGATCTGTTCTCTCATCATTAGATTATACAATCCCTTGAAATCAGTAACCCTACTGCCAACCAGCCAACCCTCCAGAGCCTTGGTTGCACAATCTACAAAGTCAGTCCAGTCCTGAGTCTGTGCCTTTTGGGTATCTCTGAACGTCAACCTGTACTGCTCAGTAGTTAAGCCAAACCCATCTATCAGTGCACTCTTCAGGACTTCATAGTCATCAGCATCCTCTTCTCTAACAGTGAGGAGCTTGTCTCTACCTTTATCTGAAAAGGAGAGCCACAAGATTGCTGCCCACTGCTTTTGAGGGACCTGTTGTACTCTACAGGCCCTCTCCATAGCAGTTATCCACTTGTGGATATCATCCCCCTTCTGGTAGGGAGGAACAACCTTGCTCAGGTTCCTATGGTCTGGAATATATTCTCTACCTCTAGGGACACTGTTGCTGCCACCAGGGGGTTCTAGCCCCTCTCTTCTAGAAGCTCTCTGGAGTTCAAAGGCTTCTCTATCCAATGCCAACTGCTTGGTTTTGAGGGCAAATCTTGCTTCCTCATACTGCAGCAGTTTGTACATTCTGTCAGAGGAGGTCTCCCTTCTAGGAAAGTAGGAGCTCCTCTGGTGGACAGATTCTCTGCCAGAGTGATAGGAGTGGTCAGACTCCCTAGAAAGGGACCTAGGCCTTTCCTCCACTCTGTCAGTTCTCTTAGAGAGAATTCCTCTGTCCTTTTCAGACCCTTGTGGATCTGACCCTTGAACCACAGGGTCCTGGTCATCTTGATTTTCATCATCTGACCCAGACACTATAATTGACCCACTCACTGATTCAGACTCATTAGCTCCTAGAGCTAATCTAAGATCATCTGCTGTCAGCAGATCTATCGGGTGTAGTGTGGAGGGACTCTGTCCTAGCTTTAGGTGCCTTGCAGCACACATGGCTTTCAAGTCAGAGAAAGTCATGTCCTTATACTGAGGCTGGGTGGACCCACTGGTTCCAACCCTTAAGGACATTCTACTGTTGTGCAGTGTTGTACTACCTACACTAGTTTGTGGCCTACTGATACTAGCTTGAGCTGTAGAAAGGGTGTGCTTTCCCTTGGCACACAGCTCTAAGTTCAGTAGAACTTATTGATACTAAGCTTGACTTTATATGTACCTTGAGTACCTATAGTGGTTTTCAGTTACTAATTCAAATAGAGATTTTCTCGCAAAAGAATGGCAAGCTGGAATCCCACACGCTGCCCACCAATGTGAGAAGTTGACCTGGTATATGCTGTTCACTAGTTAATGTGGACACCTTGCACCAATACAATTTGACTCTTATGGTGGTAGGTTTAAGACAACCTTTTA
Organism: Triturus cristatus; assembly: GCF_964204655.1. NCBI lineage: Eukaryota > Metazoa > Chordata > Amphibia > Caudata > Salamandridae > Triturus > Triturus cristatus. Next base: position 290,827,326 of record NC_140592.1, on the reverse strand, counting down.
AAGAAAGCTAACCTAGTGGTAGCTGTGGAGAGCAGCCTTCAGGCTAAGTCTTTAGAGGAATGTAAAGCAGCTTGTTTTACCTTATAATCTCTTGAATTACTAAATAAAAGGACACCACACAGGTATATATATCAAATATATATGTATTTATTACTAACAACTCTCTGCTAATCTCTTTATGAGATTAGAAGTCAGGAACATATGCACAAATCAACATTTCACAATACGTTAAGCACAAATATGGCTGGGGCCCTAGGAGCGTACCAGACCCTATCCAAAAAATGAGACTTAGAGATAACGACTTGTGAGGGGACAAGGCCTAGGGCCTTCAGAAGCACTGGGGCCTCACGAAACCAGGGAAAACCAAAGGAAATGATGGACGGAGTGTTGAACATTGCAAGCACTCACCCTCAGTCAACTGATCTGGGTTTAATACATCACCGTTCTTTAGCCCACTCTGCCACCCCAGTTCAGGCATGGCCATATGCAAATCAGTCTAACCCTGTGCCTCATGGGAACAGTCCAGCCCGAACTGCCAAGCCATATCTTCCCTGGACCGGAAACAAGCTTCCTAGGACCGGTTTCTGGCATTTCAGCCGTCCACAGCCAGGCTTGCTTGAATCCAGTGGCAAAGTGAGCAAGGGACTCACGTCTGAGCATACCCTGTTTCCAACTTATGGCGAACAAAGCAAAACCAAAGGAAATGATGGACGGAGTGTTGAACATTGCAAGCACTCACCCCCAGTCAACTGATCTCACAAAACCACCCAAGGCAGGTAAATAAAGGACCCACGGGAGACGCATGCAGTGTGAGAACACAGCCGTGAATCCCTATTGACTTCAATGGAGCAAGTGGCGATTGGAAATTTAGAGTTTAAGGATACTTCGGGAGAGACTACAAGCAAGTCACTTACAGGGTAAGTAGTTCTAGAGCCAACACCCACAGGAGCACCGTAGTGCTGGAGTTACCTCACCCAGGGAAGCCGGGTGCATAGGTGTCTTTTGGTGTCGGGTCGCGGCGTCGTTTTCAATGGGAGCCAAAGAAGACTTGCTGCTTGTGAAGACAGGAGAAGTATCCGGTGGAATCCAAGGCTGGATTCAAAAGAAGGAAGACCTGAAAGCAGAGGGGACAGTGTTCAAAGTCACTTGGCAGTGACCCGGGGCAAGGAAGATGTATGCCCACAGTCGTCGGGTGACTTCAGGTGATCCATGGGTGTCTTGACTATTCAGCCACGAGGTCCAGGAGGCATCGACGACAACTAAGAGCTGGATTTGGCGTATCCCACAAAGTCTGCAGCTTACTGCGGTCTCGGTTACCAGATTGGAGCCAACAAGCCTTGGTAACAGCAAGCCTCATGGAAAGGATAAAAAGTTAGCGGTGCAGAACAGCAAAGTCTGGGGGACTCACCCAGCAAAGGTAACTCAGGGCAGGCCTGGAGCAACCAGGGGAGCCCTTTGGGACTGTAGAAAAGTCTTCTGGGTACCCACAAGCCAACCGGCAAGAGATCGCAAAGATGCCTCAGGAGGATTCACTCAACAGGGGCCCACGGTCACTCGGGATGGTGTAGGCCTCTGATCTTCGTAGGGATTTCTGCTGGAGGCTTAGACCACATATGGTCTAATGCACAAGTTTGTAGAACGTCGTAAAGGGATTGCACTCGAAAATAGTGCACGGTACCCAGGGATTACGGTTCCTCGTCACTCGTGGGGTCCACTTGCCTCAGCGTCGCTGGTGACTCATGATGGCCTTGAAGAAGTCAGGAAATCTTCTTCCTGGGCTGCAGGGCCTTCGGAGTCCGGCGGGAGTGGGAAAGTTTGCGACCGTTGATTGCAAGATTGGGTGCCTGCCAAGCAGGGGAGTCACTCCTTGACTCCAAGGGAGATTCTTCCATCTTCCAAAGGTAATGGAACATCGAAGGTCCAGGATTCATCTTCAGAGCGTCGTCCAGGGGTATCTAGTTTGCTATGGCAAGGGTTCCCTAACTTATAGTAGAAGGAAGGGAGGGACTAGCTCTATGATTCCACCTTTGGGAGGGTCAGGGGAGTGGGTGGCTTCACCCAATTCCCTTTGTCCAGTTTCGCACCAGAGCAGGGGCAGGTAGCCCCTGAGCCGGTTGAACTGGTGTATGCACAGAGGAGCCTAGTGCTCCCCCAGTGCAGGACTTCAAAGCACTCTAGGAGTGCACCCACCCAGCCCTAATACACTAAACCCTGTCTGGGAGGTGGTCACACCTCCCTGTGACAGGATACCTATTGTTGGGCCTCCTCCACTGCGAGTTTCGGTCATCAGAAGGAGGGCAGCCCAGTGTCTGTGACTGGTGGCATCCATTTTGTGATGCCAGGGCTCTTCAGGATTCTACAGTGTTTCCACAGTAGGTACATGTCTATCCCTCTAGAAAGGTGGGATCATACTCCCACACCAGTTACTGGTGTGGGGGTATGATTCCAAAGCGTTTGACACAAAACACAACGTGTTTTGATGCAGCCATTCCAAAGTTAGCATTAACCGCGAGGTTATAATGCACTTAAGAGTATATGGTTTGACCGCATTCACAAACAGCCCCAGAGAATGGACTCTGAGAGCTGCAGAGGAGCCCTGCTCAGGCAGAGGCACCCGCTCACATGGAAACCAAGCACCCTGCCCTCAGGATTGATAGGGCCTGCCTTAGGGGTGGCTGATAGGTTTAAATGTGTGTGCAGGGAGAGATATAGTGAACCTATATCTCAGTGAGGAGTGCTATCACCACCTCACCCAGGCTACAGTAGCAGGCCTGTGGTGTCATATTTAGTCTGCTTCCCAGGGGTGGCATAATACATGCTTCAGCCCCTGGTAGGCCTGTGAAGTACCTATGCCCTTGGTACCTAAGGTACCATAGACTAGGGGCTCATAAGGTACCACAGTATCCAATCACTAGTGCACCTAATATGCACTCCAAGTTGTTTAGAGAGAACAGAGAGGCTGGGGCCCTGATTAGCAGGGTCCCAGCCAGACTATAGCCAGAAACCAGTGTAAACATCAGAAAACATTTGGGGCAACATAAGAGGCAGATCCTACTCTCCTACACACATGTTGCACTGCTGTTATATGTACACTCATCCACATAGTTGGTATCTCTATGTCCTGTTATATGGGGTGCTGCAACCTTGGCTTCGCACAGTCCCCAGACACTTTCTGTGGCCAGCCTATAAGGCCGGTACTTGCACTGATAGTTTGACAGTTTGGGCAGATACCCGTTGTTCCTCCACTCTGGTAATGTTACAGGTTATGCTTTTCCTTCTTTCCTTGGTTATGACTGACTACCATGGAGAACCCAGCTCCCGTGGTCACCTTTACCCATCACTGAGACTGTACACTGCAGGGATCTCTCTCCCACATGAGTTAACTGCCTATAGGGCTTTAACTCCCATTTCTCATGACCCATACTAACATTATCGCCTGGAATGTGAGGGGCATGCACACACCCTCGTGCCACTATGCTGTAGATGCCTACCTTAAATGCAGATCAACTCACATAGTGCTCTTACAGGAGACACACTGGTCGAAGCCCGTAGACTACAGCGATGCTGTCAAGGTCAAGTATTTACTAATGACTATTCTTCCTACGCCAGGGGCGTATTGATCTGGGGAAAGCCAAAGCTACCTTTCATAATGAAGAGGTAGTGATAGACTCCGATGGCTGGTATGTGTTATTAAATGACCGTTTAGATGGCTGCTGCCTTTTGCTTAGGGCAATATATGCCCAAAACACTGACCAGACATTGTTCTTGCATAGACTATCTAGCAAAATGTCCCTTTGAAATGGGATCCTGTGGCTACTAGGGGTTGACTTTAACTCTGTCCTAGACATGGCTTTGGACCATTCTTTCCCTACTTTGCCACTCACAGTGGCCACCTCCAATTCCCATGTCTAGGGCAAATGGCTCCTACACTTACACCTAGTAGACATATGGCGCACCCGCAACCCTAACACACATTTGTATTCCTTTTACTCCTCTCCGCATGATCTGCATGTCGTGGTGTCGATCAGCCTCCTCCTGGCTATCCTGCAAACAGATTACTTGGGGCGCACAAACTCGAACCACAGCCCTCAACTCCCACAACTGGCACGTGACACCAGAACACCAGCCATACACACCTGGTGCCTACAACCAACATCATTACAAGACCTGCCCTTCCGCTCATCACTAGGAACTGCCAGAGCGGACTATATAGAGTTTAGCAAAAACTCTGCCACTGATTGAAAGTGATGCCTTTTAGGTAACCCTCAGGGGACACTGCTTGGGATTGAGCTGGAATATTTGCAAACAACTAGATGGTGACATGGCGCACTTTGACTGTATTCTCTTGGGACTGGAAACGTGCTCGGTAACCGAACGGGTGTATACCCGCCGACTGGCAGAAGCACGGCACGAACCGATCTCACTGCTGGAACGACTGCAATGTCTGAACTACACTCATCCTGCACCTATGCAACATCAGATCGAGCTGGCCGACTTCTGGCAACCTATTTTCTCACTATGCTCCTCTATGGGGCGCCTTCTACACACCCCACATAAAAACATTACACCTTGCTATACCAGTCGATTACAGACACTAGCCCAGATTACCTTGAGGCATTCTTCTCCACGCTCTGCCTGCCCACATCACACCTGAGCAGCATACAAAATTAGATGAACCCATAACAATCTCTGAAATTTGTGAAGCCATTAGGGCCCAGCGACAGGCAAGTCCCCGGAGCTAGAAGTCCTACCGGCTGAATACTACAAAACCAATGTGTCTGTTTTGGCACCTCAATTGCTTACCCGCTACAAAGCACCCCTCTCAGCTTCTTCTCTCTCTGAGTCATTACACGAGGCCCTGCTCATCTTCCTACAAAAACCTGACAGATATCCCACTGCTCTGGGTTCCTACTGACCCCTTGCATTACTCAACACTTACTATAAAATCCTGGACTGAGTCCTGGCAGGCTGTCTGCCATCCTTGGTCCTCTCTCTGGTCCATATGGATCAGAACAGGTTTGTACCAGCCCGCAACACCTCATTCAATTTGCTATGCTTCTTCCGGGTCCCCAGATACTCTGCTCAACTCTGACCCCACTCTGGCTGCCTGGTACTGGACTATGAGAAGGCCTTTGATTCACTGGAATGGGGTTTTCTGTTTGGCACTTTGTATCGTTGTGGAATCAGGAGCCGCTTCCTTTGCCTGATTAAGCTACTTTATGCTGAGTCAAGAAGGTCTCTTACATCTCAGACTCTATCCCGATAGGCAGAGTTGCCAGCTATCCCCATCACACTTTGCCTTAGCTATTGAGCCACTTGCCATGGTCATCCAGAATCACGGCGCAGATTGGGATTTTCCATTGGAGATGGAACCCACACAATCTCCCTTTATGCAGACGACCTTCTCCTGTATAGTTCAGTATGCTCGCCCAGACACTTAATGACTTCGCTGTCCTTTCAGGTCTACAGGTTAACTGGGCCAAGTCATGCTTGTTTCTATTTACCCCCTCATACCCTGACCTTACCTTTGTCCTTAGCGTTGCACCAGTGATTTGGCAGCTTAACACATTTCAGTATTTAGGAGTCAGAACATACCATAAGCCACCTGACTTATTTAAGGGTAATCTTCACGATTACAGATGTCGTTGTGGCGGACACTCCCACTATCTGTTATAGGCCGCATAGTTCTATTCAAAATGGTGGTCCTGCCTCAACAGCTCTATTTTTTCACTATCCTGCCCCTGTATATCGCACCTCCCTTCTTTCGGTCATTTGAGGGAACAATGCGGGAGTTTATTTGGAACAAGTGTGGCACTGTCAAAATTGTATTTGCCTATAAACCAGGGCGGGCTAGCTGTACCAAATACGGGGCAGTACTATCTTGCCTCTCTGCTCCAGTGGGTGGCTAGATGGGTAGCAGGATTGCAACTCCCAGACACAGCCACATTGTTGCTGGCCTGGACCCTCTCAGCGGTACTCTGATTCTTTTTTATCCCTGCACTCGCGGAAAGCTACAGGAGTCACTGCTGTTTGAGGTCGCACATTGGTGCTATTGTTGTAGCCTATATCACATGGTCCACTCTCCTGTATGCACCAGCCCTACCCCTACTGAGTACACCTACGGGTGGCAATATCACGTCTTCCACAGAGCTCTCCTGATGGCTGGAGGCAGGCCTGCACATACTATGGGGCATCTATCAGGATGGTACACTGGCGCCCTATGATACCTTAGTGGAAGAGGAGGGACTACCATCCTGCCAATTCCTCTTACATATCTCTTTACTTGCCACACTGGGTGGCAAATGGGGAGATCTGATGAGGAAAATTCCAACACTCACATTTCAATATCTGCACGTTATGGGGACAGGGAGGCACCTCACAAGATGGTTTTCAGCTTCCCTATGCCAGCACATGGCAGCACTACTCATATCTCTGAAGCACAATTGGGAAGACAATCTCGCCCGCCTGCCTACTGATAAAGAGTGGGTTGCCATGTTAGAGAGCGCAATCTATGACCTCAGGAATGTCAGCTTCCGCTTCATCCAATATTACATCATTCAACATGCTTACCCCACCCCTGCCACGGTGAATAGATATTTTCAGCAGGCAGACGCCCATTGACATGGTGCTCAGCCAGGGGCAGGAGGGGTGGGCATGCTCTCCATGCAGGCTGTAATGCAGCCTGCATGGAGAACAGGGAAGTGCGCATGACTCTTTTAGGGCGGCCCTAGAGTGCCGACCAAACCGTCATTGCGCACAGGAGTGCTCTACCACTCCTACTCTGTAGCTCCGTCTGCCCCCTCGCGCACTGCCACAGCAGGAGGAAAAAATAAAATGATAATAACATTCTGTTATTATCATTTTATTTTTTCCTTTCTTTGCTGCTCCTGGCAGTGGGGTACAAAAGGGGGTGGTGATGGACGGAGCATCAGAACCAATCAAACACTCACACCCAGACAACAGATCTGGGTTTGATCCATCACCGTTCTTTAGCCCACTCTGCCACCCCAGTTCAGACATGGCCATATGCAAATCAGTCTGACCCTGTTCCTCATGGGAACAGTCCAGCCCGAACTGCCAAGCCATGCCTTCCCTGGACCGGAAACAAGCTTCCTAGGACCGGTTTCTGGCATTTCAGCCGTCTTCAGCCAGGCTTGCTTGAATCCAGTGGCAAAGTGAGCAAGGGACTCACGTCTGAGCATACCCTGCCAACTTATGGCGAACAAAGCGATACAAAAGGGGGTGGTGATGGACGGAGCATCAGAACCAATCAAACACTCACACCCAGTCAACAGATCTGGGTTTGATCCATCACCGTTCTTTAGCCCACTCTGCCACCCCAGTTCAGACATGGCCATATGCAAATCAGTCTGACCCTGTTCCTCATGGGAACAGTCCAACCCGAACTGCCAAGCCATGCCTTCCCTGGACCGGAAACAAGCTTCCTAGGACCGGTTTCTGGCATTTCAGCCGTCTTCAGCCAGGCTTGCTTGAATCCAGTGGCAAAGTGAGCAAGGGACTCACGTCTGAGCATACCCTGCCAACTTATGGCGAACAAAGCGGTACAAAAGGGGGTGGTGATGGACGGAGCATCAGAACCAATCAAACACTCACACCCAGTCAACAGATCTGGGTTTGGTCCATCACCATTCTTTAGCCCACTCTGCCACCCCAGTTCAGACATGGCCATATGCAAATCAGTCTGACCCTGTTCCTCATGGGAACAGTCCAGCCCGAACTGCCAAGCCATGCCTTCCCTGGACCGGAAACAAGCTTCCTAGGACCGGTTTCTGGCATTTCAGCCGTTTTCAGCCAGGCTTGCTTGAATCCAGTGGCAAAGTGAGCAAGGGACTCACGTCTGAGCATACCCTGCCAACTTATGGCGAACAAAGCGGTACAAAAGGGGGTGGTGATGGACGGAGCATCAGAACCAATCAAACACTCACACCCAGTCAACAGATCTGGGTTTGATCCTTCACCGTTCTTTAGCCCACTCTGCCACCCCAGTTCAGACATGGCCATATGCAAATCAGTCTGACCCTGTTCCTCATGGGAACAGTCCAGCCCGAACTGCCAAGCCATGCCTTCCCTGGACCGGAAACAAGCTTCCTAGGACCGGTTTCTGGCATTTCAGCCGTCTTCAGCCAGACTTGCTTGAATCCAGTGGCAAAGTGAGCAAGGGACTCACGTCTGAGCATACCCTGCCAACTTATGGCGAACAAAGCGGTACAAAAGGGGGTGGTGATGGACGGAGCATCAGAACCAAAAAAACACTCACACCCAGTCAACAGATCTGGGTTTGATCCATCACCGTTCTTTAGCCCACTCTGCCACCCCAGTTCAGACATGGCCATATGCAAATCAGTCTGACCCTGTTCCTCATGGGAACAGTCCAGCCCGAACTGCCAAGCCATGCCTTCCCTGGACCGGAAACAAGCTTCCTAGGACCGGTTTCTGGCATTTCAGCCGTCTTCAGCCAGGCTTGCTTGAATCCAGTGGCAAAGTGAGCAAGGGACTCACATCTGAGCATACCCTGCCAACTTATGGCGAACAAAGCGGTACAAAAGGGGGTGGTGATGGACGGAGCATCAGAACCAATCAAACACTCACACCCAGTCAACAGATCTGGGTTTGATCCATCACCGTTCTTTAGCCCACTCTGCCACCCCAGTTCAGACATGGCCATATGCAAATCGGTCTGACCCTGTTCCTCATGGGAACAGTCCAGCCCGAACTGCCAAGCCATGCCTTCCCTGGACCGGAAACAAGCTTCCTAGGACCGGTTTCTGGCATTTCAGCCGTCTTCAGCCAGGCTTGCTTGAATCCAGTGGCAAAGTGAGCAAGGGACTCACGTCTGAGCATACCCTGCCAACTTATGGCGAACAAAGCGGTACAAAAGGGGGTGGTGATGGACGGAGCATCAGAACCAATCAAACACTCACACCCAGTCAACAGATCTGGGTTTGATCCATCACCGTTCTTTAGCCCACTCTGCCACCCCAGTTCAGACATGGCCATATGCAAATCAGCCTGACCCTGTTCCTCATGGGAACAGTCCAGCCCGAACTGCCAAGCCATGCCTTCCCTGGACCGGAAACACCTGGCAGTGGGGCGACGCTCCTACGCTTTAGCGGAGGAGCCACCACTGGATTCAATGTAGGAATAGAAGAGCTGACACAAGTGTACAGTTAAAATATTTGCCTCATACAGGGAACCATGAGAGTCCAAACCAATTGAAGAACTTGCTGGATTAGCAGAGAGAGGAACTTAGATGCAGCTTCAATATCTGACGACACTCAAGATGCCTACTGCTCTCATGTGAACAGGAGTTCCCACGAGATTTGCGACATGGCTATTTTTGCAAGACCAGCAGTAATCCCTCCGAAAGTAACACTGTCAGTGCTGCGGAGGGAACTGAAAAACATTAGAGCAGATGGTAAGGATACAGGCAGTGGTGTCCTGATGCCAGTGTTGCAGTCCAGACTTCCAGTGCTATGAGAGGAGCTGCAAGATCAAGGTTCTGATGCAAGGCAATGGGATCCGATGTTGGAAAAAGAGGGATGCGAGTCCTAGTTCGGGAGTGGATCTTACATGTTCTGGAGGACACTTGGTCACCAGGAATGAAGAACAGATAAACGAGTACGTCTGTTGGGTTTGGTTGGTGCATAAAGGAGTGTGAATGCCATGGAAAGCTCTGCAGTAGGGTCGGGGAACATTTTTATGGAGTTTTTGCCAAAGGTTTGAGTACAGAACAGTTAATTGTCACAGATTAGTGGTGGCAGTAGGTCATTTCTTTAATAGAAGGAAGATCAGCTATTAAGGATGCTTTGGTGTTCAAGGTTTTCAAATGAATGCACTTACAAAGACTGCTGAGAGCAAGTAAAAAATTCAATTTGTTTGGAACATGGCCTGTTAATAGGGTTTTTGAGCTTAAGGCAGCTAAGAAGATGTTAGCAGCTTTACTGTTTTGATGTCATTCAGGAGGGTTTCTGATAAGCATGTTTTGTTGCATGCTTTGTTGGTAAGTAGCAGGTTTTATAATCTGGATGGAGTGGTATTTCAAGTATCACGAACAAAAACACGAGTGAGGATTTTTTTTTTACCAGGCAGCTCTGCAGCTCTGTTACAAGGCATATAGGAAATTCTAGGGCACTGGTAATTAGTCCCTGAATTTTGTGAGTTTAGATTTTTACCTTATTAACAAAGAGTCAGCGCAACACTTATATGCATGTATTGGACATCTGTATCTTTGTAGCTTGTAGTACACGATTGAAATTGTTGAATTTGCTGTGAAGATTAGATGACATATGATATTTTGTCACATTTTCTTACCTTGCAAAAATAAGAATACTGGGAATCCCCCAAAACTCCAAATTGTACTATCATTTCTAAGTATGTTATAAGGCTCCCATAACCACTCTGAAGAGAAAACTTTGTTTAGTCATTACTTGGGGTGTTTTTTTCAAAACTTAGTTGACTTTTATTTGTGGTACATTATATTTTTAGTAGAAATATTTCAACTTCATTGACTGATAGCATATGAATTTTGCAGCTCAAAGACAGCACTGGTGGTCCAAAAACGTGTCTGCTGCCTTTTTGTGAAGCCTCAAACAATAGAATGGAAATAAAAAGAAAAGATAGGATTATGACTGATATTGACGTTATGTAACAGCAATGCATATTAAATGTCAATGGGCCTCATGTAGGTAAATACATTTTACCGGTTCATAAATACCGAGCCGTACCGAATCGGTAAATTAGAACCGGTAAGTTATATGTAGGTAAAAATTCGGTAACAGTTACCGATTCGGTAACATTCGGTAAATACGAATCGGAAGTCACCGAATCGGTAAATACCGAGGTGGTATCCACCGAATCGGTAAATACCGAGGTGGTATCCACCGAATCGGTAAATACCGAGGTGGTATTTAGCGAATCGGAAAATACCGAGGACACTACCACCTTCCCTTAACTAAGTAGCCAATATCACAATCATGTCATTATAGAAGGTCTCTCAGGCTTGAATAGGGGACCCCATACCTCAAAGATCAGCTTAGTGAAATCACATCACAGGAGCATCAGGAGTCTCCTCGCAGGAAGGCTCGTCTTCGGTCTGAATAATAAACATGACGTCTGAGATATGAAAAGCACCAACTGTCAGGTATGTGCAGCTGCGCGTGTGCCATGGCTAAATCGTGGGTCGAACAACCTAGAGTGGAAAACAAGCATTGTGTAAAATTCCAGACTGTGTGTCACAGCATGTACAGACCAAGGTCGCTGCGCAGAGCTTGGGATGGGAACAACAGAATGCACTCGTCTGAAGGAAGTCTCGAGTCAGCAGTTTATTCAAGAAAGAACATGTCAACGCAGTGTTGTGTGCAAAGACACAAATATGGCTACATAACATTCAACGTGGTAATGCCAACTGAACAATACATGTACGTATTCAGGGAGAACTCACTACACGCCCCCTTGAGCGAAGCAATATGTAATAGGCACGAAAAGAGAGAAGGCAGAGTTCAGTTTCGTCAGAGCAGAACAGGGCGTAACCAATGCAGCGCCAAAGTCCTACAGTCCAATTAATTGCAGCATACAATTCCAAAAACACAATGCAAGTATAGTAAAAAACTCAAGCAGACCATCAGGAAGAGAAAAACGAGAACTAAAAGAAATAAATGTTGCGCCAGGGTGCTGTCCAGTAGCACAGGCGCAATGGACGACAATCCAGTTAATCCATGGATGTATAGGCAGCATATGTGGCCACGGCTTCCAACAAGCAATCGTTGTCAGGGCCACTAAAAGTCTCAGCCATCCAATTGAGTAAAGAAAAGGAACATACGTGTTCTCCAACCAACGGAGCCTCTAGCACAATCAGAGGGCACCCGGAATGTTCCTCCAAATAGCTCATGGACAAGAAGTCGTAGGCTGCCGCTGAGATGTCCCAATTACCCAGGATACCATGCGCCGCTCCACACGCCATGATCCGGACACCAGAACAGGACAACTCGTGAGACACTAAGGGCCTCATCAGTCGATCGAAATCCGGCACCGGAGACACCATGTTGGTCAAGCACAAATCCAGAGGCCATTCAAAGGGACAATCCAGGCAGTGCAATACAGGTTGTACGCAGGTGAAGTAGGAATACCTGAAGGATAATCCATAAGCCAGGCTCAAAGTCGCCAATGGCAAAGTACCATAGAAGTCAAGCATCCTATCACGAAGAAGATGCAGACGGGACAGGTGCTCGTGTGGCACAGAAGGAGCAGCCATTCCGTAGTATGAAAAGTAAAAGCAGCACACCTGCCACCAGCGCCAGAAGCAGCGGAACACCTCCAAAGATGCTCGAGAACAGTGAATGAACAAATGCCGGAATTACACCACAAATTGTTTGGAAAGAGGTCACGAGACCCGAGCCCCACATGTTAGAAAAAATTGAGCCAGGCCGGTCGTGGACGAGGCATTGATAATACTTTGGATCAAAGAGCCGAAATGCAGGGGGAGGTCAGTATTCAGAGGCGCCTGTTCCTCAGTGCGCGTAGTAGCAACGTGAAGGACAAATATTTTAACGAGAGAAAGTCAAAGGCACCTCTTTGTGGGACAATGGCGCTCTATTCTGCTCAACTTGTTGGACTCTGCTTTCAAGGTTGGAATCGAAGGCCAGATGGAAACATCCCGCCGCCCATGCGGGGGTGGAAAAAGAACAGTATTGCAGCAGACAACTTCATGCGAGACAGTTATGTACGGGATTACCACTCACATCCCGCAGCAAACTTCATTAATCATTATTAAATGAATACCGTTTGCAAGCACAGTGAAAGAAGGTGTAATCACAGGCACTGGGATACCTCGTAGGACGCACGCCAAAATCGGGGCTTGTACATTGCATGCGCCGTGTACTTGCATGTGTCTATTGTCTCATGTATGAATCCTAGAAGTGAGAGTGCTAGAGCTAATATCTATAACGGCTTAGGCCTTCTCCATGTTTGCTTGGTCAATAGCTCTCAGTCTGGAAGCCGCATCACTGTGCGGCAACTTGCAGACCTCGTTGTAAATAGCATACGCGCACCTTTTGGTTCTGCCACCCACGGTACCATTCACAATATCATTCCATTCGGTATGCACATTGATGGAGTGGGTGGACTTCCTGATCCTGTAGATGTGCTCTGTGTCAGCTGGTGGACAGAGTGGGATGTGTGTCCCATCAATGCAGCCAATATAATGGGGGAAGTAATTCCTGAAGGAACGGGACAGGCAACTCTGGGATACACCACCCACCGCAGCTGTCACCACCTGAGAAATGCCGGATGCCAGCAGATGTGGGCTGCAGAGCACCTGCACATGTGGGGGTATGGCGTGCGCCCTTCTCATTGGCTGGTCCAGGAGTGGGTGCGGGTCCCTGATTGAGTCCATGATGGTTTCGGGGTGTAGCCTGTACCTCTCATGTATCTCTGCATCAGTCAGCTGGAATAGTGTGATGCGCTGTCTGTGGATGCGTTCCTTCCGTCGCCAAACCCTCAGTCCTGCTGCCTCTAGACGTAGGTGCATTGCAATGACGTACATAGCTGCCAGGGTGTCCACGCTGTTGCATTTTGGGATTGCTTAGCTGCACTGTTGTTGGTTACCACCTGCTTTCAATCCGTGTTAATTACCGACTCTTATTTACCGATTTTCTTGGATTTCTTAATTACCGAGTGCTCCTACATGTCATTTTAACTTTTTACCACTTCATATTTACCACTTCATATTTACCGATTCGTTAATTATGTATTCGGTATATATGAATCGGTATTTACCGCCTCATATTTACCGAAAAGTGGTTTTTGGTCTCCTACATCTCACTTGTCTGAATACCGGTCGGTAACGGAATATTTACCGAAATTGGGCCGTTACCGACCGGTATTTCGCTACCTACATGAGGCCCAAAATGTGGACAGCACTGACATGTTCTAAGTATCTCTATTTAGTCCAAGTCCTTGGCCTAATCCAATCATCTATTGCTGATAGGGTTTTGATATTTCTGCACCAACAATTTTCTTGTCATAAATTTGATAGTTTTTTAATCTTATGGTCCTCCTTCTGAGTTAATCTGACATAGCAAGATGGCCCGGCACCCCTTCAGGCTTTCCCACTCAGAGTCGGCTTCCACAATTTAAAGAGTGTTTCCAAGCCCTAGGAGTGGGAGCCACCCACCAGGGCCAGCGCGAGCCAGGACTCAACCCCTGAACGACAAGAGTCCATGGCTTAGCCAGAGACCCAAGCAATGCAGACAGGCTGGAGCCCCACTGCCCTGGAGGAAGGCATCGAGGGGAGAAGAGCCAGGTTCCCCCACTCTGTCAAAGTGACTCACCTGCTTCCTGCTGGGGGTGCATGCCTGGAAACCTGATCTGCCAGCAGTGGCTTCTCATCTCACCCCTCAAAGCAGTTTGCTCTGGCATTGAGGGGCACAGAGTCTTTCTTGAGAGAAGCCAGGGTTACCTTGTGACCTCCAGCTCCTTCACATCCAGGCTGCCCTTCTGTCACTCAGAACCTGGGGGGGGGGGGCAGGGATCAAGCACCGGAGAGCCCAGGTGGCAGGGCCTTTAGGGGTGTCAGTCTGGGCAGGCACTTAGATTTGGTTCCCCCAGGATTAAATCAATCTGATTCCCTGTTACTCGTGTCCCCATGCATAGACATACAAAGTATCACTGAAAGTTGATAGGCTAGAGATCCGAATATATCGTCACCTTCACAGGGATAAGCAATTGGCCCAAGTCACTAAAAATAGCCGGCAAGCCCAGATTGATTTTTGTCTGATAAATGAACGCATCCTGGGAGGTCAGCGCTCCTCGGCGTGTGTTAGCTCTAGAATTACCACAGTTATCCAAGTAACATATGGAGTGATGAAAGGAATCATAACTGATTTAATTAGCCATTCACAGTTTCACAGTACTGGCCATGTGTGCTTACACGTACATGGCTTAATCTTTGAGACAAGCATCTGCTACTAGCAGGATCAACCAGGTAGCTGCACCTGTTTGAGGGACGAGGAAACGTGAGTATGATGCACGAGTCCTCGCTTGCCTGCAGGGCAGTGACGTGAGCATCGGTGGGCGACAACAGAAGGGAGAGGTGGGCTGATGTGCAGTCTGAGCGAGACACAGGTGTAATAACCCCCATAGAATGGTCCTTCCCAACAGGTGCAGTAATGCACTAATTGAAAAAGGGCAATGGTGTGGCACACAGGGCCTGGACCACCAGCAGTATTTAGGACTTGCACCACCTGACCCCAACAACTCTGGCTAGACCATGGGGGGAGGCACAAGCTGCCATGCTGCTTGGCCTTTTCTGCTGGCTGACCTCCACAAAAGGAAATCCCTTGAGTGGGACAGTCCAGGTGGCATGGAAGAGCTACTTGAAACAGCTGAGGCTAGTCAAGCACTCCATCCCTAAATGGACCGAGAGTACCCAATCAATCAGAGTAAAGTGGTGGCTAGACTGTCCCGGAGCAGATCGTACTGCACAGGGATGTTTCCTTCACCTCCCTACCTGCTCTCCAGAGGCTCCAAGGAAAGCTGTACCTGAGGCACTGTTGTGTCGGGGGCACTCATGTAACTCTGACTCAGATTCTGAATGTACCTTTTCACTCCCTAGGCCTGCAGGACCCTTGCCTGAGCTCTAAGTGATATAGCTAGCTGGAGAAGGGAGCCCCGGGCTCAGACCTTCCACCCAAGGGTCAGCCAGAGCTCTGACCTAGAGTTCTGTCAGAGCTTTTTTACCCAGTCAAGCAGGGGACCCCTATCTAGCCCTTAGGGACCCTGTCCTGGTCTTTAAGTGATACAGCGAGCGGGAGAATGAAGGACCAGGCTGGAGGCTTCCATCCCAGGGCCAACTTCAGCTCTGACCCAGGGCCGGTGCATGGACCCTCATCCGGGGCCCGCTAGAGCACCACCCATTCTTGTAATTCGTGCACACTGAGTGACAGAGGAGAACGATCGCGAGAATGTACCCAGCCGCTATTTTTGAATCTCTGGCTGTCACGCTACCAGGGGAACCAGGACTACGGGTCCCAGCTAGGGGTGGGCGGAATTTGCGAAAGTGACTTTCGCAAATTATCGCGAAAATGTTACAAATCTCCGCAAACACGCGGTAATATCGCGAAGATGCGGTAGTTTTTTTCCTGCCCGTTCGCGGTATTTTCTGCATGGTCGAGGCTCGCCAACTTACCCATGCGGTTGCTTGCGGGCGCGGCCATCTTGTTTTCACTCTTCTCGCGGTGCATGATCGCGAGAAGAAAGACGTGATCGCGCGACCAATGACATTACTGCGGGCGCGAACTGTCGCGAGACAGCGCAAATGGCTACCAACAATCCAACATCTTGTGGAGAACGCGACCGGATCGGGAAAACTTGTCGGCGAACGCGGGGATTCAGGTAAGGCGATCGCGCGCGCGCAAGAATGTATTATTTTACAGAGCGAGCAAGAAACAAATTATCGCTAAGCTGCGGAATGCAGAAATTTTGACATTTTCGCGCTCTCCGCGGAACGCGAAAATTTCAAATTATCGCAATTTCCGCAAGCGGAACGGAAATTTAGCCCAGGCCTAGTCCCAGTGCACTTTGCGGCTCCTCTACCTGCCACCAACGAGTCTCTGATGCACCTTGAGGTGCTTTGAAAGCAGTGCTGCACTCCAGCAGCGTGGGACATTCTTTTTGAATATCTGGCCATCACGTTACCGGGGGACCAGGAGTACAGGTCCCAGCGCACTTTGCAGCCCCTCTTTCTGCCGCCAATGAGTCTCTGATGCACCTGGAGGCAGGAAGAGGCTGGGCCATGTCTCTTGGCTCTTGTTACCAGACCAGGCTACCCCTAGGCTGCAGCGTTTGGTTGGAACGAGTCCCTAAGGGCAAGAATAAGGTACATTGCACATTTTCTTTGTATGGGGAACTGTGACTGTGTCATTCCTGGTTTACAATTTTCAGCCTCTCTACTTTAACTCAGGAAGGGCCCTTTGCATGCTACATCTGACCCCTGAAGAAACAGTCATCTTGCAGTTTAGATCATATAACACAAAGCACCTCCCGTCCAATTAGCGATGGGTAAAAAGAAACAGGCCGCAGGACAAGGGGGTTCACTAGGAACCAACGCAGCAGGGCCAGTTGGGACCATAGACTCCTTTTTAACTAAAGCAGCAAATGTCATCACGAAGTAGATAGCCCTAACTGAAATAAGACTCTCCGTGGAGCCTGAAAAATTAGCATTGGCCTCTGTAAGGGATGGAGACATGATGAAGGCTATGAGTGTTCCGGCAGGAGAAAGGTCACCCCCTATGTCTCCACTCCCATCGACAGCATGCCAAATAGTGGAGGCGGAAACATCTATGTGTACCCCTGCAGCAATTCTGACATTGGGTGAAGTCTAGGATCGCCCACTGTTTAAAAGAATTAGAACCGGCGGCAAGAGAGCAGTGAGAAAATCACCGCGGTGAAAAATACCACCACCGCCAGCTGAATGTAAACAGGAACTATTGTTGGACAATCTCACTGCAAGGCTATAGAGTTGGTCCAAGTATCTGTTATCAACCATAATTTTAAAACTGGAACAGATCGAGCCGAAAATTCCTTTGTCTCTATGTATAACAACTGTTCCCCAGGGCATGTTACAGCAGCTGGGGGGAGGGGGGGGGGCTTGTATGGTATCTGGTGGCGTGACCCAAGACCACCAGGCAAACAGCACCCAAGCAGTGGTGGCAGTGTCTTTACCCAGTAAATCTAACTTTAATCATTCTAATCACACATCAGGGGAGATGATTACTGTTCCTCAGGAGGGCCATATGGAAGGGTAGGAAAATTTCAATGAGGGCCCACCATCTATGCACTCTTTCTCCCCCCCCCCCATATGGTCACGGCTGATCAGCACTGTATACTTGACCTCCCTGTTTTATTAGGGGTTCCCACACTCACTCCAGGCACCAAGGAAACTTCTTTGGATCTCATCCATAAGACCACTCACTGGTGTAACAACTATGTGATTAACGGTCCTAGAATCTCCTCTGAGATCATTATGGCCAGAAGAGTGGGGTGGATAGGTCATGCGACCAGGAAAAACGTTGAGGGGGATTGCATAGTTGTTAACTTCAAGAATCCCATGAAGGCTCAAGCACTGGCAGGTTGTCAATTTAAGAATGGTACCAAGACCAAAATCAGAGCAGTCCCCTTACAGTCTTTTTATCCTTTTAAACCACCCCCAGCTAATCCCCAATGGCAGTTGCCATTTAAATTGGTCAAGTCTATTCAAGATAGAAATGTGAACCCAGTACTAGCTCTGACAAACCGTTATCTATCCCTAGCTTGCCCTGAGAGCCTTGACGAAAATCATTAACTACCGTCGGTGGCTGAAAAAACCCAGTGCAAGATGTCGTTATCGAATACTTCTAATAAGCCATGTGCATCTGCTCCTACACTTCTACCTTTGCTGGATAACTTCTCTAATCCTATTTCTACATCAGTCTCCCCTGCTGACCCTTTTTTGAAAGTACTGTCCTGGAACATAGCTTGCCTTAGGTCAAAGAAGCGAAACATAAATTGGGAACACTTTCTTGCCACATAGCACATCATTGCTTCACAAGAAATATTGGAACCCAACAACTGTTTTTATCTAGATGGTTTTATCACATTTTTCAAACATGCAACCCCCTCGAATATGGGAAGAGCCATGGGGGGTCTTCTCTTAATGTTTTCTCTTAAACTCTCCTACAAAGCCAAACTGATTAATTGCCGATCACCCCTTGTTCTAGCAGTGGAACTGTCATACAAGAATCTCCCCACCCTGTTAGTGGTTAATTTTTATAATTCCTTCACCAGCTCTCAAGAGACTGAACATCTATTAGCCCTAGAGGATTTTCTGGAAAGTTACGGGGAAGGAAGACAAGCATACCATGATACATTAATCCTAGGGGATTTCAATATTCATCATTGTTGTCTTTACTGTACTCCCATGCAGGATGAGGGTGATGGCTTCGACCTGTCAAATCACGTTGAGCACACATTTGTTAGATAGTTTCCTATCAGGCCATGATTTGCAATGCCTACAGCAAACTGACACCACTGTCCTGGTCCCCACCTATGCAGGCAGCGGTAGCCCTAGTATAATTTATCACATTATGTTATCTGCACTATTAGTGCCGGTTTTCAAAAACCAAAGTGTTACCAGGAACTGCCTCAGCAATCATAATCCTTTAATACTGGATCTCTCCCTGTCGGCTGCCATAAAAGGGGGGGGGGGGTAACTAGTCAAATCTCTAATGCTAACATTAGTACTAAACACCAAGCATGGAGACTGAAGTGGGAAAGGATCATTCCGGAGAGTTTCCTAGACAATTTGTATTCCACCTGTGATCCGGAGTTTCAAGTCTGTATGGATCCTGTCCCACATGATAGAGCCACTCTAGACGCTTTTGATAAAATCGCTAAGCAGGTAGCATCCGATTTAACCTCTAAAACTAGAGCTAGATGCCCAAAACCTAAAAGGTGGTTTGACAATACCTGTTCGGCTTCCCATAAAGAACTAAAGCAGGCCCTTATGCAAAACCAAGGGACGCAACATTGATTAGGAGCCGCTGGAAGGCCTATAAACATGCAGTTCAGGAAAAAAAGAAGCTGCTAAGGGAGCAGGCTTGGGAGGCGCTCAGCCAAGCTGGACGGATTTTGGTCGGTGTTCAATAGCCCTTTCTTTTGGGATATGCCAAACTCTAGTAGAAACTGCACGATACCTGCTGAGCTCTGGGTCCAGCATTTTGGAAGCATCTATAGCGATGTAAATCTGGAAGTTTCTGTGGGACAATCAGCTCCCGGCCCACAGAGTATCCTGCTCCATTACAGTATAGATGAGGTTCATAAAGCTATTACCTCCATTTCTGGGGGATAGGTGCCGGGATCAGACGGGGTACCATCAGACCTCTATAAGGCCGATCCCAAGGTCTGGGCCAAGATCCTAACCCACGTTTTTAATGCAGTCTGCTCTTGTGGCTTTCCCTCATCATAGGCAAAGGCGGTTATCATCGCCATTTTAAAAAATGGCGCCTGGGATGACCCTGCATGCTATAGACTGATCTGCCTCCTAAATTCAGAGGCCAAAATTTTGGGGAAAGTAATATTGGATTGCCTAACAGCTTGGCTTGATAAGGTTAACATCATTTCTGATCTGCAATATGGCTTCAAACAGGGGAAAGGAACCTTGGACCAATGCCTTAACCCGCATTTAGTCATTGGGAAGTACACCATCGCTAAGAGGGGAGTTTTACATCTGACCTTTATGGACCTAACCTCAGCATCGTTTGATTATGTTAATAGGTCTAAGTTGTGGTTGGTGTTACGCGATCTGGGTTTAGACATAGAGTTGGTCTCCTTCTTGCACACTGCCCATGAAAACACTACGGCAGCGGTAAGGTACAATGCAGATGGCAGTCTGACAAGCTCTTGGGAAGTAAAAAGGGGGGTCCGGCAGGGGTGCATTTTGGCCCCCCTGCTGTTTACTCTATATACTAACAAACTGGGAGACTCCCTAACATCCTGTCGCAAAGACATACCAAGAGCTAGCTCCAAGTTGATCCCAGCACTCTTGTATGCAGATGATCCAGTTCTACTGGCCAGAACTGCAACAGGCCTTCAACAACTTTTAAATTGTTTTATTGGTTTTATGGATTCGTTAGATTTAACCACAAATCTTAAGAAATCACACACTATGACCATAGGTCCCCGAAAGGCGGCCAAGGCAAAGTTTTATTGTAAGGGGACAGAATTAACCAAAGTATCTATGTTTCCATACCTAGGGGTACTTTTTGATGAGCAAGGATCTTGGTGTGCGCACCATTTACGTAACAGAACATCTTATCCAGAGCAGCAGGGGCCACCTTGAACTTTGCCAAAAGATTGGGATCAAAGACCCTTCCCGCACTATTGAAGGTCTATAATGCAAAATGTATCCCAATGGCAACCTATGGGTGTGACATTTTGGGCTATAAGGATGTTGAGGCAATCCAGGCGGCTGAGAATAATTTTATGCGGAAACTCCTTGCGGTCCCCACTGCAACCCTTGTTTTTAACTTACACAAAGAATTGGGAGTGGGTTACATCTCAGACCAGATCGCGGCCGCCCCGCTGTTGTGCTGGCTTAGAATCTGGGCAAGTCCAACCGCAACTTAAATCAACTTATAATTACAGATTGCATTGCATTGGAGGGGGCGTTACATATTCCCTGGTTGAAATACATAAAGGAACAGACTAGATGGCTTGGCCATCCTGACCTGTTCCCGAGCCCCGGGTCCCTTGGCAAGACTGCTATCAGAGACCTCAAACAGCAGTTTCTGGACAAACGGCACAGGCTCAGGGAGGAGAAGGAGTTAGTCAAACCGTCGGTGAGAAGGTTTGCTATATTGAGCTTTGGTCCACAGATGCAGTCATATTTATTTTACGCCAACAAAGCATATCATCTTTTTGTTCTGACCAGATTTCATTTGAACCTGGTCCCCTGGCTTCTGGCTTTTCCCCAAGGTTACTCGAAACCTCACTAAAACCATGCCCCTGTGATAATTTTTCAGAGCAGGATACTCTGCATTTTATGCTTTTCTGTGCCCACTACGATTCCTTGGGCAGAAAACATATCTCACTATTATTTAGAGACCGCCAATTTGTTCAAGTCAGGCCCGGCTCTGATCTACCTGCAAATGTTATCCTCTCCCATGGTATGCTTTGGGGTTGCTAGCTTTCTAATTGGGGCTATCAGGCACAGGAAAAAGTTGTCACCGCAATAGCCATCCTGCTCCCTCAGTTAGTGCTAACCTGATTTTGAGCCATTATAATGTGCACTTTATGAGATAATGCTTATAGCCTCTGGACTAATGTCTAGCACTGTTGCACTTTATATGTTGTACCCTCTGCAGGTCTATATGTGATCGATGAAATAATCAAGTCGGATGTCCCTATATTGCTCTGTACAGATATTTTAAACATTTTTATGTTCACCTAAGTTTTTATGTATAAAATGTTTTTCAATGAAATGTCCTTTTAAAATGTCTACTTTTATGGCTCTTGGCTGCCGAATAAAGTACTTATGACTTTTACTTTGACTTTGTATCCAGCCTCCTGATACTCTCACTGGACTTGAAGCTCAAATAACTCCTCACTGGGTCTTCCAGGGCAACTCAGAATTATGAGCACTGAGGTACATCAAGGAAATGATGAATTGTTTATTTATTTGAACAACAAAACATCACCAGTGATGTTGTCATTGCACATTTTGCACCACCCATGTAGGCGTAGTAATCGTTTCACAGGTTTCATTTCAAGCACCCCTAATTATAATTTCTCACAGCCACACTAAAAATGCCAAAATGACAACGAGTGCCAAACAGCGCATAGAAACACATATATTCACTTCGATGACCATCTTGGAATCACTGTTATTTATTAGGAAACCCATTCAAAAATGGACATATATGTGTCTGCATGTGTGTGCATGAATTGTCACACACTGGCAGCCATTTTGAAATTACCTTTTGATAACTCACACAGGCAGTGGCAATGCTATATAAACCTTTCAAAGGTAAGACCAATTGGCTTGGATAATGCTTGTTTATATGTGGTAAAGATGGTGTCACACCTGCTCTACCTCTCTCCTCAGTGCTAACCTTTGAGTTCTTTAGAGAGGCCTTTGAGGGCTCACAGGTGTAGAGGAGCAAAACCACTGCAGTGGGGACAAAAGTCCTGAAGCCTGTGTGTATGCTGGAGCACTGAACTTCAAAAGGGATAGGCCGTGCAACACAACATCTGGATAGGGTATAATTGTTTTATAGTATATATGCCTGCTACTTTTTTCCAGAGTTAAGTTGAGACTATTGACTTTTGAAATAAAATTATGTCCAATTATGTCTGCTTGCTTTCACATTGTGACAGTTCTTAGTAAAATTATTCTAAGGTTTTAGGATGCCACATAAACAGAGTCCACTAAGGGCCACAGAGGTAGCTGTGTGATTCCAGTTGAAAATCATGCATCGGTACCTAAACACTCCGATACACAGGACATTTATTTGGGGGGGTGAGAAAGCCACCCCTTCTTCTTCATATCATACCAAGGGGCATATGTACAAGCCCCTATTGCCACGGGAACATCACTTTTTGCGAAGTTCATTTGGCGATAGGGGCTTCGCCTTATTTACAAGGTAGCGTTAAGCCACTTAATGTGGCTTAACGCTGCCTTGTAAATAAGGTCCCCTTTGAGGGGTATGTATGTTGCAGTGGGCGTTACACCGCAACACCGGTTGATTCTGACGCTGCCTCCTATTTACAAGGGAGGTGTAAATAGGAGGCAGCGCCAGTATTAAGACCAGGGAAAACCTGGTATTACACTGGCGCAACAAGGAGAGAGGTTTCATTTATCCTCGATTGTGCTGTTTTCATCTGTGCTGCCTTGTGCAGCACAGAAGAAAACAGCTAAAGGCCAATGATTGTTTATGTACAGGAAGGTCCCCCTTCCTGCACATAAACAATCATGTTTTTAAAATTCAAATTATTATTATTTTTTTTTTTAAAGAAACCTTTATTTGACTTCAAGGAGTTACAGACATGGGCCTACAACCCTTTGGGCCGGCCGCTAATTAGCATGAGACGTATCATTCACCGTTATACAGATTGGTCAATCCGAGGAGCCCGTCAGTCCATCATGCTCCCAGTGAAGGCAGAAGCAATAGTTGAGTGACAATATTAAATACGGTTTCAGTTTTCAAGTTAAAACTAAAAAACATTACACACAAGCAAGGCAATAGGCATTGTAAATGTCAGGACGCGCTCCCCGGGGTAGGGAATCAATGATCAGCGGCAAAGAAGGGAGGGGGGCACGGGAACAGAGGAAAAATCAAACTGTAACTCACTCGTAACCTAACAGATGAGGAATGCTCGGCTAGGGGGACAAAGAGGCATCCAATACAACAGCCAGAGGAGGGGCACAGATGTCTCCGCGATAAGCGTTCCACGGACCCCACACCCCAGTCCATTTCCTCGGCTTGCCTCTCGCTACATACACCGTCTTTTCTCTAAACATGCACCAATCCATATTCTCCTTCCACACCGAGACCGTGGGCGGCCTCTGGGAACCCCATAACTGGACAATATTACGTTTAGCCACCATATTTCCCAAAGTCGCCCACCGCGTCTGTGCCACATTATAATCGTTTGGCTCCCACACGTTCAGCAAGCATCTCCTAGCTTCTGGAAGCAGAGCAACGTGAGTGACCTCTTCCATTACCGCATGCACCCGACGCCAAAAGAGCGCCACCTCAGGGCATTCCCATATAACATGAAGGAAAGTACCCAGCGAACCACAGCCACGCTTACACATCCCATCCACGGAGAAACCCATGCGCATCAGGCGGGGACCAGTGACATACACTCTATGGAGTATCTTTAGTTGTACGAACCGAAGGTGGGCCGGAATTGCCACCTCCCGCGGGGAGGCTATTGCCGAAACCCAATCCTCATCATCTAATTCCAAACCGTCAGCCACCCAGATCTCCCTCAAGCGGGTCAACAGATCCGCCTGATCGTTGATAAGCTTTTTATAGATCAAGGAGATTGTGCTGTCAGGCACGTAGCCATCGAGCACCCTATCCTCCAGCGGGGAATTTTCCGGGATAGCAGTAGCATCAGGGAAAACCGAGCGCAATGCATGACGGACCTGAGCATACCGGAAATACACCCTATCGTTTAGCTTATATTCCGCTTTCAGCATTTCAAACGTTTTAAACTCCCCTTTCACCCAGAGGTCACTCACCTTACATATGCCAATCATATCCCATTTCTCAAACCCTTTAGTTTTCCACAAACAGCCCAGCCTTTCCGAAGCATACAGTGGAGTCGCTCGAGTCAGGCGGTCCTTCCAACCCATCGCAGCATTAGCAGCATGCCACAAACGTACCGCTATCTTTGTTGGGCCTGTCAACTGCACACCAAGAGACTTCGAATAGAGTGCTCTATTATAATCCCCCCCAGGCAATAGCATTTTATCCATCTCGAACGCCGGGTTCAGGGCCAGCCCGAACATCCCGTGGTTCACCGCCGCCAATTGGGACACCCAATAATATCGCTTGATATCGGGGAGTGCAATTCCTCCATCATACCAAGGGAGTGTCAATTTTGTGAGAGCAATTCGGGATCGCCCGTCCCAAAACAACCGCCTCTGCAAGCTCTCCACCTCACGGAAATAGCGGGCCGGTATGACATCGAGTGTATTTTGCAGTGCATACAGGAATCGTGGCAGCGACATCATTTTGAACAACGCCGCGCGTCCGAGCGGCGAAAGCGGAAGCCGTCGCCACCTCGAGACGTCGGCCCTCAGTCGTTGGAGTGGGGGGAGTAGGTTCCACTCATAATGGGCCACAGGGTCCAAAGTTATGAAAACTCTCAAGTATTTAAACCCTGACTGCGAAATCTGGATAGGGCAGCCACGCGGAAGGAGAGGAGCATCCCCAGAGAGAACATAGACGCATGACTTGGCCCAGTTAATGACCAAGCCGGAGTTGCGACCAAATGAGTTCAGAACATCGACCAGTACTATCAAAGACTGCCGGGGAGAAGTGAGGTACAGGAGAATGTCGTCCGCATAAAGAGAGATGCGGTCCTCAAATTCAGGCGTCCACCTAATGCCGCGCAATGAGGGCTCCCATCGTAACCAGGCGGCCAGAGGTTCCAAGGCAAGTGCAAAGAGGAGGGGCGACAGCGGACAACCCTGCCGCGTGCCTCTTCCCAACCCGAAGGGTTCCGACACTCTGCCATTCACAACTACCTGAGCCAACGGTTCCTTATACAGCAACTTCACTCAACCGATAAACCCGGGGCCAAAACCAAACTTCGCAAGCGCCGCCCAAAGATACGGCCATTCTAGGGTATCGAACGCCATAGTGGCATCCAAGGACGCCAAAACGGCCGGTTCACGTATGTACTCCGCTCTGGCGAGCACTCCATGAAGACGCCTCAGGTTCAGAGCCGTATTACGGTGAGGTATGAAACCGGACTGGTCCGGATGGATCAAGTCGCCAACGACCCTAACCAGACGATTAGCTAAAACCTTAGCAAGAATTTTAGGCTCAGCATTTAATAATGAGATGGGCCTGTAAGAAATACACTGATCCCGCGGCTTCCCCTCCTTGTGAATCACAACTATGGTAGCGAGACGCTGATCATAGGGGAGGGAGCCCATGTCACGTGCCTCAAGAAACATGTCGCAGAGATGAGGCGCCATCTTGTCCGGGCGCAGTTTATACAGTTCAATGGGAAGGCCACTGGGACCATGGCCTTGCCAGAAGCGACCGAGCGAATAGCCAAAGCAACCTCATCAGGCGACAACGTCGCATCCATCAGTACCCTATCCGCCTCTGACAAAGACGGCAACACTATATCTCTCAGCAACAGATGAGAGTCATCCTCAAGGCCATTCGAGACTGGAGAATATACGTCGCGGAAATAAGTCGCGAAACATTCAACAATTTCCACAGGGTCAGTCACACGCACGCCATCCGCTCTCTCAATAACTGGCACCACTCGACTCGCTCTCTCCTTCTTGTCCAACCATGCAATCAATTTTCCAGCCTTGTCCCCCACATCGTATAAGCGCCTCTGTTGCTCTCTACTCATCACTTTGGCAGCATCATTAACCAACGCTCTATAGTCAAGCTGCTTAAGACTGAGAACATGCAACTTATCATTCGTAACACCCAGCTCCAGGTCCCCCTCCAACTTGGCTATGTCGTTTTCAAGGCGAACCACCTGGTCAGTCTTGCTTTTCTTGGAGTGGGAAATTAGAGAAAGAGCCTGTCCACGGAGCACTGTTTTGAAGGCTTCCCATAACGAGACAGCAGAGGACACTGACCCCACGTTTTCAGTGAAATAGCGCTCAATAGACTTGACCAGGTCCGGCCGGATTTTAGGATTACGCAGGTACCAGGGGTTAATCGGTGCCAACCTCCCCTCAGCCCCGGGGGTGACCTCGATGTGCAACAGTAGAGGGGAGTGATCGGAAATACCCCGGGCCAGATGTCTTACTTCCCTAATCATCAAAGCTTGGGCCGCCGGCATAAGGACATAATCAAGTCTCGACAAACTCCCATGAGCCCCTGAGTGGAAAGTGTATTGCGCCTGTCCCGGGTGCATTAGTCTCCAGCAGTCTATCAGTCCGAGGGTATCTATAAACTCACTCAGCCGGCCTGTGCCCCCGGGAGATCCCTGGGAGGGTGACGATCCGCCCCGCCAGATACGACAGAGTTAAAATCGCCCCCCACCACCAGAACCCCCCCCGGGAGTCCCAAGAACATTCGCCCCAAATCAGCGAAAGTTACGGTCTGCAATCCTGGTGGGACATAAACAGAAAAAAGCGAGATGGTTCTGCCCTCCCATCGGCCTACAAGTGCAGCATACCGCCCTCTATCATCATGGATCACATCGTCCACCTCCAACGGGAGAGAGGCTCTAATCAAGATGCCCACCCCACGCGAGCCAGAAGTGAAACCAGAATGCACAACGAGAAGATATCCCCGCCTAGTCATAGCATGGCAAGAATTCCCAATTAGATGCGTTTCCTGCAGAAAGACAATATCTGGCGACAGCCGTTTCAAAAGCTGCAGTACTACTCCACGTTTAATCCTATCCCCCAAGCCATTCACATTCCACGAGAGTACTCTCAATCACCTACTCCCCATCCCAACCCCGCGCACAACTCCCCCCCAGAGAACACGATCCCGACCACCAGTCGTATGGCGTGACATTGCCTTGTAGAACATTCAAACATTCCCCAACTCCCCCCCTCCCCACCAACCTTCCCGTTACAACTCCCCCCACCCTGCACCCCTGCATGAGCCCATGTAGCCCCCCAACTTGCAGTGTGCCTGTCGCCCTAGCATTAACTACGCTACAAAAAGAAAACCCAGAGGAGGAAAGAGCCTCACTGAGCACCCCACAACCCCCGGGCATTGAAGGATAAGGCACTGGATAGAAACACCAAACCAAAATATGGAAGTGTCATCACAATAGTCAGTCACCGGGAACCAAAAGTCTATTCCTGTCCAGCCAAGCCCACTCCGTTCCCTTCAGACTGTCCCTCTCGACGTCGTTGCTGAGGCAGGGTATCAAACCAATCTCCAACCTCCTCCGGCCGATCGAAGAAATGCGTCCGCTCCTCAAACTCAACACGCAACCTGGCCGGAAAGAGCATCGCATATTTCAGGTCCATGTCTCTCAGTCGCCGTTTAACACCCATGAACTCCTGTCGCTGCTTTTGGACCAATTGTGTGAAGTCCGGGTAGAAACTTATATGAGTGTCGGCCCAATCACCCTCGAGGCCTGCAGTATAGCATCCCTGTCCCTGAAATGAAAAATTCTGGCAATGATGGGCCGTGGGGGAGCGCCCGGTTTAGGCTTACCACCCGGAACTCTATGGGCCCGCTCAACCGCAAAGAATTTACTCAAGCCTTTGGGTGCGAGATGGTTGATCACGAGGTCTTCCATGAAGAGGTCAGCCGCAGGGACCTCCGATTTCTCCGGCACCCCGATTATGCGCACATTATTCCGCCGAGCCCTACTTTCAAAATCGTCCAGTCAACGGACCGACAAAGCAGTGGACGTCCGCAGATTACGGACCTCGGCTTGCAGGTCAGACACGTCCGTTACCAGACTCGACGTCGTCAGACCCAAGGATTTGACCTTTTCATTCGTTTGTGAAAGGTCCGCTCTGACTAGTTTAACGTCGATCAAAACCGTGTCCAATTTATGGGCCAATGTATCGAATTGCTGGCCGACCTCCGCTTTCATCTCATTAATGGCACCCATGACGTCCTGCAATGTTAACTCCGTAGACGATCCCGGGCCATCCTTGCGTCTCTCCGGTGACTTATGCAGGCCACTAGGGGATCCTTTCGACTGGGTATAGCGGTCCATGTTGTTAGCTTGGGTATGAGCTCCCCGCCTAGTCGTCTTGGATTTTTGTTTATCTCCGTCCAATCTAGCCGCCATTGTCTGATGGTCGCCAAGGGTGTCGGCCACCAACACGATGAGCGATCCCCGGAGAGCCAATCTAGGGAGCCTCGGCGATCACGAAAGGTAGTCCAGGCTAGTGTCCAAGAGCAGGCAGGATACCCAATCGTCCCACTATAAATGCGTGCTGACAATCCGGGGCCCCTCAGTCAGTTTCAGCGAGGAGACCCGAAACCGAAAGTGAAAGTATGGGGTGCGCACCGGCCCAAGTCCTGCATGCCGTTGTTGTTCACTTTCTGCCCGGGCACCATGCCAACTCGAGTCCGGGGCAAGGTCCGGAGTAGGCCGCCAACTTGGAATCGATGCTATTCCGGTTCCTGAAGTCCGATTTGGATTTGGACAACAGGTATCACCTCCACATAGGTTCGCCCGTAGAAGCCCGTCGATAGAATCAGGATAAATTCAGGATAGACGTGGGAAGTTGTGGAGGCCCTCGGGAGCCCTGTGCCTACGCGACCATCTTGGTTGCGCGCTCTAAAATTCAATTTTTAAACTTCTGTGTGTGCTGCATTAAGCAGCACACATAGAAGTTACAATTCGGCATGTAAAGATTGTGTATGTGCAGGAAGTGGGACCTTCCTGCACATAAACAATGTTCCCCTGCACGCAGACACCCTTACACTACTGTTAAATGTAGCGCCAGCACAGGGGGAAACTCAGGGCTGCATCATGTTCTTGTAAATATATGGTGCAGCCCTGCGTTACAGAAGTTGCAGAGTGCAGCGTTAAGCCACTTCCCTTGTACATATGCCCCCAAGAGTTCCAAAATGGTTTCCCATCCTCCTTTTGTTTCTTATAAGCAAGCTACAGTGTTGTAATGGACAAAACACCTATCATTCCCCCTTAGTACAGAATGCTCCAAAATGAATACATTGCTAATCGAATACTGCATTGTTTGCTTCTCTCTAAATATCTCTGAGACAGCTACGCCCTGGCTCTCCCACACTGAAAATGTGAGGAATATCATGGTTGGAGTTCAGAGGCCAAGCAAGAATACAGAATAAAGCGCCAGCAATAAATATCAGTGCCATCTCTAGGATGATTCCCGACTAGAGCTGTGAAATACAATCATTATGTGATGAAGGTTTTCAACAGTGTATTATTTACAGTTCAATAACACTGTTTATGTGCAATCTATTCTAGCCGTGCTATTTCTGGAAATGCACTCTTTTGACACCTACCATCTACGGCTCCACGTTTGCGTGCATTTGCTTCGTATCATCATCTTTAAGTCCTGTCTCATGAATCCATATGTCTTGGTGTATTTCATCGTAAGCACAGACATTCCACTTGCATGGACATGGTGCCTTTGGTTGGCTGTGAGCTCCATGTAGGTATGCTATCGACAATGCTGGAGTAACTTTATAGGTGTGTGTACAATTGTAAAGCTTTTTTTTCACAACTTTGCAAATCTCTCTTAAAGCATCTTCTAATTTGCTGACTTTATGAAGTGAAGAGAAAGAAAATTGATGGGTGAAATGCTTTAGTTAACCTCTACTGGTAAGTGGCTGCATTACATTACATCGTGTTTTGCTCATCATACCACTACATAGTCACCATAAGCAGATAAGCTTTGGGACAGCTTCAACAGGCACTGTCCAGCTAAAACTGCCAGGCTCCCTTTCCCCTGAATAGGAACAGAAGCAAACCCAGACTGATCGCAGCCATATTGGGCCTAGTCACTGAGGATAGGCATGAGGCCTTTGGCACGGAGAAAAACAGGAAGTGATGGATGCAATGCTTGACTTAATCTCAGTTACCAATAATTACTCTGGGTTGCATTCCAATCTATATATTCTTTTTCTTACTGTACAATTCCAGAGAGGAGAGAACCATATGCAAGCCCGAACTACCAGGCCACATCCTCTCTGAACACAGGCAAATCTTTTAATATGTCCCTGGGACATGTAGGAGAAAAAACAAACCTTATTATTGTCAGTCAATAATACTTTATTCGGTAATTTTAAACCTTAAAAGTACAAAGTACATAAAATACATAAAATCATCATTTTCAATAGCATTAGACTCTCAGTCTTAATTGCAGCCCCTAAATTTACAAATAAACTTAGTTATAAACGACACCCATAGTGCAAACCAGTGTCGTAAATATATTTTAAAAAACTTACAAGGCAGCCAAATTTAGAACCGTTTACAAAAATTAATCGCCCAGGTTATTTCATTTATTGCACAAATTAACATCCAAAAATGTAGTTCCTAAGTCTAAAAGCTCCAGTCAAAAAACCTGCAACACCAGAAATAACCAGGGGGGATGAAAGCAATTGCAAGAACAACATTGCTGGTTTCACTTGTTGGAAATACATTTCTTTTAGCAATGGCATGAAAAAACGCCTCCGACACGGGGCCAAATCCTCTTCTTTACTAAAACCTTTAGGGACTGCAAGGACCCAGTGGATCATATTTAACCTAAATCTCGTTAGTAAGTGACGATGATGAGGATTAATAACCATCGCCAAGTATGGCTCCACCACTGGACCCGTAAGAAACATGGTATGTGCCCTTACCGAGGGTTTGTTGAGCTCCCTCCCTTCCATTTCTGCAGCCATTAGTGAAAGAGATACCTTCTTAATCTTCACCAAATCCCCTTTCACCCCAGATATGGGTTTATTAAACAAGTCTGGTCGCCCTACCTTTTCCAGCCTGTTATTAGCATACCCAATCCAGGGGATTTGGAGTCCTTTCGCCAGTGATAAACAATGACCACGCACTTTCCAGTTTAGGACAGCACATGGGTTTGTCCAGATTCTCAGCCATTGCAAGACTGGAGCCAAGGCAATAAGGTCAGAGACATACCCTATGCCCAACTCTTCATGAACCACAAAAGCAGGGGTGCTAGCAGGAACTGTCAATATGTTTATCAAAAACCTATCTTCTATCCCTTGCAACTCCCTACTTTCTTTGTAGCCCCAGAGATCAGACCCAGAGCATGCCTAGGAATATATTTTTGCAGATAAACCTTGATCAGTACCTGCAATGGCCTGGCCCCTAACCTTCTTGCAAAGCCTGTTGTTGCTGCAACAGCTCTTAGCAAGGTGTTCTTTTTCCTGATTTTATGAGGGTTCCAGGACCCTTGCTTATCAAACACAATGCCTAAGTATGGGAAGGTGGCTACTTTTGTGAGTTCAACGCCCTTACTAAAAAATGTAATCTTTACTTTCTTTCGTTTGCACAGTACCATTGTTTGTGATTTTGTAAATTTTGTCACTAGGTCGAAAGAATCTATGAAGCCCACAAAGGCATCCAAAGACTTTCAAAGCCGCTGATGTCCTTGCTTTCAGGACCGCATCGTCCGTATACATTAAAGCAGGAATCATTTTTGGCCCAGTCCTGGGTACATCACTACAAACAGCAGTGAGTGTTGGCTCTAAATGGTTGATGTAGAGTGTGAATAGCAGAGGGGCAAGCATGCATGTCTACCTAACTCCCCTTTTGATTTCCACAGCGGCAAACTACAGTCCTCATCATACTTAATGAAAGGCAAAAGATTTGTATGGAGGGTATGTAGAAAGGCCACTAAACTATAATCATAATCAACCCTATTTTAATAAGCATGGGTCACAATTTTGCTCTGTTTACTCGATCAAAGGCTGCAGTAAGATCCATGAAAGCCATATAGCGATTCTCGTCTTTGGCAATAGTATACTTGCCAATGATCAGCTGTAAGTTCATGCACTGGTCCAATGTTCCTAACCCTTTTCTAAAACCATAATGGAGGTTCAAGATTATGTCATTTTTTTCAAGTCATTCAGTTAATCTAGCCAGCACAGCCCTCCCCATAATTTTAACTGCAGCGACAGCAGGGAGATAGGCCAGTAACATTTGGGGTTTTCCCTAGCCCCCTTTTCAACTATCGGGACAATGATCCATTTTAACCAGGCCACAGAAAACCTTTTCCTAGAAGCTGTGTTAAAAACCTGAGATAATATTATGGCACATTCTGACAGATCAGCCTTATAAAGATCTGCCGGGACATTATCCACCCCATGGGCTTTACCTCCTGCCGAGGTCATGATGGCCTCATAGACCTCTTCTTCACTGAAAGACAACGTTACCATCTGGCTCCCACTCCAGCTTTTCATCTTCTGCCCTCACCCTCCCAAATATCTCCCAAATATGCAACCCATTTATCAGGGGAAATAAAACTTTCCAGTCTGTTATTTTGACAATCTGAAAAAATGGGTCTATTTACTATTTCCCCAAATTTACAACTATCATTGAGAGCCCCTGATTGCAACAGTTCATCCCAGGCTTGGTCCCTAATTTCCTGCTTTTGTCTCTGAATCACTACTTTATACATTTTCCTGCAGGCCCTTATTTCCTTCCTATCCTGTGTGATTTTTGGGGGGGCAGAGAGAACATTTTTATGCATTTTAGAACAATTGGCGTCGAACACCTTCCCCCCTTCTCTCTTAGCCATTTCATTTCTAGTAGAAAGGTTTAATGAGAGATGCCCACACAGCCTAATAAAGGCTAGCAAGATCTCTCCATCCTATGTACTTGTGTCTAGACAAATAGCTAAATCTAGCACATTTGCTGTATATAAATTCTTTAAAAAGGTATCCAGAATCACCCTATCCCATTCTAGTTTTCTTTCTTGATCCTTAGGCAAGATTTCCAAATTTGAGCGGTCTAATTCCTGGGTTCTATCTATTTCCATGCCACATATAGTGCTAAAAAGATCGGATTGCGATCACTGAAATGATTCCATTCCACCCGCAGATCCTGAACTTGTGATGATAGAAGGGCTTCTACCATTATTAAATCCAATGTGGAGTTATATCCCCAACCAGAGAATGATGGAACATGATCTCTATCCCCCAATCTGGTCGGTACTTATCAAATTATTGTTAGCCATGATCTCTTCCAAAAGTGCCCTTTGTGTAGAATGTTCAAAATACACGTTATTTGGGCCATTCCCATCCAACTCCTCTTCTATGACACACCCTTGCTGACAGCTGTGAATATTAAAATTCACTTCAAGTAAACGAAGAAAGGAGTAAACTGTTTCTCCCCAAGATCTTCCAGGAAGCCATTTACACTAATTAAATGTCCTGTTTGCTCTTCTTGGACAATTTAACTATAGAACTTTACCACCATAAGTGGTGCTACGTTCTTAAACACCAGCTTTACTACCAGTAAATTACAGGAGACCCTATCTATAAGAATGGTGGTACAAGGAAGTTTAATCGAGACAAGGTTCATTAGGCCGAACCTAGCTCTTTCCACAGATGAGGCAAATGCAGCCTAAAAAAGGATGAGAAGCCCTACAGATTAAACAAGTTGTCCAAGTCCCAAGTTTCTTGCATGGCAACTATACAATTGCCCCCAAGAATATTCTGCCACCTTGTATCCTCCCTTTTATCCCTCTGCCCTGCGATGTTCCAACTCACAATATTTAGCTTATTCTTTTTAACAATTTGGGGTTCAAGCCAAATGGTGACCCTCCATCTCACAGCTACTCAAGGAGGTATTACAAATGGGAATAGCACCCCCTTGCAGAGAACTAAGTCAGTCATTTTCCTCTAAGCTGAACAAGGGGGCAAACCTGTTCTTTAGGGTAATTTTCCTGAGGTGGCCCAAATTCCTCGCCCTCCGGGAATAACTTACTAATAAGGGCTCATTTTCTTTGTTGTTGAAGGAAGGGGTAGGATAAAAGTGCTGTAGGGGTTAAACCCTTATCTCTGAGGTCGAATGCTATCGCAGTCGGATGCCAAATATAAAATCCTCATTGAACCTGGGATGCATAAAATTAACTACCACACAATCTTCATCTATTCCTTTTCTCTTATTTCCTACCCACACAACTCTTATATGGGGTGATAGCAGTCGACCCTTGTCAAAATTATGGTTGCACCAGTGTTCAACCTTACACCTAATGTATGCTGTCGATTCCACCCCCCTGCCTTGATCGAGAGTACTCAGACTAAAATCCCTACAAGTGGGACTGCCGCTGGGCGCAGATGTAACTTTGTCGCTTTTCCCTCCCTGTTACCCTGTGGCATACTGGAATTCAGTGGGAGCTGCTCCATATTCGCCCACAAAAAGTCCTTCGCCTACTTAGTCCTCGTTTTATCAGCTAATGTACCTGAGTCCTCCACCCTTCTCTCCTGGGGAGCAGTTAGTGCCGGTTGGTCTACCTGCCACCCATCCGTCTTTATGCTTGGTTCCCCGGTTCCTTCCTTATGACCCATGTCAATAGGTTAAATGTTCTCAGTGTTGCTTTACGTACTATTGCTATGATTTAAATAATGGGCTAACTTAGCCTCCATCCCTTCTAGTCTAGTTAAGAGTGGTGCTAATGAAACTTTTAGTAAACATTCAAATTAAAAAAATTCCACATCCAAAATTCCACCACCTTGCTCTGCCCAGCCACCTCAATCCGCTTATTGGGCACTCGCCTGGGCACATCCAGCACTGAGGGCAGCTCCTGGCACTTTAATAATGCAGTCTGACCACCCCTCTTCATGGCACCAGGTGAGCAGGTAAGCAAAGACGTCTGACGGATGGAAACCTGGGCCAGGGAAGGCACCGCCGGAACCGATGGAGGCCCGGGACAAACGCCGCCCAGAGGCGGAAAGCCCTCCCCCGTCGCAGAAGCCCGCGAAAAAGCGGGCGGCCAGGATTGGTCGCCCCAAGGTAGCCGACGGCCCTCCCAATCAGGGGACGAGACGGAAAGTAGCTGGGGGGTTAAATAGGGGGCATGGCCCAGAGATAACACACAACCCCCCTGGAAGAGGAACACTGACAGTGCTGCATATAACAATACCAACACAACTACTAACCATCTCATGCCTCTAGGTGACAACTCAGGCTACACTAAGCTGCAGATAGTGGTAAGGCAGGAATAAGAGGCGTCAGGGTGCTATGGCTGAGTATCGTCATGCCGTCATGCCAAGAGGAAGGACACAATGTTTTTTGCCTGATAAGGTGGTTTGAAGGATAAAGGAACAGCGCAGGAGTCTAATACGTGTGCACCAAAGGCTAAGTGCCAGGCAAATCACAAAGGTTTTGCAGGGGCCACTGAATTGGCAAGGAGATATGGGCGCGACTGACAGTCATAACAAGACGGCTAAGTGAGAACAGTGAGCCATTACCGACAGCAGAGAGCTGCAGGGAACGTTATGGCAATGGTTAGAGCGTACGATTCCCCCAATCCTGCGTCACCCGAAAGCTGAGTAAAGGGTTGAGTGGGGTAGAAGTCGGTTCTTAAGATAAAGAGGACCCCTCAACACGCCTAATCCCTAGCACATATTACCTCATTGGTAGCCCACTGACTCCCCTCGATGCAAAGGTGAGTGGTAGTGCAAAGGGAGTACTCCAGGACAGGAGGAACATACACAGGGTAGCATACGAGGTCTGGGTAAGTCAGGGCTGACAATGGCAAGTCAGCAGAATTTGGTAGTTGGGATAGGGGGACTCCTGACAGGGGAGCGGACAGTCACACTCTTACTTAAACACTGTAGGGGTCTTAGAGCAGGGGTTTCTCTGGGAGATGAGGGGGGAGCAGAGAACAGGGGGGAGCTCCCTCCAATCATCAAACCGTAGGCAGCGTGGCAGACGAAACCCAGGAAAGAGACACAAAAGAGAGAAAAATTACTAGAGGTAGATGGAAGGCTCACACAGTGTCCTTGGGATGCCTCATGGCAGGGGCACTGAGGGAGCCAAGGGCGGCGTGCCGCCATAGAAAAGAGTAGATGTGTTGCTCCCGCAGGACCCTTGGAATGCCTAATGGCAGGAGTACCGAGGGAGCGAAATGAAAGGACTCAGCCTCAGGAAGGATAGAGTAGATGCTCAAGCAAGGTCCTTGGGATGCCACACAACAGGGACCCCTGGGAGCAGGGAGGGCCCGTGAAAGGGTCCAGGGCGATCGGGACGGCACTTGCAGCCCAGGCAGGTCCTGACGGGCACCCTCCAAGTCCGTAGCAAGTTGAAGCCTAGACCCGTGAATCAGGAGCCCAGACAAGGGGCCCTCCCTTCCCTCGAAATTGAGGAGGCTGGGTCCATACAGCGAGCAAGAATAACACAGCCACAGGCAGAGTAGATGAAATTCTCAACAGGGCCCTTGGGATGCCACACAGCAGGGACCCTGAGGAGCAGGCGAGTGGCCAACAAAGGGTCCAGGGCAAGCAGCACGGCACTTGCAGCCCGGGCAGGTCTTGATGGACGCCCACAAAATTCGGTAGCAAGGTGAAGCCTGGAACTGCAGACAAAAAGTCTCAGCACAAGGGGCACCTCGCAAAATATACTGTCTGTGAACGAACAACAACAATGAATGTACAAAGACAATCAATGAAAAGGATGCGATAACATGGATGTTGATGAATGACCATATGATTTGCAAAATGTACAACTGTGGTATGTTTGAATAAACTGCGACCCTTTAAGGCACCAAATCACGTTGTCAGTGGAGTAATTAAAAGGTGAAAGGGACGCAGTAATGGGGCAGAGGGGGGTGAGGAGGACTCGCCCCTGGGAGGGATTTAGTCGAGCCCAGGGCTCTAAGTGGGCCAGGTCTCACCGGTGCTGAGCACCAGCAGTTTTTTAATGAGGGGCTCGAAACGGGTCTCTATCGGGCTCTGTTTTGTGCCCTGGCACAGCCGGTCCATTTTTTTACCGGACTGCAGTGACAGCAGGCACATCATTGTGCGCGTGCTCACACTGCTCACTTCTCACTAGTGGAGAAGTTACGGCATGACGTCATGCCAGGTGAGCGGTTTAGGGGAAGGGGAAGGGAAATCCTTTAAAGAGAGTCATTTTCTCTCTGGATTTCCCTTCTCTTCTCAGGAGCAGCAACATTGTTGTTGTGTCACCATGGCTTTAAGTGGAAGCTTTATCGATATTATATACAAGCAATAGTTGCTGAATATTTATCTTATGCCAATAACAACTATTGACAAAGCTAATAGTCCATACTTGTTGTAGGTTTGATGTTACTTGTTGTATCGTAAATCTGGATGCAATGACAGAAACAGCAAAATACAAGTCGGGCGGCACACTATGCCAAGTGTAACGGGTCAGTAGTCCTGTTGTCTGGTGATGTAACCGGCTACTGCTGTAGCACTTTATCCGTGAGCCAGGCGTGGCTCACAGGGGTTAATAAAAGGGGAGGAGCTACACTGGGTTCTACTCCTGAGCTAAGGCTAATTGTGTGGTATGTTGTGTCCCCGCACTGCGTAGCACGATAGCCAACAATATATATCTAAGCTTAACCCCCATCACACTGGCGACGAGAGGGTCGCAACCTGCGCCCCGCTTACCTGCCCAACAGCATCCTGCGGTGCCCAGGTGGGGAGACCGTTCCGTGGCAGGCACGGTGTCCACATTGTCGACACAGTGGGAGGCAGCCTCCTGTGTTCAGCCAGCGCCGAGAAGGTGGGGGAGCGTCCCATGTGCTCCTAGGTCAGCCCCCCCGCGAGGAAGAGTGCGGGGAGCGTGACGCAGCTCGAGTGCTGGAGCGCTCAACAGCACCTTCTTCGCTGCCGGAGCCAATCACCTGACTGCCCTGAGTAAGCAGCAAGGGGAAGGAACTACTGGCACAAGCTGCTGCAGGCAAACAAGCACAGGCACAAACAAGTTCACACCAAGTCCCATAGAGAAGAACATAGCTATAACTGCTATTAACAAGGGCACCAAGTCAGCCACAGGAAGCGCCCACTTACCAACCAAGACCACCTCAGCAGGGCCCGTGAGGCACAATTGAAATACATCAAGAGGAAAGGAAAGGAAAAAACAAAATAATAAATAACATAGGAGGAGGCAAGAGGAAAAACGCCCTCAAGCAGCGCAAAGGAAAGCAGCTAAACGCTAGACGAAATGACAGATGATGCCTCAGCACCGCCTCAACCAGGGATCCTCGTACAGCACACCCTCACCAGGGTACCATCATTTAGTGAGCTGGAAGACCCAGCAACCGCGTCCCCGCGGTGGACGATACAGATAGAGAGACTAAACAACTACTTTGTGGTGACAAGGGAAGTGGATGGAGCAGTTAAAAGGTCACTACTACTCCATTATGCCGGAGATTAGATTTTCAAGCTCTTCAAGCATCTGCCAAACACTGGCGCTGCGACGGACTAAGACAGGCTGTTCGGGCAGTGAATGCACGCTTTGACCCACAGCTCAGCCCAGACTTTGAGAGGTTTAAGCAGCGCCTGGCATGCCAACGGGAGGGGGAGTCGATCGACGCGTTCTATGCCCTCCTGCACGAGCTGGCCAACACCTGCACGGCGGACGATCAGCCAAAGAAGATCAGAGGGCAGATCATCCAAGGGTGTCAGGACAAAGTGCTCGTTGGACTCATATTGCACCAGCCAGAAATAAGCCTGGAAAACATACTAATACTAGC
Source organism: Triturus cristatus (assembly GCF_964204655.1). Lineage (NCBI taxonomy): Eukaryota > Metazoa > Chordata > Amphibia > Caudata > Salamandridae > Triturus > Triturus cristatus. Next base: position 290,787,911 of record NC_140592.1, on the reverse strand, counting down.
GAGGACACATGACCTATCGGCGGCAGGGGCCAGCGAGATGGACCAAGCCCTCACGGGAACACAAGAAAGACCAGCAGTCTTCAAGATGGAGAGGGTCAACAACCTCTGCGTGAAGACAAAATTTGACACGTACCGAAAACAAAAACCACCAATGCGGTTATTGCAGGCGAGAAGAACACCCGGCGAGCGAATGTCCTGCCCAAGGCTGGACCTGCGCCAAATGTGGCATCCCCAACCACTTTGCAGTGGTATGCCGGAAGAAAACCAGAGGTAGAGAAAACAGGGGCTAGAGGCCACCATCCAGAGCAGTACGTCCCATGTCAATCACGAACATATCGCAACGGGAAGAGCCAAAAGGGGCTAGCTGGGCAAGCCAAGAGCAAGAGGGCTCATCGGAGGATGATGACGTGGAAACATATCTCGTTTCATTTGTGCAAGAGCACAAGCGCTGCCAGAGGCCCCAACCCACGTGCGTGGCGGGATCGCAGGGCCGAAGTCAAGGCAATCATCGACACCTGGGCCTCGGTCAAAGTGATGGGTGTCCGACAGCACCACCAGCTCAATCCCAAGCCCCTACTTACACCATCCAAGATGAGGCTATTCACCTACAGAAGCCAAGGCCCGTTACCCTTAAGAGGGAAGATGTCAGTACCAGTCAAATCAGAAGACCAAGAGGTAATGATGATTATCCACATCATGGACCGCGAAGCAGACACCCTGATCGGCAGCCACACCGCCGAGGATCTGGGGTTGGTGTTCTTCGCGAGGAGTGTTCCAACACACCAGGTCAAAGACATTCTAGACCAGCTCCCCAAACTATTTCAAGGACTAGGTTGCCTCAAGTACCCACCCATCAAGCTGCACATCGATAAGACCGTCACCCAAGTGGCGCTGAGGCACCGACAAGTCCCATTCCACTTACGGCCGTTGGTGGAGAAGGAGCTGGAGAAACTCGAGAGACAGGGCGTGATCGAGCGAGTGTCAGGCCCAACGCCGTGGGTGTCGCTGATGGTAATCGCCATAAAGCCCAAGCAGCCAGGCATGATATAGCGGTGCATCGACATGAGACTACCCAATCGGGCAATCAAACAAGAATGACACATCACCCCAACGTTGGATGACATAATCACGGATGTAAACAGATCTCGATGGTTCTCCAAGTTGGACCTCAACACGGGGTATCACCAATTACCCTTAGCAGAAGACAGCAGATATAAAACAACGTTTAGCACTCACCTGGGGCTGCGGCGCTCCAAACAGTTGAACTTCAGAATATCATCGGCAGCCAAAGTTTTTCAGAACACCATCTGAGAAATTCTATCAGGGTTATCCGGTGTGCCAAACGTCAGTGACAATATACAGATCCACTCAGCGACAGCTGCAGAGCACCACAAACACTTGAAAGACACCGTACAGCGCTCAGCGAACATGGTGTGACGTTACACCGGGAAAAGTGTTCATTTTTCCAGCCCTCCCTGGAGTCCTTCGGCTATATGTTCAACCAAGAGGGTATTCGGGTGGACCCCCGCAAATCACAAGCTATCCGTGATGCGCCGGCCTCCCAGCACCCCAGCGGAAGTGAGGAGTTTCCTCAGCATGGCCACCTACTGCGGGCAGTTCATCCCGGACCTCGCAACCCTGGTCGAAAGCCCGAAACACTGCGAGCCCTCACCAAAACGGAAGCCAAATGGACCTGGGGCACCCAGGAAGACAAGGTATTCTAGAGCATCAAAGACGCCCTCCTCAGTGAGGCCACTTTAGCGTACTTCAACCCAGCCCATTGAACAGAGCTGCAGGTAGATGCAAGTCTGGTGGGCCTTGGTGCGGTGCTGACCCAGGAACAGTAGCCGGGACGATGGGTCACGCTATTGTCTGCTAATAAGTTGTTGAATCCAACTGAATAGGCACAAATCTAGCGTGAAGCACTCGCCATCAAGTGGGCATGCAATCATTTCCAACTGTATCTTAGCGGCCAACCCTTCACGGTGGTGACTGACCAACACCCACGGGTTCCGCTGTTTAAAGGATCGGCTCCACACCCACTGCTGCGGATCGAGAGGTGGGCTGTCCAGCTGCAACACTACCACATAGAAGTGGTGTACCACCCAGGAGCTTAAAATCCTGCAGGCTTTCTATCTCATCACCTCACACAGGGGAAGACAACTGGACCTCTCGATGAATCAGAGCACTACATCAAAATGATCTCAAGATCACCGTGCCCTCAGGCCATGACCTTGGATGACATCCGGAAGGCGGCTGACTTGACCCCATGTATGCCAGGACCCTACAAGCTGTACAAAGTGGGTCATGGAGTGAATTTCTCCGACAGTCAAATGACTGCTCCTCGGAGAACAAGGACGAACTAACCAAGATGTGGAGAATAAGCAACAAACTCAGTGCCATGTAAGAAGGAATCCTTCTGCGGGGTTCCCGCCTTGTAATCCCCCAGACACTTCAGCAACAGGCCACCCAGCTCACACAAAGGGGACATCAAGACACCACCAAGATGAAGTCCAGGATGCAAGAGAAGGTGTGGTTCCAGGACCAGGAGACAATGGTAGAAGAGCTGGTGCACAAGTGCCAGGCCTGTCAGCTGACCAACCTGCCAGAGCGCCCGGCTCCAGTGTTGACGGAGGAACCCTGTACTGACCAGTAGTTGAAGCTGAGGATAGACTTTGGGAGCTTCCTGGGGGGAAAACCACACTTGTCCTGGTAGATGCCTACTCCAACTGTGGAGATAATCCCCTCGACAATGTTGGTACACGTGGCGCCCATACTGGAAAAAATATTTGCGACCTTCGGCATCCCAGCCAAGATCAGGAGCGACAATGAGAGAGGAGTTCGCGGAGTTCCTTACTCAGCGAGGGATCCATCACTACCGTACTACCCTGTATTGGCCCCAGGTGAACGGTGCCTTAGAACAGTTCATGGCTGATGAGGGTTATAAACCCGAAACCGGTCCCAGGATGCTTGTTTCCGGTCCAGGGAAGACATGGCTTGGCAGTTCGGGCTGGACTGTTCCCATGAGGCACAGGGTCAGACTGATTTGCATATGGCCATGTCTGAACTGGGGTGGTGGAGTGAGCTAAAGAATGATGATGGATTAAACCCAGATCAGTTGACTGGGGGTAAGTGTTTGATTTGCTCAAACGCTCCGTCCATCATCCCCTTTGGTATCACTTTGTTCGCCCTAAGTTGGCAGGGAATGCCCAGACGTGGGTCCCTTGCTCACTTTGCCACTGGATTCAAGATGCCTGGCTGATGAGGGTTATAGACCCGAAACCTGTCCCAGGATGCTTGTTTCCGGTCCAGGGAAGACATGGCTTGGCAGTTCGGGCTGGACTGTTCCCATGAGGCACAGGGTCAGACTGATTTGCATATGGCCATGTCTGAACTGGGGTGGTGGAGTGAGCTAAAGAATGCTGATGGATTAAACCCAGATCAGTTGACTGGGGGTAAGTGTTTGATTTGCTCAAACGCTCCGTCCATCATCCCCTTTGATATCGCTTGGAACAGTTCATGAGCATGCTGAACAAAGCACTGCGTAACGCCCTTGTCGAGCAGGCTAAACCTGTTCCTCCGGGAGTACAGGAGCACTCCCCACTGCACAATGTTACAATCCCCCTGGGCGATGATGTTCAACGGAGCCTGGAGAGACCTACTGCCCGCCTGTCCAGGTTGGAATCCTCCACCTCATGGCGCCTGAAGTGCACAAGAAAGGAGGAAGCGAAGGAATGACCGAGCCAGCACGAGCCGCCAGGCTGTGCAACGATCGCTCTAACCTGGTGCGACTGTGCTCATCAGGAACCGGCACCCCGGCAACAAGTTCAAAACCACCCATGAACCAGGGACCTGGATGGTCATAGCCAAGAGAGGCACCATGGTAACGGCCCAACGAGGGGTGGAAGAAATTTCCAGTAATATCTCCTGGTTCAAGGAAGTTCCGTTAACCCCATCCGGACCTGTCTCAGGATCCCCTCCAGAGTCGGCACAGAACTCCGACCACCATCCAGCCAGTGAACAGGAAGAAGACACAGGTCCCGAGGAATCTGGAGAACCATCATCAGACCCACCACCAGTAACTACTTCACGGTGTGACCCACCTATCAGTAATCACCCGCATCGCTACAGTTTCAGATCAAACTCTCAGGACTTTGTGTGCTAGCCGATAAAGACTTTACTCAAGAACTAACTTGGGAAGGGATGTAACAGATCAGCAGTCCTGTTGTCCAGTGACGTAACCGGATACTACTGTAACACCTCATCCGTGTGCCAGGCGTGGCTCACGGGGGTTAATAAAAGGGGAGGAACCGCACGTGGTTCTACTCCCTAGCTAAGGCTAATTGTGTGGGGTGTTGTGTCCCCGTGCTGCATAGCGCGATAGCCAACAATATATATATATAGATATATATATATATATATATATAAATAGTGCACTCTCCACACCATCACGTAGTTTCTGCTTTCACAGCTATCCCAACGCGAAAGAAAAGGAGAAACGGACCCTCACGGCTCAGGCAGGAAGATTTTTATTTCATACGACTCTCCCTCTGCAACGCGTTTCGAGCACTGAGTGCCCTTGATCACACACAGAGTATTGCATCCGCCATTGTTTTTACCAATTGCATCATAAATCACGTGACCATCACCAAATAAACATAGTAGAGATACTTCGCTTCTCACATCATATGTTGTTACGAGGTAGATGTTATAACATTCATAGGGTAAAACAAACTTAATTGCACTTGTGAGCTGTTATTTTATACTGCGTAAAATGCAGTATTGTAAAATACATTTTCAGTTGGTAATATAAATATAATAAATACATAGAAATATTGCTAAGAACATTTTCTGTATGAAAATATATATTTCTATATATAAATATAAAACCACTTAAAACTACAATATAGGGCATAGTCACTTGTAAACATTCTCAATAAATATGTAAACACATCATTTGTGCAAAATAGATCAAATGTGCAAATTATGTAACTGCCCCTTTCACATCCTTTGTGCATGAGTTTGTTTCCTTCTCAGATGTAATTTTAACTCAGCATATATATATATATATATATATAAGCTTAGCCCCCATCACACCAAGCAAAGATTTTTAGCTAACGTGTTTTAAGCCACGCCCTTAATTACATTGGCCACGCCCCTTTGAGAGATCCCCCAGATTTTTCATCCAACTTAAATCCCTGGTCGAGCCCCTGAAAGATTCGTGGAGAATGCGGGTCCTCTTATTATTTTATTTGATAACTCTTCTGCAAAAACTGTCCCCCAAAAACTTATTGTTAACATTTTCAGTCCTAGGCGACATTTCTACTTTGTCCTGTTGAGAAATTTGCCATCTCCGTAAAACAATGCAGAAGGAGATATCATTTTATCCCCCTCTAGTTTTGCTATCACAGGTTGAATATAAAACACTTTTGCTGCGATTGGTGCGCGCCTCCTTTTCCTCTCCTGCCTCTTCTGTTGCTAAGGCTCCTTCGCTTTGATCAATCTTCTGATTCGCTTTTTGTGCGCCACCTTTAGAGGTGCTGTCAGCGGCATCTTTTCTCCATCTCAGTGTTGCTGAACTGGTAACAGGCATTCTTTCAAACAAATGAGATTACAGAAATTCGCATCACATGAACTTTGTACCAATTGGCAAGACTTTGAACGTTTTTGGAACAATTATTGTTGAACACTCACGCTATAAGAATGTTAATAAACAATGACTGTTAATAGGAACATAGAAAAAGCCACCACAATTAGCAAAGCACCTGTTTTGAAAGGAGATGTCAGAATAGTCAAATCACAGTGAGTGAAATGGAGGCCATAGTTGCTATAGGGAGTTATTGCAATCATGGCTGCCGAATAAAGATGTTGCTGTTACATTGACCTGACTTTTATCTAAGAGTCTTGTTTTAGGGCAGTATCTTTTGACCTTTGACACTCTAAGGGGCAGATTTACAATAACTGGCGCATCCCTGCATATCAGCAGGGATGTGCCAGTTATTTTGCGTCACGGCAGACACCTCTTGCGCCACCATGGATGCGCCGCATTTACAATGCAGCGCACCATGGGGCAAGAATAGACAGATGCGTGACGCATCTGCTGCCGTAAAGGTGACGCATTGCTGGAGTCGCGTCGCAAGCACGACGCAGCTCCAGCAAGGCTCGGGGTGCCCCTATGCCTAATATGCTGCGTCAATCCTTACGCCTGCTTCAGGCAGGCGCAGGGTTTTGACGCAGCATGGCCGCAAAAGTGATTGAGTGAAATCTTGTAGATTTCACTCAGCCACTTTTCGGAGGCCTTCCTGCGCCGGAACGCCCCTCCTGCGCCAGAACGCCCACATGTGGCTCAGGGCTTTACAACGTGACGCATCTCCCTAGATGTGTCATGTTGTAAATATCCCGCAGCATGGCGTTGGCTTTGCGCCACCGCTGCATCACAAAAGTGATGCAACGGCGGCACAAATGTGGCGTACGGGGCTTGTAAATCTGCCCCTAAGTTTCTTGATGTGCATATTGTTGCACGTTGTTGCAGAGATGCCCCATACCGGAACTGATAAAAATATGCAGGGGTAGCTTTACAAGTCCCTTGCACCACTTTTTGCGTCACTTTTCCCATGTTAAAGGTGACGCAAAAGTGGTGCAAGGGGCTTGTAAAACTGCCCCGCAGTGTGTATAAACGGTAAGAAAGAGCAGGCCTTGTACTGCTCTTAGTGATGATGTGCCTGGCAGAGATTCTCAAAGGAGGCCATGTGTCCTAATGGAAACCTGCCCTTGGTAAGTCCTACCTGCCCTCGATTGCTTCTGCATGTGGCTGCAAGCTGCTACAGATGCTTAGCTACTGTGTTGTTCATCAGCAGCTGAAGACTGATGAGAGCTGGGGCTACAGGAGACGTGCTGAGTCCATTAGTAGACATTTCATCTTCCTACCACGTTCTCGCAGAGAATTTGCATTCTCTACAGAACCTTGCCTTAGGAATCCATCCGGAGTGTCTCAAATGTAGTTGAGAATTATCTGCTTGTTCAGTTTGTCTTTTCTCTAAGCAGGATGCCTCATGCCCTGGGACCTGGTTTAGGAAAGCAGCGGCCTCTACTGGTGGTGATTTGGTATAATTATATCAGATTAATTAGGTTGTTTTCATGTATAGTGTTTGTCAGAACCCCTTTCAGAAGGCCACAGGCCAAGCAGGAGGTCATTAAATCCACACAGTCTCTCAAAACAAGCAGGCTCGCACTTGTCATGGCAGTCTCCACGCGAGCATGCACCTCATTCCCCACCTCTCCTGCATTCTATACTCAGCATCCCAGGCGGATTTTAGGAGGTGACCCCAGGAGCTGTCTGTTCTAGCGGTGCACATCAAAGTCTGGCTTTGGCCTGAACGTTTCGAGCTCTCTGGGCAGTAAACAGCCAAGCTCCAAAAAGTGTCCCTATCTGTCTGCATGTCTGCATGCACTTAACAGGATAACATCTTACAGCAGGCTGCAGCCTGCTATGTTTGTGTTCAGGGACTGCAAGGCTGGCACTGCCCGGCAAAATCAAAAGGAACATGTTAATGTTTCAATTTGTAAAACATCTTTGAACTTTTTTCGTTCTTTGATGACCTGGCCAGGGTCAAGTAGTTGTCGGAGCCTGCTCATTTCAGGAGTGGGCGTGGGCCTATGAAGATGGGCTGGCTGAGTGGATGAATGGAGGTGGGCCTACCTTGTTGGTGCTTAAGCAGTACTTGAGTTTGGCCCCTTGGTCAGTCTAAGGGACCAATTATGAGTTTGGCGGTCCATTGGACCACCAAACTCACGGTGGAAGTGCGGTGGCGGTCGTGGACCGCAGCACCAGCGGCCCAACTGCCTTATTATGAGTACAGTGGTCGGAGCGAAATCGGACCGCCGCATCCACCAGGGATCCACGATCCCTGGCTGTGGTGTGGGAGTATGCCATAATATGCTGGCACTGATGCTGCAGCACCACCAAGCATATTACGAGTTTCCTCACATCCACACTTTTCATGGGGTGAGCCTGCCATGAAAAGGGTGGTGGTGAGGAAACGTAGGACTCCCTACAGGCCCCCCTGTTCCCTCAGTGCCATGGGATGCATGCAGGGGATCATATGGTGTGCCTCTCTGTCTGCATGCATCCCCTTTCCTGCATGGCATGGACTTTACAGTCCATGAACGGGCTTCGGCGCTTCCATTGCCAAGACTTTTTAATAGAGTATTCAATCAATCAATCAATAGTTCTTTATTCGGATGTTAAAAACACCATAAAAGCACATATGCACAATACAAATATCATTCATTATCCATTTTAAAAAACAATTAAATCAATCAGAAAGAACATTTGATGAAGATGATACAAGATAAAACAATCGTGTCCCCTCACAGGTACACTACTTCTAAGCGGACGCTGTTTAGACTTAACCTTTGGTTAATCTTAGTCTCCAAGACACTTTGAGAAAGTTCAAAATACAACACAGAGTCAGTGGGTCAGCTGCCCTTTGTAAGAACAGTATTGCTGAGTGTGCCTGGGTCAGTTTAGCCCTTTTCAAGATATCAATTAAAAAACCTCGCCTGGGAGTGGAATAATAAGAACAAAATAATACAAAATGAAGGGTGTCCTGCGGAGACCGATTGTCGCAGCCGCAGGCACCCTTCTGCTCAATCGGTACTGAATGCCCTTGTGGGTCCGCCAATAAATACGGTAAAAGATTGAGCCTAAAACGGGTTATTAAAAATCTATCTTGGGCATTATGCAATAAACAAAGATAGGGTTCCATGCCCACTGTGGTCTCAGTGTGAGTATACAAGTTCACTGACCTTTTAGACCCTTCTTCCGTGAGTCTGGTTGTGTTCCTTTGGGCCATAAACAGGCTTTTTACCATTAGTTTATCCTGGGCTCTAATCTCTGGGGGGTTAGTGAAAAGTTCTATGTGACCCAACTTCTCTAAAGTATCCATGACATATTTGAACCAGGGTATCTTCATACATTTCTCTCTGCCTAGACAGTCGCTCAAAATTAGTCTGCTTAACTTAGCTTCTGTATTTGACCAGATATTGAGCCACGCCAGGATCGGCCTGAGCTTAACCATGTCTTCAATGTATGGCCTCCCTAACTCTCTATGGGCTATAATAGCTGGGGTGCTCTGCGGGATTTTAAGTAAAGACCGCAATATTTTATTTTCCTCCCGCTGTAGTTGTGTGGTGTTTACAAAGCCCCATACTTCGGCTCCATACAGAGCTTTAGAACAGCAGATGGAATTGTACATAAACAGTACTTGTTCAGGGGACCATCTACCTAGTCTACGCCCATAGTTCATCACTGCACCATTAGAGGATATCAGTTTCCCACATCTTTCTTCTACCAGGGATGTAAATTTTAATCTCTCATCAAACAATATCCCTAGGTAGGAGAAAAGTTGTACTCTTTCTAGTTTGTGAGACCCAATTCTGTGTGTAGATGTGGGCCATGATTTTTTCCCTGCCCTCATCACAAATGATTTACCCAGATTTACAGAGAGGTCTAGGGATCCCATGAACTTCACAAAGCCGTCAATTAAAACCTGTAAACTTTTCGGGGTGCGGGCTAACAATACCGCATCATCGGCGTAGAGTAAGACTGGAATCTGGCGCATTCCAATTTTCGGGCAATCAGTATTTAAAGCAACCAGGGTCTGCTCAAGTTTGTTGATATAGAGGGAAAATAAAAAGGGCGCAAGGATGCACCCTTGTCTTACCCCGCTTGAACACCCAAAAGCTTCAGTGAGGCCCCCAGCATTGTTGTAGCGTACCCTAGCTCTGGTATCTCTGTGCAGCTCCCTGAGAATGATGATCAATCCCTGGTCAATACCAAGTTGGGACATCATTAGCCACAATTTCTCCCTATTTACATGATCAAAAGCAGCCGCCAAGTCCATGAATCCTAAATAAATGGATTCGTTACTTGCTATGGTGTACTTGGCGACTAGCATATATAAATTGAGACATTGATCACTAGTAGATCTCCCAGATCTAAAACCATATTGAATGTCCGAGATTATATTGTTCTCCTCGGTCCATTCAGTTAGTCGGTTAAGGATTACCCTTCCCAAGATCTTAGCAGAGACATCAATCAGAGAAATGGGCCGGTAGCACTGGGGGTTATCCCTATTACCCTTCTTAAAGATGGTGATAATGGTAGCCATTGACCATGACCTTGGCAAACCAAACGTTATTGCTGCATTTATTACCCTGGTCATTAGGGGAGCCCACAATTCCACATTGCTGATGAACAAGTCGGGGGGAACCTCATCGGGGCCAGGCGCTTTGTTTTTTGATAGTCCCTCGATTCCTATAATGATTTCTGCTAAAGTGAACTCTACCCTCTGGGTCTGTAATGTAATATCTTCCACGGTGACAGGGGCCGTCTTTTCATGATTATACAAACTCTTAAAATGTGCGACCCACTGCTCCGGTAAGATATTTGCGCTGATTTCTGGTGTATTGCTTTCATGAAAGCAGGGTTTGTTAATAATACTCCAGAATTTAGCAAGATCCCTAGATTCGGCCGCTTCCCTTAGGTCAGCCCACACTTCCCCCTGTAGAGCTGATTTCCTTCTTTTAGTAACAGCCTTGTATTTTGCTCTACACTTAGTAACCCTATCTTTATTCCTGGGCTTTTGTTTTAAACAGCATTTTAGCTCTCTGAGTGCGCGAGAGCAATCGCTATCGAACCATTTTGGTTGCGTTATGGTTCTTTTGACAGATCGTGTAGTTAAAAGTTTGTCCACCAAACTTGTAATCTGCCCAAAGGCACACAATACTTGGGGACCCTCAGTTGTTAGATCGAGACAATCTTCAATAGGTTGTTTCCCTTTGTCTATCAGATCTCTGTAGAATACTGCACCCTCAATCTTGGCCCACCTAATCCGCCTTCCTTGATCTGTTGCCCTCTCGAGAACCCCATCCAAAGTGCCTATCTTGGTTACTACCTGGTACTGTAATTTTAGTGTTAGGGGGTTATGATCACTGAATGGGTTCCACTCTATTCCGACCGCTATAACCATGCGCTTGAGGGACCTAGACACCAAAAGGTAATCAATAATTGATGAACACCCTCTGCCTTTAAAGGTCGGAGGGAGGGAGCCATCACTTCCCATAGCCATCATGTCCAAAGTATGTTCCATGTTATGGCTATTCAAGAGGTTACTCAATTCTCTGCCTGCTGTCGTGTGGGCAAAATGGGGCCCCTTGACCAACGGGCAGCGTGACCATTCAAAGTTTATGGGGAACAAGGAAGAGCATAAATGGATGTTTAAATCACCCATTATTATATAATGTGGGTGAATTACTCCATTTGCTTGTGTGTAGATCTTGCTCAATAGAGTATCCAATGTTCTCACAAAATCCTCTTCCTCTTTAGCTTCACCCGGGTTATATATGTTGAGCAGTAACAGACCTAGACCCTGCCCCTCAAACCTTACGGCCTGTATGTTACGCGATGGGCTTGATATGTTCGTCCACTTGCCTTTTATCCTTAGATCCACATATAGGGATAAACCCCCCATGGCTCTCCCTGATCTTGATTTCAGGGCTGGAATGAAAAAACATTTAAAACCCTGTATGTGATAGGGGCTATTTTCTGTTACCCAGGTTTCCTGGAGGCCTATTATCTCAAATTCTGTAATGTATTCTCTCCACTCCTGGATGTGGAACTTGCTTGCCAGGCCAGCCGTGTTCCAGGAGATAACATTTAGACCACCCTCTGACTTCCTTGACTGGTCCGTTTGTTGGGAAATTACTTGTGACCCGTCAAAATCCCCTGTCACTCTTAACTCCTCGCTTGTACCCTCCAAACCCTGGGGTGTCCCACCTTCATCTGATGCCATTCCCGCGTTGTTAATTCCTGGCAATTCGTCACAGGTGGCATATGGCTTATTGACCAAATCAGCCTCTCTTGTTTCAAGGGGCGATACCAACGAATCTAAATAGATCGTATGGCAATTACCTTCTTTGGGGGCAACCTGTACAATGGTCGGTTCGTTCACCCTGTCTCCCGGCTTATTGACCTTGCCCTCCATGCATCTATATTCCGTTATCGAGACAGCATGGGTTAGTCAGTCATTAACTTCTAAGGACATAAGGGGTGCATACCTATTTTCCCACCTAGCCTGCTCGACGTCCCACGACCTCGGCCTTTCTCCCCGCCATTCCTGAGGTTCGTGGGGTTTTATGCGGGTTAACTCCCATTGCCCATCCTCATGTTGTCTTCCCTTGTATGGGACGTTTTGGCAGGGGTAAAAATAGTCTAGGGGTAACGGTTTTATAGTTTTACTGTTCACCCCTATGTCCTCTCTGAGAATGTGGTTGACTACACTGCTATCCCTAAAATTGATGATTATGCAATTTCCCGGGATGTCTTTGTGCCTATTTCCGAGCCAGTTCACCCTTCTCACTAAAAGGATCTCGCCATCTTTCCCGTGTGGTAAAGGCTTATGGCTGCCCAACCAGTGTATGACCTTGTTCTTTAATTCCTGGTGGGACTCCTTCTGATCACCATTGAGTTCCGGTGCCCCAGCCAGGATAACAACTAGTGGGCATGCCTGTGGCGGTAAATTTACTATCGGGAGGGAGACTGTAACAGCTGGCCTAGAGATCAGCTGGCCTAGAGATGCTCATTGGTTGTTGGGTGACCTGATTCCTATACGCTGTGTGCGGGGGGTTTTGGTTGTTCCCAGATGTCACATGTAAAGCTTGCCCTAACACTTCTTTTTGTTGAGCTTTCCCCTTTAGATTTGTGGGTTTGGATTGCAACAATGTGTGAGTCTCACATTCTGGGGTCTGCATAACTTGTACTTGATTAACCTCTGAGTTAATAAGTTGTCCCTCATTCGTGCGGACACTGTTGATGCCACTTACATTAGGGATGGGGGCTATTTCTGGGGTTGACCTTACTACCCTTTCCCTACTTTTTATTTCATTAATTATCTTATCCAATCTACTGGTGAGTGGTCTGATCTGACTGGCTATAAAAGTTTCTAATTGAGATTGGAAATCTGCCATTATTTGAGCTAACCATAATGGTGGGATTGAGTATTGTTTTGGCTCGTCGTCCCTCCCTGACTCTATAGTAGTCTTTATTGTTGGCGGGGCGTTACGACTTTTTGATTTGGTCCTACCTTTTGCAGGGCCAACTCTTCGTTTCCTGCCTGCCCCTAGTGGTGGACCCCTAATATGGGCCTCACTATCCCTCTCCGCAGTCCGCTGGGCACAAGGAAGATCCGAGACATTCATTGTTGTGATTGGGGGGGGGGGGGGGAATCCGTATTGTCACTCACTATTATTTGAACCGGGGATGGTGTGTCTAGTAGTGGTGTGAGTGATAAGCGTCTCTCTGTGCGTTCGATTTCGCTAGAAACCGCCCCTATAGCTTTTTGCAACATTCGATCGATTGCCGTTGGTTGAATCTGTAATGGCAAAAGAGCCTGTTCCGTGGGGGGTGGGTTTAGCTGCGTTGTTTGCCTCAACTTTGATTTAGTAGAGCGGGTTCTAGCTGTACCTGCCATACTTCCGCTGTCTTTTGGTGAGGCTACCAGGCAATCTAGTCAGCTTAATACCCACCACTTACTTCACCCTACCCCTCACCTACACCAACCCTTTAAAGCCTTCTATACCCCAGGTTATCCCCTGCTCCTCTGCTTGGTAACTGTAATCCCTTCAAATCACACCCACAGTACTAGAAAGGGCAGCTGTGGTCTCTATGGCTTGAAGTGTTCATGATGTCAATCCAGCCACCTTGCCTCTGGGTTACGCTGCCAGCACATTAACCCCAATAAACAATATTAGGTCTCCAGTCAGGTGGTATCCCTACTGAGTCTGTTCTGCCGCCGCAGTACTTACAGTTCTCAGCTACGCGCTGTGCGGCAATCAGGCTTTGGTTGTCAGTTGTCCTTCTTATGGGAGTGATGATAGAGGGGCGGCCCAGCCCTGCCTCTTCCTGGCGATGACGGGCAAGGACGGGCCCGCCCTTGGCCCGGGCTTCGCCCGCGCGCGTCCCGCGCTGCGGGAGGCGTGCAGCGAAGATGTAGGCTGGTGACGCCTGCCACTGACGTCACCTGCTAGCGCCGGGTGAGGGAGCCTGGGAGTTGTAGTTCCCCGTTCTGCCGCTGCCGTTGCCCTCACGGCGATCCCGATGGAGTTTGGAGCGGTGTTGTCCCCGTGGAGTTAGGGACCTTCTGCCTGTGGTTTAGAGCGATGCCGTTGCCCTCACGGCTCTTGGAGGGTATCGCAGGTAAGCCCCCTTCAAACGCGTCCCGCGCTGCGGGAGGCGTGCAGCGAAGATGTAGGCTGGTGACGCCTGCCACTGACGTCACCTGCTAGCGCCGGGTGAGGGAGCCTGGGAGTTGTAGTTCCCCGTTCTGCAGCTGCCGTTGCCCTCACGGCGATCCCGATGGAGTTTGGAGCGGTGTTGTCCCCGTGGAGTTAGGGACCTTCTGCCTGTGGTTTAGAGCGATGCCGTTGCCCTCACGGCTCTTGGAGGGTATCGCAGGTAAGCCCCCTTCAAACGCGTCCCGCGCTGCGGGAGGCGTGCAGCGAAGATGTAGGCTGGTGACGCCTGCCACTGACGTCACCTGCTAGCGCCGGGTGAGGGAGCCTGGGAGTTGTAGTTCCCCGTTCTGCCGCTGCCGTTGCCCTCACGGCGATCCCGATGGAGTTTGGAGCGGTGTTGTCCCCGTGGAGTTAGGGACCTTCTGCCTGTGGTTTAGAGCGATGCCGTTGCCCTCACGGCTCTTGGAGGGTATCGCAGGTAAGCCCCCTTCAAACGCGTCCCGCGCTGCGGGAGGCGTGCAGCGAAGATGTAGGCTGGTGACGCCTGCCACTGACGTCACCTGCTAACGCCGGGTGAGGGAGCCTGGGAGTTGTAGTTCCCCGTTCTGCCGCTGCCGTTGCCCTCACGGCGATCCCGATGGAGTTTGGAGCGGTGTTGTCCCCGTGGAGTTAGGGACCTTCTGCCTGTGGTTTAGAGCGATGCCGTTGCCCTCACGGCTCTTGGAGGGTATCGCAGGTAAGCCCCCTTCAAACGCGTCCCGCGCTGCGGGAGGCGTGCAGCGAAGATGTAGGCTGGTGACGCCTGCCACTGACGTCACCTGCTAGCGCGGGTGAGGGAGCCTGGGAGTTGTAGTTCCCCGTTCTGCCGCTGCCGTTGCCCTCACGGCGATCCCGATGGAGTTTGGAGCGGTGTTGTCCCCGTGGAGTTAGGGACCTTCTGCCTGTGGTTTAGAGCGATGCCGTTGCCCTCACGGCTCTTGGAGGGTATCGCAGGTAAGCCCCCTTCAAACGCGTCCCGCGCTGCGGGAGGCGTGCAGCGAAGATGTAGGCTGGTGACGCCTGCCACTGACGTCACCTGCTAGCGCCGGGTGAGGGAGCCTGGGAGTTGTAGTTCCCCGTTCTGCCGCTGCCGTTGCCCTCACGGCGATCCCGATGGAGTTTGGAGCGGTGTTGTCCCCGTGGAGTTAGGGACCTTCTGCCTGTGGTTTAGAGCGATGCCGTTGCCCTCACGTCTCTTGGAGGGTATCGCAGGTAAGCCCCCTTCAAACGCGTCCCGCGCTGCGGGAGGCGTGCAGCGAAGATGTAGGCTGGTGACGCCTGCCACTGACGTCACCTGCTAGCGCCGGGTGAGGGAGCCTGGGAGTTGTAGTTCCCCGTTCTGCCGCTGCCGTTGCCCTCACGGCGATCCCGATGGAGTTTGGAGCGGTGTTGTCCCCGTGGAGTTAGGGACCTTCTGCCTGTGGTTTAGAGCGATGCCGTTGCCCTCACGGCTCTTGGAGGGTATCGCAGGTAAGCCCCCTTCAAACGCGTCCCCAATCAATCAGAGGTTTATAAAGCACGTTACTCACCCAAGAGGGTCTCAACGCGCTGGGGGTGGGGGGGGGTTGCAGCTCCGGATCAGTGGAAGAGCCAGGTCTTGAGGTCCTTCCTGAATGTGTGTAGGGTCAGGGAGCGTCTGATGTTCACAGGAAGCTCGTTCCAGGTCCTGGCTGCAATGTAGGAGAAGGCTCTCCCGCCTGTTTTGTTTCTGCAGATGTGCGGGACACCTGCCAGGGCGAGCGGAGGTTCCTCTTGGGTACGTGAAAGGATCATCTCTCGTTGAGGTATTTGGGTCCGATGTTGTGGAGGGCTTTGTAGGTGTGGGTGAGGAGTTTGAAGGTGACCCTCTTCTTGACGGGGAGCCAGTGGAGGTCTCGTAGGTGTTGGGTCATGTGTTCGTGACACAGTGTCCCGAGGATGAGTCTGGCTGCGGCGTTCTGTATGGTTTGGAGTCTGTGTAGAAGAGTTCTGTTGATTCCGGCGTATAGGGCCGTTGCCGTATTCCAGTCTGTTGGTTATGAGCGCGTGGGTGATGGTCCTTCTGCAGTCGAAAGAGATCCATTTGAAGGTCTTACGGAGGATGCGCAGGCAGTTGAGGCTAGTGGTAGCGACGACGTTTATCTGGTGGTTCATGGAGAGGGAGGAGTCAAGGATGATGCCGAGGTTATGTCCGTGGTCTGTAGAGGTGGGTGGATTCCTGAGGGCAGAGGGCCACCAGGTGTTGTTCCAGGTGGAGGTGCAGGGTCCGAGGAAGAGGACCTCGGTCTTCTCTGAGTTGAGCTTCAAGCAGCTTTCCTTCATCCAGGCTGCCACGTTCATTCCTTCCTGGAAGCAGAGTCTGGTGTCTTCTGGATTCTTCATGAGTGAGAGGATGAGCTGGGTGTCGTTGACATAGGATACAATGCTGAGCACATGCTGTCTGATGATGGCGGCGAGGGTGGTCATGTAGTTGTTGAAGAGCGTGGGGCTGAGCGATGATCCTTGGGGTACTCCGCAGTTGATATCGGTGGGTTCGGAGAGGAAGGGAGGGAGTCTGATCCTCTGGGATTTGCCAGAGAGAAAGGATTGGATACAGTTGAGGGCGGCTCCTTGAATCCCCATGTCATGAAGTCTGGCTGCGAGCATGCGATGTGAAACAGTGTAGAAGGCTGCGGAGAGGTCAAGGAGGATGAGGGCTGCAGTGTGTATATGGCGCACAACAAGTCAACGGCATTTCGATCCTTACAAAGGGATCACTTGTGAGTAAAACTGTACCAGAGAAGTGAACTGGACGCATGAAAATTGTTAACCAAGGCTCTGCAGGACTGAGAGTTCTGTTAGTGAGTACGAGAATTACGCAATTAAGAGCAACTAATGCTAGAAGTACACGTGTGTTGATGAAACATGCGAAATGGTACAGAGCTCGGTGAGTGGTGTTAAACCGCAAAATTAGCAGAATATCAGAAAGCTAGTAGGCTGCCGGTGTCAAAAACAGAAAATAATTTAGATAAAAGGAAAGTGGAAAACGCATGAAATGGTGAAGCGTGTGTGAAAAACAGTGAGCTCGCAAGATGTAAGTAGGTAGGATGCTTGAGGGCGGAGAGGGAAAGATAGTTATAATAATACCTAGGTCCAGGTAAGAGTGAGTTGGAGGAGGTTCGTTCCAGGCGAATACCGATTAAGAAAGATGCAGAGAGCCGCAGGTGCGGTCTGTATAAGTAGAGGCTGGGTCAGAGTCCACCAGCGTGAAAGAGAACCAAGTGATGTTGAAACTGAGAAAAAGGTCATAGAGTATGGCAGGACGCCGAAAGAGGGATGGAGCTTACCTAATTAGAAGGGCTGAAACAGCTTAATTAAGGTAGCGGACAGCATCCTGTGTATTTCGGAGGCTGAGAGGTTATTGCCGCATAGCGGTCTAGGAATCAGGGTCCAGGAAGGCCTAATAAAAGAGAGTGGCCAATTAGGAAAGGTGGAGCCCCAGTGGACAGAGCAGAGACGATTGCAGTCGCAACAAGGCTTATCTATTTCAGATGGCTGCAGTGTATCTGGGACGGTAACCCAGTGAGCTGTGGGCCACGTCCACGGTCTCAAGTATCAGGGGAATCTAAACAATGAGTTGGAGGAGATTTAGTATCAAGGTGGTGAAGAATTGAAAAAAGGTGGATGGGGTTCAAGGCACGCTTACCTGTGATTAGCCGCTGTTACAGCATGTCTTGCCTGTCGGAATCGTGGAGAAGAATGTGCGAGTTCCCGATAAGATGGCGGGTTAAATAGTCAAGGGGCTGATTGGATAATGAGGTCATGTGACACAGTCACGTAAATAAAGGACAAAGTTGCGTAAAGGAGGCGGCCATTTTGTAGTGGTGAATGAGAGAAGGAAAGAATACAGCATAAGTGTTAAGGAGGTGATAATTACGCCTAGATTTGTGTGAAACGTTTCATAAAGGAGTCAAGAAGAGGTGTGAGATAATTAGAGGAAAAGTAATTAGACACCGGGGGTTTACATAGCAATTACTAATGTCAGAGAGGGATGAAACAGCCGCATAGTAAAACAGACTAAATGAATGTGGTCCAGTCCTCCAGGCGACTGAGGCCAGTGTGTATCCTACTACTTCATAAAATCCACTTGAGTTCCTCCTTGTTGAGGAGCTGTGAGAGATCCACGCCTCTTGGAGGTGGCTTGA
This sequence comes from Triturus cristatus, assembly GCF_964204655.1. Taxonomy (NCBI): domain Eukaryota; kingdom Metazoa; phylum Chordata; class Amphibia; order Caudata; family Salamandridae; genus Triturus; species Triturus cristatus. Next base: position 290,769,414 of record NC_140592.1, on the reverse strand, counting down.
TCATGCTGATGATAGTCCAACGTATGTCGTCCTCAGTATGGCCTGATGCCAGGAAATGTTCCACAAGGGGGTCATTTGGTGTCCTGCAACGTAATCAGCTGCGATGTTGGCAAATCCTTATCTGTGCTTTTGTATGGTGAGGTTCTGTAATTCTCGAGACTGACTCCATTTTATTTTGCCACCATTTTGTGTTGCCCTCACATAGGCCTGTGAAGGTAGCCTGGCGAACAAAGTGGCCTGGCCTTCTTAGTCTATGTATACATTAACTAGGTTTCTTTCTGACTCTGGAATGAACTGTAAGAAACTGACCTCTTCACCTGAAACTGACCTTGCAAAGCCAATTTCCCTGATCGATCTTTGTCTGAGATTGCCAATCAAGATACTGTACATGCAATCATGCCATGCCCTGCAGTGCCATCTAAATCAGATTAACCTTTGTGTACTATGTAATTATAATGTTTTGCCCATATCCTGCTAAAACCTCAAAGGCTACTCACCTGCTGACCCTCCAGATTTTCCATTTGTTTAGGAATGTAATTGGTACAACTCCCTTACATGCCAGGGGCAGGATAAAGAGTATATAAGACGTGAAGTAAGACCATTCTATAGACTACCTCATTCAGTTGCTACGGCTTCTGTGTGACGTAGTCACACTCATTTGAGTTTAATAAAAATGTTCTTTTATATTTCAGCTTCTGTGCCAAATTCTTTATTATTGGTTTGAATGGACTAAGTATCAGTGAGACCCCTGAGAAGGAAATCATATTTCTTCAATGGTTTGGCCGATATTGATTTTATTGCAGGGACATAGAATTGCATATATAATATTGCAAGTGTTGCAGTTCAAAAATTCTTTCAATCCAATTTTGATTTTACCAAAGACAAATTCCTTGCATTCAATAGTGAATTTGCATGCAATACAGCTCCCGCACTTGACATGCCCAGTGAGTGGGGCCAAGCACCAATTGTCATTGAGTGTTCCTGTGCATGTTATAGTGGGCAAGGCTGCTCTGATCAAATTATCCTTTATGTTTATTTTTTTTTAATGCAAACAATGGGCGTACAGTATGTGAAACAGGGGAAAAAGTGGTAACGTATACTATGCGGTTCTGTGAGTGTTTTGTTTTGGGCTCTAGGAGACAGTTCCTTGGGAAGTACCAGGCTCTTTTCAGGGAGTTGCGAACTAATCTAAAAGGGTAACCTCTAGCTGTTAGTTTGTTACTTAGGACTTTGGCTTTGTGAAAGTGATCCTCTTTCAGAGTACAATTCCTTCTAATACATAGGAACTGTGAGTAGGGTAATGAGTCTCTGAGGTCACGTGGGTGGTTGCTGTCGTATCTCAGGAGCGTGTTACGCTCAGTGGGTTTCCTGAACAGGCTTGTGATTAGTATGCCTTCCTTATGTTGGATGTTGAGGTCAAGAAATGGGATCATGGTCTTGCTGTGTGACAGCATGAAATTGAGCCCCTCACAGTTATTGTTCCGCCAATGAAGGAATTGTTTCATAATGGTCTCCGAGTCTTGCCAGATCAAAAAAATATCGTCAATGTATCTTTTCCACACTGAAATAGCAGTGCGGAAAGGATTCATTGGAGATAGAATGCATTTGGTCTCAAGGGAGTCCATATAGAGTATGGTCAAGTTAGGGGCAAAAATGCCCCCATTGATGTCCCTTTAGTTTGCTGGTAATATTGGTCATCAAAGAGGAAGAAATTCCTCGCGAGGCAAATTTCCAATAGCTGTAATATAAAAATAATTGTGGGTACCGCATGAGGGACGTGTGTTGAGGAATTGTTCAATGACCAGTATTGAATCAATTTGGGGGATGTTTGCATAAAGCGACTCTACATCCAGAGTGCATTAAGTGTCAGAGGCAGGGTCAAATGGGTAATTTTCAACAAGATTGATGATGGCCATGCTATCACAGATGTAGCAATCAGTTGCGGGAACAAAATCCCTAATGAAGAAGTCTATATATTGGCCGAGTGGTTCTAGAAAAGAACCACAGCCCGAAACTATGGAGCGGCCGGGTGGGTTTTCTTGACTTTTGCGTATTTCGGGTAAAGTATAAATTACAGGCATACGGGGTGACTTGGTGTTGAGAAACTGATGCTCAGGTTTACTCAAAAATCGTTGTTCTAAGCCTTCATTGGTCACTTGAAGGATTACGTTTTGGAGTTCTCTGGTGGGGTTGATAGGCAGTCTACAGTAGTGATCGGTGTTAGCCAATTTCCTATGTATTTCTGTTTGTTATGCGTCTATTTCTTGAATAACTATTCCACCCCCTTTGTCATCTGGTTTGATGACCAGAGTTTCATTAGATTTCAGTGTGGTCAATGCTGCTTCCCCCTCCAATGAGATTTTGCATGGAACATAGCAGAATCATTTTTCGAGTTGTGTGACGTCGTGGAGGTCCAGTTTTTCAAATGTAAGTATCTCAGCAGGAACCATGCTTGAGAAAGGTGAGAAAGTGAAGGGGGTCATAATGAAGTGTTAGGAGTATGACTAGACTTGGGGTTGAGCAAGAAATAGCTATGCAGTCTTATTTTGCGAAAGAATCTCAATAATTTGGTTTGTAAGTCCAAAAGTTGGGATGGGTTGTGCGAACAAATGAAAGACCTTTACTTAATAGTGATTTTTCAGGGTCTGACAATGGGTGGTTAGAAAGGTTAAAAATGGGTATCAATGAACTATCGCTCATAGTTGTTGTTTCCGTTGGGTTGGTTACCATTGGTAGTATTTGGAACGTGTCGGACGTTCCCCTGGTGGTTTGTACCAGCGCTGCTGCTGTTTGACCCGGCCTCTCTTTAGGGGTTCGGGTTGGCCTTGTCCTAAAAAAGGAGTGTTAGGGGTTCTTTTAGACGTACTCAGACCTTCTCCTTGGTCAGAGTTGTCTGATGAGTCAGCAGAGGTATCGGAGAAGCCTACAAGGTTATTCCGTCTATTGAAGCAGCCCCAAGGTCTGGAGTGCCATTTCTTGTGTGTAAGATTTTATATCTTTCTTGACTTTTGTGGATTTTTTGTTTTGTTCTAAGCAATGAAACTCATCTACAGTTTTTTGTACCTGTTCTAATAGTTGTTTGTAATCACTTGCAGGGTTACTGTCTTTGATCCGTTTCTCTAGGTCATTGATTTTGTCACTTAGTTTTTGAGGTTCTTCAGTGGCCATATCAATACCAAGCACCATCCAATGTCTGGAGCATGTGGTGCCGATATAACTGAAATTGGTAAAATATTTGGTGATATTGGTGAATAGCCCGGGGATGTGTCTAACTTGTAAGCCTGTGGAGATAATGTTAGCTTTCAAATATTCAGTCAGCATGCGTATCATGAGCTGTAGTCGGACAGATTTGTCCTTGCATTTTTCTAATTGTTCGGAGAGGGAGGTGTTAATATCTACTGGGGTGTCACTAGAGTCAGCAAATAATGATGGGCCCTCAAAGATTTTCTTGATGTAGTCAACTGAGTACAGAGGTGTGTGGTCTGACATAGCCCAAGTGGAGTGAGAGTAAAGAAGAAGCTAGTGAGAGTGTGGAGCTAGGGGAGTGACCCACTTAAAAAAGGGGAATCAGAGTACAAACCCCTTGCAATCTGGTGATTGTGCTTAACACGTTATAAAAGACAAGGGAAACCCAAATACAATTGGTCAGGGACCTTGGGTAATCAATTATTTCTAAAGACAGTAGTCCCTAGACAAGAGTTAATGTGAGTAAACAATAAATACAGACCCAATCAGTACTATATTTTACAGCTGCCTAGCCAGACAGGGTTTTTAAATATGCAGTTGCTTAAATATATACAAAATAAAGCAAGAAACAATTAAAGTTGGACACAAGCCTGTATCCAGCTTAGTGGGAAGGACATACAACATGAAAACAGAAAGGCTCAGGCAGAGTAAATTGTTTGTATGGGGCACATTTTGAAATGACTAACAAATTATAGTGGAGACATCATTACACAAAATGAGTATTAAATAAAGAAGTGCATATGGCGCACAACAAGTCGACGGCGTTTCGATCCTTACAAAAGATATAGGATCATCATCGGGACATTATCAATGGTATGCCTGTGTACATTTTGCCTGTAATAACTAGAACAGAACCATAGGAGGGAAGTAAGGGATGAAAAAAGACACAATACAAAGTTAGCTCGGGCGGAAAACAGTTTTAAAACAACTTGGGTGCTGGTGAGGGCAGTCTCTATGTCAAACTGGCATGAAGGGATGCTCATGAGTAAACCTATACCAGAGAAGTGAACTGGACGCATAAAAATTGTTAACCAAGGCTCCGCAGGTCCGAGAGTACTGTTAGTGAGTACAAGAATTACGCAATTAAGAGCAACTAATGCTAGAAGTACGAGTGTGGTGATGAAAAGTGCAAAAGGGTACAGAACTCGGTGAGTGGTTTCACACCAGCGAAACTAGCAGAATAGCAGAAAGCTAGTAGGCCGCTGGTGTCAAAAGCAGAAAATAATTTAGATAAAAGGAAAGTGGCAAATGCATGCAATGGCGAAGCACGTGTGAAAAACAGTGAGATGCAAGTAGGTAGGATACTTGAGGGCGGAGAGGGAAAGATAGTTATAATAATACCTAGGTCCAGGTCAGAGTGACTTGAAGGGGGTTCGTTTCAGGCGAAGACTGATTAGAAGTCTGGGCCGAGTAAGAAAGATGCAGAGAGCCGCAGGTGCGGTCTGTACAAGTAGAGGGTGGGTCAGAGTTGACCTGCGTGAAAGAGAACCAAGTGATGTTGAAACTGAGAAAAAGGTCATAGAGTATGGCAGGATGCCGAAAGAGGGATGGAGCTTACCTAATTAGAAGGACTATAACAGCTTAATTAAGCTACCGGACGGTGTCCGGTGTATTTCGGAGGCTGAGAGGTTATTGCCGCACAGCGGTCTAGGAATCAGGGTCCAGGAAGGCCTAATGAAAGAGAGTGGCCAATTAGGAAAGGTGGAGCCACAGTGGACAGGGCAGAGAGGATTGCAGTCGCAACAAGACTTATCTATTTCAGATGGCTGCACTGTATCTGGGACGGTAACCCAGCATGGTTCCTGCTGAGATACTTACATTTGAAAAAATGGTTCTTCATGCCGTCACACAACTCGATAATTTACGCCGCTTCGTTCCATATAATATCTCATTGGAGGAGAAAGCAGCATTGACCACACTGAAATCTAATGAAACTCTGGTCATCAAACCAGCTGACAAAGGGGGTGAAATATTTATTCAAGAAATAGGCGCATACAAAACTGAAATACATAGGCAATTGGCTAACACCAATCACTACTGTAAACTGCCTACTAACCCCAATAGAGAACTCCAAAACCTGATCCTTCAAGTGACCAATTAAAACGTAGAACAAGAATTCTTGAGTAAACTTGAGCATCAGTTTCTCAACACCAAGTCACCCCGTAGGCCTGTCATTTATAATTTACCCAAAATACACAAAAATCAAGAAAACCCACCGGCTGCCCCATAGTTTCGGGCTGTGGTTCTATCCTAGAACCACTCGGCCAATATGTAGATTTCTTCATTAGGGATTTTGTTCCCACAACTGATTGCTACATCCTTGACATCCTGGCCATGATCAATCTTGTTGAAAATTACCCATTTGACCCTGCCTCTAACCCTTTATGCACTCTGGATGTAGAGTCGCTTTATACAAATATCCCCCAAATTGATTCCTTACTGGTCATTGAACACATCCTCAACACACATTCCCGGCCTCATGCGGTACCCATACTTTTTATATTACAGCTATTGGAAATTTGCCTCACGAGGAATTTCTTCCTCTTCGACTGCCAATATTACAAGCAAACTAAAGGGACATCAATGGGGGCTGTTTTTACCCCTAACTTGGCTATACTCTATATGGACTGCCTTGAGACTTAATGCATTCTATCGCCAATTAATCCTTTCCGCACTGCTATTTCAGTGTGGAAAAGATACATTGACGATATTTTTATGATCTGGCAAGACTCGGAGACCACTATGAAACAATTCCTTCATTGGCGAAACAATAACTGGGAGGGGCTCAATTTCACGCTGTCACACAGCAAGACCATGATCCCATTGGACGCAAAGTGATTCTGAAGCATTGGGAGGTCATCAATGCATGCATATTGAACCTGGAGTGCCCATTGTTTGCATTTAAAAAGAACAAAAACATAAAGGATAATTTGGTCAGAGCAGACTTGCCCACTACAACATGCACAGGAACACTCAATGACAATCGGGGCTTGGCCCCACTCACTGGGCATGTCAAGTGTGGGAACTGTATTGCATGCACATTCACTATTGAATGCAAGGAATTTGTCTTTGGTAAAATCAAATTTGGATTGAAAGAATTCTCGAACTGCAACACTTGCAATGTTATATATGCAATTCTATGTCCCTGCAATAAAATCTCTATTGGCCGAACCACACAAAAAGCACGAATAAGGATTTGCCTTCATTGCAGCTGATTACGTTGCAGGACACCAAATGACCCCCTTGTGGAACATTTCCTGGCATCAGGCCATACTGAGGACGACATAGGTTGGACTATCATCAGCGTGATCAAGCCACCTCCAAGAGGGGTGGATCTCTCACAGCTCCTCAACAAGGAGGAACTCAAGTGGATTTTATGAAGTAGTAGCATACACACTGGCCTCAGTCGCCTGGAGGACTGGACTACATTAATTTAGTCTGTTTTACTGTGCGGCTTTTTCATCCCTCTCTTGTATTAGTAATTGCTAGGTAAACCCCCGGTGTCTAATTACTTTTCCTCTAATTATCTCACACCTCTTCTTGACTCCTTTATGAAACGTTTCGCACAAATCTAGGCGTAATTATCACCTCCTTAACACTTATGCTGTATTCTTTCCTTCTCTCAATTTCCGTGACTGTGTCACATGACCTCATTATCCAATCAGCCCCATGACTATTCAACTTGCCATCTTACCGGCAACTCATACACTCCTTTCCACTATTCCGACAGGCAAGACATGCTGTAACAGCAGCTAATCACAGGTAAACGTGCCCTGCACCCCATCCACCTTTTTTCATTTCTTCACCACCTTGATACTAAAGCTCCATCAACTCATTGTTTAGATTCCCCTGATACTTGAGACCGCGGACGCGGCTCATAGCTCACTGGGTTACTGTCCCAGATACACTGCAGCCTTCTGAAATAGGTAAGCCTTTTGGCGACTGCAATCATCTCTGCCCTGTCCAGGTGGCTCTACCTTTCCTAATTGGCTACTCTCTTTCATTAGGCCTTCCTGGACCCTGATTCCTATACCGATATGCGGCAATAGTTTCCGAAATACCCCGGACACCGTCCGGTAGCTTAATTAAGCTGTTACAGCCCTTCTAATTAGGTAAGCTCCATCCCTCTTTTGGCCTCCTGCCATACTCTATGACCTTTTTCTCAGTTTCAACATCACTTGGTTCTCTTTCACACAGGTCGACTCTGACCCAACCTCTACTTGTACAGACCGCACCTGCGGCTCTCTGCATCTTTCTTGGCCCAGACTTCTAATCAGTCTTCGCCTGGAATGAACCTCCTCCAAGTCACTCTGACCTGGACCTAGGTATTATTATAACTATGTTTCCCTCTCGCCATCAAGCATCCTACCTACTTGCATCTTGCGAACTCACTGTTTTTCACAAGTGCTTCACCATTGCATGCGTTTGCCATTTTCCTTTTATCTAGATTATTTTCTGCTTTTAACACCAGCGGCCTACTAGCTTTCTGCTATTCTGCTAGTTTCGCTGGTTTAACACCACTCACCGAGTTCTGTACCGTTTCACGTGTTTCATCACCACACGCGTACTAGCATAAGTTGCACTTAATTGTGTAATTCTCGTATTCACTAACAGAACTCTCGGTCCTGCGGAGCCTTCGTTACCAATTTTTATGCGTCTAGTTCACTTCTCTGGTATAGTTTTTCTCACGAACGATCCCTTCATGCCGGTTTGACATAGAGACTGCCCTCACCAGCACCCAAGTTGTTTTAAAACTGTTTTCCGCCCAAGCTAACTTTGTATTGTGTCTTTGTTTCCTCCCTTACTTCCCTCCTATGGTTCTGTTCTACTTATTACAGGCAAAATATACACAGGCATACCATTGATAATGTCCTGATGATGATCCTATATCTTTTGTGAGGATCGAAACGCCGCCAACTTGTTGTGCTCCATATACACTTCTTTATTTAATTCTTATTTCGAGTAATGGTGTCTCCACTGTAATTTGTTTGTCATATCAAAATGTGCCCCATACAAACAAGTTACTGTGCCTGAGCCTCTCTATTTTCATGTTGTATGTCCTTCCCACTAAGTTGGATACAGGCTTGTGTCCCACTTTAATTGTTTCTTGCTTTATTTTGTATATATTTAAGCAACTGCATATTTAAAAACCCTGTCTGGCTAGACAGCTGTAAAATATAGTACTGATTGGGTCTGTATTTATTGTTTACTCACATTAACCCTTGTCTAGGGACCACTGTCTTTAGAAATAATTCATTACCCAAGGTCCCTGACCAATTGTATTTGATTTCCCTTGTCTTTTATAGCAATTGGGCTTTAAGGCAAAATATTGTTTGTGGAATCCCTCCCTATACTCTTTGGAATCTTGCACTTACAGAGCAGGCAGAAAAAAACATACCTTTAACATATAATAATGATTTCATAAAAAGAAATACACTGCTCCTCTGGCATTTCTTGACTGACTGAGAACTTAAGGGTTTGAAAACAGACTGCACGGTCATGTCTCAGGCTGCAGGGCAGGTACAGTTTCAGATTTAGACAGTTGAACCATCTCTCAAGTGGCAAACGTTTTAATCTAAGGCGTCAGACAGAAATACTGTCTTTCTGGCTACACTGCTCCATTTCATGACTGATTTAACATAGTATAGCTCTACCGCGAAAGATGCCCAAGATCACACTGAAACTCAACAGAGAACTAACTGAAAACTCCTCACTTGAAGCTCAGCAGCTGACTTGTTTGTCCACTCTCCATTCCTGACATGTCTATAATGGGTGATATGTCACGCATTTGTTTGTATTGAGAGAGTTAACTTGGAGGGCTACTATATTAATTTTTAAGCATGAAACAAGCTGGTTCTTTTGTAGTGCATTGACGTTTTGGGAACAATAATTAAAAATATGCTAAATGTGTGGAAAATGGATTTGTGCATGTAAATTGATTTTGAGAGAAAACTGATGACTGCAGAGGCCAAATTGTCACATGCTATCTCCCATTGTTGTAATGTCACTATTACTGCTAGTGGTAACGAAATTTGCATCACTGTCAAATTACCAAAAATTTCCTTTTGATCTCTAAAATAAATATGTACCTTAATGCATATGCACTCTCTCTCACCCTGTTCATCTTTCTCAGATCTTTCTTTCTCTTCCATCCTCTGTTTCTTTCACGTACTCTCATTAGTCTCTCTCACTGATTTTAGAAGCATGTTGTAAAAAAGGCATTTTCTTTACTCTGAACACCTTCATAGCCCTAGAACAGAATTAGACGATCTGGTTACAAATGCTGTTTTGAACACGCATCCCCATTTGCGCCCAAAATGGAATAAAAAACAATCATGTGAGGTGCTCTTGTAATTTGTGGCTCGTTAAAACTTGAGAGCAGATGGAGAGAGCAAAAGGTACAAAGGTACTGTTTGCACATGCTCTAAAGGGGTATAACATGGCAGCGGCGGGCGGCACAGGTAAGCGCAGTTGGGCAGGGTCCGGCGGGGGGGGAAGCCGACAGATGACGGAATAGGTATTATTATTTTTTTAATTATGCCTATTCCGTCATCTGTCAACTTCCCCCTCCCCGCACCACCCCACCGCCTCACCGCGCTTACCTGTGCCGGACGCCACATGTTGTAACAGTTTTTTTGCAGCACGGATAGTTAGAGATTGCGCAAGAATTGTGAAAGGCAGAGTTAAGAGAATGAGGGCCTTTGTAGGACTGCTGTAATCACCCTTTTTGTTATAATAAAACATCCACTCATCACAGAGTGAAAATTGCATACCTAAGTGAATATTTGCTAGGACTAGCAGGCAGTTTGTAATCCAAACATAAAGAGGAAATACAATATTAAAAGGACCAAATCCGACTGAACTGTACAGGAAGTAATTTATGCTTGTTAATAACTTTACCAAGATGTGTTCAATTTACTGTGTTTCTACAAATGTAAACTATAGGGAGCTCTGAAGATCTGCCGATGCACCTTATTCCTGACCAGTCCAGCATCACTATGCCTGTTCCATAAGAGTGCTGAGGTTCATGTAGAACCCTTGTACTGTGCCTCATTCTTTAACTGCAGCACAGTGCAGCAAGCTCTGCTTTTCAAGGCCTAGATCCAGTCTCATCTCTGACAGTGCACCTCCATTCTAAACAGCAGCACTCTACACAATCCTATTGATGGAACTTGCAAGACACTTTACAAATGTACCTATTCCTGACCATCAGCAGTCCAGTATTTCACCATTGTTGAGATCCAAATAAAGCTCTTTTGACGCATCCCAGCCCTGGTCTTTCAGGAACGCCCCTTGTCGTGCCACTGGTGAGATACACATACAGCCCTACAATGCACCTAATCCCAAAGAGGCAGAATCCTCTACTCTTCACCAAAGCAGACACAATTATAGCTATAATAGTGCACCTCATGTCCTCCTTTCAGGAGAGCAGCATCCCCTTTCACACAAGAGTTGAGGTGTTCCATGTCTACCAGTGTTTCCTGGTCCAGCCCATGTCCATGTCCTCCTTCCAGGAGAGCAGCATCCCCTTTCACACAAGAGTTGAGGTGTTCCATGTCTACCAGTGTTCCCTGGTCCAGCCTATGTCCTCCTTCCAGGAGAGCAGCAACCCCTTTGACGCAAGAGCTGAGGTGTGGCATGTCTACCAGTGTTCCCTGGTCCAGCCCATGTCCATGTCCTCCTTTCAGGAGAGCAGCATTCCCTTTCACAGAAGAGCTGAGGTGTGCCATGTCTGCCAGTGTCCCTGGTCCAGCCCATGTCCTTCCTCCAGGAGAGCAGCATCCCCTTTCACACAAGAGCTGAGGTGTTCCATGTCTACCAGTGTTCCTTGGTCCAGCCAATGTCCTCCTTCCAGGAGAGCAGCATCCCCTTTCACACAAGAGCTGAGGTGTTCCATGTCTACAAGTGTTCCCGGTCCAGCCCATGTCCATTTCCTTCTTCCAGGAGAGCAGTATCCCCTTTCGCACAAGAGCTGAGGTGTGCCATGTCTACCAGTGTTCCCTGGTCCAGCCCATGTCCTTCTTCCAGGAGATCAGCATCCACTTTGACGAAAGAGCTGAGGTGTGCCATGTCTACCAGTGTTCCCTGGTCCAGCCCATGTCCTTCTTCCAGGAGAGCAGTATCCCCTTTGACGCAAGAGCTGAGGTGTGCCATGTCTGCTAGTGATCCCTGGTCCAGCCCATGTCCTCCATCCAGTAGAGCAGCATGCCCTTTGATGCAAGAGCTGAGATGTGCCATGTCTGCCAGTGTTCCCTGGTCCAGCCCATGTACATGTCCTCCTTCCAGGAGAGCAACATCCATTTTGACATAAGAGCTGAGGTTTTCCATGTCTATCAGTGTTCCCTGGTCCAGCCCAGCAGCACTCACAAGTAATCAATTGCAAAGTCAAAATATAGTTCTAATAATTCATTTAAGTCTAAAAAGGGATGAGTAGTGGTTTGCTCAATTACAGTCTTCTACTATATTCCCAAATTAGCCCTACCTACTCATGTACCTCTCTCCTGATTTTTAGCACACCCTGCCATGCGTACAGCTGTCACTGGTGCAGTAAGTGCAGTCACACTGGGCCCAGTGGTACGATGGGCCACTGCACTAGAATTATGACTATCATTTACCTCCCAACCGGAAGCCGGTAGGCACATTTTGCTGCATACATTAAGGCTTATCGCACCTCTGCTATGCCGCTGCCCCTTGCTATTTGACTATGCAGATGAGATCCACACACAGCAATACCAGGAGCCCGATCAGAGGTATGTACCACCTGGGAATTCTTTAATGCCACCTACTCATACCTAAAGGCTCATGTGTTATGCCTTAGCTCATCATAATAGCAATACACTGATTTCGGCACACCACACTGAACTCACCCTTTTTAACCCAACCTTGTGGTTTTCTATAAAATGCCATTCCTTTGTCATGGCCTGAGTTTAATCCTTTACTAGCTGATAAAATCGTTATCTTTAGTTATCAGTGCTGATTATTAAGCATCAAAAGGCAGTGCAGGTTGTGGTGCGTGAACATGTTTATTAAGTATCGTTTAGACATACCCAGGATGTTTTTGTATAACATACAGCAACGTTGTTATTAAATCTGTACGTTTGGGTGGATAAATAAAAAAAAATTTCAGATACAGAAACTGGGCAGAGAAGTGATTTAGCCAAGATCGCACACATTGTTAAGTGTGAATGCTGGTGAAGGGTGGACGGCAGAGGATGTAGACAATACTGTTTGGCACACTATGGTTAAACAACAATAAATGCCTGGCACAATAAACAATTATTTTCTGTTACTTGACATGTGGCATAGCTACTCTGGAGGGCACAACCTCTGGAACTTTGTGATGCATTTAGTCTTTGACACATTACTTTTAGAGTTCAATGGCACAATTACCAAACATTCAGGTAATGTTCATGTGCCAAATAATACATGTACTGTAATTTTACAGCGAGTGTCAGAATATGATATTTTCAGTTGTAATAGAGGATAGCTGTCCTCGAAATGGAAGTTAATCTTATTATATTGAAGGGACATTACTTTTTGGTCACAGTAACTTCCAGGACCAATTTATTAAAGGAATTATTCCTGCGATGGTACAATGTTTCAAATAAGTATCCATTTTTTTCTAAACACAGACATTACCTCCATCACTTTACCTGAGTAGAAAAATGTTGATGCACAGATGTATTTCCTGTCTTTAACTTCTTCGCTGTCTCCTGATATTCACTTTCCATTTTGTCTCTCATTACCTCCAAGCCAAGTTGTGTAGTCTTGGCACTGTGGTCTTCCTTTAACAAGTCTAAAAATTAAGATTTAAGTGCTGATGTGGGAAACCTGTAAGCATGTTTCTTTTACACACAAAAACACACACATAAAAGTGCGCAGAGAAACACATGCAAAAATCCTAACTGAACAGTAATAATTTTATGGACCTTAGAAGCATGAAAAGTGTTGTTAGCCACAACGAGGTTCAAATCAGCAAACTTAAAGCTACCAACAGATCACCACATAATGAATTCGATTCCTCTGCATTACTGACATTGAGTGTGAATCAGATAGATTCAGGTTCCAGCAGTCATTGTGTCCCTGCACCTGTAATTTGTTCTCCCTGAACCCCCATGCAGGGTACCAGCATCAGGACACATATATGACTGCTTGCATATTCAGGGGAATATTTAACAAATATTCACGCAATGCAGTGCAGCAAACAACTCTGCTGCATTGCGCTGCATGATAGAGAGAGGGCTAGAACACACTGTAATTAACATTATATGACTAATTTTTGCTCTGTGAATGCGCAGGTGTACAAACTGCTGTCTAGCACTATTTTTTATGTTGTACAGGAAGGGGCACCTTCCTGCACAAAAACAATCCTCAGAGTCATTTTCCTCTTTCTACACGTGCTGCACAATGCAGCACACTTAGAAAGAGGAAAGAATTAGGCGAAATAAAGATATTTCTTCTCGTTGCGATTCTTGTGGGGGTAGTACAATTCTGACACAGGCCTACCAGTGTTGGTAAATCTGGGACTGTGTCAGAATGCATGGGCGGATGCGTGGGAACACCCACACTCCACCCATGGCACACCTCCCAGGCGCAGAGTAATGCAATGCAGTGATTTGCGTTGCGTTGCATTACTGCTGATTTTTTGAGCCACGCAGGACCAAGAAAGGTGGCTGTGCGTGGCTTGGTAAATCTCATTTTAGGTTTTGCGTCACCCTGCATCCCTTGCGTGGCACAGGGCTTTTCATAAATGTGTCCCTCAGTCTTTTTGTGCTGTGAATAAGAGCAGTCTGCAAGGGGCACATTGGCTCTTTTTCCCCTCCCCCCATGGTCTGGCTGCTAGTACCTGGCTACATATCTGTCAATAATCCCTTCTGTCCGAGCAGTTCCTTGACCTCTACCAGGTGTTGGAATTCAAAGAGAGCATGGCTGGATTCTCATACCTTGCCTCCAGATGCAGCAGTACACCATGGCAATGAAGACCAAGCTTGTCAATTCATAAGTTACTACTAGATAAATTGAAATTTGAAAGTGTTTTCTGACTTACTAAAGCACCATATTGATGCAAACTGCCATGTAGGAATGTCAGATATGTGTTTATATGTGTGAATTTACATTAATAATAATTATCTTCACCGCACACCATTTTTTAATACAGCACTTCAGAACACACTTCTGCATTTTCTAAGCGGTGTACTTAACAAATGCTACTATTACCGTATTTAGTGGCATAATAGTATCCCCATACAAAAATTGACTAATAGTAAAGTCTGTTACCTATTAGTGATACTCAACTCCTTGCAGAGCCTGGGTTCAAACTTGCAGCCTGCAGATTACAACATCATCTTCAATCACTGGGCTATTATGGCAGTTGCACTTTCGTTGACTCTTGATAATAGGTGTTAGTAAGGAAATACCTTATCACGGTGCAGAGACCATTAAAGTGCAATTGCAGAAAATACATCAAAATGGGAAAAAAACATTAATATTAACCCAAAGAACTAATTTTACAAACCACATTTATTACGAAAGTTTGATTTGGTGTGTATATTGCATACTGCGAGTGCAGGACTCACTGAACTACTTTACCAGGAAAGTAACCTGACCAGTTGGTTAGATAAGGATCTATCAACAGTCACATTTTAGCTGTTTTACATATAATACAAATCTGAGGCCTGCAGCTTGTGCTCTGCTTTAGGCACATTAATCCTCTAAGTTTTTAGTATGACTCAGATCTGGTATCTGCAATAAGGCAGTGATCTCTCCAGCACGTGCAGTGACACATGAGGTACCTTACCTGTATTTTACCTTGAGACTTACTGGATTCACAAACGTTTCTGCAGCTGGTTCCTTAACAGCCAAGTTATCTAAAATACAGTAGATTTGTAACAAATTACTTCAGGCAAAACATCTTTACTATCATATTTTGTTTTCTTGACAATTCATTTAAGGGAGAAGAATGTACAAATAATTCATATGTGCTGGTAAATCATAGGTTAACTGTTTTTATCTTCATCGTGCCCCCCTGTCATGACTCCAGCCCTCATGACTTCACCCAGTTTTGTCGTCAGTGTCTACCTCAAACCATATGCGGGTTTCCAAACTAAGATTTTCCTGTTACTGCATTGGTTCACTAAGCTATAACAATGACAACTTCTTCTTGCAAAGTGCATCCACTAGAATTATAGCTCAGTGGGTAAAGGTTCATGCATAAGTGTATGTGTGTGTGTGTGTAGCCAGTATGTTCCAGAATTGAGTACTGGTAAGATACATCCGGTGTTGACTATAGATTCTGTGAGAAATCTGCAAGTTACAGGTGTCTACAAACACACACAAAACATAAATGTTCATTAAATATCTCTGAGTTTTATTGGAGAATAGCTTATAACCATTGGATCACAAGTACAAATCTAAATAAGAAAGCTGGTTGTAGGTGTATGTTGCAGGCAACAAGGGACAGTAGCTACGTAGGAGTAGGAAGTGGGGGAGCCCTCTCACATTAATTTACAAGGGGGCCTTCATATTTTGGTACACCTCTGGCTAGGCCACACTCCCTCCAGGCTCCCCCTCCCCTCACAGGGCGCACAGGTCTTGGCAGGCTTGATGGCTCAGGGTAAGTGTTTAGCTCCTGGATGACGGCCTCTCACCCAGAGGGAAGACTAACAGACCTTGGACCCAAGGCGCAGCAGCAAAGTCTTGGCGAGCTTCCCTCTCCTGATGAAATGGTCCTGTTCAATAAAGTTCAGGGCACGTGCGCCTACCTTTATAGCCAAATTAAGACACATATGTGATTTTGTAACTGGCCTGTACAATTCATGTGGGAGATGTCAGCTTCTTTGAGGTGCTCTCTGCACTGTCCTTTGACAAAGGGGCAGTCTGCTACAGCAGGAATGGCTCCAATTCTGAGTGACCCACAACACAGAAAAAGGTGGTAAACAAGGATCACCCCTGGCTGGCAGCCTCCACTGTAATATGCCTCATAAAGGTTCAAAGAACTAAGCCTTCCTCTCTATCAAGATTCCCTAGTAGTGCCAACTTTATCAGTCCCATGATCACCCTGATAATGAGCCTAACCCAACATTCCTCAAACCTTTCCTGGAAGCAAATAGCCCTTTGATATGCACAGAGGATGTTCTGCTTCTCTCCCTTCAGTATATGTGTCCCATCCCAACCTTTGGGAAGGTCAGCAATACGTATCTCCTCTCTGGGAGATACAGTCTTCCTCTCTCCAGGCCCTGGCCTTCCAAAATGGAACACTAGAGCCTCAATGTTATACCATACACAGGCACACACCCAGCTATCAAGAGTTGTCTGGTGCTACATGCAATCCATGCAGACTGAGGGTGATTTAAATACACAGCCACAGAACTTTACATTAGTGTGCCTGTAGACCCCACTCCAGTAACACAGGTAAAAAGGTCTTTTCACATTACGGATTCTTCTAGACACAAAACGGTTATGCTGCCACGACTGCGCTCGTGTCACTTAACTCCAGCAAAGGCCAGTAGCCCACTGCCTTCATAAGCGTAGTGCTTGGTGCATCCCTCCAGGTCTAGGCAGACCACATTACCGTTGGACAGGCCTAGCTCATGGGGCACACGCATGATTCATGTTCGCCTAGGACCAAAAATCAGTGCCAGGGATGCCGATATCGATGTAGCTGCGGCAAAGGGGTGCATGTCTATCACCATGCAGGGTACTTTTCTATTCCAGCAGTGTTTTATGCTACTCCCAAGGTCTGTTAGGCACCAACGGGGGTCCAGGAGTGTTTTAGAGGAGTGACCAGAAAAGATAAAGAGGAGGAGACAGGGTATGAGAAAGGAGTTTTGTGAATGTAAAGATCTTCTCCCTAACACCAGTATCATACCTACTGGAGCAGTGCCTCATTGTGGGTACTCTTCCTTATTCACTTAGCCAGAAACATGGAAGCCAGATAATGAAGTAAGGAGCAAGAGAGCTAAAGAGAAATCACGGGAGTGAATGATGTAACTATCAGAGGGAGAAATTACATTGTGATGAATCAAGAGAGAGCCCTGATTAACATCTTTGGTGTTTTTAGTGTGCCTTTAAATGATATTTTTCCTAATCAATAAATTCCGATGCAGGTCCACAGCGGAAGAGGAGGATGGAAGTAAGGACAGCTGAGAGTTACATTCTTATTTGCTTTTGGGTGGACTGAAGGACTAGCTCTCCGCAGAGTAATGAAGCACAGATATTGTCACTGATCCCACCTTAAGGGATATGGAAAGGGCTTCCAGAGTCTAAGGCTTCACCTTAGCTTCCAGGCTGGCTGCTTCTCCAGAGAAATCCCAGTAATCTTGGCTGTTTGATGGTTTATCCTTGTGTGTAAGATGTGTTTAGGGAAGTGTGGAAGACTCAAAGACTTCCACACAGAGTGACCTTCAGCGGCTTTTGTGTTAATCCTTGGGACCCTCCATAAAAACATAAGAGCAGAGGAGCAGCTCCCACCAAAAGGTGATCCGAGGAACTAGTTTACGAGAGATATTGGAGGCGTGAGACTAAAGCTGAACTTGCTGGATTACTCTTATTCTGGATGTTTTATTACAGCTAAGGAATCAGGGTCAGGAATGGGTCTGTGAATGGATCTGTGGCATTTGAAAGTGAAGGTTATGGGTGTAAGAAATGAAGGATGCCTGTACATCTCGGTTATTCCTGACAAGAGTGTATACATCCCAGCCTGAGTATGCAAGGGTGACAGCACAGTCTAAGGGATGCAGCACCACAACAGTCCAGACTAAATTACTCCCCGAACCAATTGGCCAGCCTAGAGGAACACCCATTCTTTCTGCTGGTAAAGGAAACAGATGTTAGGCCTGGCATTTACCACGACCTTTTGATTTTACTAAAATGGTGTGTATAATATACTTACTTATAGCAGCTTTAAGCCAGGCCTCTTCAATGATTTGTCTTATATTGCCATTCACACTTTTCTTCAGTTCTCTACAGCATACAGTGTGGGGCAATAGGCCTGCCCCCTTAAGCCATCAGCTAGCTTCTCTGTGAGTGACAGCATTCTGCTCTTTCACAAGGGCCCATGCACACTCAAGGTAGTCACCTTCAGTGCCACGGAGTGCTATCAGAATGTTTGCTTTTTGAGACCGCGGGGCATATCAGCAACACCCGGCGATAATTATCGCTCAGTTCTCTTAGCATGAGGATAATTATCGCCGGGTAACGTGGATTTTTATCGCTGAGATAGCGTGCTATTAGCAACGCTTATCTCCTCAGCGATAAAAATCCTCACGCTAACTGCCTAACGTTTGATTATCACTGGAAACCCAGCGATAATCTCACGTAGTGTGGCGTTAGCTTGCTGATAGGGACTCACAAACTTAGCCATGATATCCACCTTCCATAGGATATCATGGCTAAGTTAGTCCTGAAGCAGGCGTAAGGAAAGTAGCGATAACTGTCGTTATCGCTACTTTTCCTGCCGATATGCTTCATAGCGTGGGGCTTGATGATAGGAGAAATGTCGCGTAGCGACATTTATCCTGTCATGTTAGGTCAGGAACGCCCACTTTGCATCTCATTGGAGATGGAAAGCTGGGCGTTAGGAATCCCCAACCTAAAGCAAGGTTTCACGCGTTAGCGTGGCCTTGCTAATTCGGCGATAAAATTATCGCCGCTTTTTGGCCGAAAACAGCCGCAAAAGCGGCGATAATTTTTTATCGCCAGCCTGTAAATATGCCCCCAAATACTGTTAATTTAGTCCCTTTGCTTAGATTGACGAGGGCCAAGAAACTTTCCTTGAAATGCAGTTTTGCAAAAGTGATGTAAAAATGAGCATGGACTAAGCTAAAAAGCTTTTAGGCTTCACCGGACCTACCTACAAGTGTTCTCTGTGTGAATGTAGGTGATGTCTCCTTATGGGCACACACTGTTTACTTTCTTGCAGAAAAAAACAGACGGTAGCAGACTCTCCATTTCTGTATGTTATATTTTGCTCTCTTTTACCGATTGTTATAAAAAAAAAACTTGCCTAAAAAATGGTAGAGAGGACAGGAGAGATGGAAGAAGAAAATGAGGAGAGCTGAAAGAAGGGGACATGAAAGCAGGATTCTCTTCCTTTCGAATCTCTTCTTTATCTGTTTTTTGTTTTTCTTCTACTGTGCTTTTTCCTCTTTATGTTATTTTCTTTATCAGACAGTCTCCATTTGAAATGTTACTTCTCTCGTTCATCCACATTTTTTTTCCCTGTCCTCTGCCTCTATTCCCATGTCAATACATCCATTTATGTTCTTGGACACGATCCCTACTCCCTCTCGCAATCTCTCCTTTTTTAACCTGATGCAAAGTCCTCAGGGGAGACAAATGTGACATTTCTCTTGGGAATGTACATTTTGCTATAACATTCTACTGTCCTGGAACCGAATTCCTTATTTCTGTTTTCATTCAGAATATGAATACAATAGTTGCTCCTATTCATTAAGCTCTATCCTGTGAAGCTGTAGCGCATACAGTTGTTGTAAGAGGACAGCAACAGATGCCTATAAGGATGATACAAACTGAAGTTACATTGTTGTGCGGGTAAATTGGATTTCTGTTACATAGTTATAATGTGAAAATATTCATGGAGAGAAGCAAACAAACCCAGACCCCTTCCCCCTCCCACTCACCCCATCAGTTGCCTCCGCTGCCCCTAAGCACAAGACCGGTGGTGACAGAATCATGGCAGGTCATGGTGAGACCTTGTGCTAGGCAAGTGTCAATCATAATTGTCTCCCAGATCCATGATGACCCATTCAGGCCACTAAAGCGATAAGTGGCTGAGCATGGTGAGAAAAGACCCGCATTTGCACCGCTACCCAGTATGGGCACTGGCTGATTAGACAGGGCCCGAATCAAACCCTTGGATAATGGCACCATAGTAGGGGAGCACACCTTGACCCCACCTAGTCTGGACATGCTGAACTGGGAAACCAAAAGAAACCCTGAGACAAATGCTCAAACCAGCCTCGCTCCCTTCGTCTCCTAGTGCAAGCTTTCTCTTTCCATCCATCCTTTCTGTCCTTCTCTCCTCTCTCTATTCTTCGTCTCTGATTACTTTCTCTCTAACCCCCGCCCCACCTCTTTCTCTGTTTCCTGATGCCTCTTTGTGCCTGTTGTAATTAACCTCAGGGAGTTGGGGAAAGTGACAGAAGCACCAGGAACTGCCCTGGGCTTTCCAACCCGGCCTCCAAGGGCTCTAGTCTACAGGAGAAATGCTCAGTGGAATAAAAGATTTGTCCAGCCCTGAGTCTGGGTGGTTCTAGATAGTCTTTGGTCTTCACAGCACATCAGGTTCTGGATTGCCATATTCTGTGAAGTTGCACCTGGGCAGATGACAGTGGCGACTGGTGCCTTTTTAAACTGAGGGGAAGTGCAAATACATATGGGTATATTTACAAGGGCGTTGCACCACCGGAACATTACTTTTCCCGACTTTCAGTGGCACAATGCCCTGCTCCATATTTACAAAGCAGCATTACGCTGCTTTGCATGATTTAAGGCTTTGTAAATATCATCCCCTTTCAAGCAGGTATCTGCATGAAAGAGGCGGGCAATGGGTGTTGCTGTGGGCATTCCACCACAACACCCATTGCTTTTTGACCCTGCCCCGGATTTACAAGGATCTGTAAACCTCAGGCAGTGCCAAAAACGAATGCCACTGAATAGCAGGTGTTAGAATGGCGCAACAATGAGAAATGCTTTTATTTCTCCTCGTTTTTGTTCTTTCTATGTGTGCTGCATTCCTAGAAATTACAAATCACCTTCAAAGATTGTTTATGTGCAGGAAGGTGTCCCTTCTTGCACATAAACAATCATCCCTGCAACACAGACACCCATGCGCACAAGGGTGTCTGTGTGAGCGCCAGCGCGAGGGAAAACACAGGGGTGCGCCATATTCTTGTAAATACGGCACATGCCTGTGTTTTTTAAATGACACAGTGCGGCTCTTTTAAATTGCTTGCAGCACCGCGCTGCGCCATATCCTAGTAAATATACCCCGTAGTGCCAACCATGGCAACAGATGAACTTTTAATATCTGGTCGGACAGACCACCCACTGATCAAACAACCAAGCAAGCGCACACAGACTCTCCTGTTAAACTCCAACCACTAAATTATGCATTTTCTAGCACAATTTTCAAATAGATTGACTAAAAAATAGAAGTTTTACAGGCAGTGCAAATTATCTTGGTACACATTTTGGCGGGCCTCCAGTATTTGTTTTTGTAGATATATATGCCATGTATCCTTACTTCTGCATATCACTTCCTTTCATTGTGCCTCCTGGCTCCTTCCAAATAGAATTTCAGTATAATGATGTGACTGAGAATATACTTGGAAAGGACAGGATGCGGAAATGGAAATGTAAACAAATCTCACATTCTCAGTATGCAGACAGTGGAGCAAACCCTCGGGTTACACAGCTCTGTAAGACTCAAACACTAAAGCCAACATTCTGGTTAGAAAGAGGTTACAGGGTCAGGCAGCTGACACATCCTTCAGATTGTACCGATTTTAAATATTTCGGACTAAGGCAGCTGAAGCGAGATTAATTCTATAAACAACCTTATGAGTTTATATGATGAAATTCCTAAACAGAAGTCATGAAATAACAGCCACAGGATCAAAACGCCCTATGGCTTTGAGGAAATAAAATTTTCAATAAGTGTTATCGATCCGCCTTGACTGAGCACTTTAATTTCGGAATTATTTACATTATATGAAAGCAATATTATTGACACTAAACATCCGCTTTATATTCATTAAATGAGCACATTGTATTCTCCCAATTAGCAGATTCTGGGTAAACAAACCTGATCGCCCAAACAAAAGATTGTCACTTTGAAAATACACTTTTGTTTCACCATAAACCAGGGTTCCATTTACTAAATCCACAGGTTTTGCCCCCGAATACCATCTGGACATTTTTATCCTCAATATTCTGTCCTACCATCTGGACATTTTCTTCTTAATATCCTGTGCCACCGAATACGTGGGTTCATATTCAGGGTTGTATTTACAAGAAATGACGCATCGCTGTGCCAAGGCAGCAAAGCGTAAAAATGTATTGCGCCTGCGTGCCTAATCCTTACGATGCATTGGATGCACCGTATCTGCTATACGGGGCTCCATAGCGCAAGGTCCCAAGGATGTGCCAGAAATTCCTACGTATCTGTGGGAAAGATGCCACAAGGCATCCGGCCCAGTAGTGGTGCATTGCAAGAGTTGGTCATAAAACTGACTCAACTACAGCAATGCATCAAATTAGAGAGGCAATGTATCGTTTTTGACTGACGCAGGCGCGTACTGTGTGGGGATCAATGTAGTAGATTGTCAAAAGGTGAAAAACTCACCTTACACTCTATTACATTGGTCCTTAATGCCATGCATACAAGTGGGCCTACTGTGTTTATGAGTACCACTAAGCCTATGTATGTGTGACATGTCATTAATGGTGTGTAATATGTGATTTACTGTGTTACCTGCATTATGTGTGCACTTACCTGGTGAGGGGATGTAACTTGATTGCATATTACACAGTTTTAAGTAACTTCAGCAGGTCAAATTCCTATGAAACAGCCAACGTGTCATTCCTATGCCTTGGTTTTAGAGGCGTAGGACTTTTTACTCATCACAACCTCAGCGGCCCATCTCCCGAAGATGCGTACATTTTGAAAAAAGCCATAAATACCACTGAATCAGTTTTACAGGGGTTATTAAGAGGTAACACCTACCTTGCATATATTGAAATTAACATGAAGCAGCAGATTCTGACAAAGAAAAAAAACGACGCAGGCCGATGAAAAGTGACACATCAACCTAGATTTGTCACCTTGTAAATATGGGGCAATGACAGCGCCGCTGCTGCGTCAAGAAAAAATCCACTATATGCCTGAAGTTGCATAATGCCTTGGAATCGAAGTCCTATAACATCCATGAGGAAAATCTTATGCCAGGCCACCATCAGTTTTGGCTACCATAATCTTGGGAGGCCACAGAAAGAAAAGAGGGCACACTTAAGCAAGCTTTAAAGGCCAGCAAATGCGGTTTACTTACTGCTCTTACCATTAAAATACTTATTATTCCACAATAGGAAATGAGGGGCATCCAAATGACTAGAATATTCACATTATGGTAAGGAAATATACCTTATGCCACGGGAACGTACTGAGCGGGTAGTAGACACCAGATGCCAGGTAGTGGAAGCCATTAGTTACAAGGAATGGCAGATACTAGATGCTAGGGTTGGCAGCCATGAGATGCCAGTGGGAGACGTGTGCGAAATGTTAAGGGACAGGTGTCACTAAATGCCAGGGGTGGTAGACACCAGATGGGAAGAGTTGGTGGTCACCAGGTTCTAGACCAGTCCATTGCATGAGAGAGTGTGGTCAGCAGGGGAGAAGCTGCCTCAGATGGCAGAGTATGGTAGCAATTAAGTGTAGGGGTGATTACCAGATACACACACATATGCATAGGCCCAAGCAAAGGCATACACACCTTTGTGCTCGCAAGAACGCGCACACTCATTCAAACATGAGCACTAGAAAACAAAACATGCACACACACACTTGCACACATGCACAATCTCAGGGAAACCCTTCCCTTGCCCCTAGCATCACTGATCTCCAGATAGGCACATTTTTTCTGCCTTGTTCGTGTGGTACGATGAGGGCCACCTCCTCCTACTCCTAAGTGGGGAGAGGCCAACTCGAAGGGCCAGAGTAAATGTAACAGCACCTTGTCTATCAATAGTAGACCCAATGTTTGTACAAGTGAGTGAAATTGACAGAGTGAGAACTGCAAATTATGACCAGTGACCATGTGTCTTACAGCAAGCTGCATGGTGAATGGACATGAGCTGCAGGGTCTGCACTGTCAGCTGGAGAGATGATGGGTCGTAAAAGTCCTCTGCATAGTAATGGATGTGCATACTTGCTCTAAGTGCCCAACTGTACTAATGTCTGGATCCCTAATGCTTGTTTTTGTTGTCAAAGGAAAACACAGTTCATGCAAGTGTGCCATGACATAGGCCTGTCTCACGGTTTACAGTCTTGTTGGACTGGGAGGGGCGCCCATAGTGCTAGCCTCATAGTGGCGGAAGGCTACAGCCTACACCAGGAGTTAAGCAGCACAAGAGCAGTGGTGGCAGCATAATGTGTACTGATCATTAGGAGTGAACTGGTCCTTTTTAGGTCTCGCTGAGACAGCGAAAGCTGTCTCTTTGAGACATTTTGTAAGTGGGCTTTCAAAAGTGCTACCCACATGGTTTTGCTGGCCTAGGGCTTGAGGGCACGATGGCGTGCACGTGCACAGCTGCTCCTCTGCTCCTTGCATTCCCACCTCCCTTCTCACCCAGCCCTTTGATGCTCTGCTCGATTACTTTCACTTTAGCCGCTTTGACCCTTGCATTCCCCCCTCCCTTCTCACCCAGCCCTTTGATGCTCTGCTCGATTACTTTCACTTTCGCCGCTTTGATGTTTGATCGCAAACGCGATCACTTCCGCTTGGCATAACCTGTACTTGTTCTCTTTGTCCTCACATATGCTCTTCCCTCTATGTTTTTCTCTCTGGTCTCACATGTGCTATTTCCTCTGTATTTTCACTCTGCCCTCACATGTGCTTTTCCCTCTCCATTTTTCTCTCTTTCCTCACACATGCTATTCCCTCTGTATTTCTCTCTCTTCCCTCACATGTACTCTTCCCTCTGCATTTTTTCTCTATGCTCTCACATGTGCTCTTCTCTCTGTATTTTATTCTCTGCCCTCGCATGTGTTCTTCTCTCTATATTTTTCTCTCTGCTCTCACATGCTGTCTTCCCTCTATGTTTTTATCTCCGGTCTAACATCCGCCCTACCCTCTGTATTTTTCACTTTGCTCTCACATGAGCTCTTCCCTCTCTATTTTTCTCTCCTCCCTCACATGGACTCTTCCCTCTGTATTTTTCTCTCTGCCCTCAAGTGCTTTTACCTCTGTATTTTTCTCTCTGCCCTCACATACTCTTCCCTGTATGTTTTCCTCTTTGCCCTCAAGTGCACTCTTCCCTCTGATCACATGCATACACAACTATGCACACATACAAACACACACATGCATTTACACACACATATGAACATATACAAACACACACAGACATGCATAAACATATGCATATACATGCACACCAACACACCAACCCCACATACACATATAAACAAGCACGCACACCAACATACTCAAACACATATACATACACCCAAACATGCATACACAGACATAGGTACACACACAAACAAATGTGTACACATCCATGAAGACAAATGAACACAATGACACACCCATACTTGCACACCAACACACACATGCATACACAAACATATACACATACAAACACACACACATGCATACACACACAGATATATACATATAGACACACACACTATGCACACACACGCATCTCCCGTACTGTCTCAGGGGAAGAGTCGGTATCAGCTGTCTCCTAGAGGGAGATCTCGCATGAGACAGTAAGACTCAGAGACATGTGGCAGTGGGGCGAGACAGACATGCCTCCCTTTAATTGTGTTGTTGCAAGATGGTGACTATCTTCTGCCACTGGTGCATTCAGATAAGCGACAGGAAGTTCGTCGGACACATGCACTGGTTTCAATTTCGAGAAAGTGGGGCGAACGTTTCACAGATCGGGAGTGTGTGTCAACACGTGTTTCTCCTTCACGGCAAGGCCAATCAGTACATTTTGTTTAACCGTGTGGTCATGAATCCTTTAATTGCATAAGTGAGCGGGTATGGATGTAAACAAAAATGTAACACTAATACCACATTTTGTGTCACTCTTGTGAACAGGTTTGCTGTGAATGTTTGAATAAGAATGGCGTTTTAGAATACGTTGCATGGAAAAGGGTCAACATGGTGAATACGTGTTTTTTGGTGTTTTTTAATTTTTTTTAAATTTATTTTTTATTGCATGGTTAAGGTCATGATATACCGGATTCGGATGCTTCATTGCAGATCAGTTGTTTGGCCCGTGGTTATTTACGAGTTTGGAAAATACTTTTGTATTGTTTCGATTCTTTTTGTCTCTGCCCTATCTCTTGGCTGCGTCCTTACTCTCTCCCATCTTCTCTCTCCACCTCTTTGCTACATGTTCTCTCGTAATGTTTTCATTTTCCCCAACTCTCCTCTTTACTCTCTCTAATTCTTTTTTTGCTCCTTTTCTGTCTCTGTCCCTTCTCTCCTCTTTCTCTCCCCACCTGTCCCTTCTCTAACCCCACTCCTCTTCCTCTGCCCGCCCCCCCATCCTTCTCTCTCGCAGTACTGTAGCATAGGCAGCACCAGGTCTCTGATGCCTTCTCAGTGTTGGCCCTGGGGGTGGAGGAGGTAAGTCAGCCCCCCAAGTGAATCCCATTATCAACAGATAGTGAACCTCTATTTACCAACAAGTATGGAGCGGTCTCGGGTGACGGCTGATGCGAACAGTGATCTGCTCTCGGCCCCGGCAGGGCCTGTGGGGTGGGGGCGTTACCTTACACTAGGAGAGGAAGTAAAAGTGATATCCTCCCCTCCCCCCGCTCCACCACTGTCTCTCCTCACCCTCCACCTCTCTCTCTCCTCCACTTCTGCTTCCCTTCCAACTCGGTCTCTCCTTACCCTCCACCTCGGTCTCTCCTTACCCTCCACCTCGGTCTCTCCTTACCCTCCACCTCGGTCTCTCCTCACCCTCCACCTCTGTCTCTCCTCACTCTCCACCTCGGTCTCTCCTCACCCTCCACCTCCGTCTCTCCTCACCCTCCACCTCCGTCTCCCCTCACCCTCCACCTCCGTCTCTCCTCACCCTCCACCTTCGTCTCTCCTCACCCTCCACCTCCGTCTCTCCTCACCCTCCAACTCTGTTTCTCCTCACCCTCCACATGTCTCTCCTCACCCTCCACCTCACCCTCCTCACCCTCCACGTGTCTCTCCTCACCCTCCACATCTCTCCTCACCCTCCACGTGTCTCTCCTCACCCTCCACACGTGTCTCTCCTCACCCTCCACGCGTGTCTCTTCTCACCCTCCACACGTGTCTCTGCTCACCCTCCACACGTGTCTCTGCTCACCCTCCACATGTGTCTCTGCTCATCCTCCACGTGTCTCTCCTCACCCTCCACACATCTCTCCTCACCCTCCACACGTCTCTCCTCACCCTCCACACGTCTCTCCTCACCCTCCACACGTCTCTCTCCTCACCCTCCACACGTGTCTCTCCTCACCCTCCGTGTCTCTCCTCACCCTCCACGTGTCTCTCCTCACCCTCCACGTGTCTCTCCTCACCCTCCACGTGTCTCTCCTCACCCTCCACGTGTCTCTCCTCACCCTCCATGTCTCTCCTCACCCTCCACGTGTCTCTCCTCACCCTCCACGTGTCTCTCCTCACCCTCCACACGTCTCTCCTCACCCTCCACACGTGTCTCTCCTCACCCTCCACACGTGTCTCTCCTCACCCTCCACACGTGTCTCTCCTCACCCTCCACGTCTCTCCTCACCCTCCACACGTGTCTCTCCTCACCCTTCACACGTGTTTCTCCTCACCCTCCACACGTGTCTCCTCACCCTCCGCCTCACCCTCCACATGTGTCTCCTCCTCACCCTCCACATGTGTCTCCTCCTCACCCCCCACAGGTGTCTCCTCCTCACACTCCACATGTGTCTCTCCTCACCCTCCACGCGTGTCTCTCTTCACCCTCCACACGTGTCTCTCCTCACCCTACACGTGTCTCTCCTCACCCTCCACGTGTCTCTCCTCACCCTCCACGTGTCTCTCCTCACCCTCCACGTGTCTCTGCTGCACGCCTCACACTGCTGCACGCCACACACTGCTGCACGCCTCACACTGCTGCACGCCTCACACTGCTGCACGCCTCACACTGCTGCACGCCACACACTGCTGTATGCCGCTGCACGCCACACACTGCTGCACGCCTCACACTGCTGCACGCCACACACTGCCACACACTGCTGCACGCCGCACACTGCTGCACGCCGCACACTGCTGCACGCCGCACACTGCTGCATGCCGCACACTGCTGCATGCCACACACTGCTGCACGCCACACACTGCTACACAAAACATTGCTGCACGCCACACACTGCTGCACTGCACACACTGATGCAACCGGCACACTGCTGCACACTGCTGCATTACTCACTGCTGCATGCTGCACGACACTGCTGCACGCAGCACACTGCTGCACGCCGCACACTGCTGCACGCCGCTGCATGCCACAGTGCTGCATGCCTCACACTGCTACACGAAACACTGCTGCACGCCGCACACTGCTGCACGCCGCACACTGCTGCACGCCGCTGCACGTCACAGTGCTGCATGCCTCACACTGCTACACGAAACACTGCTGCACGCCGCACACTGCTGCACGCCGCACACTGCTGCATGCCACACACTGCTGCACGCCTCACACTGCTGCACGCCGCACACTGCTGCACGCCGCACACTGCTGCACTCCACACACTGCTTTTATGCGAGTTTATGCTACTGACATTGTAAATGACAATGCCTTTTATTTGTTTTAAAACCAAAACATAAATAAAAGGCATTGTAATTTTACAATGCCAATAGCTCAAACTGTAATAAATGCTAGACCTATTGCATTGCAAATGCTTGTTATCCTGTGTCACTGGAGTGAGGCCTACATGCTCACTCATTTATAAACTTCTGCTGCTATGTGCTTAACTCATCCTTTGTGTACATTGGCTCGGTGTGTAGTGGCGCGCAGCACACATGTATTGTATCTACACTGAGAGGATGTGTGTCTGGGAAGGCAAAAATGCAGGGATGTTGCAGTACTGAGCAGTGCATGCATGCATGGTGAATGCATGTGCTCGGTGTATGTGTTCCCATGAGTGGTACATTAAATAAAGGATATAGTGCTGTGTAGTGTGTGCCTGTTAAACGTATGTGCCTATGAGTGGTACAGCACATGAAGGATACAGTGCTGTGCAGTGTGTAGGTTGTAAATGTGCACTGGGTGTATGTGTATCTGGGGATGGAACAATACATGAAGGGCGATGGGTTCCATTTTGGGAGATCCAGGCCTGCATTGTTAAACAAGGAGAGGAGGTACAAATGTCCCCCAGACAGGTTTGTGTATTGCTGCATTCCGGTAAGCTGGGTGGGACACAAACTGGAGATTGGAGAGCCAAGCTTACCCTATACACTTCAAAAGGTGCTCTTTAATTCAGTGAGGCATCGCAAATAAGATGCCTGGGCACATCTCAGGAAAGAGATGGACTGATAAGAAAATCTTAAAGAGAGGACTGGGGCCCTGGGGTAACCTTATGATACACAAGTAGATGTGGCTGACATCCAGGTGTGCATTCTAGTCACTCCCATGGCCATTGGGGTCGCTCCTGCTGTGACAGATGGCTTTTAAGAGGAAGACAAGAGTAGAGGAGTGGGCACTTCAAAAGAAGCAAACCCCCAAATTTAACTTCAAAGGCTCAGACTCTAAATTATATTTGGGGTCTCGAAACGGCCTATAAGAAGGGGAGCTTGAGACCCCAAGAACTGTCATCTGCCAAGCAGCCAGACAGGCTGTGTGAGGAGAGGAAGAGCCTGTTAGCAGAACTGGAGGCCAAGGCCTGATAGTCTGATGGGTGAGGGAACATCACCCGGAGAATCCATGATCACCTGACCTGGAGCCTGGAGCTCCAGCGCCTGCCTGCTTGCCTCGTGGGAATCCCTGTCGAGTGGACTCCATTGGTAAGGTGTGAGGAGATGGCTGCTGCACTGATCGGGTCTTTGTCCATGTGCAGAATTAAGTTGGTGACCCTTGTATGTCAGATGAGGTCAGCCATGAATTGAGCCATACGCATCATGAGTAGCGGAAATGGTCAGCCTTATGTGCCTGGAGGGGCCAACTGGTGAAGGTTTCTGTGTGATGAGGGCCGTAGCCCATGTGAGGTTGTGTGACCCAGTATGCAGGAGGGGCATACACCATGGACTTCACTGTTCCGATCGGGCCAGAGTCAGTGTACCATGAGGATACAGTGACCTTGTATGCCAGAGGGGTTCACCTTAACCACAAGCCATGTGACCTGGTCAGAGTCATCAACGACAGGAGTGAGGCTACTGTGAAACACTGCACACCTGCCCAGAATGAAGGATTTGCACCAGGAGCGTCATTTCACCACACCCAATTGTAGAAGGAACCAGAATCTTACCCTGCAAAGAGGAGACGCTGAGAAACTCAGGTCGCTGTGGAGGTGAGACCATGTGTGAGGACTCTCAGACCACTGGCTGCAACCTGCTCAGGCCAAATGCATCGAACTCACTTGCATTGGCTGCTGTCACTCCAGTACCAGTGGAAGGAGCAAAGTCAGGAACTTTGGTCACTCCGATCCTGTGAGGTGCACGTAAGAATGATTTCAGGCCAGTCGGCCTGAGGGAACTTGCAACTGAGAGTTAAATGCAGAAGTGGTACTTGGCCCAGTTGCTCAGAATCCATAGTAGGTCGAGCCCATGACATCAGCAGCAAAAAGTCCCAACCCCCACGGTTGGACCCAGTAGACCTTGCTTGCACCTTGGCCCTCTGAAAGGGGTTTTGACAAGAGACATATTTGAAAGAGTGACCCACCCAACCTGCAAATAAACCATGATTGGTGAAGAGTGCAGCATGTACGCCGGTCTATTAGACAGCTGAGGAGCATGTCTCTAACATCAGCTCAGTGACAGAGAACTCTGTGACAGAGTTCTGAGTGTCTCTACCCCAGAATGCCTGTACAATTCACCTTCCATGGATCTCTAGGCCCACCACATCTAGGTGAAGGTGAAAGCACACAGATCCAGACCATCTAAGTGGTGCATAGGGATTCTGGTGGGCTTCTCTGGATGAAGGTGTTCGATCCGTCTGCATTCATTTTGGCACAATTTTAGATTGTACCCCAGATCGACAGAGATAGTTTACTTTAGCTGCTGCTAGATGGCAGCAAACCGTAGCTGATGGCACTGAGGCTCAGTAAAGACTTTTCTATCAGTGGTAGACATGGTGATTACATCATCAGCCTTCGTGCTTCCTAATCCAAGATGGCTGCCCTCAGTTGGCCCTGACACTGGGTCATGTACCAGTAAGTGTAGAG
Organism: Triturus cristatus; assembly: GCF_964204655.1. Taxonomy (NCBI): domain Eukaryota; kingdom Metazoa; phylum Chordata; class Amphibia; order Caudata; family Salamandridae; genus Triturus; species Triturus cristatus. Next base: position 290,738,030 of record NC_140592.1, on the reverse strand, counting down.
ATGCGCCCCCTGTGTTCTATTGCTCCCACTTCATCACTGTTCTATTCTTAGGCTACCTTCTAAGATTGGGCAGATTTGGTGTTTGCATGAAATCAAGCTGACTGGAGGAGGTCTGCAGAGAGGCAGCTTACCGCTTGGAGTGGCAGCACTTCTCGGAGATGCAGGCCACCCCCCCCACCGCAACCTGTTGTCGGGGTGTTATGAAAGGTCTTGTCACGGCTTCCCTGGCTGCATAGCTCTTGGTTTGCATGGAATGTTGGGGCGTTGGTCACTCTGGGGTCAAGCAAACCCAGGATTGGGCGCGATCGAAGCATCCTGTATTTCTTCCCAAATCGGCCTCCAGGATATAAAAACAACAGCTCCACAGCCCCATTGCTTATTGAGTACTGTGATAGCCTTTTATAGCACATATGTTAGGCAGCCTGTACGGACTGTGTTAGAAGGCGGCCATCTTCATTGCAGCCAAGCCACCACATATATTATTTGAACCCAGCAACATAAGCTAGATCATTGGACTCCTCATACTTTTGTCCAAAAACAGCATTTACAAAGTGTTAACATGATATTATTTACCTGATCCAGTCAAACCTCTTTGCAATGATTTTATGCGCATACTTCTTCCACTAATCCCCACGCTCTCACCCCTCACCTCAGTCCCCTCTCGCTCATGACTATAACTTCTGGAGAGAATACAAATGCCTGCAAATTTCAGAAAAAGCCTAGAATTTATGTAACAGCCTTGAACATGAATTCCTCTTCAAAAGTCTCTCCAATATGAAAAAACATTGCCTTGACAATATCCTACCACAGGATCACTGATTGCTTTTCACTGTCATACGATACTTACACCCTCCCTGCTCCGGAACCAAAAAAGGAGTTATAAAATAATGCCACTCTGTTCTACTCCAACAAAAATATCCTTAAATGCCATTAAAAACCAGCTAAAAGAAAACCCATCCCTTACTGGAATCCATTTTCCCCATATCACATATGAATCTGCTTGCTGCAGACATCTTCAATGTCTTAGACTTGAGTTTCTGCTCCAAAGAGGGAAAACCGGTCCCAAACTCAACCCAATGTTCACAGAAATATGAAAGATACTGAAATAAGAGTGCCTGTCCAAAGAAACAGCATGGTGTAAATTCTATGCACCACAAACAACTAAAATCATCAATCCCTTTGCAAGTCCCTAAGGTCTACTTGGTCTGTCTGCATGATTCCTAAGTGTGTTGCCATTAGGCCAGGACAGTCCTATTGCTAAGATCCCATTGAGTTAACATTGCTCTGACAAATGCCTCACTCACCCACTCAACCAGGGCTTTCCCTAGCATGTTGTGTCTCAATTGGAAGGCCATCTCTGGCATATTATGTTCACTAGTAGAGGCCACACATGGAAAGAGCTGTGTGTCCAGATACGCAGAAACCCTATGGTATATTTAATTTAGGTCCAGAGACGTTATCTGCAGTATTGCATTTAATTCTGGAAGCCACATTCAGTAAACTATGTAATCTTCTATCATATTGTGCTCATTTCTGAAGGATATTGTGAAAGTGATGCTTCCAGTTTTAAGAGTAGTTTTAGTAGACATATCTGGAGTGGTGTGCCCAGTTATGGAGACATCAGCTGCAGCTATGAAATTCATGAGTAAATTAAACATGTATTGAGAGAAAGAGCAAGAGATAGCAGCTGCGTTTGGGGGTACTACAAAGTTAAAGCAGCCTTACATTCATAGTAAACATGTATTGATTTTTTGTTTATAGCAATCTGTGCACATCAACTTACCACCCTCGAATTTACCAGCTGCCTTACTCTTCATACTCATGAGAAAAAGATCTTAGAATAAATTCTCTTTGTTTGCAAAGTTTGTATTAAATTAGTTCAACCCCTAAACTTGCCTTTTCAAAATGTTATGACTACCCAGTGAAGTGTTCCAATAAATATATTGTATGTAAAAATATAGAAGTATCAAGTAATGGAACCCTCAAAAAACATTTTAGAAAATAGGCATTTAAAAACTTGAACAGTGCAGCCAAATCGTATGGTGATCTCAACACACACTATCTTTGATCTGAGAAAATTAACAGGCATGACTATTGGTGACTGAGGAGAGTAGCAGGGAGGACCGGTGAGTTATAGTGAGACGGATGGACGTGAAAAGTGTGAGGTGGAAATGCAGTTGAGGTGAGATGGTATTAAATTGAGGTTAAGGTGAGAATGTTGTGCTGTTGAAGTGGTGATATGGTGAGGTGGCAGTGAAATGAGAAGGATTTTAGTTTGTGGAAAGAGCGAGGTGTGAACTGGTTAGGATAATTTTGAGGGGAGAATGCAGTGAGTTTAGAGCAATCCTGAGATGGGGATTGTGTGATGTAGAGGTGACAGGTCAGTTAAGGTGTGGGAGGGGGATTAGGTGAAATTGGGATGAGGTTGAGGTGAGGATGAAGTAAGGTTATGGGGAATAGGCTGGGGCGACATTTTGATTATATCGATGATTATGTTGCAATTCACGAATTTCGTATTACTTGAAATTCACTAAAGTTCTTCAAATTTTTCATCATGTAATTTTTCCTCATGGGAGATTGTTTCACACAGAAAATATCTCTACAAGAGAAATGTTCCACTGAAACCAGTCTCCGACAAGTACCTTTGGAGACATTTTTCTTTGTTTACACCAGGAACATGCTCAAGCACAACTGACTACCCAAACAACATCTGCTGCTTAGAGAGGAGGAGAGGACGCATCCCAAATCTGCCCCAACCCTAGTCTCCTTTCAAGTTAATTCCCTGTCCTATCCTGATTTATTCAGCTGGGAAATAAAGAACCAGAATCACCCTGCTCTCTGGACAGATGATCTGTGAGGATTTGGGTCAAAGGCTCTGGTATAAATACCACACAAATTCGGACCATCTCACGTAACATCACAAATAGGTAATAATACACCTTTCAGGAGAGAGACTGGAGGGTTTGGAAGACTGGGTGATGGAAGGTTAGCAAACCCATCAGAGTCTACACTGTTAACCTCCTCATGGTAGAGTCACCTTCCGAACTGGATGACACACTTCTAGGGCAATTTGGGTACCTGCACCACAAGAGGACATCTCACCTTGTGTCCCTTGCCGGCTACATTTTGCATAGTTGTATTGTTGTTCTGTGGTCTCTACAGTTCACACATAGCATCTGTACTATGCAACTTTGTTTTAGTTTTCCTTTCAGATCCCTTGCAACTTTTCCTCCCAGATTCTCATATCTTACATTGCACTCTTGTATTGTTGTTTTCCAACTCTTGCAATTGCTGCCAGTTTTCCACATGTTTGCGGATGCTGGAAAGGCTCCTGGTATTTTCAGTTTTTGTCGCTTCAGAGACTGGCAAACTGATTACAAGCATTTGATTAAAATTCCATAAAACATGTTGGTACTTTAGTAATCTTTTGTACCTCACTTTGTGCCAGGTGTAATGAGCATTTTTAAGCTCCCAAATCCAATCCCCTTTGACGATTTAAAAATGTTTTCCTGACTCCTTAAATGTGATTGCGATTGGATACAAAATCAGTATTTGAAAGGGGTAGGCTGTACGTGTCCCTTCCGATATCTAAATGTGTATCCTATGTATCAATGTTTTGCCATCAAAATCGGACTGAAAAAAATTGGAAAGTTAGTGACCTCAAAGGTCGTAACTCATTCCCTAAAGAGAAGCGGTCCTCTTTGTGAGTTAAAAAAAAGTTTGTTGAAGATTAGGCAGTGGCCCAGGGGACCACTGACAACTCTTAAATAAACATTACAGGAAAATAAAACTTTTCTTTTTAAATTCAACCCTATTACCTTTAAGGGAAATGGGCTGCATTAAAAAAAGAAATTGTGCTTCATTCACAGCTATCAGACATGGTGATCTTCTGACCCCAGCAGGTCACCATCCCTTAAATTTCAGCGAGTTACAATTTGCAACCTACCTCATTACTATTCATGAGATAAGCCAGATTCCGACCCACTGCAGTTCAGATCATTAAGAACCAATCTATTAGTTCCTAGGTCAGTTCTTAAAAATCTTTATTAGTCACAAAAATACTGGTCAGAGTTTGAGACCAGTATTGTGTACCAGATATTCCTACATCTGTTCCTTAGTTTGAAGACCTGCATCTCACTGAATCGAAGTTCTGCAAAGTGCAGGAGAAGCGCCATGACTGTGTCAGTGCCAGTACCATTCTTTTTCTTTCTCTCCTCCCTAACCTCCATCTCCTCCATCTTGCTTCTACTGGTAACAGCCAATCTCCCACAGGGTTAGAGGCTCATGGAGGGTGAGGATACTCATCGAGTTAATTGTTTACCATCTCAAAACCTGACATGATCAAAGGGAGCCTCAGAGGACCAGAAAGGAACATTTTTGATCAGACAGCTATCAAATTTAGAAGTGTGTTCATGGCCAAGATTCACTGAATGTGAAAAGAGCTATGTACAAGTATAGATTCTTGTATCTTCTGTTTTGGTATACGAAACAAGGGGATGTAATGGCTGAAAAGAGGGAACATATTGACTGAAGTGATCTGTAAATGGAAGGTGGATGGCCTTTTATTTCATCTAGAGCATAGTATATCTGTGACTAAGATGGACCCTTGGATGGCAGCTTGGTTGTGATACCTGGACTGATAGAAAGGGCTAATTGGTGAGTGGGCAAAGATTTCAAGTGCCCATTTTTTTTTTTAACTCCTAACGCAACCTACCCCACCCAATGTAAATTGTTCAGTGACTGGTCAGTGATGTGGTGGTGGGTCATCATTTCACCATTTGCTCAGAAAAGTGGCATGCAGTGACATACCTCACAACCATGATGCATGCTGTATGAGTTATTCATATACAAACTAAATAGTGAGGGTGTCAAAACACTGGTGTTAGGCCCACTCATTCCAGTTTATGGCGTGACTAGCAATTAGTGTCAGTTTATTCTAGTTCAAGGACACATACCTTTTTACCTGGGAAGAGGGCCCTCTTGCCCTTAGTTTTAAAACAGGACCAGTCCCTGACAAGTGGGGATCTTACCTCCCCTGCAATATATGTGTGCATTCTGTGCTGGATATGTGTGTTTATGTAGCAGGAGCTGCCCGTTGGCCACCTGGAACCAGGGGCTGTAAATGTGATAATGGGGTTTTGGGGGGGGGGGACCATTAGAAATCATGTAATACTGTCACAGTAGTTACTTAACAAATAAATATATAATATCAACAATGACAGTGAACAAGACATTTCAAAACATGTTTCATTCAATCGAATTAGTGCTCAGTCCTCGTGTGATCACACAACGAAATATAAAAAGCATTAGCTTCAGAGTGTGTATTAAATTGGCTATGGACCATATAAAGTCAGTAGTATTGGTACGAATATCCAATCAAAGGACTGATAATTAGGGACCAAGTGCCAAGATCGTCAATGGTATTTCGACCTGGGATGATTATCGTTCATCGTCTGGACTTTGGAGCACGCAGCAGAAGATCGATCAAAGGGAATCCAGATCTACTGAGGTTGTACGTATCACCTGGGAAAATGAATTAGTAAGGATTGGAATGTTGGAGCGCCTGCATCAATCATGGGGGTCAGTCAGAGCACCAGTCAATACAGTTCAATATGTCCCTCCTGGTAAAGCTTATGCATAGACAAGCACTGCAGTCATTGCAGCACATAACCGTAACAGGAGAAACTAAGGGGCATATTTACAATAAAGTGGCGAAGCGTGTCATTAAGCCAAGAAGGCTAACGACACGCTTAGTCACTTTAGAAACGCAGGGCTGCACATTATGTACTAGGATAGCGGGGTACAGCCCTGCATTTCACAGTGCGCTGGTGCTAACTTTAGCTGCATAGTGCCAACGCAGGCACCCTTGCACAATAGTGCAAGGGTGCCTGTGTTGAGGGGAAGCTGGTTTATCTGCAGGAAGATCCCCCTTCCTGCACATAAACAATCTTTAAATGCTGTTTTGTAACTTCTTTGTGTACTGCTTAATGCTGCACACATAGAAGTTGCAAAAAGGCATTTTTTTTTAAATGATTGTTTATGTGCAGGAAGGGGGAGCTTCCTACACATGAAATGCAATTCCTCTGCACATGTGTGATAATTACAAACATTAGTGGTAGATTGATAAATCATAGTTCGTTTTCTTGTGCTTTTTCAAGGTAGTTTGTTTGAGTTCTTCTGTTAGCGAAGTCCATGCTGCACTTCACTTATCATGTTTCTTAGCCAACACGTGTTTTGTCGCTGTTACATGGGATTACCCTGCAACTTCTTCAGGGCTCATCAAATATATCATCAAAAATTCCCAAGTGGTAGTACCTCCGTATCCAAAATGTATCTCTATTCCGACCACTACTTGTAAGCTGATATTTTGACCTGTAGATAGGAGAGTGCTCCTCGTACTATAAATCTCAGCGTGGTTGACATAAACAATCATTCGCATTTTGCTGTTTCTACATGGAAACAGTAAAAACAAGGAGAAATAAAGCATTTCTCCTCATTTTGCCTGTGTAAGACCAGGTTTTCTCTGGTCTTAATTCTGGCATTGCCTCCTATTTATGCTGCTCTTGTAAATAGGGAGCAGCGTCAAACTCAATGGGTGTTATGGTGGAACGACCACCACAACACCCATTGCCCACCCCTTTCATGCTAAGTGTAGTGTGAAAGGGGCCTTGTGTACAAGGCAGTGTTAAGCCACGTTAAGTGGCTTAACACTGCCTTGTAAATGAGGAAAAGCTTTTATTGCCATCACAACGTCATTAAAAGTGACATTGTGGTGGTGATAGGGGCTTGTAATTATACCCCTAAAAGTGTTGTAATGTTGGTGCGAGATGGCATCCATTAGAAGGGACCCTCAAAAATGGAAGGAGGTCAGATTTATTCCTTTAAGTGTATGCCCATAATGTGCAGCAGGGGTGGAGCAGAGACACACAAACACACAGACACACACACACAGACTCTTTTACACTCACTCACATAGTCACACCCAGTACATACATACGCACACACCCATTCACAGCATGCATGCACATACAAATACACAAACATTCATACATCCATAGACGTCTGCACACACCCAACATTAAAAAAAGAAACCTATTGTGCCGCAGAGGTGATCTCGGGTGGCAGGTGAGAAGCCTCAGTGGTTCCAGGAGGATTGGAACTACTACCTCCTCTCATTGGCTGACTGTTTTATGGGCTAGCCAATGAAAGGAAGTGGCAGACACCTATTAATCGCAGAGTTGGATGGGGACGGTAAGACTGCTAAACTCACCCACTCTGTGGCGAACATCACTTATAAACACTCCGACATGGGTACTTCAGGGCTTAAAACTGAAGAGGCCTGGTCCAAGTGTATCGGTGACGTTCTCCTTTGTCATGAGTGGGAAGTCCACAGGAGACTTTGCCAGAGGTGGTCACACCCAGCGGGCTGTGAAATCTTCAGCCCAGCAAATTTTGGCTCAAGCAGCGAAGCACCTACACATTTAGCATATGTACAGTGCCTGGCTGCCTGCCCCGACCATATAGAGTGTCTGTCATTCTGAACAAAGATTAGCCTGACAGACATTGTTTGTACTGAGAAAAAGGTGGAGTAGAGGAGTGTTTGGCAAATTACGCATGTGGTGTGTGACTTTGAGACCTGCAAATAATGTTCTGTGCAAGGCAGTTAATGTTGCACAAAATGATAGCTCTGCTGCGTGTTGTCTTTGTACTTGTATAGACACCACATCTAACACGTTGAGTCCCAGGAGCCTTGGCTATTAGAACCTATAGATGTCTCGGTGTACCAGTGCATATACACCTCTGTCCTTTCCGGTCAGAACGTCTGATATTAATATCATCTGCGCCCCCTCCCTCAGTAGGGCTGAGTTGTTGCATTTTAGCAGACAAGTTTGACAAGTTTATTTAAGCACTTACAGTTAAACAAAAAACAAGCAATAAAACAGTATAGTACCCAAAACAGAAAAACATATATTAAAATGAAAGACACCAAGCTTCCACAGACACAAAAATGGGTCTTTAAAAGAAAAATAAAAGCGGGAATTAATACAGGTTTTCATGGGTTCAATATGTTTCCCAGGCAGGAGAGCATTCCTTTTGAGGAAGGGGAGGAATTGTTGGGGTGACCTATATAATAGGTTTCAGGAGGTACCAATTGAGAAATAAAGGAGAAAGGTCGGTGTTAAGGTCAGTTTTAAAGGACATATCAACTGAGGGACGATTTCCAAACACCACCTGGGGCCATATTACGCATGACTGCGTCGGAGCTAGTTGTCACTGTGCGCCCGAGTATGCGCCCAATGGCATTACAGAGGATTGGTTTGTAATGCGCTGTGATGTTGGCGCAGACTTTGAGCTCTGTGTTTATGTGCGTTTGCGTCTGTGCGCATATTGTATTAGTGCACAGACACAAACGCAAATAAAAACAAACATATTCTGGCGCACAGAGGCAACTAGCGCCGGCACAGTCATGCATAGTACTGCCCCTGGAGTTAGAATAGACTGGGTGCCGTCTCAGCTCTGGAAAAGGAGCAAAACAGGAAGGGAAGACTGGAAAAGAATAGCAGGAGATCTCTGAGATATAAGTCTGGGAAAAGTTTCAAGGAGGTCCCAGGACGCAGGTGGCCGGATAAAATGAGTGAGATGCCAACCCTGAGAGTCAGGTCGAGACAGGCGAAGACACAGACAAGGAGGCTCCAGAGGCAAGACAGGGTGGATCTATCCCCACAGTAGAAAGCCCTGGGATGATTTGTATTGACATAGCATCCCACTACCCAATTCCCCCATTGCAGAAGAGAAAAAGCGTTTGCAATGCAAATAGGTCTCACATTTGTGAGTTAGAGCTATTGACATTGTAAAGGACAATGTTTTTTACCTACACGTTTTATTTTTGGAGTGAATGTATGTAGTGTGCAAAATCCCTTGGAAAGGTCCGGCACTTCGTAATATATATATTGAAAAAGACGCAAAGTGTGGATTGTGTCAACAATTACTTGCCACGTACCACGTGGGTGAAGTGTCGCCTCACATGCACACCGTGGTGCTTTACTAATGTGAAACTCATTAATCATTAATAAAAGTAGTGCTTACAGGAATTGACTTGCCCCCCCTGCCTGAGGAGGACCCATAAGGGATATTCTTTGCTTCCCGCCCGGCATCACCCCAAACTATGTTGTTTGCTTGTATTACCATCTTATAGTGATGTATACTGGGAATCTGTTGAATCGTGTGCTGTATCTTGGGATTTGACCACTGTCTGCATATTGGATTTATTTTTTGGTTTACCTGCATGTTTGGCAGGGCCTGTTTATTCTTATGGAAATGGTTTTTGCTGCATATACTGTCCAAATGATCATACGTGCCACTGTGGGGCTACTGCCCGATATACTGCAAAATGACCAAATAAAACTTGTTGTTAAAAAAATATATATAGTGCTTATAGACTAACCAACGCGATCGGGATCGGGGCATGTGAATCGAATCCCGGCTTCTCTTCCATTTTTTAGACTATTTGACTCACTCTCCTGTGTCTTGGTTATCCCCCAAACACTGGGAGGCAATGAAGTTTGCCAAGGGGGCAGGGAGCAGGGGGGCTTCGGGGATACATGAAAATGTATTCATTGCCTAGTTGTCAAAGGTCGCCTGGTGTTATTAGTTAAAAGTGTGTAGATTTCATTAAGATATTAAGAGTACTTTACTTGCATCTATGAGAAAATCGACATTAACTAAACAAAATGCCAGAATGCATGTCAGTTTTCACAGTGTTTTAGACAGCACTGGTTGCTTAGTTTCATTGCATTAATTTTTGTATTTTACTCTTTTACACAGCATCCAAAGTAGGTTACCTAACCCCAAAGCCCCGAGTTGTTAAATGACCCATAGAAGGGAGTTTTTTTTACAATTGAGCAAATGTGTCCAAATGTCATTTTGGTAGTGCCATGGAATGATCAGCCAATGAGGTACTCGATGAGCAGGTATTTAACTACACGTTCAAAATGTACGGTATTGTGGCTGTTGTTTGTTTGTACACAACCACCTCTCTGAATGTGTTTATTAACACAGAACTTCATCTACCACACTGAGCTCACAGAGGGGCGACTAAAGCACAGAACAAAATGTATTCATTTATCCTAAGTGTGAAGGCACCCGGAAGGCTTAGGTGCCCGCCTGGAGAGGCTAGGGATCCCAGCGCTTCTACAGACTCTGCCGTGCACCTCTGCACCAGCAGGGCACAGCTCAGAATCTGCCCCTTCTGCTAAGAATAGGTGAGGGGGATGAGTTTGGGGCATGCAGGAGTTGCCGGCAGTTTTCCAGGTTATTGAAAGTGATGATTCTGATGTGAGGCAATGTAGACTGACTTTGTCTGTTTGTCTGCACCAGTCTATTTCTCTACCATCTACCGGGCTCACTGTCATGCATCCATTCATCTCTCTTTGTTAGAGGTTCGCAAGCCAATATATTAATTAACAGGTAGAGCCAGCCAGAGACGAGCCATGAGTATACGAGCCAGTGGGCGAGCCGTGAAAATGATCGGCATGTTAATCATACAGTAAACATGTTGTAAATGTGTGATAATGTCCCTTCAGAATTCAAAAAAGTGCATTTCTTTAGCGCGTCACCTCAGTACACAAGATTATAGCACTGAATTGAGAGGAAGGTATTAAAAGTGCTTGTTTTAAGCATGAGTTAAAACACTGCAGCTCCTCCCGCCCGACATCAATGCCATTTGTGAACTAAGAGGCATCAGTTGCCATGCATACCCCGAATGTTGCCTAGAGTCTTTTTCTATTTAGAGTAACATCAAAATCAAGAATATTAAACACAAGAAGTTTTTGTACAGCCCGCGTCTTGAACTCGCATATTTAAAGGTGGCAATAATAAAGATGAAAACGGAAGTGCCGGCAGGCAAGAACACACGAACGGGATTGGGGGGGTGGGGGAAGGTGAGAAGTCACAGACTGAGGGAGGGGGCGGTGGGTTGGGGAGACAGGGAAGAAAATAGTGATAGGAGTAAAGGGGCCAGTAGCCGTGGAAGGATACAAATGATCAATGAGTTGGGACTAACAAGCCTCAAACCAATCAGAAGGCAGCATTTAAGACAAAAGCCAATGGGCAGAGAGTGGGCGGAGCTTCCATGAAGCTTCTACAGTACAGTATATACTGCATGTCTCGCAAAGCGATGGCAGCGCATTCGCGCTGCCACGCTAGACGAGACCTAAAAGAAAATAGTGTCAGGAGTAAAGGGGCCAATAGCCGTGGAAGGATACAAATGATGAATGAGGAGGGACTAACAAGCCTCAAACCAATCGGAAGGCAGCATTTAAGACAAAAGCCAATGGGCAGAGAGTGGGCGGTGCTTCCACGAAGCTTCCACACTACAGTATATACTGCATGCCTTGCAAAGCGATGGCAGCGCGTTCGCGCTGCAACGCTAGGCGAGACCTAAAAATGGCTGGCAGAGATTAGCAGGCCGGCGTCAGGTTGAAAGATCGGCGAGGGCCAGTGCAGTACCCGCATCAACAACATGGAGGTGGTGGATAAACGTTCATCAGGAGACAACAGCCTGGATGAATGGGAGATGACACATGGGAGAATGAGAGATGGGGAAAAAGAGTGTGTGCATAACGGATTGCACAGTGAGTTGTCACCATTGTTGAGAGATGAGAGAGCCAGAGGGACAGTGCTCAGCAGGTCTCATAAGGTCAAAATGGGAGCAGAGCAGCAAGAATCTGACAAGTGGGGGCAAGCTCTGGGTGAGACAAATGACTGTTGTCAATAGACATAGAAAGGGCAGAGGGAAGGAGAGTGGCTCTGCTGATGGTCAGTAAAAAACAGTTTGATGGGATTAATGGTCTGGTAATGAACGGATGAGGGCACAGAAGATCGTAGGTTTATGTTCTATACTTTGTGTACCAGTGGGCTTTTCACCGTGATTACCCTATTTCCCAATTGTTAGGGGAATCCAACTTAGCAATTGTATCACATAGTATCAAACGTTGTGTGAAACAATAATCCAATGGGTAGATTTTCACACATTTTGCACTGGGTTAATATCACCATAGTGACTCTAAACAGCACAAAATGTTTTTTTACCAATTTACTTTTCAGCGCAAACATTTTTTGCGTTGAATGTACCTTACAAGTAGTGACAAGCAGCGTGAAGCATTGCTTTGAATTACTTAGCACCAAGGGGGGGGTTACATGGGGTACAAGGGTGTTAACATGCAACCACCCATGCCTTTTGACGCAAAACCCTATCTCCAAACAATTGTAGACAGGGTTTAGTGCCAAAAGTTAACTCCATCTTCAAAGAGGTGTTAAGAAGAGAAATGTTTTCATTTCTCCTTTCTATTCCTACTTTGTGTGCGTGCCGCACTGTGCAGTAGACATACAAAGTGGGAAACGTGTTTGAACTTGTCTAGGCATAGTATTTTGTACAGGAAGGGTACCCTGTGAATGTATCAGTTTACCATGCTCACGGGAAGAACTGTGGTCTCAACAATGAATAGATAGTAGAGGAAATAACGTTCTAATTCTGCCAGTGGCTGCTGTGTTTTAAAGTTGACCGATGTATATCCCCAAAGCTAGTCTTAAACATAATAAATGTATCTGCTTCAAGGTGCCTCCTTCTTATCACATTGCCTTGCTCGAAATTTCCCAGCTTGTGCTAGGACTGAGTCTTGAGAAATTAATTGGAGGTCAAATGATGACCTTCACAATGCACAATAAAACGGTCATGAAAGAAGACAAAAGCATGAATGTTAGTGAGGAGTGCTAGTATTTGATTGCTTAGAATGGAATGCTTTGTTCAGGTTAAGACACACACTTGGGTTGGAAAATAACATCACTCACTTCCTGGTTGAGATTCTATGACTTTTCCCCAGAAGTGGACAAGCTTGAGACACAGATCCAGAAAGACTCATGGACTTATGAGAACGAGCTCAATGAGACTGGTTGAAGGTTCACTAGTAGCATGGAGACAAACATGGGGGAAGTTTCTGAGGAGTGCAGAGATGAGGAAAGACAACATAGTACAAGGGATGATATGATTGATTTCTTGATGGACATGGTAGAGAGTTGTCTGGTGCCAGTCACTGTACTGTATTTGGAAAAGAAGCCGGCACACACTTTTATGACAAATGTTTTTGGGGATGTGAGCCTAGTGGTGAGGAACTGGACAATTTGGACCAATCCATGCGAATCTCAGTCCACGGAGAGATCAGAGTGCGCTTGCTCCCACTATTTTCTGCATCACGCAATGCGTTCTATTTAGGGGGTATATTCTGATGTTTACACTTTGCTCTCTGCTCCACAGTGCTGTGTTCCTGTCTTTTCTGTACTATGCCCACTGCCTCTTTTCACTCTGCTCTTTGCCTATCCATGCTCTGTTCTGTGTTCCTCCTTACTGGCTTCTCATCTCGCCATGTTGTTCTCCCTCCCTGCCTCACCACGCTGTGCACTGTCATGTGACACGTTGCCTCTGTGTTCCACCATGCTGTGCTCTCTTAAGGCCACGTTTTTCTCCCTCCTTGCGTCTCCACGCTTTGCTGTCTGTCCTCGCGCCAACTCTCAGAGTTCACGGCTCCCACTGGACACTTTCATTGGACACACTTTGATTTGGAGCTTTCATTAGACTGATCGGGCTCCCTTGGTGAAGATCTCCGTTCAGATCCACGCTCGTGCACTGCACCGGATATTTATAGCTGTTATTTCTCTGCTTATATAAGCTGAGCTTCATCTCGGAGGGGATTTTAAAATAAAAGGGAAAATAACAAATGGAAAGAATATCTCTGGCTCTGCACTTCAAATAAAAAGGCAGGGGTAACATAACTGGCAGGTCTCTCACTTTTACTTCCTGCAAAGACTATGGGGCTTATTTATGAGCCCTTGCGTCACTTTTGCATCGCCGGTGCGTCACTTTTTGTGACGCACCGGCAGCGTAAAAAATTAGCCTTATTGCACCATATTTACAAAGTGACGCATCTAGGTAGATGCGTCACTTTCTAAACCCCTGCGCCACATTATACCTGCGTCAGGTATAATGTATGCAGGGGGGGCGTTCTGACGCAAGAAAGGGTCGTAGAAGTGACGCAGTGATATCTATAAGATTTCAGTGCGCCACTTCTAGGACGCAAATGCGTCAATATCTTACGCCTGCCTCATGGCAGGCGTAAGACTGACGCGGGCACATTTCACATGGGAGTTGCCCATGTGTAATGACCCATTGCAGGAGTTGCGTCACTTTTGAGATACACTCCATCAATGCGTCACTTTTGCGCCTACAGATACGTCAGAAATACTGACTTATCTGTAACTCCTTGAGACATGATGCGTCATACTGTAAATATGACGCATCATTGGTGTCGCAAGGAGGGCGCAGTGAAAAGTGAAGCATCGCTCTTTTCTCACAGCGATGCGTCACTTTTCATAAATAATGTCCTATGTGCTCATTAAAATATAGTCACCGTGGGCCTCATTTATGAAAAGTGACGCATCGCTGCGAGAAAACAGCGATGCGTCACTTTTCATTGCGCCCTCCTTGCGACACCAATGATGCGTCATATTTACATTATGACTCATCATGTCGCAAGGAGTTACAGATACGTATTTCTGATGTATCTGTAGGTGCAAAAGTGACGCATTGCTGGAGTGTGTCACAAAAGTGACGCAACTCCTGCAATGGGTCATTACACATGGGCAACTCCCATGTGAAATGTGCCTGCGTCAGTCTTACGCCTGCCATGAACAGGAGTAAGATATTGACGCATTTGCGTCCTAGAAGTGGCGCAGTGAAATCTTATAGATTTCACTACGTCACTTCTACGATTCTTTCTTGTGTCAGAACGCCCCCTGCATACATTATACCTGGCGCAGGTATAATGTGGTGCAGGGGTTTACAAAGTGACGCATCTACCTAGATGGGTCACTTTGTAAATATGGTGCAACAAGGCTAATTTTTTACGCTGCTGGTGCGTCACAAAAAGTGACGCACCGGCGGCACAAAAGTGACGCACCGGCGGCTCAAAAGTGACGCAAGGGCTCATAAATAAGCCCCTGTCTCTTTCACAACATTGTATAGAACGTTGATGTCAGCTTATCAAGGAGCCTGTCTCCCACCTAATGGCTTCAGCAAAATGTATCCAACCTTACACCCTTGTTGGGCACTGCCAGCACATGGTAGGACCAGTCACCCAGGGACATTGATTCACCAAAATGCCAAGTGTACCAGAAGTAACTTCATGAACCCTTTGACCAACGCTGACATCACTGGGCTAACCTTAGAGTGGTCGGTGGAAGGACAAGAAACACATACTAACAAACTTGCCAACTAAACCGTCCACCATGTGTCACACAATAACCGCTTTCATCACCAGGTCACCTAATAAAGAAGTGATATGGCATGGCAGTAGTAAATCTGCCTTTCCTGAAATGTCACCGCAGACTTATTGCTTTTTTCTGGGCGGTAGTTTTACTGGCTTTACGACTCTGTGCACTGACTCTACCGCTCAACAGTCTTATGTGCCTGCGCTTCCTGACGTCGGTGAAATCATTTCTCTGGGACTTTAAATTGTGAACTTGTCCATGCCTTGGGTGTATTGATGAAATTTGATTCCTGTGTATCAGTGTCATTTTGTAAACATGTGGGGGCAGATTTACAAGCCCCTTGCACCACTTTTGCATCACTTTTCCCATGTTAAAAATGATGCAAAAGTGGCGCAAGGGCCTTGTAAATAAGCCCCCTGGTATGGAAACTATGGGTCTTATTTACAAGCCCCTTGCGCCACCATAACGTCACTTTTCCCATGTTAAAAATGACGCAAAAGTGGCGCAAGGGGCTTGTAAATCTGCCCCTATGGTTCCCTAAGATAATGGAGTTATGATAATCGTGAATTTTCAGACCAGAGGATTGAAATCCACTTTTTGACTAGACATTTGGAAATGTCCCACACCACAAATTAAATTTGATGGTTGCTCACAAATAATGTTATATGTTCTGATGATGATCTAACAAATCACTAAGGTCGAAATGCCATCGACGTTCTCCTTTGGCAAATCAAAAAGAAGCATATATTGCATTATGCGCTTGATAAACAGAACAAATATTTGGATTTGTGTTCCTGGGCCATTGTGTATGGTTTTGGTTTACACTTTGATTTGTTATATATGTTTGTTGAGAACCAATTGTTTGTAATGGATTCTGTACTGTCTTGTTTTACAAAGAATAATTCAAATAACAAAAAGGTTTTTTACAAAAAATCTATTGTGGGTATCTTGTTTTTTGTTTCTTTTATTTCAGCGTTGATTTGAATCGAACAATTTTGGCTTGATCATAGCGCAATTATTGTTTCTCTTTTTAACATGTTATCCCTGCACCTCTATTAGTTTTTATGTTGAACTTACTTATACAGCATGTGCTGCACATCAAACCTCTATAATTGGCCTATTTTACTTTCCTGTAAGTCCAATGTAAATGGGGCATTAACTGCACATATGGCATGGAAAATTAAATGTCATCTGAGGGCTGCAGTATGTATTTACTCCACCTACATAATTGACAAGATGTTTATCTGCCAGAAGCACCACTGTGCTCTGGCTGAGCCGCAGTTTAAAATACACTGCAGTGACTCAAATCAGAGAAAATTGCTGTTGCCATGTAGCAAAAGCCTATCTTTATATATTCATATGTCCCCCCTAAAATGTGCTTTGACATCCTACAGGGCAATATATAAAAATAGGGAACACTACATATTGGGGTTAATATGCCCTGACAGGGCAATACAAAGAAAAACTATTTCCTTCAGAGACCCAGCTAACTGCTACCTAAATAGGCCTAGGTAGGACTAAAATCTTTATATTACCACTGTGCTTAAGAAAAGACTACAATGCTTCACAGGTATTCCCTGCTTAGTTTTTAAATGTTGATTTAATGGTAAAATCAGATTTTTAATAAATTGAGAAGAGTAGCTTTTTAAAAATGTACTTTAGGAAGCCTGAGCTGAACTGGCTTAAACAGGTCTGCCACTCACCTCCAGAGCTGGTATACACATCCTTTGCTGGGAGAGTTAATGACCCTGCCTTAGTGGACAGCAGCTTGTCTATGAGCCCTAGAAAGGCTAATGGAGTTTAACTACTTACCACCTAGCAGGAGGTAACCTATGTAGGCAAGGACAGGGGCAGCTAGCAGAGCAAATGGCCACTTTAGCACTACCTATTTTGCCTTCAAGATGGCAAGGGGGGTTATCATACCCATCCCACAAGACCCTTGTAGACAGTCAGGACCCAGTCGCACCAGAAGAGAAAATCAACTTTGGCTCTGACAGCCAGAGGAGTCGCCAAGAATCAGAAGATAGGCCTGCTTGATGGCAGCTAGGTAGTGCCATGATACAACTGGTGATGCTGGTGAATTTTACATTAAGGCAATTAGAATGTGCTGCAAATGGAGGTAGGGGGCTGTGAGAAATAGTAAGGATTGGGCTGTATATTTTCTCCAATCACCACCTAGTGCACAGGATAAGGTGGACACCACAACCACCACTGCTTCATAACATTCCTGGACTTGGGAAGACTCCATCTGAAGAAGAAGGCCCTGCTGGAGGAGTATTTATGACTCCTGACACCTAACTTCTGCTAGTAGAAACAGGTTCTCACAAGGGCTCCCGAATCCTGCTGGCACCCAGTGGATAGAACTGCTCTGCAGGGGTGAAGTGATTGGCCGCCTGTTTACCTGCATCAGGGACACAAACACATAAAGACTCCTGACTAGATGACCTAGAGGCCTATGTGATTAAAGTGTATTAGACCCCGCAGAGACCCGGCTTGAGAGAGACCTGGGGACCTATTTATGAGCCGCTTCGCATCGCTCTTGCACCACGCAACATGTTGCAAGAGCGACCCAAATCTTACATGTGATTTATGAAGCCACACAAGGCCACTTTGTGTGGCCCCGACTGACTCCACGAATTTGGAGTAAGGCAATGCAGCGCAAATCGCTGCATTGCCTTACTCTGCCCACTGAAGGCGTTCCATGGGCGTTCCATGGGGGCTCCCATGCAACTCACATGGTTTTTGGCCAATTCCAAGAAGTTACTTCCTCTTTCTATGTGTGCTGCATTCTTCAGCACACATAGAAAGAGAAATAAGCCTCTCAGGATTGTTTTTATGCAGGAAGGCATCCCTTCCCGCACAAAAATAATCCTGCATGCAGCACAGGCATCCTTGCACCATTGTGCAAGGGGTGCCTGCATTACCGCTCGGCTGTCAAAAGGCCACCAGCACAGGGGAAAAGGCAGGAATGCACTGTATTTACTTAAATATTAAATACAGCGTACTCCTGCCCTTTCCCTGTCCCCTGGGACAGTGTGTGTGCACAGACTCCAGAGGAACCCAAAGGTAGACAGAGGTAAAGTTAGATAGAACCTTACTCTCTATTTGTGGTAGTATGGTTGAGCAGTAAGGCATTATCAGAGGACAGTGTTAAGCATTTGTTGTACACACTCAGTCAGCAAATTCATTCACACACTCAAAGACTGAACTTCAGACCAATTGTTTTTGTATAAAAATATTCTTTTAGTTATTTTATTTTCTAGAACCAAGCAAGCCAGGCACAGGTAAGCAATAAGTACTTTACAGTGGTAATGCAATTGAAATACAGTTTGACTGATAATTGCATATGCACTTTAATTTGATTTACAGTATGAATGCAGAGAAATGCAATACTTAGTAAATGCAGTACATAGACTGGAATGGGCTTTTCAGTAAAATAAAAAAGCAGGTAAGTAACTTTTGAGATTACTAGGCTTACACAGAGTAGTATACCTAGATACTACTCTGGGGCATTTCCTGAAAACAGGTAAGTAAAATCGTTTTTGTTAGATTATGCAATTTTAAAGAATTTCTTTAGTTTCTCAAACTCCACACTTAGAAACTTTTAACAGAAAAAAAGTCAATGTTATCCTATGGAGGAGAATAGTGTTATCGGTTTTTAGGTAAGTATTTGGTAGTGGGAGTTGAGGTTCTGGGGGTAGACTCAGGGGTCCCCCAGGGTCAAGGATGCACTCTTGCTTCACCCTCAGCGGCACTAGGGCGGCTGGGTGCAGAGTGCTGAGGCCCAATGTTATCCAAAGGGGGATAGGGGGCCTCCAGTTGGTGGCTGCTGGGAAGCAGACCACTGGGTTGGTTGAGCAAAGCTCCTGGACTTTAGCTCATGGCAAGTGGGGAAACAAAGTAGCACCAAAGGTGCACCCTCAGTGGCACTAGGGCGGCCGGGTACAGGGTGCTGTTTCGACATCGGACGCCCTGCTGTTTTCAATGGAGAACCTCCGGTTTGTAAAGGCACTGCAGGCTTGGGGACGGAGGTCTTCTGGGTGTGACCACCACTTTGAGAGGTAAGTTGGGAAGTTAGGGGTTGGTTAGGGACCGTCGGTTTGGGCACACAAGGCCGTGGGGTGTCGGGTGCAGGGATGCCTTTTGGGGTCGGATCTTCTTACCAGCTCCTGGTCGCGGTTAGGGGAGCCTTCTGAATTTAGACTGCAGGCGTCGGCTGGAGGCTTGAGGTAGGTCAGGGGTCACCGGATCTCGAGTCTGGATCCCCGGGGTGACCTCCTCGTGGTGTTTTCCCACTCAAGCTCGGGCCGTGGACAGCGGGTGTAGAGTAGTACAGATTCACGGTTTCCGGACAAGGCCAGAAGTTGCAGATGAACAAATCCAGTGTTCACGGGAGACAAAGTCTTTGAGGATGAACTCAGGCAGGTCCTCTGGGGTTTTCGAGGCTGCTGGCTGCAGGACACACCAGGATTTTGCAGGAGCAGTTTCTAGGTGGGGACAGGCCGGTAGGGCTGGGGCCAAGTCAGTGGGCGTCTTCCTCTTGTTAGCTGCTGTACGGCTGTTCGGTCCTTCTTCTCCTTCTTCTTGTAGTTTCTTCTTGTCTGAGGAAGCAAGGTTCAGGGGTGCCCCTAAATACTAGATTTAGGGGCGTTACAGGTAGGTAAAAGGCAGGGCCCAATGGGTCCCTTCCCTGGGGTGGGTACACCCCCTATTATGCCACCCTCCAGTGGGAGGGGGGCATGAGCCTGTCCCTGGTTGGCTGAGTCCCCCCATCTTCAAGATGGCGTGGACTGAGAGTTGTGCTTCACCTCGCCTCCCCCACCTGAGGGGTGGAGTTGGCAGAGGTGGGCTCACCTCTCTTGCTCACTTGTTTTTCCCGCCAAAAGTGGGGGTCAGAACCAGCGGGGACTGGTTGCTGAGAGCAGCAAGTGGCCTGGGGAAGCTCACAAAGGCAGCAAGCCCTTTAAGCTTCCACTTTCGTGAACCCTGCCCATCCTGGGGGAGGAGGCTTGGCACCTCGCCCCAGGATGTGCATTGTTTCAGGCCCCAGAGAGCAGCAGGCTCTCGACCCAGGGGTCCAGAAACATGTCTGGTGGTGGCAGCTGAAAGCAGCCAATCAGCCTGGACACTAGTGGTAGGTCAGTTTTCATGGGGCATCACTAAGATGCCCCCTGCGTGCATTGTTCATTAAATCCCACACTGGCATCAGTGTGGGTTTAATGTGCTGAGAAGTTTGATACCAAACTTCTCAGTTTTCAGTGCAGCCATTATGGTGCTGTGGAGTTCGGAATGACAAACTCCCAGCACCATATACTCTTAATGGCAGCACTGCACTTACAATGTCTAAGAATGGATTTAGACACTGTAGGGGTACAGGGGTCATGCACCTGTACCCTCACCACTGGTATAGTGCACCCAGCTAGAGGGGTGACTGACCTATGCCGGGGCAGTGGGTTGTAGGCATGGCACACAGTGATGTGTGCCATATCAACTCTTCACTTTGTTCTGCACCAAAACACGCAGCCTGCAAAGGCAGTGTGTAAGTGTAGTGGTACAGGACCTCTAAGGGTGGCACAATAAGTGCTGCAGCCCTTAGAGGCCTTCTCTGGTCACAGTGCCCTGGGTACCTGTGGTACCATTTACCACGGGCTGACCTGTGGCCAGAGATGTCAATTGAGTTTAGGCTTCAATGCAGTCTTAGGGAAAGAACATAGGCCCTGGGTACCTGATTAGCAGGAGCACAGGGCACACTCAGTCAAAGTACATCAGCAATTCAGCAAAAAGTGGGGGCAACCACACAGAAAGAGGGCACTTTCTCACAGTAAGCAGCCTTCAAATCCGACTGCTGCCATACACCAAACTTTTAATACATTGAAAGGAACCAGTGTAAGGATGGTCCCCTTCAATGCATAGAGAAGACCACAGTCCCAGTAATCATCTCTAACTTTGGTGGGTAAAGTATCATCAATGTCCTCGGGCATTGCAACAGTCACTACCTTGTACGCCAAACTCTAGATCAGGCACTAAGTTTGAAGGTAAAACTTTTGACTGGGGCAACCCTTTTGGTGTATCCGGCCTCTGCGCCATTGTGGTCAGTTTATAATTGCAAATAGGTCTGGTTTACTGAAAACTGTTATTTTACCATGGTTCCTAGCTTATTCTAGGCACTTTTTGCCTTATTTCTTAAAACATTCTTATGTCCGGTTCCGCATAATGTATTTTGATGATCTTGTCTTTCTGCTGCTTATATTTTTCTCTATTTTTCAAAATTAGTTTGGGAATTTTATTATGTGTTCTCTACTTTAAAATTGTTGGTACTGCTTGAACTTAGCATGCATCTCTCTGTGAATGACCCATGGCGTGAGCCAATGCTTCTAGGGGTTGAGCAGAGATTCTCTCACAGCTGCATTTTAACCTAAACAGAGTTAGTTTATTGAGTTTATAGGAGTCCCCACTACCCAAAAAAATAACTCAATTTCTGACAACTGCAAAAAAGATGAGTTGTAAACCCTTATAAAGGGGAGGTTTCAAGATTACTGGAAAAAGGCAGTTATTTCCCCTCTTTAAAAAAAGCTACAATGGACCCTCTGTGTCCATCTAACTATAGACCTATCTCCCTGTTACCCTATCCAATAAAGATCCTGGAAAGAGTAGTGAGTAAGGCCATTTCGAAATTTGCGAAAGAAAACAATCTTCTAGATGAAGTTCAATTTGGATTCCGCCAGGGACACGGTACCGAAACTGCTCTGGTGACAGTCCTTTTTGACCTTCGAATGCGGGCCGACAATGGCCAAACCGCCATTTTAGTGCTATTAGATATGTCGGCCGCATTTGACACGGTCAATCATAAGACCCTGATTAAAAGACTCAAGGAGAATGGTATTAGAGACAAGGCATTGGACTGGCTGCAGTCCTATCTCTTAGACAGGCAGCAGGCAGTTACTTTGACGCCATTTATTTCTCAGAATAGCCCTGTATAACATTGGGTTCCACAGGATTTGGCTATTAGCCCAATCCTTTTTAACTTCTATTTGCACCCACTTATCTCCCTTATAAAATCCTTTGGCATTGAAGTTATAAATTACGCTGACGATACCCAACTTATCTTTTCTTTTGAGGGCAATAAGGCAATTCCCCTGGAAAAATTCCAGAGCTGTATGCGGGAAACAGCAGGCTGGCTTAGAGTTAATTCTCTGCAATTTAATGGCGATAAGACGGAAATACTTTACTGTGCCACAAGTAAAACCTCTCACCCTCTACATTTGGATTTTTGGCCAGCCTCTGTAAATAATCCCCCGCTGCCTGTTAAGAAAGCTCATTACTTGGGAGTACTACTAGATAGTAACCTACAACTGAACTCCCAAGTGAATAAAACAGTGAGCACCTGTCTATCTCTGCTCCGAGTTCTTCGAAAAAGTCTTCCTTTTTTACCAGCCTCAGCCAGACCCCAAGTGGTAAGGAGTATTATTATGAGCAAACTAGACTACTGCAATGTGCTATTACTGGGAGCTCCTGGCTCCCTGTTAAAAAAGCTGCAAAGGATTCAAGTAATCGCAGCTAAGCTTGCATTAAATAGACAACGCAGAGCTTCTGCTTCGCTCACCTTAAAGGATCTCCACTGGTTACCTATGGCACAGAGAGTCCAGTTTAAGGGACTTTGTATTGTTTATAGGACAGCTCATTAAATGTGGCCTAAGCCTTTACAGAGGAAATTCCTATGGTATTCCCCAGCAACAAACCTTCGTTCTTCCTCAGCTAATTTGCTATGCATTCCACATTTTAACAAGGCTCGATTAGGAGGCAGATCGTTCAGTCTTGTAGCGTTCAGACTCTGGAACTCATTGCCTATCGAGATGAGATAAATTAATACCTTGCTGAGGTTTAGAGAGGAACTGAAAACCAGACTCTTTCCGAGCAACTAATTCTTTAGTCCCTCTGTCCAGACTTTCAGTTACGCACAGTGTCCCTTAGTGGTAATCACAGCGCTAGGATACCCGTTGGGTGGCAGTCGCGCTATAGAAATGTTTCTTTCAATTACAATTACTTGCAGAGGCTCTGCACCATTACAAAATCCCATACGGTTTTTCCATTCACCTTTGGACATGAGATGCGACTTCAAAAGGCAATATATAGGTATTTCGGGTAGGGAGAGAGGCTATATAGACCCTAAGCCCAGCACCCTAACCCAGGAAAGTCCCCCTTGATTCAACCTCCATTTTGTTTCAGTCAGAGGCTTACACTGATCCGTGCCCCTCTCTTTGAAGATGAATATAAGTCCTGAGATATTGACTGGATCTAAGCCTCACCCCCTCAAGACTCCACCTGCTCTCTCACCCAATGAAATGTTTTTAAACGTCGGCAAGTCTGAACTAACTTAAAGAAACATGGTTCTTAAAGGTAATTTGTTTGTTCCTCTAGGACCAGGGATATCAAGCGTGGTGCCAAAGGTACCTAATAGCAAGACAGATGTAGCAGCTGCAAACACTAACTATGTTGTTTAACTTTTTTTTTAAAGTACAAGCAAGTGCCAGGGCCAAAACATTTTCCTTAGAAGGGCACTACTCACTACTGAACTGCACTCTTCCACCACTAAAACCAACCAATGTTGCCATGAGTGGTGTCAAATGATTGTTGGTTTCATCCATGGTTTATGACGTATGACCTTTGTTAGGGTCTTAACTGTAACAGGGGTTGTACTTCATCTTGTGGTGTCAAGAATTTCAAGTTAATATCACTAGGAAAGAAAGAAATACCGGTTGGTTACATCTCTAAAATTCTAAATACTTAACAGGGCAGCAGGTTTATCACCTTTGTTTAGTTCAACAGGTTTATGTTAGGAGTGAGGCTATGTCTGACATTTGCATGTGCTTTGTGATAACCGAGTGCAGGCCAGATAGGTATGTGAAGGAGAATGGACACTGACATATAAAGACATGTATGTTATATTTAATCTCTTGGAAGTACACTTCACAAGACACAGGCAAGAGACAATGCTTCATGTGGCATGGGTCATGAGGATTCTAAAGGGGGAACGGATAAGAAGGGGTCCCTTCCTACACAAAAATAATGCTCATAGGCATTTTCCTCTTTCTAAGTGGGATGCTGAATACAGCTCACTTTGAAAGAGGGAACAACGAGGAGAAATAAAGATATTTCTCCTTGTTGCGCCTCCCATGGGTAAGCGTAGCATTTTGCAGTATTCCCAGGTTTACCAATGCTGGTAAATCTGGGAGTGCGGCAAAATCCATGGGCAGAAGCATGGAAACGCCCAGGCTCCACCCATGGAATGCCTCCCTAGGGCAGGGTAACGCTGCGTTGTGTTACTACAAATTTATCAAGCTATGCAAGGTCATCTTGTGTGGCTTGATAAATCTTACTTTAGTGTTGGGTCACCCTTGTGCCCCCCTTGCGTGACGTTAGGGCAATGCAACACATTGATAAATATTCCACTTAGTGAATGGGTGAAGCCTTTATCAAGAGGCCTGTTAAAAGGTGAGATTTCTCAATGTAGGAAAGAGTCCCTTCTCCACTCTTTGAAGGTGAATCTATTCTGGATGTTAGTAGAACTCTACTGAGTATTGCTATATTTTCTTCTGAATCTAATGCTCATTTATTTAACCTTGATGACCCAGCTTATGCATTTCTGTACTTTAATTCATTAAGTAAATCTTAAAATGGCGATCCTTTTCTGTTGCTTTTTACCAGAAATACTTTATTCTTGCCTTCTGTAGTTTTGTCACCCAACTTACTGAGAGAGACCGGCTTAATGGGGAGCACTGCTCTCAGTCCGGGCCAGCCCGAAAAGAAGGAAATTAATGCATAGGTTTGAGCGCTGACAGATCTGGTAGTAGAGCTGATGGTACCATCTGGATTCATCAAGTGCTGAGGAGGCCTGTATAGATAAATTGGTTTTGGAACCAAAAATGGTACCTTCACGTTATAGGTGGTTGCGCCCCGAGATTCAAATTGAAACAGTCCACACACCGATGCTGACATGTGACGATCGTGAGGAGAAGAGGTGGTCGAAGCAGTAACCCGAGAATGACAACATGAGTATTAATAGGGAAATTGTGTGTAAATTAGTGCATTATGAAAACCAGTGCATTTTGGGATGTTTATGTCGGAGATGGAGTGTTGCGATGCAGTGGACAGATTTTTAACAGAATTACTACATGGTTTTGACACTTGTATTGATAGGACAGTGGCCATTGTTTCTTTAATGTTTTTTGTGGATTTTTGAAGACTACGCTGTTTAGATTGCCTGTCGGGACTTTACAACGGTAAAAGATACCTTGGGTGTAATTTGGAGATCTAATAGGATATCTTATTGCCTACTAAGGTTAGGTGTACTGTGAAACACTATCAGTTATACCAAGATAGGGACCTCATTTTGCTATTGTGAGGTTGTACTAATCAAGACTGATAGTCAGTCATTCCTAAATGCACTGGAATGAGCAAAGTGGTCAAAGCAAACTTCTGCAGGTTTGAGAGTCTGCTGTTGTGTGAATGTTCTTCTGACCAAGTAGCACTTCTAGAGCCTTCAATTAATAAAGAAGAAGCAGACAAAGTAAAAGTTGAGAGAGTGAGAGTGAGCGGAGTTCAGGAGAGTTCAACACCACTCGGCCGTTTATGTCATAGTGTGACGCACAGGTAAAGACTGGCAAATGCTGAAAGCTGTGCTGTGATTGGCTGACCTTTGACTTAGTGGTGCTGTGATTAACGAATGAACGAAGTACTCTGTGAGTGAGAGAGACACAAGTAGACAAAGAGGAGCGGTTCTACTTGACATTTAAAGTAGAATCATGGGGATACAGTGCTCGAAAAAGCAGAAAGAGATAGAAAAAGAAGAGAAATTTCCACCTGAAGGCACACTAACAAGGGAATGAGTCACACACACACGTGTATGGCTTAAACAGTGGTTCAAATATACCAAGAAAGATGGGGAATTACAGTTCCTGCTAGGTGGTACCTACCACATACCCACCTTGAGAATCTGAGAAGAATATATGACTTGAAATCTCAGCCTAGACCCACCCAATTGGAGGCTCTGATAATGTGGGAACAGATGGTAAATGAGAAACATAACAAGAGGTTTGTGCTAAAGACCTGCAAGAAATTTCATTTGTGCCTGAACATTCATGAAGAAGAGAAGGTGGAGGGAGGACATGATTGAAACAGCAGGCGCTTACCCTGCAATAGACAGTAAAACTCTGGGGAGGGAGAATCCCACCCCTCCAAAGAAGGTCAAAGGTGAATCAGACCCAGAGAGTGATAAGGTGGACAATCTCATATATGAACTCCTGAGGTCCAGACCACTCCAGTACAACAGAGGCCCAGTACATGCAATACACCTCAAAACCCCATAGAAAACAGGCCAACTTCACAGCTGAGGCAAGTCCACCCTTGAGCCTCACTGAAACAGGAAGTACACAGACCCCACTGGTCCAGAGTACCCCTTCAACCACGACCCAGACCCTAACCAGCACAAGCTCCTTGTCAGTTCCTATAACCACGAGTACCTCTCAAGCTCAGTCTGCCCCAAGCAGGCAGGCAGCCACAAGGTCCTTAAATGTTTTACTTCACGGAGACCCTACCGGAGGAATCATAGGTACCCCTGTACAGGCCACAGTTTCTGTAATAATCCCAGCACCCAGCAGACCAGTTGCACAGATAACAAACATTGCCCAAAGACTGAACTTGAAGAGATTGTCAAAGGTAATGTGGGGTTAGACTTTTTAGGGCACTACACTGAAAATAAACAAATGTATCCAGGTAAGGAAGCCACAAGAGTAGATGTGTGGTGTATGCAAGAATGGAGACATTGGCAGATGAGCGTGGGAATGACCTGTCCCAGAGAAAGAAGTTATGAAGGAATACCAGAATGACAGCCTGTGACAGGGACCTAAGGGCACTGAAACCAAAGGGCTTGAGAACCAGTGTAAAGGAACTGATTGAACGCAACAGAGAATGGAGTGATTCAGAGACATTTAGGGAGAAAAGATCAAAGAAGGAAATGTCCAAAGTGAGGAGGAGATGGGAAACCATAGAGAATGAGAAGGGTGAGGAGACAGAAGTGGCGGTAAAGGATTACCCTTATAGGGTGATTCAGGGAGGAGCTTACATCCACGTTCCATGGTCCCGAGCTGACCTATCCATTTTACAAGCTCTCTTCCCAAGTTAAGGGAGAACCCAGACAAGTGGTACATTCAGATAGATAGGATCATGACGATCTTCAAGGTATTGTGAGAAGACTTGGACAGGTGTTCAAGGTGGCAGTCCCGAAGAATGTGTGGGCAGAATGTGGAAGAGTAATAGACTGGCTGACACAGGAACCCCTAAGGGTGTTGAACGCAAATTGCCCGTCCCCAATAGTAAAGACCACATACAATGAGGTAAGTGCTCATCTCAAACTAAAGGTTCCTCAATAGGGGATAAATTGGTCCAAAATATTCAGAACCAAACAGGAACCCAAGGAATCAGGGCATGCTTATTTTGAGTAACTGAGGCAGGCATACATAGAACATAACAGCATGAATGACCTTCTGGGCAAGAACATGTGAGGATTTGTTGCCTCCTTTGTGTAAGGTTTCAGACCCGAGATTAGTTCACAGATAATACAGAGCATACTCTGTTGGCAGTTGAAGACTCTGGATAAGAACTTGCACTATGCCAAACACTGCAGTGACACTTTATAGCTAAGCAAAAGGGATTGAAGGAAAGGTTCATGGTCGCTCAGACCACGATGGTGTAGCATGGAGGAATGAGAGGTGTGAGTGCCACCAATGCTGGATTTGATTTCAATGCAAGTAGGTGGGTAAATATGCAAGGAGTTGCCATGCCCTATGGAGGTAATATACTCGGACATGGGAGGGGGAAAGGAAATTCTAATGGTGCAACCATTTGTGTTTTACAGAAGGTAAACCCATGTCACATTTGCAACAAGGTCAGCCACTGGAAGAGAGATTGTTGATTTAACCCTGACCGGATGTAGATTGAACATCAAGTACCTAACCCCATGGTTCAGAAGGGAATCCCTACTATGCCTAGATACATGATAAACCCAGGAATCTCTAAGCCAGGGTTGACCCAAGCCCCTACATTACCCGCACAGATGCAAAACAGGACCCATCATTTCCAGCCTAGTTTCAGAACTCAGCAAATTAAGTTTCTGAACCAGGTTCCACAGATCCTCATCGTGTTTAAAAGCTCAGTTGGATTTGAACACGGCCAATGACAGTGCCTGAGGGGAGAGGAGCATTGTGTATTTGGCGCAGTTCTGACAGTGGATTAGAGTGGCCCCTAAGTGGAGGGAGAACTTAATGGTCATTCTGCATACTTTTTGGTTGATACTGGTGCCACTTGTTCTACCTTGCAGGCCACTGTGGTCCCAAACGTGCCCCTCTTGGGGAAAGAAGTCCAAGTTGCAGGTATTTCAAATCAGCAACACCCTCAAATCTAGTTTTAGCCCTTTTCCCAATAAAGATAGGGTCCATTCGAGATCAGTACCAATTCATCATTTGTGATTCAAGCCCCTTAAATCTTTTTGGAAGAGACATTTTGTGTAAGCACAACGGTGTCATATATTGCACACCTGAGGGAGTCGACACTAAAGCCTCAGATGCAGAGTTTAAATTGAAGTCACAGGAGTCCGAAGTCTGATTGTTCCCTATTCTTACTACAGAAGATTTGCTCATCGAACTAAGGAGAACAGTCAGGGAAGATGTATGAGACTTCACAGGGAAGGAAATTGGCCTCATTAAAAGGTGCTGCCCCATTGACGATTACTCTTAGGTCTGATGCAGTTTATCCCTAATCACGCCCTTATAAACTGACACCAGAAGCTATAGCTGGCATGACGCCAGTCTTAGAGAATATGCTAGAAACGGAAATTCTGAAGAAGTTCATTGAGAGACCATGTAACTTCCCTATCATGGCCTTACAAAAAGCAAATAAGAAGTTGAGGTTTGTCCAGTATTTGTAGAAAATAAACCAAATAGTCTGTCCATGCTATTTTGTGGTACCAAACCCAGCAGTGAACTTGTTCCAAATTCTCTCAGAAGCTGAGTGGTTCATGGTCATTGCCTTGTGTCAGGCAATCTTTTCCATCGCCCTCCAAGAAGAGAGTCAAGACCTCTTCACGTCAGGTTCCAAGAGGAAACTCTTGTGTGGTATTGCACTCTTCAAGGGTATACAGAGAGTCCTTCATATTTGAATCAGGTTCTGAACGAAAATCTGGAGACACAGCAACTGATATGCTGTTCCACCCTAATGCCGTATAGTGATGACTTACTTGTAGCTTTGATAGCAAAATAAGATGAAATTCCTGACCACACAGGGAGAGTTGTGCATCTCTTTGGGCATGGTTGGCTACTGCTGACAATGGCTCTCCAATTTTTCCCTTGTGGCGAAGCCCCCACAACTGCTGATACAACTAGATTTCAATGGCCCGATACTAAAGGATGACGAGATCATGGAAGCCTTCCAGGAGCTCAAAAAAGCACTCTGCCGTGCACCTGCGCTTGGACTACACCAAAGGTTTTGTATTGTTCTGTCATGAACGTGTTGGGTGCACACTGTCTCTGTTGACACATACCCATGGTGATTCCAAAAGGCTGGTGGTCTACCTGTCAGCGACCCTTGATCCTGTAGCCACAGCTCTACCTGGTTGTCTCAAAGGAGTTGCAGTGGTTAGTTGGAGTATACAACAAACTGGGGGTGACCCATCACAAAATTATTGTGATGGGTCACCCAATAAATGTCATGGTACCTCCTTCCATTGAGATCCTCTTGACCCGTATGCACACACAGTATATCACAAATAGCCACCTAACCAGCCATGAAACAATCATTCTTGTAGTGGAAAATGTGTCCTTATGGCATTGTAATGTTCGCAATTCCGCAACTCTGTTGCCCACCCTAGATAAGGGAGATGAATGCAAGTACAACTACAATTGTTTTGCTGTTACAGAATATTGCACAAAACCATGACCAGATATATTGGATGTACCCCTAAATGAATCAGACCTGATCTTATTTGTTGATGGCTCATGTTTAACAGACAGAAGTGGTGTATTAGGGGCAGTTTATTCCATCTGTACCTTGAGCAGTGTTGAGAAAGCTTCACACTTGTGTCACTTAACCTCTGCTCAAGTCTCTGATCTGATAACTCGTACAAGAGCCTGTTGTACCTTCGATGGATTGAGTCACCATTTACACTGATAGCCAGTATGACTTCGGGGTTATGCTTGACTTTGGCCTGGCTAATGTGGTATGTCCTGTCTCTCATCAGGTTGATGTTGCCACCCCATCAATGAGTGCTGCTCCTTGCGATGATTTGAACCTGGAGCCTGGGATCATGTGAGATGGAATGTCGGCAAGCTCTGCTTGGAAGAACATGGGAAAGAGTTGCACCAATTCTTTTTAACAACAAATGCAGCAGTGAAGTGTGCCAGTCTGACAAACTGGGTTTATGCTTCCCATCTCAAGAGGGTGAGAAGAGCAGAGGAAGAGGAAGAACCAATTCCTTCTGATTCTCCAAGTCCACTTTGACTATAAATTTCTGATGCCTCTGAAACGGAAGACAGAAGGCTTCTTGAAGTGGCACAGGCGTAGCAGAACAGCATCAGCCTTAACAGCAGCATGAGAGCTTAGAACCTAGTGCAACTGAAGCTTGCGGCTCTAGGCTAATATTGCACATCTACAGGAGAGGGAGAGACAGTTGTAGAACAGAGTCTGAGCAGCCCGGAACGCGTGACTGAGTCTGAGAATGGGGTTGGAGAAACAGTAACAGAGGACTATTCTTCTGAAGGCAATCCAGTTGCCCATGAGACGAAAATAACCAGTACTTATGAAGAAAAGGCGCATTCCGAGGGCAGCTGGACAAAGACAGGACTTAGAAGAAAGAGACAGATATCCAAATCTAAAAGACCAGAACCTATAACTGAAATTAGTGAGACATAAGAACAAGAGTACCAAGAAGAGTTAGAATTCAGTCCCATAGCACTGACAGAACCTAAGAGATCGAATAGAGAAAGAAGGGTCAGCAGAAAATGCACAGGCACGACTGGACTTGCAAACGGACAATGAAACAGATGACTGTTTAACTGACCCTGATGAACCTCTGTGACCTGAGTTCCGTGAGCAGGAGGTAACACTTGAAGGGACACTTTAAAGAATCATAAAGCATATTGGTAAGCCAGAGCAGTGGTTAGAGGGCTAGAAGTTGCTTAGACATTCGGTTGATGTAGCAACAATCACTGTAGCTTCTGAAATAGGGTAGAAACTATAGGGTAGAAGTAGGAAGGGTAATACACTTTGGTATAAGTACTAATCCTCAGTTGATTGGGTAAGAAATGACAATGGCGCAGGAATCCTGCAAAATTGGCTTGGTAAGTTTGGTAGCTGCTGTAGCTGTATCAGTGGCCGGATGGATGTTAGCCCTCTATCGAATGGAGGGAGATGCCTTGCAAAGTAAACTAACTATACCAGTATCATTGCTGCTAATAAAGAGCCCCACAAGAGTAGATTTTCCCATATTTCCCAGGCCTAGAGCGTTTTCAATTATAATGTATATTAATTAATGTTGTCTGAACAACACCAATGACTTAAACATGAGACCAGACACGTACTTGTGGTGAAGCAGACACAGATAATGAGTGGCATTTTTGGTGCCATAATACACCAGTAGGCGTAGCACTCAACGATGGTAAGATTACAAAACTAGACAGATTGGCAACTAACACAGCTGGCATGCAGACTATCATTAATAAGAAACTGCTTGCAATGAGAGCTGTGATAATCCAAAATCACCTAGTGCTTGACATAATCCTAGCAAAGGAGATTGAGTTTGCAGACTAACCAATGCAAGGGAATGTTGGGCATATATTCTCAAAGACGATGACCAGCTTCACTAATATTCCTAACGTGACTTCTAGGCTGAAAGAATTAGAAGAGACTGGTGTCTCGGAAGGAGTAGGATTGGTATTTAGCGCTATTGGGAAGGGATTTACCAAGATAGGCAAATGGTTGTAAGGATCCTGTCTTCCAATGCTAAGACCCTTTTCTTCATTTCAGTTTGAAGAAATGTTATTGAACATGTAACAAGTGATGAATCTCTATCTCCTCAAATGCACATTTCTGGCATGTGCTTTTATTCTGTAAATGTATAACAAACATGTCTGATAAGCAAGGTAATCAAAAACACATTCTGTGATAATTTAGTGGCTATTTTTCTTAGACATTATTCCAGGAATGTCATATATCTTATGACTGCTTCCCTCCATAAGTCTATTATTGTAGCAATTTTAATCACTTGCTTTAAGGCATATTTCTTTTAGTTGTAGGTTCTTAAACGCATACATGACAGGTACCATTTTAGCTATAGTCTCTATTTTAATTAGCCTGTCCAGTTTGTGTGCCGTTGGCCCTAAATCCAATCTAAATAATGGAGGTTGCCATCTTAGACAATTGGAAGCTCGGCTGCCGTTTTTTCCTCAAATTATGCAGAATCATCAACATGCCTGCCTTTTACGCAGATGTCGCCTTGGCCACTCTTTCCAAGAACTGTGAAAGTGCCAAGTCATTCAGAAATAGACATCAATAAATCCCCTAGTGCAACATCAGTCTGGGACAGGAGCCATTTTCAAAATACAGACATATAGCTAAAATAGTGTTGTCTTACTTGATTTCTTCTAACCTGAAAGAGCCATAAGGAAATGTCTGGGACACACACCATTATTCATGTAATCTATGTCAGACATTTCTCAACTTATGTCAGAAACTCCAGTCTCTGATAAGATTCAGTATAGAAAACTGTCACTTGACCACTTAGTCAGGAGAGAAACTTCTCAGAGGTCGCAGATGCAGATCGCAAATGAGTGTGGCACCAGATTCCATCTTGACCAAAGAAGCCTCCAGCAAGACTTCCAGAGGCTCTGCAAAGCATTCAATTTTGCCTTCACGAACTGGTGCCAGAATTGTGTTCTCTAGTGGCCACAATCTCCTAGCTCTTAACCTTGTGCTTGATTATAGCTGATGAGCTATTCCAAACAGACAACACACCCTGCTGTGCAGGTATGCAGATCACCTCTGCAACTCAGGCTTTTTATTAAATTCATATGGTAGAACTAGCATAGCGCGTAGAGATAGCACATTGAGGGTGCTAGTGCTATAAATTGTGATGTGATGATTTTTCCCTGTATTCACTGTTATTGAAAAACGTAGCTGCTTTTTATTATCTTCTGTTATGTTACAAATATTATGTGTATTAGGTCCCGACATTATTAAAATAACTATTTTAAACTAAATATGTTGAAATACATATTCCGTTTCTCTTGATCTTGAGTGTGTAACTCATCAATGAACAAGTCGTTGGTTTGCTGCTGCTCTCTGTTAGTAGCCCAAAAGCATTGACAGTACCTCATTCATATATTGGATGAGGTTCTGTGGGGCTACAATAACCTGTCTTTTGTAGCATTCAACCCAGCTCCGGAGCACACAAATGACTACGCCAGGCATGATGCTCTGTAATACATGTCTTTATTTTTTGGCATGCAACTGTTAACTGAACGTACTGCATAATAGACATTATAGACCACAACCATACACACCCCAAATACCTCCCAAATGATTATGCAACTTTGTAAGTATTCCGCCTAGGACCACAAGGGTGCTACTGCACATGAACACACAAAATTACATCTCCCCATCTCCCCCTTTGTTGAATAAAATTCCGGACAACATAAATACATTAAAGTTCCTCAATGAGTCGTTGAGGTGCTTGCATCAATCATCCAGCTCCAGTCATATGAGGTGAAGGAGTTGAATTGTCAACTGACATTGTAGCTGTAGACTCAGATGCCTGACTTGGGAACTCAGATGGACATGTTTCACTCACAATGTCTGGAGTCGATGAACATCGAGGCAGATGTTTGAAATGGGATGAGTCTCTCAAAATGGACTTTACGGATGTTGAGCTGTCACCACATGTCCTTTACTTGTCATGACTCGCAATAGATCAGCTCTCAGATATGACAATTCTCGAACCTCATAGTATGATACCTTCTTGGGTGACAGAAAGTTATTCTTGTACATTCTTGAATTTTTGATATTCAACGTCATCTGTGAAAGGTCGAGAATGTTTTCTCCATGATTGATCAGCAATTGTATCCTTGAGTGTGAGCATGTCTCTGTCTGTATTGGTAGCAGCAAGAATCTGCTCAATGGATAGAGCTGAAGGGGTAATGGACTTTACTATGAAATTAATGTATGCTTTAGCCATTTTAGATGTTGCACTGTGACGCTGTACTGGCACTCGTGAGAAGCAATCTGCGGAGTTTTGAGCTATCCCTGGCTTATGCACAATAGTGTAATCCTACTCTTGCAATCTCTACCTCCAACTCTTGATGCTAGCGGGTATCTTGGCTTATGTATTTTCGAAAATGGTGAGCAACGCCTGGGGGTCAGTGACAAGGGTACAATGCTTTCCGTACAGAAACACATGAAAATGTTCACAAGCCCACACTATAGCCAGACTCTTTTTTTCTGGCTGAGAATAGGCACGTTCAGTCTGAGAAAGACTTTGGCTGGCATAGGCCACAATGTGTCTTTGAGCATTTAGATGTCCATTGTGTTGAGCAAGAATGGTGCCCAACCCCACCGGGCTAGCGTCTACAACAATCTCAGGGGGACAAGTACAAGGAAGTGGCAGAGTGAGGTGTTAGCCATCATGGCTTAACGCCTCACTCCGCCATTTCTTAAACTACAAGGCTGCACCATATTTACAACAATATGGTGCAGCCTTGCATTTTCCACTGCGCTGGCGCTACACTTAGCAGTGTAGCGCCAACGCAGGCAACCTTAAACCATAGTGCAAGGGTGTCTGCGTGCAGGGGAGGATTGTTTATGTGTAGGAAGGTGTCCCTTCCTGCACATAAACAATCCAGAAATGCCATTTTGTGACTTTCATGTGTGCTGCTTCATGCAGCACACATGAAAGTCACAAAATGGCTTTATTTTTTAACATTGTTTATGTACAGGAAGAGAGACCTTCCTGTACATAAACAATTCATGGCATTTTGCTTTTTCTATTTGTGCTGCACAAGGCAGCATACATGGAAAAAGCAAAAACAAGGAGAAATAATGCATTTCTCCTCATTTCGCCAACTTAAGAGCAGGTTTTACCTGGTCCGAATTTTAGCGCTGCCTCCTATGTACGCTGCCCTTGTACTTAGGGGGCAGCTTCAAAATCAATGGGTGTTGCGGTGGAACACCCACCACAACTCCCACTGCCCACCCTTTTCACGCTAACCATAGCGAGAAAGGGGGCCTTATTTACATGTCAGCGTTAAGCCACGTTAAGTGACTTAACGCAGCCTTGTATATAAGGCTAAGCCCCTATCGCCACCACAGCGTCAATAAAAGTGACATTGTGGTGGTGATAGGGGCTTGTACATATGCCCCTCAGTATGCAACTTTGGATCAAAGTAAGCCATTTCAGTTGCATTTTTAATTGCATGTTTCATTTTCTTTAAACTTCGATTGCATTCAAAGGACCATTGCAAGTGAACATTCTTCTTTGTCAACAGTCGTAATGGGACACTCACTGTAGCAAAATCACGAATGTACCTGGAGTAATAGCTGGCCATGCCTCAGAAGAATCTCAGGATGGCTCATTTTGCGGGGGACAGGTGGATGACGATGCTAGTACTTTTTCAAGGCCATGAGCCACTCCCCCTTCAGAGAAAATATGCCCAAAGAATTTGAGTTTGGTTTTGTGAAACTCACACTTTTCTGCATTTAACATGAGATCTGCATTGGCGAGGAAACACCACACGTACATAAGAGCTTTGTCATGTTCCTTTTGTGTGGCCCCAAATACTAATATATAATCAATGTAGTTAAAAGCATGTATGACTGGTTGAATTACTCAGCGAATTATATCCTGAAAGAATTCTGTAGTTGATGACACACCAAATCTGAGTCTTATGTATCTAAACAAACCAACATGAGCTGAAAAAGTAGCAATGTGCCTACAGTTCTCTTCCAGTTCGAGTTGATGGTATCCTTTGTTCAAATCAAAATGGGATTAGACTTTGGCACAATTCAGCTGTGTAATCATGTCTGCTGTGTGGACCTGGATGTCTTTCTCTCTCAATTGCTTTGTTGGCCTGGTGCACATCAACACATAGGCGCACTGCACCTCCACTGTCCTTTTTTTGGCACTACCACTATGGGCGAAACCCATGGCGTTGGACTCTTGGAATGCCTGATGATGTCAAGCTTTTAATTCTTTTTCCAGTTCTTTCTCAACGGCCTCCTGTAAATGAAAAGCAATCCAACAATGTCACTGAGCAACAGTACAAATGTCCTCATTAATGTGAATTTACACCTTCATTGTTTTAAGTGTCCATAGCCCACGAAATAACGATGGGAATTGACTTACTATTTCAGAATGTGCATTGAGATTGTGATTGATGGATATCAATCTCATGTCAGTAGCAGTGCTGATACTGAGTTAACATGCACTCAACGAAGTACCTCGGAGAACATGAATTGGTGTTTTTACTATCATTTACTTATGGTCACTATAAATGACCCTTGACTTTGCAATGGAGTAGAAGCAACCCACATGTACACCTTTGGGCATTAGACATGGTACCAGACACAGTTTGTTGCATTTTTCTGTCACCACGATATTTATCAATGCACCACTGTCCATAATGAAAGTTGTAGGGCAGCCATTCACCTTTAACGTGATCTTGAGGCATCAGCCAAATGATTTGGGTTGCTTCACATGGTGATCTCTCTTTGACTTGTGTTCTTCTTTGCCAATTGTTAGACCTGGCACATTGGCGTTAGTCTTCCTTCCATTTTTTGCTGTTGCCTCATATGTTTTTGCTGGTGTTAGTTGCTCAGGGCACTGTGCCACTGCTGTCCAGTGCCACAGTGCAAGTGCTCCCTATTGTAAATTGATGTATGATTTGTGATTCCATGATTGGTTGGTTTGGTTTACTTGTCAGACCCTAGTACAGGGCACCAGGAGTGCCCAGGGCTTGTAATCCAAATACTGCTAGTGGGCTTGCAGCACTGGTTGTGCCACCCACAGAAGCAGCCTGTAAACATGTGTCTAAGGTCTGCCATTGCAGAGCCTGCGTGCAGTATGGTACTGTCATGCTGACTGGGCAAGTGCACCCACTTGCCAGTCCCTAAACCTTCCCTTTTCTTCATATCAGACACCCCTATGGTGGGCCCAAGGGCAGGGTGCATTTGTAAGGATAAGGTAGGACATGCCTTGATGTGTGTGGCATGTTCTAATAGTGAATTACAGCCATTTTCGTTTTTCACTATTGCAAGGCTACCTGTTCTCCATAGGCCAGAATAGGCAGTTTGGTTATTACATTTTATAATCCTAACTGACTCAGAGAACATGGTAGAAATTCGAATTTAGTATGCCTGAACTCAGGATGATAAAATTAGTTAGTGAAGTTGGTTTTAACATTCTGTGTTTGAAAATGCCACTTTTAGAAAGTATTACCAAAACGGGTGACCTTTGTGCCTCCTGCTGTTGCACTGCAGTAATGAGGATACTCCCCTCTTGAAGTAAACCAAATTGACCACTTATTTCCATGTAATCTAAAGTAATCTGTAGTAATCCACGACATTAATCAATGATTCATCCATCCTTATTGTAATCACTCCGGAGACAGCAATGATGACTTGGAATGATTCGTTTTTATTTTGCATTTTCAAATGTCTTTTACTGCCAAACAAGCTTAAACAAAGACATGTGCTTCCAACATTCCATTACGCCGGCATTATCAAAACAACCCAATGCATTTCGAACAGTTAAAGTTCTTCTTCAGGCGTACTGAAAAAGAATCAGAAAGACCTACATGAACAAATAATACAATGCATTTAATGTGTGTGCTGAATCACAACAACTAAACAAACAACCGCTTATCTCTGAGCCCCCAATTAAATCCCCTTAGTTTTCGCTACAAAGACAAAAAGTGCAATAAAAACATTTCTTCCCAAACCCTTTCCAAACCCTCATTCCCCTCGTAAAAACTGTTGTTGAATCTCTTAAATTAAAAAACATGAGAAAACGTACTCCCACCCATTCACCACGTCCATATAAGCAAACTCAATCCTTTTTACCTCTTCATGAAAAAACCGGCAGTTATTTCTATGCTTATCTTCCTCTTTTTGCATAACATCCTCAGCTCTCCACCCATCCTACCCGGTCTTAAAGCCTGCTCTCGCACGTTTTCCCTATCAGTGCCTAATTAAACTAACCCCGTGACCTCTTGCCTACAAGAGTAATGTATTGCATGAAAATAACTGCAAAAACGCAACACCCTAGAAAAATAAATAAACCACAGGGATTTCAAGAGTAAATAAAATTCAGCATCAGACTGGGACAGAAAATAGACGAGGCACCAAAATAAAAGTGGCCCCCATTTGTGAATTACATAGGTAAAATAAAAGGGAAATCAACAATAAACACTGGCCAAGGAGACTGTAAAAAAAAAGTGGGCCATGTTTACAAGATAAAAATTGTCGCAATTTGCAAAGACATGCTGTACACGTGTTTTTGCAATTTATAGAAGACTGCATGGATGAGAGGTTCCTGCAGGCAATGCGAGTTTTGATGCGCCAGGCAAATTAACTGTAAAAACTGACCCAGCAGACCGTAAAACAGTCCCACAAACAGCCACAAAATCACCACACTCGGGTTTGGTCATCCTGCCTGATTTAAAGTCATGTGGCATTTCCCTCACTCATGCTGGTAAGTACATTTGTACTTTCTGTACCTGGTTGTCACTTCCTTTAGTGTTTTCTCACACCTGGTTGCAGCTGCCTTTAGCACTTCTTCGTACTGGGTTGTCACTGCCTTTAGCGTTTCCTTGCACCTGTTGTCTCTGCCTCCAGTGTTGCTTCCTTTAGTGCTTCTGCTTTGTATGAATGATGGCTCTCTGTTACTCTGTGGCACAGTATCTCTTCTTTCTGCCTTACCAGTAGTCTTCTGGTGGGCTTCCTGACAGTGCTCCTTTGTATGACCTTCACATTCTTTGAGAGCCTTGTGCGAGCTAGAGTGGCGCTTTGGCTCCACATACGCCAACCGTATCTTGCTTCTTAGGGCGCACGTGGCACACACAAGCAGTTTGCTGGACCTCAGCAAACTCTCAGGGAGAGCAGTCTAATTTCTTCAGGGCAAGTATCCCCTACTCATCGCCAGTTGTAACATCAACCCCAGCACTGGAGCATGCAAATGACTACACCACACACAGAGCTCTGCAATATATGTCTTTATTCCTCGGCATGCAACCGTTAACTGAACGTACTGCGTTATAGACTTTATTGACCATACCCAGACACATCCCAAATACCTCCCAACGTAACTTTGTAAGGAGTCTGCCTAGGACCACAAGGGTCCTGCTGCACATGATCACACAACAATACCTCTTTCACATTCAGCACTGGAGCATTGGAATAAGTTCACTCGTGTCACTCATGGCTGTGAAAAAAAACCTTGTAGAGCTGAGCCAGAAACTCAGGAGCATATTTACAATATTTTGTCATAGTGCAACACTGCAAGCCTTCTAGCTCTGCTGCCCTACGTCAAAAGAAAAGGGCAGGAATGCATCATATCTACAAGATATGATGCATTACAGTCCTTTCTGCCAACACACAAACTGCAGATGAGTGCCAACGTGTTGGCATGCTTGTTTCCCTTCCTTCATAAAAACAATCAAAGGAGGATTTTTCCTTATTCTATGTGTGCTGCAGAATGCACCACTCATGGAAATAGGAAACACTGAGGAGAAATGCGAACATGTCTCCTCGTTAAGCCTGCTTTAGGAAGGCGTTACTTTTGGTGCTGCCCCAAATTTATGCTATGTTGTAAATCTATGTTGTAAATCTGGGGCAGTGTAGAAAACCATGGATTTTGAGTGGGAACACCTACGGCAACACACATGGAATGCCTCTTCCATGCAGGAAGGCATTGCCTTACTCCATATTTACAAAGCTATGAAAAACCATGCAGGGTGGCTTTGCATGTCCTTGTAAATTTGGGCCAGCACTCTGCGCCTCCGGAGCTTCACAAAAATGACACTCCGGTTCCGTAAAAGTGCTGAAGGGACATTGAAATATGCCTCTCAGTTTCCACAACACTAGGTAGTGTAGGAGGCGGAATACTAAAGCTGCTGTGAATTTCATCATTTCATCCAATGATGGGGTAAGATTTGGGAAAAAAATCTGAAATCAACAACCAGGAGAAAGAGGAAAAGAACTGTTGTTGAATATGAAGCATTGCAGAGTGACATTCATGATGATGTGAAGAAGCTAGAAGGATCTAAATTCAAGAGCCCAAATCTGATGACTAATCAGTTAGTTGTAAATGGTGATTGCGTACAATTCAAAATGTTTATATTCAGAGTGTAGGAATTCATATTTCTTTAACTTAGTACAACTTAGGCCTCATTGCCTATCTTTTTTGTGATGTTGCAGTTTAACACGTGATCTGATCTGATGTTTTTTTCTGTTTCATCATAAAGACAGATCACTCTGTGAGGTCACACACAGGAAACGAGTGCTACGATCGAAGCTCTCGTTGTGCTGAACACTCCGCCCTCATGAGAGTCTGAGCGGGTGCAGATAAGGCGCTAGACTAGGAGCGCATCTGCCTGGATATGGATAGGACCCGTAGCGATTCTTCGGGGGCAGGCAGCGAGATCGGAGCCCTTGTCAGACAGAGTCCTGTAGCCTGACCCCGCCCCTCACAGGCACTGATCCAAATGGACTATATTGAAGCAGATGATCGTTCTAGACCTTAAGCCGCTAGGATTATCTCAGGCTTTTGTTTGATCTGTAACATTGTGCGTGTTTATACCAAGTCTAGCGGTGAGATCCCCTATACATGGGGGTTTCACATTCTTTGGTTTTACCGCCTGCTCACTAACACAGGCTACCACTCCCCATTCCAGAGACCTGCATCTTCTTGATCGGGATTTTACTCAGAGATTCCCTTTTACTGAACTGACTGGCAGCAGGTGCCCCGATGCTTACAAAATGGTGACCACTACTAATCCTCTTTATCAATGATTAAGGGTCTGCACTCAGCCTGTTGTTTAGGCAGAAAGAGACACCGATAGTCCCCAGAAGCAGAACACAGAGCAAGTGAAAAAAGACAAAGCATTCACAGCACATATTTAAACTGAAACAGGACTACTACTTTATCGGCCCAGCTAATGGAAAGAGACATAGGACCACCTCGCTGGTTATGATACCTACTACTAAATGTGCGGCCATCTTGGACTGACTCCTCACATCGGACTAGCCCCTGTATGTCGCTAGTTATTACCCTTTGGTTTACCTCTCCAAATTCACATAGGTGAGAATTTTAATTTTGACCCAGTCCCTCATTTATTTCACGCCCTCAGCGGGCCAGTCACCGCACAAATTTGAAACAACCCCTACACCACCCTCGCTCTCCTTCCTCTCTGGCCTAAACCGACACCTGTACCCCCATAGTTCCAACACCTCCTCTCATTTTCTCGCCCACCATTGACCCATCCACGCCCATCCCCCCTCACAGCATAGGCCCCCGCAACTGTCCCTATCGCGCAACCATGCATAACGCCCCACACCACTATATCCCCACCAACAAGCACCAACCCCACTATGGAGCACACAGGCTTACACACTTACACTATTAATTACCCCCCCAACCTTTCAAAAAAAGCAGCTAAGTGCTTTAAACACAATTTATTAAAATCACACCAGAAACTCCCATCTTGGACCCCTACTTCTCAACAAACAAAGGGCACATAACCACGGATATTATTTTCTACACCAGTAGAAGAGCACAATGGAGGAAAGCCTTCCTAGCCATGTTCTTGATCTCCTCCACCAGGAAAACTGGGCATAGTCTCACAATTTCTATCTCCCCCTCCCCAATCTACAAAGCCGCAGTAACAATCACCATTTATCACAATGGGATCATCCTCATGCAATCATGGTACCGTAGTTTAAACTTGCTAGACAATATCTTCCCCAACATCAAGGAAAAAGTGGCAAAACTCTACCCCCCCATGCGGCTCCCACTCCAACACACATCCTAACACCCCCCTAATTTTCCGTCCAGTCACTCTCATCTGAGGACACTGTCAACATTTATACCCAAACCCAGTGCTACCCTCTCCCCAGCCCGATTCCCTTACAAGACACTCCTCTTTCAGTACACTACCAGCATTTACACCCATTCCAGATTCAGCAGTCTCCCCTGGAAAGGACATACAACCCCCAATTCCAACCCTCCCACCTTCAAAACCAACACTCCCATGACCCCACCCACACCTCACGCCCCTGCGATACATACATCGACTCCCCCCACCAGTCCACCCCTCCCCGACCCGGATAAGCAACCAGGCAGGATGCAACACAACGACCCAGAATACATGACACCCTTATACTACCTACGGGATGCAAGCACACCTCCTGCGCCCACAATCCAATCACCAAGCATACTACCACCTACACCAGATCCTAGACTTGACAAGATTCTAATTTCTCTACAGCATGTCAAAGAGGACCTACAAGTTCTATGTGAACTGTTTCTTCGCCAACCCTTGACCTATAGAACAAAAAGCCAGGACAAATTTCCACACTAACCACTCCATAGCACCCCGAAATAACGGCGAACACCCATTACAACGATGTGCCCACTTCGCGGGGACATCACAACACAATTTTTACTTCGCAGCAACTTTTACATCGTAAGGCACAGCAACGCAAGCCCTTGCATCGCACTGTTGTTCACATCGCATGCTATTACGACGGTTTTCGCGCCGGAACCCTTATAGAGTAAGGCTTAACAACCCAAGCCCTTATTTATCACAAGCCCTTATTTATCACATACAGCGGTTGCCCTTGCATCGCAGCGTGACGTATGTACACAGCTGTGACGTTTGCTGATGTGACGTACTGTGACGTTTCAGGTGGCATGGGTACTTCCAACTATAAATACAATCACTGATTATACAATATCGAACCTCGCTTTATTCAAATGTATTGCTAGCTACAGTGCAGACTATCGGCCAGAGTATGGTAATTTGCACCAAATAATTGTTCTCCGGATAACTACAAAGACCTTTAGTGTGACAAACTCACTGATGGAAGATGCCCACTCAGATAACCGAAGAGGTTAATATGGAACACCAGTATCTCTTCTGTAATGGTACGATGTGGTAAATTGCAAGAAGACTGCCATCACACAAAGAGTCGCTGCGTCACAGTATGGAAGCAGCTTGTCAATCTACTACTGGTGTCCTATCCCATCACAGTTAACACAAGGTGGATAGCAGGTTATAAAGATACTTGGATAAACAATCGCCTCAAGAATTCCGAGAGTTGAATTAGTTGCAGAGCTACACTTAGTGGTTTATTCATCATTTCCATCATTTTAACAACCGTCTCACATTGATATTGTGCATATAATTTAATTTGAATGCAACCTTAAGTAAAAAATCGGTATCTGGTTTTCCTTTTGCTTGGAACCCTTACAGAGTAAGGCTTAACAACCCAAGCCCTTATTTATCACAAGCCCTTATTTATCACACACCGCGGTTGCACTTGCATCGCAGCGTGACGTATGTACACAGCTGTGGCGTTTGCTGATGTGACGTACTGTGACGTTTCAAGCGGCATGCGTACTTTCAACTATAAATACAATCACTGATTGTACAATATTGAATCTCGCTTTATTCAAATATATTGCTAGCTACAGTGCAGACTATCGGCCAGAGTATGGTAATTTGCCCCAAATAATTGTTCTCCGGATAACTACAAAGACCTTTAGTGTGAAAAACTCAAGAGGTTAATATGGAACACCCGTATCTCTTCTTTAATGGATAAACAATCGTCTCAAGAATTCCGCGAGTTGAATTAGTTGCAGGGCTACACTCAGTGGATTATTTATCATTTCCATCATTTTAACAACCGTCTCACATTGATATTGTGCATATAATTTAATTTAAATGCAACCTTAAGTAAAAAATCGGTATCTGGTTTTCCTTTTGCTTGTTAAGATAGAAAGGGCATCATTCAAAGCAATTTTGAGGGACATTGATTCTCTAAAATCATTTAAAAAGCCTTTTCATGAGGGTGCTAATAGGAGCATGAGATGTTCACTCGGCGTTTAGGCTACTGTATGAACTCTTTATAGTGCAGGATACATAAAGTAGGCACCCTAGAGAAAACACATGTGTGACTAATATATTTTAGACATGTAATACGACATGCATCTCACTATGGTTTATTTTATGAGTAAAAGGCCGCAACACCACCTACTCATTTGGAAATGTTGTTCATAAGCATAGCAGAAGTGTGGCTCCTTCAGGGCAACTTTTATTTGTTTTAACATTCATACTAACAATGTAATTAATGATATCCAACACACTGTCACTGAGGACAGCATTCCCCACATTATCAAATGTCCGCCGGACTAGGAAACAAAACTGGCCCTAGCAAAGTGCTCGGCCGGCCCCCCGTAGGGGTGGGGGGGTGGGTTGGAAGTGTGGCCGAGCTTTTCTAAAACCTTAAAGAGCACATTTCTACTACACAAATTTGGCACACACTCAACATTGGCCAGCCTCAGACC
This sequence comes from Triturus cristatus, assembly GCF_964204655.1. Taxonomy (NCBI): domain Eukaryota; kingdom Metazoa; phylum Chordata; class Amphibia; order Caudata; family Salamandridae; genus Triturus; species Triturus cristatus. The sequence goes on along the minus strand of NC_140592.1, from coordinate 290,693,047 downwards.
ATGGCACAAAACTGAGAGCAATGAAACTTGCAGACTCTGTGTCGCAGACAAAGAAGCGTTACTCCAAGTCTAGGCATATTGCCAGCATTATTAAGTGCATGACGTCAGCTGTATAATCAATTATCAGTACGCACAAGCGGAAAAGCTGTGAAAGGGGGCCTGAATTCGAATAACACAAGCGTGCAAGCCAGATTTACAAAATGTATGCTTATTTATGCCAAAAGGTTTGGCCAAATGTTGTAAGGCAGCTCAACACTTGGCACTTCAGCAGGCTTAGAATATGACCCTGCCACACACAAAGACCTGGTTTAGCTGTAGCCGTATTACAGGGAGATTATGAGCATCATAGAGAAAAAAATAGGCGTTGTAATGGCGTGCGATTTTTTAATGTGCGATCTAATGGATTTCGCAATAGGGTAAACGGCATTGGCGTTGAAACGCCGTGCATTAGGAAAACTTGCGATGTAGCAGTCTTTGCAATGTGGGAAGCGTGTGGTAAAAGCACGCTTTGAAACGGTGTGCGATGTACTATCATACATCCGAAATAACAGCCCCCTAGGTGGGGATCAGTTCCTCACCACAATACTGCAACCCACCCAATCCGAAGGACCAATCCTCTATTGGATAAAGACTTACTCTCCCTAATACGCTACTATGATCACCCACAACCCAACCTCAACTTAGTGCTTACAGACAACTTCCACAAACATTCCCCAATCCAAACTATTCCTTCCAATACTCACAGACTCACAGAACATAATCCCAGCGGTATAGTCGAAAACAACCTTAGACAAGTTCCCCTTATACAGGAACCCAACTCAACCCTCATCAAGCCCTGTCTTAAATGTATACTGCTAAATTGTAGATCTGCCTCAAGACATGCAGCGGATTTAGCTGACCTCATACTTACGCAAGAACCAGACCCACTAATTCTGACCAAAACATGGTTAAATTAATATTCTACGCCCATCCTTGACATACTGGTACCCCCAAACCATGATATCATCAGACTAGACAGAATTGATAAGCCAGGGGATGGTGTTGCCTGCATACACTAAAACAATCTCTCAGTGAACCGATCCCACTCTCCAGTATTACCCTCTTGCGAATACCTATGCCTAGACATCACTAGCAATAGCAAACCAGTTTGCTCTCTGCACACTTTTTATCATCCACCAGCTGATAACCTCACCTTCATCGAACAGCTCATGGACATTGTTTTTACTAATGCCGGACAACAAAATACCCAAATATTCTTCAGTGACCTCAATCTCCACTGGAATGACCCTAATGATTCAGCGGTCAATGGTCTCAAAACCTTCCTCGTGGACCTCGACCTCACCCAAATTTGTAACAGCTCCACACATGATAAAGGATCAATCCTTGACTTAGTCATCTCTAATGCAGATTCCATTCAGCTCGATATGAACCGTCCATGTGATTGGTTCAACCATCATATCATCACCTTCTTCATCAATGAAACAGTGAAACTTAGTTCTGCACAACCACACGATCTAAAATATGGAAGAGGAATCTGAAAAATATTGATACTAACCGAATCACAACCTCCAGCTCCAACATCCTTCTTCCCCCAGTAGGGCTATCTGATGTTCAAGATCTCACATACCACTACTTCAACTCCATGAACATGGTATTAGATGAGGTCGCCCCCCTACAACTGAAGAGAGTCTCTTTCAAAGATTCAAAACCCTGGTACGATGGAAGACTCAATGAAGACTAATTCAACGTAGATGGAGATCTACACCATCCGCCAACCACCTCAAACTGCTAAGAATGAAAAGAAACGCCTACTACAGAAAGATTAGACGATCTAAAGCAGACTTTTTTAGTTATCAATTAGACCAGGCCAAAAATCGTCCCAAAAACCTTTTGAGCTAATCAAAACACAGTCTAAGGATGCACCCCACCCCCCCAAGCTAACACAGGTTCACCTCCCAACTGTAAAGCATTTGTCTCCTTCTTCACTCTGAAGATCGAGAACATAAAGAAGGACCTACTCAATGATTTATCTATACACACTGACACACACATTGACTCTTCATCATCCCTTCCATTAGTCACACACCGGAGCTCACCAAAGTTCGACCTAAAAAATAATGCATCTTGGTCCTCCTTCAACACTTCCAGCGAAGAATCTATACTCAAAATACTCATGGCTTTGAATCCCGCCAACCACGTCACTGACCCTCTTCCCGCAAACTGCATAAAAGACTTCATCCCACTGCTACTGCCTCTTTGGACCAAGATTATAATTACCTCTCTCCTTCGAGGAACCATCCCTGAAATCCTTAAATCCGGGCAGGTATCCCCCATCTTAAAGAAGCCAACGGTTGACCCCGCAGACTTAAATAATTACCGACCAATATCCAACATCCCTACCCTGGCCAAACTCCTAGAAAAATGTGTACACTTTCAGTTTGGAAAACAACATAGACCATTTCAACCTGCTCAACCAATTACAATCCGGCTTCCGTGCAGGACACAGTACTGAATCAGCTATGACCCACATAATAGACGATGCACTACAAATCCCAGACCAAAACAAAGCGTGCTTACTTATCTTGCTCGACCTTTTTTCGGCCTTTGACACCGTCAAACATGACAACCTGCTAGACCTTCTGAAACACAGAACGGCATTATCCGGATCTGTTCTAAATTGGTTCACCTCATTCCTCCAAAACAGATCACAATGATTCAAGGTTAACCATTCCCTGTCTGAACCCATCCCAGTCACCTTAGGAGTCCTACAAGGATCATCCCTCTCTCCAACACTTTTCAATCTATTCATGGAACCACATACCGAAATTCTCAACTCCTGCAACGTACAGTATCATATGTACGCAGATGATACACAACTATACTTAAAGATCCACTCACTAGAAGACATAACATCTCTCAACACAACTCTAGGAAAAACTCAGACTTCACTGGCCAAACACTGAATACCCTCAAAACCGAATTCCTCCTAATTGCTCCTGCTGCCCAAGTACCCATATTTCAAGATTGGATCAAACACCTAACAGCACTCAACTGCCAACCTCTTATTGTCGACTCAGCTAAATCACTGGGAGTAACTCGGGACAGAAATCTAAACATGCAAAACACATCAGCACCAAAACAAAAGGAGCAAACTTTCAGATGAACACATTTAGAAAACTAAAACCTTTCCTGCCTGAAAAGGACTTCAAACTGGCAGCACAAGCTCTAGTTATCCCAAAAGTGGAATCTGGGAGTGTCCCTCTCTGCGGCCTTCCCAGATCCTCATTGGCCCCTTTAAGAGCGTCAATCAACGCAGCAGCTAGACTTATAACTGGCTCCAAAATAAATACTCACATATCCCCGGACCTAAGATCCATTAACTGGCTACCTTTCGAAGCCAGAATTCAACTAAAAATCGCATGCATTCATCACAACACTCCCAGCTATCTGGCATAAACACTGGTGCCTTCATGTGGTAAGCTGAAACCACAAAGATTCATCAAGAAGAAAACATACAACCGAGCCTTCTCGGGGAAGGCGCCCAGGATCTGGAATGCTTTGCCCCCAGAAACTAGACAGAATCCCTCTACTGCATCTTTAAAAAAAGAAGTGAAATCCCTTCTCATGGCTAAATTCTCTTGAGCCAGGGTTATCGTGATTATACTATTCTTGATTTGTATGGAACTATATGTTATTTACTATATGCCTTTGTATCTTCGATATTGACCTTGTAAAGCGCTCTGATACCCGCAAGGGTCTTGTTCGCGCTGTATAAAACCTTCAAAATAAATAAGTAAAGACTCATAGACTTCACTAGCTGAGAAATGAGTTCCTGTGACTACTAAGGAGCGTGTACTTTCCAAGTAGACTGAATTACATACAATGTAACATTTCATGTACCTGGAACAGATGCTGTGAACACTAAAACTCCATGAACTAGAATGGTGATAAAATCTTCAAATATGTTTCCTTACCAACTGTTGCTTTTACTTAATTTCCATTGATTGTGAGCATGTGAAACATGTACTAATGTACTGAATGTGTGAAGCCTGTGTAAAGAGCACTATAAAAGGGTGAGATTTCTCTATGTAGGAAAAAGACCCTTCCTCATTGTTTGAAGATGAATATATGCTGGATTTTACTAGAACTCTACTGAGTCTTGCTATTGAATCGAATGCTAATTGATTTAACCTAGATGGCCCCGCTTATGCATTTCTGTACTTTAATTCATTAAGTAAATCTTAAAAACAGAGATCCTTGTCAGTCATTTTTTGCTGGAAATGCTTTATTCTTGCCTTCTGTACTTTTGTCATACAACTTACTGGGAGAGATGGGTCCAAGGGAGCATCAAAGTCCAGTAGGGACTACACTGCTCCTGCTCCAGTGCCATTGTGAAAAGAAGGAAATTGATGTATGGGGCTGGGACAACTTCCTGTAAGAACCCCTAGTACCAGCCGGTGCCCAAGACCCGTGAACCACCCTGCTCTGGGACAAAAGTTAGCAGGCCACCACCGATACAGGCACACTTGCACCATTGTGCATGGGTGCCTGTGTTGTGGGGAAAATTGTGTATGTGCAGTAAGGTCCTCCTACCTGCACATGTACAATCTTCAACTCAACTCAGACACCCTTGCACAATGGTGCATGTGTGTCTGCATCGGTGGTGGTCTGCTAACTTTTGCCCCAGAGCAGGGTGGTTCACGGGGCTGCATCATATTGTTGTCAATGAGATGCAGCCCTGTGTTCCCAATTTGGCTGAGTGTGGTGTGGAGCCAAGGAGGTCAATGCAATACTCTGCCACCTCTCCAGTCAGTATGCCCCTTTGCTTGTTCATGATATGCAGCCATGTGTTTCCAAAGTGACAAAGCATGTTGTGAGTCGTGGTGGCATAAACACATGCATCAACACTCCATTGTAAATATGCACCCCTATGTCTAAAAGGTGCACATTTCATACTGTCAAAAAGGAACATACTGGAGGGCAAATGTGATGGTCACCTATGAGCAGAAGGGATATGCATCCAAAAGCACAGTGTAAGGACTCTGCATATCAGGAATGTGTCCCCTAAAACAACAATGTGTTTGTTCTGTCTGCCATGCTCACAGAACCACAAAGTCCCTGTCAGGTGCATCACAAGTGAGGTATGACCCTGAGCAAGATTTACAATGTTGCACCAATGCATGTCATCTTGCTACATGTCACCTTCACCCGATACATCAAAATGCAGTCATCCACATCAAAGTATCTACATGTGTCGTACAGCTACCAGTATTGTATTGTATTGTTATCACGGTCCTGGTTGTGAGATGTCCAAGACACATTGACATGCATTGAAACTAGTCCTTAGGAAAAGTCAACAGTGGCAGTGAACAAATGCAGTCATGTCTGTAAACATCCTTACACAAACAAAGGCATCCAATTACCCCGAGCAGAAGAGCATGTATCATCCATGTGTCCATCTGAGGGGCATATTTACAAGCCCCCATCCCCACGCCAATGTCACTTGCTGGGATGGTGATAGGAGCTTTTCACCACTTACAAGCCAGCGTAAACCGTTACCATGTAATCAAGGGCCACTTACACACTTCACTTAGTGTGAAAGGGGACGGTAATGGGTGTTGTGTTGGGTGCCCCCCGCAACACCCATTGAAAAACACACTGCCCTATACTCACAAGGGTGGAGGCTATTTTAAAATTAAGGCCAGAAAAAACATCTCAAACATGCAAATAAATAGAAATCCTTCATTTCTCATCGTTTTTGCTTTTTCCATGTGTACTGTATTGTGCAACACACATAGAAACAGAAAATTGTCAATCATTGTTAGCATGAAGGGGTCCCTCCCTGAAAATAAACATTATTACCCTGAACCCAGACACACTTGCACAATCTTGCAAAGGTGCCTGTGTTTGCACCACACTGAGAAGTTATGTGCCAGTGCAGGCTGAAACACAGGCCTGCACCATAAACTTGTAACTATGGTGCAGGCCTGTGTTACTGAAGTGGAGGAGTGCGGCGTTAATCCCGTAAGGAGAAGACCTCACTTTGTCACTTCATTGTAACTATGCCCCCCGTGAGTCAAGAAAAATGTCTGCAGTCCAAAAATGCACAAGTGTCATAAGGCTGACTAAGAGTCATATGTCCTCCGGCTTGCAACATATCACCATTGACAATGCACCAAAGTGCAAGGGTGACTGGGTGAAGTGAATAAGGGGCAATAAACAAGAAGCTGTCCCCTCCATGCATATCAGCATACATCAATGTGAATGACATGTGTCAATCTGCTTTTGCCACCTTCAAATAGATGGACACTTGTCGGAGCATGGCAATTCAAGCACATCTAATTGTCGTATCATGGGTTACATCACAGCAACCCTGATCTCGACTGCATGATTGCCCTCCTTATGCCACAATAACAATCATGTGGCAGTGGCAACATCAAACTAGATAATAAAAAATGCATGTAAACTTGAATGAGTAGGGGTGGCTCAACCACAATGCAGTGTACAGGCACATTAATGAGATCAAATCGGCATTGTCAAGAATGTGATAGAACCTCACCACTGTCACTACTGAACAGAGGATATAACAGGTGCAGCATGTCGAAACAGTCCCCTCACAGTTGGCATACAGGGAAACTGTCAAAAACCATGTTCAATCCAAATGTCACATCAGTGATGTTGTACAATGATTTACAAACCTGCATGCAATAGTTGTAGCTTTTTAAACAAGCATTGACATAGCCAATTGGTCTCGCTTTTGGGACCTTATAAGTATTTAGTTATGCAGCACAATATCCTTGGTGCAACAACATCAACTGTTGCACGGCTAAACACGTATAAGGTCCCAAAAGCGAGACTTATTGGCTATGGGCGTTTTACCTAGGTCGCATAGCAAACAGGGAGGTCACAAAAAGTCAATTCGCATTTCGCACCCACTATGTGGGACCTGCCTCAATCATACATTGGGACTTAGATCCTGACTTTTAAATGAGGAAATCTTCAAGCATGTCCACAGTGGCAAAGGGTCGTAAAAAACATTTGTGAATATCGCCCAAAATATATCCTCAAACTTCTCAAGGAGCCCCACGCTGAAACATCCACTTCCTTTGCCAGAGTAGGATTTACTCATACAGAATATTAAGACATGATGAGTAGTGAACATATGGATTTATGACTGCAAGGAAACATTTTGTAAATTCTTGCCCCTTGAAGATCGAGCCGTTTGCACGTGTAAATTGAGCTCACATGCTCAAATGACTTTGGAAATCAAGCAGGTTTCTGTTACATTAACTTTTTTACACGCATTACTTACTTCACACCAGCTCGCTAACATCACACTGTAATTAACAGGGAAAGAGAAGTAGCAGCAGGTACGTATGTCTGCCAGTCAGGAGGGGCATCTGGGACGGGGAACAGGATACCAAGAGGCTGGGGAGGGGGTCTGTCCTGGAGGGAAAAGCTGGAGACTGAATGGAAGGTTTGTGGTTTTTGCGGTTGGAAAGGCCTGCGGAGTTTTGAAAAATGTAATGAACTGGAAGTCGTATGTAAACGATGTTTATGACTATCACCAGCTGCAGATGGATAATAGCACGAGCTGCTTAGCGGCCAAGCGAACACTTCCGGGTGATCCCAGGTATAGTGATCTACAGGGCCAGGACCTGAACTCAGCTTGACCCCGTGACCCTCCTGCGATGGGAGCAACGGATATGATAAATTGAGGTATAGGAGATCAAAATGAGCTGGCCAATTAGCGGTGTGCACATCTGTCAGAGGGAAAACGGGACAGATGCCCCCACACCCCTCCCCCACCCCGTATTGAGGCTTCCCCGAAATACAGAGCTCCTGTTCTCAAGATGGCATATTTGATTTTTCTTGTCCTGTGAGACAAGGGAAGGCGCGCAGCGACTGCTTATAATTTTCAATATTCAGCATTGAAAGGGAAAGTAGGTTAGCGAGAGGGATGTTACGGGGAGAGTGAGGGAGAGTGCGAGAATGAGAGAGAACTACAGGGGAGGAATGGAGAGAAAGAGCAAGGAGTAACAAAGAAAGCGCGGGTGAGAGCGAGAAAGACGTAGAGAGGTGTAGGAGGTGCAGAGTGTTAGAAAGAAATAAAGAAAAGAGAGAAGAGGAAAGGAAAAAGTGACTCAAAGGGAAAACAGAAGCGGGACGGGTGAAAGAGGGTAACAGTAAAGAGTGACAGAGCGGGAGAGAGAGAGTCTATCAGAGACAGAAAGAGCGAGATAGAAGGGGAGGGGGCGGGAGCAACCCTACCCCCACCCCGTATCGAGGCTTCCCCGAAATACGGAGCTCCTGTTCTCGACTGCACATTTGATTTTTCTTGTCCTGTGAGACATTACTATAAAACAATTTGTTTATAAAGACCTTTCGAATGCTTTTCTCCTCATATGGCAAAGTGAAGAGCAGCGTGTTTCCCACTTCCAGCAATATTTCACTTGAAATAATCACGCGTCTGTGGCCATGAACTACAAGGGAAGGCGCACAGCGACTGCTTAGGAATGGAGAGAAAGAGAGCAAGGAGTAACACAAAGAGAACGCAGGTGAGAGCGAGAAAGACGTAGAGAGAGAGAGGGTTAGGAGAAGATAAGGAAAAAAAAAAAAATAACACTCGAGTGGTGCGCACGTAGAAAGTGAAAAAAAGTGAAAGTTAAGAAAACAAAACCCATGAGTTGTATGCGCGCGCAAAAAAGAAAATAAATAAATAAATAAATAACACATGCACATGCGCAAGACAGCAAAAGTGAAAGCAACTGCAGTGCCACGTCTGGAGAGTGGTGTGTGATGTGTGCGCACCATGACGAGAGAGGAAAGCCAGATGGCGCCTCTGCTCGTCATTGTGCGCATAACCGCACGCTCTATGCCACCCAAAAAGCGTCTGGTAGCACTTTGAAAACCCACTTACTAAATGTCTCGCACAGCAGCGCAAGCACTGTCTCAGGCGAGACCTAAAAACAGTGCAGGTTTTTTAATTATTATATTTGGGCTTTTATAAAGCATGAACTTTTCACAAATGACAGTTCAATGCTGTCAGACAACGTAAGACTAGAATACTGTGAACAGCTTGAATTTAGAAGAAGAAAAAAAAACATTAAGTCAGATTTAGTGGAGCAACTTATAGAGGACAACAGACTTCGAAGTGGATTTTGGCGGGAAGTGCTCCCCCCCTTCCCATGGAAGCGGATAACCTCAAACTCTGAGTGGAGATTGGGCAACGGTTACTTGAAGAACTGCTCTGAATGGAGACCAGGGCTCTGGGAGAGCAGCGAATAATAAGCTCTCCGTCAATAAAGCAACAGCCTTCAAAGAGCATAAAGATAAGAAGAACTGTATTTTTAGCCTATGGAGCCTGAAACCATGCTGGGACACATTTTTGTTGATTAGATTTTAAGACAGATGGGGTTGAGATTCAATCAAAAAGCCAATGAAGTGATTCAGCGTTCCTCTGTTAAGGACAAATTCAGTTGTTGCTGGATTGAGTTTCAGATAAACTCCGGACTTTCAGATTTAAGTGACATCCAGGTAGGATTCAATTTAAGGAAGTCATTAGTTTGTTCCTTATATTTGTAGAAAGTTCTTCTTGATTGAAGCTACACATTGTGTATACGATACCCTTACCTCTCAGGAATTCGGACATAACTTTCTTTATGCAGCTTATGACAGTAGAACAACATCTTTTGGAACTCCTGAGTGCACTACAATAAGACAGTGTTTATGAAGAGTGTATCTACTTTTTATGAGGCATCTGGCATACTCTATAGGGTCCCTCCCCCCAGCTGATACGCTAAAGGTGTCAACAGGGTGATAAGTCTGCTAGTAGAATCTACTAACACTACAAAACAGTCTCCACTTACCATAAGAACAGCAGAAAACTGTTTTTCTACTACATTTAGGTGCAGGTGAAACCACTTTAGTGATCACCCATTTCAAATTGCTTATATCTAGGACATTATACAAAGTCCACGATAATGAATCGCTTGCGATTTGGATCTGCCAAAAAAGTTAAACATTTTGACAAAAAATAAAAAAAAACACACACCACACAACATTAGAGTGCATGTAATATGACACAGCAGTCCGACGATCGCGCCCAAGGCAAGGTGTACAGATTTGAATTCGACTTCTTAAAACCAAATATCCGCTACAGATTTGAATCGCACCGAACAACTGTGGGTCTCTCTGGGCTGTATTGTAGCAAAGAGGAATATTGCCAGAACATGGAAAGGTGGAGTCGTGCCCCGCCCTACGGATTGGGCTACAGATATGGACTGGTGCATGCAACCTGAGAGGGTGGTATACGAAGGTAGAGGCTGCCCGGGCAAATGGACTAGAATATGGGGCCCATGGAATGAATATAGAGGACTTTTATGTACCCCCTTTGCAGACGATGTTCCATATATTGTGGATAGTGAGTCTCCTGACAGATCTAATATTATGATATGTCCATATGTCATTGCTATCGTCTTTTATAATTTCATTGATTATATATGCGACATTTATTTGAATGATGTGTCCATTCTGACGATTGCTTTCTTTTATGTTTTTTGTTGTTTTTATAATAAAAAGATTTTTTTTTAAAAGAATGACAAAAAAAAAATTGCCGGCATTATTGTTTTAGTAAAGAGGTTTCGGGATTCAAACATTTCCTTGAGAAGTCAGAAATCTTCCAGCAGATGACACGCCCCTTCAAAATACCAGCCCTGGCTTTTGTGCAAGGTTACAATGCATTACTAGATCTACTGAATCACAGTTTGTGTTTTTGACTGCTGGAATCAGCATCTACTTTAGTCAACTGGTTTAATCAAAGCATCTAATTTTCTACGTCTTCTAAGATTCTGCTATCCAAGAAATTTAGAAGACCACACTCGCTTCAACAGAACATCTGCTGAAATGTCTGTTCCACCATCACCCCCTCTCAACGTTTTATAAACTCATAAGCCATGACCTTAAACCTCAAATCTCATTTCAGAAGCTTGTTACACATGCACACGAGTTGGCCAAGTTAGTTTACTTGAGAATGGGCCATTTCGCTCACAGCAAGGAATCGGCATTTTACTTTTATTCTGCATTTGAGTAGAAAAGAGTAAACGATGTTAGAAGAATTCAAAGATCTACAGCAAACAAGCGTTAGCAATGTTGGTACATCATGTTATGCAAACACAGGTCTATGACATCTTATCGCCTAGTGCATCCATGTATCTGTGTCCCACTGCCTCAGTGCCCGGTTATAATGTTGGTGGCATTGCAAAGGCTCTCTACGTCACAGGTAGCCAATTTGATTTGGAGAGCAGGTCTACCAATAGATGTAGGGCCTTTCTGGTCCTGCACTTTTGCCTATAATAGACCATCTAGCAAAAAAAACGCTTCTAGTGCCAGATTTCTTTAGCAGTAGAGAAGATGCAAAAGATCAGAAGGTGTGGGTCTAGCAGAGAGTCTGAGCTGGGAAGACACCCTACTCCTGGTAGATTGCCCCATTTACACTTGTTTTTGTGTGTCACACTGCCTTTCCTAGACCATCTCGTGGCACCATATTGGCCTTCCCCAGGGCAGAAATATCAGTCACCACATGGGCCACGAGAGAAGGATAGCATAAAAAGACTAATAATAACATTTTTTTTCATAAAACACCTCACCCCCCTTAGCCTATCAAAAACATATCTAATTATTTTTGTTGGTGATGCAGAGATAGTCAAAGGCCCCCGTCCCTTCATTTACATATAGCCCCTTAATAATAGTTTCTGAAAGCCCTTGAAATGCAGAATACCGTAAAAGCACAGTCCGTTTTTAGGGATGTGCAGTTAAAAACTCATTTTCAAAGAAAAGTTAAGCTAGTTTCTGCAATTCGTTCTCTGAACTGGCCGTAGACCTGCGCCGCGAGAATGTAATCTGTTTTGCATGGAGACAGTTGATGAAGTTTGGCAGTTGCGAGAGAAGAGCACCAAGGTATTACTACAAAAGGTGAGACTCACAGCGAGTCAATCGTTCCATATTTTTGAATGCGATTTGGAACCAAGGGGAATATCAACAACAACCGGCGATAACTATCTCTAATCGCACTTAGCGCTAGGATAATTATCGCCGGCTAGCGTGAATTTTTATCACTGAGATAGCGTGCTATTAGCAACGCTTATCTCAATAGAGATAAAAATCCTCACGCTAACAGGCTAACGTGAGATTGCTGGAAATCCAGCGATAATCTCACGTTAGCTTGTTGATAGGGACAGGCAAACTTAGCCATGATATCCTCCTTCCATAGGATATCATGGCTAAGTCAGAAAAATACCAGATGTAAAAAAGCAGCGTTAACCGCGGTTAGCGCTGCTTTTTTTTGTCTCTAACAGGGTTAGCGATATTCTTGATAATAGGAGAAATGTCGCTTAGCGACATTTCTCCTATTATTTTACTCTGGAACGCCCCCTTTGCATCTCATTAGAGATGCAAGGGGAAACGTAGAGTAAAAGGGTGCTAACATGCCAATTTGCATGTTAGCACCCTGTTGTTGATAGGGCGTTAGTTTTATCTCTCCTTTTTTGTCTTTTAAAGCCAAAAAAGCAGAGATAAAGCCCTTGGTGATATGCCCCTACTTTCTTCACCCGTTTTCTTGGTGACGAGATGTCATGTGTGGCTTGGAGCTCAAATAGTGGCTTTTCAAGTGTCGCTGACTTGCTGTTAGTAAATTAGATGAGCAAAACCCATTAGGAGGTTATGCTTAGCCGTCGTAAAAAAAAAAAAAAAAAAACACCACACACACGTTATCCAATTTCTGGATGGAGAGTGGTGTGTGATGTGTGCGCACCATGACGAGAGAGGAAAGCCAGATGGCGCCTCTGCTCGTCATTGTGCGCATAACCGCACGCTCTATGCCACCCAAAAAGCGTCTGGTAGCACTTTGAAAACCCACTTACTAAATGTCTCGCACAGCAGCGCAAGCACTGTCTCAGGCGAGACCTAAAAACAGTGCAGGTTTTTTAATTATTATATTTGGGCTTTTATAAAGCATGAACTTTTCACAAATGACAGTTCAATGCTGTCAGACAACGTAAGACTAGAATACTGTGAACAGCTTGAATTTAGAAGAAGAAAAAAAAACATTAAGTCAGATTTAGTGGAGCAACTTATAGAGGACAACAGACTTCGAAGTGGATTTTGGCGGGAAGTGCTCCCCCCCTTCCCATGGAAGCGGATAACCTCAAACTCTGAGTGGAGATTGGGCAACGGTTACTTGAAGAACTGCTCTGAATGGAGACCAGGGCTCTGGGAGAGCAGCGAATAATAAGCTCTCCGTCAATAAAGCAACAGCCTTCAAAGAGCATAAAGATAAGAAGAACTGTATTTTTAGCCTATGGAGCCTGAAACCATGCTGGGACACATTTTTGTTGATTAGATTTTAAGACAGATGGGGTTGAGATTCAATCAAAAAGCCAATGAAGTGATTCAGCGTTCCTCTGTTAAGGACAAATTCAGTTGTTGCTGGATTGAGTTTCAGATAAACTCCGGACTTTCAGATTTAAGTGACATCCAGGTAGGATTCAATTTAAGGAAGTCATTAGTTTGTTCCTTATATTTGTAGAAAGTTCTTCTTGATTGAAGCTACACATTGTGTATACGATACCCTTACCTCTCAGGAATTCGGACATAACTTTCTTTATGCAGCTTATGACAGTAGAACAACATCTTTTGGAACTCCTGAGTGCACTACAATAAGACAGTGTTTATGAAGAGTGTATCTACTTTTTATGAGGCATCTGGCATACTCTATAGGGTCCCTCCCCCCAGCTGATACGCTAAAGGTGTCAACAGGGTGATAAGTCTGCTAGTAGAATCTACTAACACTACAAAACAGTCTCCACTTACCATAAGAACAGCAGAAAACTGTTTTTCTACTACATTTAGGTGCAGGTGAAACCACTTTAGTGATCACCCATTTCAAATTGCTTATATCTAGGACATTATACAAAGTCCACGATAATGAATCGCTTGCGATTTGGATCTGCCAAAAAAGTTAAACATTTTGACAAAAAATAAAAAAAAACACACACCACACAACATTAGAGTGCATGTAATATGACACAGCAGTCCGACGATCGCGCCCAAGGCAAGGTGTACAGATTTGAATTCGACTTCTTAAAACCAAATATCCGCTACAGATTTGAATCGCACCGAACAACTGTGGGTCTCTCTGGGCTGTATTGTAGCAAAGAGGAATATTGCCAGAACATGGAAAGGTGGAGTCGTGCCCCGCCCTACGGATTGGGCTACAGATATGGACTGGTGCATGCAACCTGAGAGGGTGGTATACGAAGGTAGAGGCTGCCCGGGCAAATGGACTAGAATATGGGGCCCATGGAATGAATATAGAGGACTTTTATGTACCCCCTTTGCAGACGATGTTCCATATATTGTGGATAGTGAGTCTCCTGACAGATCTAATATTATGATATGTCCATATGTCATTGCTATCGTCTTTTATAATTTCATTGATTATATATGCGACATTTATTTGAATGATGTGTCCATTCTGACGATTGCTTTCTTTTATGTTTTTTGTTGTTTTTATAATAAAAAGATTTTTTTTTAAAAGAATGACAAAAAAAAAATTGCCGGCATTATTGTTTTAGTAAAGAGGTTTCGGGATTCAAACATTTCCTTGAGAAGTCAGAAATCTTCCAGCAGATGACACGCCCCTTCAAAATACCAGCCCTGGCTTTTGTGCAAGGTTACAATGCATTACTAGATCTACTGAATCACAGTTTGTGTTTTTGACTGCTGGAATCAGCATCTACTTTAGTCAACTGGTTTAATCAAAGCATCTAATTTTCTACGTCTTCTAAGATTCTGCTATCCAAGAAATTTAGAAGACCACACTCGCTTCAACAGAACATCTGCTGAAATGTCTGTTCCACCATCACCCCCCTCTCAACGTTTTATAAACTCATAAGCCATGACCTTAAACCTCAAATCTCATTTCAGAAGCTTGTTACACATGCACACGAGTTGGCCAAGTTAGTTTACTTGAGAATGGGCCATTTCGCTCACAGCAAGGAATCGGCATTTTACTTTTATTCTGCATTTGAGTAGAAAAGAGTAAACGATGTTAGAAGAATTCAAAGATCTACAGCAAACAAGCGTTAGCAATGTTGGTACATCATGTTATGCAAACACAGGTCTATGACATCTTATCGCCTAGTGCATCCATGTATCTGTGTCCCACTGCCTCAGTGCCCGGTTATAATGTTGGTGGCATTGCAAAGGCTCTCTACGTCACAGGTAGCCAATTTGATTTGGAGAGCAGGTCTACCAATAGATGTAGGGCCTTTCTGGTCCTGCACTTTTGCCTATAATAGACCATCTAGCAAAAAAAACGCTTCTAGTGCCAGATTTCTTTAGCAGTAGAGAAGATGCAAAAGATCAGAAGGTGTGGGTCTAGCAGAGAGTCTGAGCTGGGAAGACACCCTACTCCTGGTAGATTGCCCCATTTACACTTGTTTTTGTGTGTCACACTGCCTTTCCTAGACCATCTCGTGGCACCATATTGGCCTTCCCCAGGGCAGAAATATCAGTCACCACATGGGCCACGAGAGAAGGATAGCATAAAAAGACTAATAATAACATTTTTTTTCATAAAACACCTCACCCCCCTTAGCCTATCAAAAACATATCTAATTATTTTTGTTGGTGATGCAGAGATAGTCAAAGGCCCCCGTCCCTTCATTTACATATAGCCCCTTAATAATAGTTTCTGAAAGCCCTTGAAATGCAGAATACCGTAAAAGCACAGTCCGTTTTTAGGGATGTGCAGTTAAAAACTCATTTTCAAAGAAAAGTTAAGCTAGTTTCTGCAATTCGTTCTCTGAACTGGCCGTAGACCTGCGCCGCGAGAATGTAATCTGTTTTGCATGGAGACAGTTGATGAAGTTTGGCAGTTGCGAGAGAAGAGCACCAAGGTATTACTACAAAAGGTGAGACTCACAGCGAGTCAATCGTTCCATATTTTTGAATGCGATTTGGAACCAAGGGGAATATCAACAACAACCGGCGATAACTATCTCTAATCGCACTTAGCGCTAGGATAATTATCGCCGGCTAGCGTGAATTTTTATCACTGAGATAGCGTGCTATTAGCAACGCTTATCTCAATAGAGATAAAAATCCTCACGCTAACAGGCTAACGTGAGATTGCTGGAAATCCAGCGATAATCTCACGTTAGCTTGTTGATAGGGACAGGCAAACTTAGCCATGATATCCTCCTTCCATAGGATATCATGGCTAAGTCAGAAAAATACCAGATGTAAAAAAGCAGCGTTAACCGCGGTTAGCGCTGCTTTTTTTTGTCTCTAACAGGGTTAGCGATATTCTTGATAATAGGAGAAATGTCGCTTAGCGACATTTCTCCTATTATTTTACTCTGGAACGCCCCCTTTGCATCTCATTAGAGATGCAAGGGGAAACGTAGAGTAAAAGGGTGCTAACATGCCAATTTGCATGTTAGCACCCTGTTGTTGATAGGGCGTTAGTTTTATCTCTCCTTTTTTGTCTTTTAAAGCCAAAAAAGCAGAGATAAAGCCCTTGGTGATATGCCCCTACTTTCTTCACCCGTTTTCTTGGTGACGAGATGTCATGTGTGGCTTGGAGCTCAAATAGTGGCTTTTCAAGTGTCGCTGACTTGCTGTTAGTAAATTAGATGAGCAAAACCCATTAGGAGGTTATGCTTAGCCGTCGTAAAAAAAAAAAAAAAAAACACCACACACACGTTATCCAATTTCTGGATGGAGAGTGGTGTGTGATGTGTGCGCACCATGACGAGAGAGGAAAGCCAGATGGCGCCTCTGCTCGTCATTGTGCGCATAACCGCACGCTCTATGCCACCCAAAAAGCGTCTGGTAGCACTTTGAAAACCCACTTACTAAATGTCTCGCACAGCAGCGCAAGCACTGTCTCAGGCGAGACCTAAAAACAGTGCAGGTTTTTTAATTATTATATTTGGGCTTTTATAAAGCATGAACTTTTCACAAATGACAGTTCAATGCTGTCAGACAACGTAAGACTAGAATACTGTGAACAGCTTGAATTTAGAAGAAGAAAAAAAAACATTAAGTCAGATTTAGTGGAGCAACTTATAGAGGACAACAGACTTCGAAGTGGATTTTGGCGGGAAGTGCTCCCCCCCTTCCCATGGAAGCGGATAACCTCAAACTCTGAGTGGAGATTGGGCAACGGTTACTTGAAGAACTGCTCTGAATGGAGACCAGGGCTCTGGGAGAGCAGCGAATAATAAGCTCTCCGTCAATAAAGCAACAGCCTTCAAAGAGCATAAAGATAAGAAGAACTGTATTTTTAGCCTATGGAGCCTGAAACCATGCTGGGACACATTTTTGTTGATTAGATTTTAAGACAGATGGGGTTGAGATTCAATCAAAAAGCCAATGAAGTGATTCAGCGTTCCTCTGTTAAGGACAAATTCAGTTGTTGCTGGATTGAGTTTCAGATAAACTCCGGACTTTCAGATTTAAGTGACATCCAGGTAGGATTCAATTTAAGGAAGTCATTAGTTTGTTCCTTATATTTGTAGAAAGTTCTTCTTGATTGAAGCTACACATTGTGTATACGATACCCTTACCTCTCAGGAATTCGGACATAACTTTCTTTATGCAGCTTATGACAGTAGAACAACATCTTTTGGAACTCCTGAGTGCACTACAATAAGACAGTGTTTATGAAGAGTGTATCTACTTTTTATGAGGCATCTGGCATACTCTATAGGGTCCCTCCCCCCAGCTGATACGCTAAAGGTGTCAACAGGGTGATAAGTCTGCTAGTAGAATCTACTAACACTACAAAACAGTCTCCACTTACCATAAGAACAGCAGAAAACTGTTTTTCTACTACATTTAGGTGCAGGTGAAACCACTTTAGTGATCACCCATTTCAAATTGCTTATATCTAGGACATTATACAAAGTCCACGATAATGAATCGCTTGCGATTTGGATCTGCCAAAAAAGTTAAACATTTTGACAAAAAATAAAAAAAAACACACACCACACAACATTAGAGTGCATGTAATATGACACAGCAGTCCGACGATCGCGCCCAAGGCAAGGTGTACAGATTTGAATTCGACTTCTTAAAACCAAATATCCGCTACAGATTTGAATCGCACCGAACAACTGTGGGTCTCTCTGGGCTGTATTGTAGCAAAGAGGAATATTGCCAGAACATGGAAAGGTGGAGTCGTGCCCCGCCCTACGGATTGGGCTACAGATATGGACTGGTGCATGCAACCTGAGAGGGTGGTATACGAAGGTAGAGGCTGCCCGGGCAAATGGACTAGAATATGGGGCCCATGGAATGAATATAGAGGACTTTTATGTACCCCCTTTGCAGACGATGTTCCATATATTGTGGATAGTGAGTCTCCTGACAGATCTAATATTATGATATGTCCATATGTCATTGCTATCGTCTTTTATAATTTCATTGATTATATATGCGACATTTATTTGAATGATGTGTCCATTCTGACGATTGCTTTCTTTTATGTTTTTTGTTGTTTTTATAATAAAAAGATTTTTTTTTAAAAGAATGACAAAAAAAAAATTGCCGGCATTATTGTTTTAGTAAAGAGGTTTCGGGATTCAAACATTTCCTTGAGAAGTCAGAAATCTTCCAGCAGATGACACGCCCCTTCAAAATACCAGCCCTGGCTTTTGTGCAAGGTTACAATGCATTACTAGATCTACTGAATCACAGTTTGTGTTTTTGACTGCTGGAATCAGCATCTACTTTAGTCAACTGGTTTAATCAAAGCATCTAATTTTCTACGTCTTCTAAGATTCTGCTATCCAAGAAATTTAGAAGACCACACTCGCTTCAACAGAACATCTGCTGAAATGTCTGTTCCACCATCACCCCCCTCTCAACGTTTTATAAACTCATAAGACATGACCTTAAACCTCAAATCTCATTTCAGAAGCTTGTTACACATGCACACGAGTTGGCCAAGTTAGTTTACTTGAGAATGGGCCATTTCGCTCACAGCAAGGAATCGGCATTTTACTTTTATTCTGCATTTGAGTAGAAAAGAGTAAACGATGTTAGAAGAATTCAAAGATCTACAGCAAACAAGCGTTAGCAATGTTGGTACATCATGTTATGCAAACACAGGTCTATGACATCTTATCGCCTAGTGCATCCATGTATCTGTGTCCCACTGCCTCAGTGCCCGGTTATAATGTTGGTGGCATTGCAAAGGCTCTCTACGTCACAGGTAGCCAATTTGATTTGGAGAGCAGGTCTACCAATAGATGTAGGGCCTTTCTGGTCCTGCACTTTTGCCTATAATAGACCATCTAGCAAAAAAAACGCTTCTAGTGCCAGATTTCTTTAGCAGTAGAGAAGATGCAAAAGATCAGAAGGTGTGGGTCTAGCAGAGAGTCTGAGCTGGGAAGACACCCTACTCCTGGTAGATTGCCCCATTTACACTTGTTTTTGTGTGTCACACTGCCTTTCCTAGACCATCTCGTGGCACCATATTGGCCTTCCCCAGGGCAGAAATATCAGTCACCACATGGGCCACGAGAGAAGGATAGCATAAAAAGACTAATAATAACATTTTTTTTCATAAAACACCTCACCCCCCTTAGCCTATCAAAAACATATCTAATTATTTTTGTTGGTGATGCAGAGATAGTCAAAGGCCCCCGTCCCTTCATTTACATATAGCCCCTTAATAATAGTTTCTGAAAGCCCTTGAAATGCAGAATACCGTAAAAGCACAGTCCGTTTTTAGGGATGTGCAGTTAAAAACTCATTTTCAAAGAAAAGTTAAGCTAGTTTCTGCAATTCGTTCTCTGAACTGGCCGTAGACCTGCGCCGCGAGAATGTAATCTGTTTTGCATGGAGACAGTTGATGAAGTTTGGCAGTTGCGAGAGAAGAGCACCAAGGTATTACTACAAAAGGTGAGACTCACAGCGAGTCAATCGTTCCATATTTTTGAATGCGATTTGGAACCAAGGGGAATATCAACAACAACCGGCGATAACTATCTCTAATCGCACTTAGCGCTAGGATAATTATCGCCGGCTAGCGTGAATTTTTATCACTGAGATAGCGTGCTATTAGCAACGCTTATCTCAATAGAGATAAAAATCCTCACGCTAACAGGCTAACGTGAGATTGCTGGAAATCCAGCGATAATCTCACGTTAGCTTGTTGATAGGGACAGGCAAACTTAGCCATGATATCCTCCTTCCATAGGATATCATGGCTAAGTCAGAAAAATACCAGATGTAAAAAAGCAGCGTTAACCGCGGTTAGCGCTGCTTTTTTTTGTCTCTAACAGGGTTAGCGATATTCTTGATAATAGGAGAAATGTCGCTTAGCGACATTTCTCCTATTATTTTACTCTGGAACGCCCCCTTTGCATCTCATTAGAGATGCAAGGGGAAACGTAGAGTAAAAGGGTGCTAACATGCCAATTTGCATGTTAGCACCCTGTTGTTGATAGGGCGTTAGTTTTATCTCTCCTTTTTTGTCTTTTAAAGCCAAAAAAGCAGAGATAAAGCCCTTGGTGATATGCCCCTACTTTCTTCACCCGTTTTCTTGGTGACGAGATGTCATGTGTGGCTTGGAGCTCAAATAGTGGCTTTTCAAGTGTCGCTGACTTGCTGTTAGTAAATTAGATGAGCAAAACCCATTAGGAGGTTATGCTTAGCCGTCGTAAAAAAAAAAAAAAAAAAACACCACACACACGTTATCCAATTTCTGGATGGAGAGGCTTCCGGCCGTCAACGTATACGGCCATATCTCACAGTCTCGATCAGGATAGCAATCTATTGTTTTTCATTCGATGTCAGCCTCATGTTTTCACCCACGAGCCCAGCGAGCGAACTCTCTCCTGCACTATGAACACGTGCCCTGCAGGTTTGGGATCTGCAACTATACTGCACTTTCTTTTGCCATTTCCACTTCAATAATGGCAAATCACCACCCCTACGCCCCCATAATACTGTGCCAGCAGCTCACAGCTTATGTGGTCAGAATACTCAGTCTGAGCATTCCAATAGCTTCTGGATCCAAGGCACACCCACAGCAAGCCAGTAAGTGGAGAAGTCAGCATAGCAAGGAGAGAAAGGACTATTAAAATAAATTCAAGACAGCGCCACTAACAGATGAGCCAGGCTACCTGCAAGAGTCTTGCTGTCAAATCCAATGTTCAAAATCCCAAAAGTTCGCAGCAAGAACAATTCTAGAAATTTTAGATTTCTGAAGCCTGCTTCTGGCCCTTCTACACTCCATATTAAGACGTGATGTTGTGAAGAATAAAATGTCCACATAAAGTTTAATCTCCAATTTGTATGCCTTTATGGTTAAAAAAATATTTTTTCAGCTATTAAAGCAGACTTTGGTGCCGATCACGATCCGGCAAAAACCGGGTACGAACCGTCGGACGGAGCATAATCTCCGTCCGACGCGTACCCGGTCGTCAATTTTTACAAACAAGGAATTACGATTCGCACGGGTACACCAGTACCGTACGAATCGTAAAAAAGCCCGACCGACCAAAAAAAACCTACCAATGCGATCCGGAAAAGCGCCGACCTGACGTCGGGACGCTCGCAGCCAGCCATTCACGACCCAGGAATCACGATTCGCACCGACGTCACCCCGCACGGCGAATATATAGCGGCAGCCAAAAACTGCCGGGAAATCAGGACGACGCGAACAAGGACCACCAGTACGCGACGGACAGACGACGACGCGAACAAGGAGGACCAGTACGCGACGGACACACAGGACCACGCGACCAAGGAGGACCCGTACGCGACAGGACGACGCGATCAAGGAGGACCCGTACGCGAAAGGACGACGCGATCAAGGAGTACCAGTACGCGACGGACAGACATGGACCCGAACCTACGAGTCATCCCTGCCCTCATAGCAGCCCACCTCCTCTACAGGTTACGACGCAGACGCCGCAGAAGGTCAGAATAACTAAGGGAGGGGGGAAAGTGGGGTGGGGTGGGGGTGGCAGGACCAGGGCAGGCCACAAAACAACCACATAAGTCACACACCACACATGGCTGGACATACCTGACTCCCATGCCCTGGTCACCACGAGGGGGTGGGGGCGTGTCCTGATAAGCCAGCGACCGCCACAACGGAAGTCCGTCACCACGCGAACCGGCAACACAACCAGACAGGTACGTCCCGTACCCACGCCTGAAGAGCGTGGGTATGAGTCGGACCGCGCCCACACACGTCACCCCAACAATGGCGGGACGGATCGCACCCACATGGCAAAGGGCTGGGTATGGGCCGCACAAGCATCACATAGCGTGGGGACGTATATGTACGGACCCTACACCCACCCCGTATGCAAGGAGCGCACCCCCCACCCCAACAGTGAAAGTACGACCCGTACCCTCACCCGCGTATGCATGGAGCGTACCCTCCATGCCAACAGTGTAAGTACGACTCGAACCCTCACCCGCGGACGTACGGACCGTACCCCCACCCCCACCAGTGTAAGTACGACTCCTACCCCCACCCGCGGACTCACGGACCGTACCCCCACCCCAACAGTGTAAGTACGACCCGTACCCCCACCCGCGTATGCATGGAGCGTACCCCCCAGCCCAACAGTGTAAGTACGACCCATACCCCCACCCGCGTATGCATGGAGCGTACCCCCCAGCCCAACAGTGTAAGTACGACCCGTACCCCCACCCGCGTATGCATGGAGCGTACCCCCCATGCCAACAGTGTAAGTACGACCCGTACCCCCACCCGCGTATGCATGGAGCGTACCCCCCATGCCAACAGTGTAAGTACGACTCGAACCCTCACCCGCGTATGCATGGAGCATACCCCCCAGCCCAACAGTGTAAGTACGACCCGTACCCCCACCCGCGTATGCATGGAGCGTACCCCCCATGCCAACAGTGTAAGTACGACCCGTACCCTCACCCGCGTATGCAAGGAGCGTACCCCCCAGCCCAACAGTGTAAGTACGACCCGTACCCCCACCCGCGTATGCATGGAGCGTACCCCCCAGCCCAACAGTGTAAGTACGACCCGTACCCCCACCCGCGTATGCATGGAGCGTACCCCCCAGCCCAACAGTGTAAGTACGACCCGTACCCCCACCCGCGTATGCATGGAGCGTACCCCCCATGCCAACAGTGTAAGTACGACCCGTACCCCCACCCGCGTATGCATGGAGCGTACCCCCCATGCCAACAGTGTAAGTACGACCCGTACCTCCACCCGCGTATGCATGGAGCGTACCCCCCATGCCAACAGTGTAAGTACGACTCGAACCCTCACCCGCGTATGCATGGAGCGTACCCTCCATGCCAACAGTGTAAGTACGACTCGAACCCTCACCCGCGTATGCATGGAGCGTACCCTCCATGCCAACAGTGTAAGTACGACTCGAACCCTCACCCGCGTATGCATGGAGCGTACCCTCCATGCCAACAGTGTAAGTACGACTCGAACCCTCACCCGCGGACGTACGGACCGTACCCCCACCCCCACCAGTGTAAGTACGACTCCTACCCCCACCCGCGGACTCACGGACCGTACCCCCCAGCCCAACAGTGTAAGTACGACCCGTACCCCCACCCGCGTATGCTGTTGTTGTACAAGCTTTATTCGAGATATTTCTCATAAAAGCACAGCATAAAAACATTTAGAGATTAAAAACAAGATATTTACAAATACAAATTCATGTAACACAGCATAAAAACATTAGAGGTTAAAAAAACAAGATATTTACAAATAAAATTCAAATAGGCGTTCTGTGCAGCTCATACAGTATTGGCATAGAAATGTTTACATTTGACAAGTAATTTTACATTTTTAGCCAAAAAAAAATAAAAGAAAAACCTAATTAACTGGTCCCGCCCATTAGACGTTGCCTAATGGCCCAGGCCCAACCCAAGTATTTGGCTACCCCAATGACTATCGATTCATGGGTTGCTGTACACACAATTCTTAGTGCCACAGTGCTATCACGTGTCCCCAGGTTTTTGCATACAGGGGAGAGCCATAGTCTCCTGGGTGATGAGTAAGCTTTGCATACGAATAGGAAGTGACCTACACTCTCCTCTGCAATACCACAGGCTGGACATAACCTGTTAGTCGACTTTTGCCAACGTGACGTTAGTTTTTTTAAGGGAAAAGATCCGGATCTTAGCTGGAAGACTAGCTTCCTATCCATTGGTACCGTAATAGTATCCCAATAGTTTTCTAGGATAGGAAAAAGTTTTGTCTCCAAAAAACGACCAGCCATAGAGTCGGACCTAACGCCGTTCAGCAAATTGCCACCCACCCAGTCCCAATAACGTAATTTGAGATCTTCTTTACTTGGGAACTCTTCACCCGCTGGGTTATTCCAAAGATTGGAAAACCCCAGATCAATTAGCATTGCCCTTAGATTTTTAAGCCAAGTTATCTTGTGAAAAATATCTTCCTTAATTATCCAGAGAAAACCCTCTGCATATTGTCTAATCTCTGGAGTTGTCCAAAGACGCCTCCAGTAGAGAACAGGGCGCAATCGAGCTCTATCAGTAATTGGGCGTTTACCCAACTCCAGGAACAATGGTATTAGGGGGGTGCTCTGAGGAAGTCCTGTAATCCCTCTGAGGAACTTATTCTCGGATATCTGTAAGGCCGCAAGATTGTCCCAGGCCCATAACTCCGCACCATATAAAGTGGCACCTAAGACCTTGGCATCGTACACTGTAAGTGCGGGTTTAATCAGCTTTGTTTTTGATTTGCGGTGTTCTCCCCTCAGAGCACCTGAAACTTGTTGATGTTTTATGACCACTTTTTCCACATGATGCGACCAGCCAGCGCTCTCTGCTATCTGTACCCCCAAATATGTAAACTCCTTAACGGTGTCTAACTTACAATTATTTAGGGTTACCTTGGGATAGATTCTACGGTTTGGGGTAAAGGCCATTAATTTTGTTTTCCCCACGTTTACCTCAAGCCCATGCTCTGTGCAAAAGGTATCAAAAATATTTAATGCACGTTGCAGCCCTGCAGGGGTTTTTGACAAGATAAGAGTATCGTCAGCGAACATCAGGATCGGAACCCTGGCGTCCGCTAACGAGGGTGCGTCTACGCTTGCTTTCAACATTCGCCTAACAATCCCATTGATAAATAATGAGAAGAGTAAGGGAGCCATGGATCAGCCTTGTCGGACACCCCTTTCCACGGGAAAGTCCGAAGTAAACTCGCCATTCCCACCCCACTGTATTCTTGCGAAATTGGATTCGTGGAGACGCATAATTAATGTAAGCAAATCAATAGGAATTCCCATTTTTTGCAAGACCAACCATAGCTTAAACCTGGGGACTAAATCAAATGCCGCCCGCAGGTCGACAAACGCGACATATAGGCATCCTCTTCCCAGTAAAACCGTCTTCCACCGCAGTATGGTAAAGCGGAAGACCTGATCAATGGTACTGGTAGCTCGTCTAAATCCTGCTTGGTATATGGAAAGGGCATTGTTGGCATCAACCCAGTCCATAAGCTGGTTTGCAACCATTCTTCCCACTACTTTTTGTATGGTTGCTATTAAGCTTATAGGCCTATAGTTGGCCGGCAATGAGCGATCTCCCTTCTTATGGATGGGAATAATAATTGCACCTTTCCAAAGGTCGGGGACCACCGCGCCCTTGGCTAGGGCATTTGCTACTAAAAAAATATACCTCACCCATCTCGTCATATCATACTTAAAAATATCCGGGGGTATCCCATCTAACCCTGGGGCTCTCCCACTATTCACAGATCTAATCGCGATTTCTACTTCTTTGGGGGAGAACATGTTGTCAATAGCATAGACTGGCGCTATGCATTCACCTACCCCGGGATGCATGACTTCAGCATATTGTGGTCTGAAGTAGTCAACCCAGGCTTCTTCAGCTACATTATTATCTGGCTTTACTGGGCCACCTCCTCTACCCCACTTAATAATTTTCCAAAAGGACCGAGAGTCCTTCTTATTAGAGGCCTCTTTCAACTCGGCCCAGTGGTCTTCGTCCCATTTCTTTTTTGCTTGGAAGATGGCCTGTTTGTACAGTTTCCTTGCCTCTTTTATTGCGACGCAGTCCCTGTTCCTAATGGCTTGTCCCAGTACTAGACGTGCTGTTCTACATTGGCGATTGAACCACCTTCCAACTTCCTGGGTTTTCTTCCCTTTCTTGCTCTTGGTCAAAAAACATGGTTTGAGGAGGGAAAATAACTTATTGTGGATATCGGTGATATCCCTAACCCCGGGAACTGTTGGATCAACCGCCTCCATTGCAATGATTGCGCTATCAACCTCATTGTTGATGTAGGTCATAGTTTCTTCGTTAGCCAATACCCTTGGCCATTTCAACCTACGTTCGTCGTTACTCATGACTGGAAACTGATCGTTCTTTAAAAACAAATTTCCCACTCCTGGGTTCCACCACCTATGAGTCACACAAAGGGGATTGTGATCACTTTCTACTCTGGGCCTAATGGCCATATCAATAACCCCCTGCCACAACTGAAGACTACATATTATATAATCGATTCTGCTCCTGCTATTACCATTATCGAAGGTACAACTACCCTCCTTGTCCCCTGTAGTTCTCCCATTCAGTGCTCTTAGACCATGTTCCATACAAATAGCATTTAGTAATAGGATGTCTTTTGTCCACCTTGGGACGGGGTTTAAACACAAAGATGGTACTCCCCATAGGTTATCCTCATCCATCCCTAGGGGATCATTTGTAGAATCTAAAGGTTCAAAAGTCCTATTAAGATCCCCGGCTATAATTACCCTGCTATCTTGGGACTTTGTCTCTAAGCAGGCAGACAACAATTCTAAGGTCGAGGAATTGGTTGTGTTACTGCCTCTTATATAAACATTATACAAATCCAATGATGGACCCTTATCTGCTGAGATTCTTATCAATTGTAAGTCGCTACTTCCCAGGTCCAATATTTTGATGGTAATGTCCAAATCTTGTTTTACCCATACAGTAAGACCTCCCATGGGCCGACCCCTACCACCTTTCGATGCTGGTATCGAAAAGTTTAAATAACCACAACAAAACAGGGGGTCACAGGCCCAGGTTTCTTGGAAGCAACATACATCGAACCCACAGATATATTCTACCCAGAGTTGGGAGTCTAACTTGCTACTCAACCCTGCCACATTCCAGGATAAAAGCGTACCAAAGCTAAACTCAGACCCATCATAATTATTAGTATAAGAAGACACTCCGGAAATCATTGAGCCTTTGATGTTAGTAACTACCTTCCCCAGATTGTCAATGGGGTCAGGAAGGTTCACAGTACTAACATTTATATTTTCCATCCCGGTACCTCCCTCTACAACAAAATTCCCCTTCGCTGTGTAACCAGCAGTTAAGATTGTGTCAATAGAGCTAACATGATCTTCACGGGCCCCCTTGGACTCATTATTAATCCCTCCAATACCACTACTCCACTCTCTAGTAATTTGTCAATATCCCCACCCTGAGTCCAGCCATCCAGCTTGGAGATTATGACTAGTACATGTGGTATAATTCTGGCCTAATAATAAAGCTGGTGTGGAAGTAATTGGCCAGGATACAGCAGAAGGGTTCAGGGGTTCGTTACGCAGGCTAGTCAGTGCACTGGTTGGACGGGGGTAGAAGAAGGTGAGATCTACAATTCTAATATCTCCCTTGTTTTCACCCCATCCCTGCCTAGTTATCCATCCCGCCACCCTTGGATCTTGAAAGTTGACCACAACACAATCCCCCCCAAGCTTTTTGGTGTATACCCTATCCAATCTATTCTCCTTACCCCTATGATTAACCCATCAAGATCTCCTGGGAGAGGTCTATTCTCCTTTAACCAGTGCATGGTCTTATTTTTAAGCATCTGGAAGGTTTCTCTCTGCCCTATGGGGAGTGATGGGACGTTAGTAAGGACTGCTACATAGGGGAAGGAATCCGGAGTAAGGTTTACTGGGGGTTTTCTGTGGTGTGGCTTTATCACGGGAGGTGGGATTAATTTGGAAACTATAGGATCAGGACAGGGTACAGGTTTCGACACCAACTGAATATTAGTTGGTTGAGTTGGAACTAAAACTTTACCTGCTAAGAGACATACATTGTCCCCTGTCCCAACCGCAGGATTGTTAAGAACTAACTGCTTATTGGTTATTTTTGTGGGGGCTGAAGCTTTATCCACTGAAGAACGTACAGTAACCCCTAAACCAGCCACGGGTGATGGATTTTGTGATTGAATTACCATCGACTGGGGTGGATTTGTGGTATTAGTGGTATTAGGCTGGAGTTGGACAGGGCCTAAATACACCAAATCAGTAGATTTGGTAGTTGTTTTAACAATGGTGTTACTTGTCTTCGGGAGTGAAGGAGAGTTGTTTTGAGACCTTCTACCCTTGTCTTGAGTGACAAGATTAGTATTATCTTGGGGCTTTATACTTGAATCCACCCTTATATTGGATTTAATCAATGATTTTGTAGAATAAAAATTATCTAGTGTTGCCTGCTCAAAGTGGTTTAACCTATCAGAGAGCTTGGCAATTCTATTCTCTATCGGGATAAGTATTAGTCTGAGTAATCTTTCTAGCTCAGGGAGCAGGTTTGCAGGTGATAACAATTTATCGTTACTTGATGCGGTAGACTCGAGACAAGTTTTCTCTTGTGAGTCTAGAATACCCAAGGGAACATGGTTCGAGTTCTGAACTCTTCCTATACTGTGATTTTCTTCAAAAACAGCCTCTCTTGTACCCACAGTTTTGTGTAGCTTCCTTTGCTTAAAAGGGGGTTTAACCACATTTTTACATTTTCTTTGTGGGGCTGTTCTTTTTCTCTTAGACCCAAGCTTAGGTCGAATCGGGATAACCTGAGCATCTGGTTCAGGAAGCAATATGAGACTGTTGTGACTCCCACTGGATCTAATCAAATCTGTAACAGTTTCCTCATTTATTATTTGTGTCTGACCTTCAGATTGTTCGTTGGCAACTGGAAAGTTTACTGAAGATAATGGAGTCACCAGAGTGGGATATGTTTGAGTTAAATACTTGTCCGTGGAATTTTTAAGCAATTCAATTGATTGTCTGCGCTCTGCGCGCCTCTCGGCCAAGGTTAACTCTTTATCAATAAAAGATGAGCGGTTAAAGAAGAATTTATCTAAAGGGCCGATAGCCAATAGACCAGTCTCAGTCGGTAAGATAGTTGAACGAGCGCTGGCAGTACTTGTTATGGCAGACATTGCCCTACTTCACGCCAATGCAGAGTACAAAGAAATTCACTTACTATAAAGGAAACTATAACTATAGCCCTCAGCAAGCTCCCTTGCGCTCCCGCACAGCGTGTTCACGTGTTAATTTATAACTCTAACAGAGGCTACCCGTTTGGTGGGGTCGGGGGCGAGGAGGGAGAGCAGACCAGGTGGAACCGGCGGGGTTACTGGGACTCCTAAGAAATGTAGTCCCAGTCCTCTTGCTCGCAGCCCTCTGCCCCTATCTTTCCCCTGCTACAGCTAGCAGCCCACAACGGAGAGCACCCCTCTGTGAGGCGGGACCTATGCAACGAGTTCTGCCGAGCGTTAAACACAATACAAGGAATCTACGTGCAATCTAGGTAGCACAGGCAACAAATGCGGTTTTGTCCAGGTGTCCCTGTTGTATTTCTAACATCTGCTAACACGTGGGGGTGAACACAATTAACACCGCAGCATAATGTTTGACAATATAGGCAGTAGATGTATCCACGATCTGTGGCCCAGCCCTGTCTCCTCTGGCCTCTGAGGGCCACAGAGGGCCCGCCCTTTGTCCGGGCTTCGTCCGGCGCGTCCCGCTCGCGTACCGCGAAGCGGATACCGTCAGAACTTAAGTATAGCTGGGGCGGTGGGCGGGGAGAAGCACAGGTGTAACCGCGCACGGGCTCCTGGGAACCGGAGTCCCGTGCTAAGCCTGCTCCCCGCGTTAGTCCTGCCACTCTCGTAAAACAGCAATCAGCAATCCACAAAGCCCTTCCCAGGGCGGGTACAGTAACCACGAAGGACCAACAGGTGAGTTCTGGAACGATGCGGGACCCGCGCCAGCGGGTTCCGCGAGGCGTTATGAATGTTCTTGGGGCGGTGGGCGGGGAGAAGCACAGGTGTAACCGCGCACGGGCTCCTGGGAACCGGAGTCCCGTGCTAAGCCTGCTCCCCGCGTTAGTCCTGCCACTCTCGTAAAACAGCAATCAGCAATCCACAAAGCCCTTCCCAGGGCGGGTACAGTAACCACGAAGGACCAACAGGTGAGTTCTGGAACGATGCGGGACCCGCGCCAGCGGGTTCCGCGAGGCGTTATGAATGTTCTTGGGGCGGTGGGCGGGGAGAAGCACAGGTGTAACCGCGCACGGGCTCCTGGGAACCGGAGTCCCGTGCTAAGCCTGCTCCCCGCGTTAGTCCTGCCACTCTCGTAAAACAGCAATCAGCAATCCACAAAGCCCTTCCCAGGGCGGGTACAGTAACCACGAAGGACCAACAGGTGAGTTCTGGAACGATGCGGGACCCCGTATGCATGGAGCGTACCCCCCATGCCAACAGTGTAAGTACGACCCGTACCCCCACCCGCGTATGCATGGAGCGTACCCCCCATGCCAACAGTGTAAGTACGACTCGAACCCTCACCCGCGTATGCATGGAGCGTACCCTCCATGCCAACAGTGTAAGTACGACTCGAACCCTCACCCGCGTATGCAAGGAGCGTACCCTCCATGCCAACAGTGTAAGTACGACTCGAACCCTCACCCGCGGACGTACGGACCGTACCCCCACCCCCACCAGTGTAAGTACGACTCCTACCCCCACCCGCGGACTCACGGACCGTACCCCCCAGCCCAACAGTGTAAGTACGACCCGTACCCTCACCCCGTATGCAAGGAGCGTACCCCACACCCCAACAGTGTAAGTACGACCCGTACCCTCACCCGCGTATGCATGGAGCGTACCCCCACCACACCAGTGTAAGTAGACTCGTACCCTCACCTCGAATGCATTGAGCGTACCCCCACCGTGTATGTTCCAAGCGTACATATCCTGAAATCGGAGGTGTGTGTGCAGAGTCCACCCAGCAGTGCCCTGAGACAGGAGGGGTGGGTGTGGAGTCCTCCCAGCAGTGCCCTGAGCCAGGAGGGGTGTGTGCAGAGTCCTCCCAGCAGTGCCCTGAGACAGGAGGGGTGGGTGCCTATCACTAACAGCAGTGCCCTGAGCCAGGAGGGTTGTGTGCAGAGTCCTCCCAGCAGTGCCCTGAGACAGGAGGGGTGGGTGTGGAGTCCTCCCAGCAGTGCCCTGAGACAGGAGGGGTGGGTGTGGAGTCCTCCCAGCAGTGCCCTGAGACAGGAGGGGTGTGTGCAGAGTCCTCCCAGCAGTGCCCTGAGACAGGAGGGGTGGGTGTGGAGTCCTCCCAGCAGTGCCCTGAGACAGGAGGGGTGGGTGTGGAGTCCTCCCAGCAGTGCCCTGAGACAGGAGGGGTGTGTGCAGAGTCCTCCCAGCAGTGCCCTGAGACAGGAGGGGTGGGTGCCTATCACTAACAGCAGTGCCCTGAGCCAGGAGGGGTGTGTGCAGAGTCCTCCCAGCAGTGCCCTGAGACAGGAGGGGTGGGTGCCTATCACTCCCAGCAGTGCCCTGAGACAGGAGGGGTGTAACACATGTGTGTGAGGCCAGAATTATCCACATGCATACTGGCTACAAGGGAACATGTCCCCATGAACTCATGTCAACAGACTCCACACACAAGTACAGTGAT
The DNA here is from genome assembly GCF_964204655.1 of Triturus cristatus. Taxonomy (NCBI): domain Eukaryota; kingdom Metazoa; phylum Chordata; class Amphibia; order Caudata; family Salamandridae; genus Triturus; species Triturus cristatus. The sequence goes on along the minus strand of NC_140592.1, from coordinate 290,661,230 downwards.
CACCAAGGATGCCACGATTGTTGCAGGTGGAGACATGGCCCTGCATGCATGGCCAAAGTAGAAGGGCTCCGTCACACACACAGCTCATGTAGACACAGCTCTGCGCTAAACATTGGGAACACCCTGCAGGGAAGAAAGCTGGGTACACAGAGGAAGGAATACACCCTGGGACAAGTGCACCATGCAGTAACTGCTTACATGAACAAAGAAAGTTAGCCAACACCTTGTGATGGCACACAGATCACAGGGTCCCACCAATGAGCAGTACACTACTACATATCCCACACACCCAAACCCTTACACACCACCCAAAACCATGTAGCAGCCCCACCAACACCAATACCAGCATAGCAGTAGTGTGATAATGAAAACAAAATTAAGCTTTATTCAGCATGAGCACAATGTCCGTGGATCGCAGGCAGTTCAATCTTCACAAAGCCCATAGGGCAGGCAATGATTCTCAGCTGGATGGGGGACACAGTGGGATGCGTGTCCCCTACCTTGCCTGCACAGTCAAATGGCATCGTCTTCCACACTGGTGAGGGCATCAGGGGGGGGGGGAAGCAACAGGCACCGCAGGGACATCAGGGCAAAGGGGCGGCGATGTGGGTGCAGGGATGGAGGACTCCACCACAGGGGGTGGGTCAGTGCCAAAGGCGGAGGCCAGGATGGCACTACACACCTTTGCAAGGTCCTCCAGGGAGTCCCCTGCACCCGAAGGGACCTCAGGCCCCAAGGAGGGGGGGGGGTCAGAGGGATGGGTCGCAGCGCCACCGGGGGAGGGTGGAGACAGGGGGGGAGACTCAACCACCCTGACCGGGGACCTCCTTGACCGCTTGCGTGGTGGTGTCACTGTGGGGCTCAGGGACAGAGCGGCCATGAAGGAGTCCTTGGGGGAGATGTGGCCAGGAGAGCTGAGGGGAGGGGATTTGGAGGGAGTGGACTGGGTGGAATGCGGACTCCCACTATGGCTGCGTGTCACACGTTTGCCCCCCGACCCAGTGGGTGTGCCTACCTCACCCTGTGTGTGCGTGTCAGGAGGAGTGCGGTGGACCTTCCCTGCTGGTGTGGTGCCCGTGTCCGTTGATGTGGGTGCATGCCGACGTCTGGGTGTACGTGGGACAGGCATGGGAGTGGGAAGTGTGGATGGGGCAGGGGTAGGTGGGGGGAGGTCGTGCTGCAGGAGACCCACTGCTGCAGTCAGTGTGGAGTCTATGGACCTCAGCAAGTTGCGTTGGTCAGCCTGCGATGAATGAATGCCCTCCAAGAAAGCCTCGATGTTGGTGAGGGTTTGGCCGTGGGCATGGAGGACATTAAGGATCGCAGCCTGACCAACCTGCAGTTGCCGCTGGATGTCCACAGACTCTGCATTGGCGGCAGCAGTGGAGATAGGGGCAGGGGGTGCGGTGCCTGGCAGGAAGGAGACATGCTGTGACCGGGCACGCTGGGAAGGGACACGAGCAAGTGGGAGGCGGCTGGTGGAAACTGAGGGGGCGGTGCGAGGTGTTGTTCCGCTGTCAGCTGCTGGTGCAGCCTCCGCCCACTCGGAGACATCCTCCTCGGACCTGTCAGCTTCGTAGTCTGATGTGCCAGTCGACAGGTCCTCACCCACACTCTCCTCCGCCTCTGTCCCACTCGATGTGCCAGACCCGATGTCACGGCTGGCACTGGTGCTCGGTCCCTCCGCCTGGTCTGTGTCCATGTCTCCCTCTGTGTCCCCCGACGATGCTGTGGGCAGGGTGGAGAGACAGAAATTAATCAGACACCTGTACACATCTGTCACATGAGTCCAATCTACATAGGTAACATTGCATGGCCTGAAAAGGAAGATCCCTAACATCTACTGAACAGGGTACCGATGTAGGGCATGAAACACACAGTTGGTTGAGCCACCATGCCACTGAAATACCATGGAGAGCATGAGACAATAGCTAAACACAAGAAACGGAGTCTGACATAGCACCCAGGCCCTGGGGACAATCCAGCACTACATCTGCACCACACAGCGTTGGCGAAAATACCGATGACCAGGGAGCATATCCATGAACTTGAGACACATGCTGCATAGGTAATGCTGAAAACATGCACAACATGACTCGGTCACTGCACATTGCGTGTGTGTCCAGACACATCACACACTGCCCAGACCCAGCAAGTGGAAATCAGGAGTTAACACATAGGCATTGCCCGCCCCAACAAGACCCTACACGAGGCAAATTGTTGAGACACAGGTGGCACCAACATCTCATAGTCTGGGTGATACACACAGGGGCAGGCAAAAAGCAAGATTGGACGCCAAACAGCCAAGGTGCGCCTGTACAAATAATGAGGTACCATTGCCCATCCTCAGATGAGTATAAAAAGACACACAGGCACTGGCAACTGTGAGTATGAAGAAGGACAATCAGGTCAGGCTGCACAGTGGACACCTGTACAAAATAGCACGTCTATATACATGGTGACAGGGGACAATGGCACAGAGCACAACCTACGCTGTAGACACTGAGATTGGCCACGTTTATGATGACACATACACCACTGAGGAAAAGGTGCCCCAGGGGACAGTAGTGGGCACGCAACTACATGCTACTGAATGGTAATGACTGCAACACACGTCACCATCCCTGCACTATGTGTATCGCACACTCATGCACATCATGTCACAGGCCACTACATAGGACATGCGCGCTGTAAGGCATGACACATGAGAGACCAACTCCCATGTCTGGAGTCAGCATCAGTGCCAACTGACATGGAACCCACATGCAGTGAACTTGACAGTGCACAGGCAAGGTCCCACAACCTGTTACACACCACCCCCACACATGATGCTACAGTCATTGTTCTCGTGGACAAAGCGCCAGCCTACATTACCTTGTGAAGGAGTGACTACACACAGACCAGGGAACACATTGCAAGGAGGGGAAGGGTGGCAGGGGCACAGCGCTATACTGGGGCAAACAGGATCTGCACAGCACCTTTAAACCCTGCCAGTGAATTCATGCTACTGTGCCCTTACAAATGCCGGTGACACACAACAAACACACATGTACCTACCCCCTTCCGGCTGCTGCATCGCCTGTAAGCGCCTCTCCAGGTCTGGAAAGACCACCAGCAGCACACGCCTGTGGAGGTGGCTCAGACGGCGGCGGCCGCGGTTCTTGTGGCTCTCAGGTGAGTCCCCCAGCAGGAGCCGTGCAATCCTCCGCGTCCAGCACCGGATATCCTGCCAGCGTTTCCTCACCTGGGGCAGGCTCCGCCTCCGACCATCCACACCCCTCACGGCACTGACGGCGGTCAGCCAGATCTGCTCCTTGGCAGTGGCGCCTACCTGTGAGGGGGAACAAGTGACACCACATCAATACACCAGCCACATGTCACAGAGAGACATATGGGTACAAATTAGCTGGTTACAACAAGGCATGTCATGCAGCCAACACATTGCACCTTTGTCATAGGGACATCATCCCCTGGTGAGGGCAAAAGCAGTACGTGCCACAGTGGGTACACAGGTGGAATGATGGCAATGTCACAATCAATGATCAAGGCTCACACTGTGCATCACACCCACCCCTCCTGTCTCAGGGCACTGCTGTGAGTGATAGGCCCCCACCCCTCCTGTCTCAGGGCACTGCTGTGAGTGATAGGCCCCCACCCCTCCTGTCTCAGGGCACTGCTGTGAGTGATAGGCCCCCACCCCTCCTGTCTCAGGGCACTGCTGGGAGGACTCTGCACACACCCCTCCTGTCTCAGGGCACTGCTGGGAGACATCAGGCACCCCCCCCCTGGGACCCCCCGACAGTACATGGCATGTGTGTTACACCTGGATGCAATGGCAGAAGTCACAGTCACAACATAGGGACAGTCTGTGGCAGTGGCCTATGCACTCACCTGATACCCTGGTCGCCCATACAGCATGGAGTACTGTGGGAGGATCACATCCAGCAGAGCCATGTTCTCCTCCAGGGTGAATGGCTGTGTCCTCTCCACAGCCCTTGACATGGTTCCAGGGAATCAGTAGCAGCAGCTGGGTCGACGAATGCAAAGATGTGCAGGCAAGTGCTCCCTCATGGGACCTGGCTGCCTTATATGTGCCCTTCTGCCCAGTCTCATGCACAGGAGTACAGAGTGATTGGTCACTCACATTTGCATCCTATGTTTCCACCAATCCCTTCAAACCTAGCAGTCTGTGGGTTCTCTATCGGTTTCATTCTCCTGCATGATGTCAGCCCCACAAACACATTGCAACAAAGTAGAAGAATTCCAACTGACTTCTGCTGTGCACCTTCCAGAACAATTTCGAAATTTGAACTTGGTCTCCATGACAACCAGCATGCATGTAGGCCTTAATACTTGTCCCCTATGTAATTTGGAGCATCACACACAGGTACGGTGCGTTTCGGGGCCCTAGGGCACCCCAAATGCATGGCAACGGCCCGTACATGCATGCCTACGTTCACTATCACTATGGGTCAGCAATCGCGTATGCGTACTCGTAGTGGTACGGACCGTACACACGCATGTACGCTCACTATCACTATGGGTCTGCACGCGTATGCGTACCCGTAGTGGTACGGACCGTACACACGCATCTACGCTCACTATCACTATGGGTCTGCACGCGTATGCGTACTCGTAGTGGTACGGACCGTACACACGCATCTACGCTCACTATCACTATGGGTCTGCACGCGTATGCGTACCCGTAGTGGTACGGACCGTACACTCGCATCTACGCTCACTATCACTATGGGTCTGCACGCGTATGCGTACCCGTAGTGGTACGGACCGTACACTCGCATCTACGCTCACTATCACTACGAGTACGCATACGCGTGCCGACCCATAGTGATAGTGAGTGTACATGCGAGTGTACGGTCCGTACCACTACGGGTACGCATACGCGTGCAGACCCATAGTAATAGTGAGCGTACATGCGAGTGTACGGTCCGTACCACTACGGGTACGCATACGCGTGCAGACCCATAGTGATAGTGAGCGTACATGCGAGTGTACGGTCCGTACCACTACGGGTACGCATACGCGTGCAGACCCATAGTGATAGTGAGCGTAGATGCGTGTGTACGGTCCGTACCACTACGAGTACGCATACGCATGCAGACCCATAGTGATAGTGAGCGTACATGCGTGTGTACGGCCCTATCACTATGGGTCTGCACGCGTATGCATACTCGTAGTGGTACGGACCGTACAAATGCCTGTACGCTCGCCATCACTATGGGTACACATACGGCAGCACTCCCACAGTGATTTGGGAACATGCACAGGCCCTCTCAGCAGCAGTACGGCGGTTTTTACACATCACTGTGGTGATAGGCGACACACAGGTAGGAATAGGGCGGACATACTTGTCCATGGATGGACATACTTGTCCATGGATGGACATACTTGTCCATGGATGGACATACTTGTCCAGGAATGGACATCAAGGCATCGTCTGTGCATTACTACATGTGTGGGGCACAGGTGTCACAGGCTGTGATGTGGAACATGCCTCCTGAGTGGAGAAGGCACCAGATGTATGATGAGATGTGTACAGGTGTACTGTGTGAGGGTGCAATGTGTGCCAGGCATGCCCTTGACTCCTTTGACATGTGTGCATGTGGGACTGCGCACTTGGGGTGAGCGTCACTGGCATGGCACGGACACCAACACACGGAAGTGTCCCATGATGCCCGGTACAGGGGTCATGACACATGACTTGTCACTACCCACAGTGCACAATGTGACTATGTCATATATGTGTCCGGGATTTACATCAGGTTGATGTTGTAGCACCCTCAAAAGCTGCAGCCGTTGCAGCAACCAACATGTGGCTGTGTGTAGATTGTCATTGCACACTGTTCCGCACACCATGCCACATGTGTTATCGGATGTGAGGTGCACATGTATGCATGGGACACGGAGTAGCGTGACAAGGCCATGTCAGCATCCTCACAAGGAATGTGTGGTGAGTCATGACATGTGCACCTTCATGGCAAGGTGTGTGGGCTGGACTAGTGTAATGTCATGTGACCTGTGGCTCCAGTGTTCCGCTACCAGTCTCTGCAATCGGCATCCCACTTCTGCTGATGTGTGGGTGTATGTCACTCCTGTCTTGCGTCGGGCTGTGCACTTGCACTGGGACACAGCTATTTCCATGGCGTGGCATGGGGAGGTTCTCAATCACCGTGTGTAGCTGGGTCTTGGAAGGAGTGTCACCTTGCATCCATACGTGTCCTGGGCATGTAGCACATACCTGACTCCCTATGTAGCATGTGTGTATTGCCAGATTTACATGTGCTCAGTAGACATGAGTTGTTCTCGTAGTGCACTCACTCTTCCTTGTCACTTCCAAATTACTGCAGAGCGCCGCCTCTTGCCCGAAGAATTCCAGACTTGGCTACCATGCAGGAGAATGACAGGATCCGGCTCTACCGCTTCACCCAACCGTTGATTCTGGAGCTGACGGCGAGACTGGCACCACACCTGCAACCGCAGCACAGGTATCCTACGGCACTGACACCCCAGCTGAAGGTAATGGCTGCCCTACATTTTCTTGCCACGGGTACCTTCCAAAATACCATAGCTCATGTTGGTGGCATGTCCCAGAGCATGTTCAGCGGTGTGCTGCATGATTTCTTGGAGGCCATGTTGATTCACCTGGATGACTTCATCAAGTTCCCAACCCCTGAACAGATGACTGAGGTCAAGCGTGGATTCTATGCCCTGGGAGGGATGCCCCATGTCATTGGGTCCATAGATGGGACACATGTAGGTTTGGTACCACCACACGCACGGGAGGTGGCGTACCGCAATCGGAAGCACTACCACTCCATCAATGCCCTTGTGGTGTGTCTGTCCAATATGGTGATTTCACATGTCTGTGCTCGTTTCCCAGGGTCAGCACACGATGCCTACATCATGAGGCGTAGCGGGATGCCTGATATGATGATGCAGCTGCGCAACGAACGGGCATGTGTTGTTGGTGGGTACAGTCTGTCTGTCCTGTATTCTGTATAGCCGACCAGCACGACCGCTTCACCAGTTCTAACGATGTCCATGTGCTTCCCATGTAGGGGACGCTGGCTATCCCAACATGCCTTGGCTGCTGACACCTCTCCGCAACCCCATCACGCCGGCCCAGCTCCGCTATAACACCGCCCATGGCCGGACAAGGCGAGTGATAGAGAGGACGTTTGGCATGCTGAAGAGCCGATTCCGGTGCCTCCACAAGACCGGCGGTGCACTCCCTTATGCCCCGGCGAAGGTCTGCAAGATCTTCATGGTCTGCTGCATGCTGCACAACATGGCAGTTGAAAGAGCTGTGCCACTCATCCTGAATCAACATGACGAGGACCATCCACCCGTGGAGGACGAAGGGCTTGGCAATGGGGCTAGTGATGTGGAGGATGTGGAGCCGCAAGAGGACATCCGGACTCGGCTCATACGCGACTTCTTTGCTTAGTGGTGAGTACCAGGGTCTGAGTGTGCACGCATTGGTCCCCGTGTGGCATGCGTTGTGATGTGTGTCTCCACCTGCATGTATGGCACGTGGGTCAGAGGTGTGTGTGGGTGTGTCACTGGAGTGATGGTGGCAGTGATGGTAGTATTTCCCCAGTCATAATTGTGACCTAGCATGTTGTCATCCATACATGTGTCGAGTAAATGCACATGCAAGTGGCTGTGTTTTTTGTGGCTGACTTCTTGTGTGTCTCTCTTCCCCAGGTACCTGCGCATGCCGTTTGCTGGTTGCATTGTTGTGGCACTGCTATTCCTCATGGACATGACATCGTGGGCTGACTCAGCGTTACAGGCACGGACACGTTTGGAAGTCTCCATCGGGTAAGGGATGCATCTGGGGTGTATTGGGTGTGGCAGTTGTTCACGATGTGTGCACACTGCCCCGGTCGGGGTTTGGTTCCTCTGCAGTCATGTGGCATCCCCATGGGACACGACATGCAGCTGGGTACACCTGAATAGATGGGCTGCCTGGTTGTCAGTCATCAGTGATGGGATAGTGGATTGTGATGATGGCATCAATGTGTGTGACACTGCCCTCGGACACATACGGTTAACATTGTCTTGACATGGCGTGGGACTTCCACATCAGCGGATCTATGGTGTATGTCAGGCTCTCCGTGTGCAGCTGTGGGTTTTAGCTGTTAGCCGACACTTGTGTGCCAGTTCCATGGCTATCACGCATTTGTGCTGCAGAAGGGGGGTGCCAGTGTTGGACCCACATGTTACTCCACATGATGTGTTCATGTGTACTTCAAGTTGCCTCTGCAATCCCAAAAACATGACTAATAAAGGTGTCCCTATGCCTCCAAGGTGCCTCTTCTCAGTCAATGCTGGTGTGTTGGCACGGTGCATCCTGCATGTCTGGCATGGTATTCCCTGATTGTGGCTATGTGTCAATGTGTCGAGTGGAAAGATGCAAGCTGTGTGTGTGTGCTGAGACTGTGTATTGGGCAGGATGCCCATGACTGTGTGGGTATTGTGACATGTGCCATCCCCATGCATCCAACGTTGTCCATGACCCCATTCTCTGCATCCACCGGACTCAAGCTTGCAGGACATGGTTCTGCCACCTGTCTACACATACCTGGGTGCCCCCCAGGACACTGGCCAGGATCCCTGACCTCTGCGCATGACTGTTGCTGTACTCAATGTGTCTGTCAGCACGGTTGTTCGGCCACCCCCTCAGCTGGTTCTGCCCATCACGGGTGTGTATGGTGCTCCATGTCTGTCTTGCCTAATAAACTGTGACCCATGTGTCCTGTGCCAGACTCAGGCCCCAGGGTGTGGATGGTTGAAGTGAACAGATGACTCAGGCATGTTTAGACTGTACAAGACACATGTTAGGTAATAATGCTACCAGCAGGCATCTACTCTTAATAGTGTGATTTATTATTGGGGGGGGGGGGGGACAAAGTGAGGGGCTTTCCGGGATTAGGGAATCCAAAGTTCAGTAGGGGAGTTGGTGTCCTTGCCATTGGAAATCCTCAGAGTCCATGCCACAGTCTTTGTCAACATTGGTCAGCCAGTGACCAGCAGGGCCATGTGGCAGAGAATGTCTCTTGATGCTGTGATGCTGTTGCTCCAGTGGGCCAGGTGCCAGGCCAGGTGTCCTGGGAGATGGTGATGTAGCAGCCACCCTCACGGTCCTTTCCGTGGACGACCCGGCTTCCTGCGGGGAACCTCAGCAGCAGGCCGTGACGACGTCTGGGATGCTCCGTCGGATGTTTCCTCCTCCTCCTCCTGATCCCTCCCTGTGGGTGGTGATGTTCTCCGCCTTCTGGCACAGGGAGGGTCGGCCATGGTGTCGGCCATCCGACGGAGTGTAGCGTGAATCCCCTGGAACGCCGTCACTTGCTCAGCCTGTCTGTCCTCCATCCTCCGTTGGTGTACCTGTAGACAGGCTATTAGCTCCGCATGTTGCTGGGCCTGCTGGACCTTGATCCCCTCGAGGACGGACACAACCTGGGCCATGCCCGTGGTGTCCTGCCGGTATGAGTCCAGGATGTTACGGACATGGGAAAATACCGGATCCCCAGCCAACTGGTCAGGCTCGCGCCTCCGCCGTCCTCCACTCCCACCACCCCTGCCCACTTGCGTCTGGCCTGCACTTGTGGGCACATCGGGTCTCCGGGACCCCTGAGGGGTGGCATTGGCGTTGTCGCCTGCCTCCTCCTGGGTGCCCGGGACACCGTGTCCCTCCTGGCGAGCCTGGCTGCATTGTGGTGTTGGGGCAGGGATCCTGGGTGTCTCCTGGGATGTGGCAGGAGTGGGGGTGGTGGTTGGCACGGTTGTACCTGACGCAGGTGCTGCAGGTGGTTGGACACCAGAGGGGCCAGGTCGGTCGGGGTCGTCCGCAGAGTGGTGAGAGTGGTCGCTGCCGGTGGGATCGGTCTCCTGCAGATCCGGGTCCTGTGAGTGTTCCCCCCCAGTGTTGGGGAGTGCAGCACGACGTTGACCTGTGTGTGAGAGTGAAAATGTTAATTTTGGTCCATGCAACATCCATGTTTCATCCGTTTCAAAGTTGGCACATTTCCTCTTGGAATTAGGATCTGTCTTGCATTCCACTCACAGTGCACTTGTGCATGGGTGTGTCCCTTGGGCACCAATTTGGCCCCTTTAACTATGTGTGGCACAGTCTTACTTGCTGCGTCAAGTGTGACTGCAGTCAGCAGTGGAGTGGGCAGGTGTGGCGAGCCATGCATTTGCGCCTTCCTTGTAGCACTGTACATGTGCACATGGAGTGGATCCACACACTTATATGATGCAGGTGGCTGTCCTTGTGCTCGTGTACAGGTTGTGACATGGCCCTGCGTTTTGCCATGATGAAGAGGGGGGGTTCTGGCACTGGCCACCCTTGTCTACATGCACGCAGTCCACCTGCTGACGAGCAGACATTCCCACACACCAAAGGACTGATTTGCTATCCCTGTGTCTCCCTCCTTCTCTGTCCCCCTCTCCCTCCCTCTCTGTCCCCCTCTCCCTCCCTCTCTGTCCCCCTCTCCCTCCCTCTGTGTGTCAGCCTCCTCCCTCTGTCCGTCTTCCTGTGTCTCCCTCCCTCTCTGTCCCCCTCTCCCTCCCTCTCTGTCCCCCTCTCCCTCCCTCTGTGTGTCAGCCTCCTCCCTCTGTCCGTCTTCCTGTGTCTCCCTCCCTCTCTGTCCCCCTCTCCCTCCCTCTGTGTCCCCCTCTCCCTCCCTCCGTGTGTCACCCTCTGTCACCTTGGCCCAGCTTCCTGGGCACACACTGTTAGCAGATCTTTGAGTGGCCCTTGGCCTGTTGATGTGAGTTTGTTTCTGATCTCCAGGCACCCATTTTGTCTGCTGTGTGTCTGTGCGCTGCTGCTGTGGTGGTGTGTGCTGCCACTCTTTCACAATGTTGGCTGTTCATTAGCTGCTGTCATGTGCAAAACAGTGCCTTCACCCCCATGTGTTGATGCAAGGCGTCCGCCATTTGCTGGCAAGTCATTCCTGTGTTGGGACACAGTGTTTGTCTGGCTGTGACCTAGGCCATATGGGCAGAGGGCATTGTTGTCTGCTTTGGAGTCGCACTATGTGATTTTTGGTGCCCAGCCTCCCGCCATCCGGGTTACCGTGTCATGTGTTGTTGTCTTCTGTGGCCTGTGACTTGACATTGTCCAGCTGGGTGCATGGGGCATGGTGGCAGCAGTGGCATGTGCCTGCTCATGGAGTGTGGTTGAGTCATGCGATGGCTTGTGGTGGTTGCGTGCCTGTTAGTAATTTTGGTTGTGGTTGCAGTTCCCCCCATGTGAGGTGCGTTGTTTGTGTACTCACCCGGGTCTCGGAGTCCTTCTACTCCTTCAACTGCCTCCACCGGCAGTATGGCCATCACCCTCTCCTCCCAGGGATGGTACTGTACGGCTCTGCGGGAGGGCCCTCCTCCGGTGGCGTTGGCCTGGTCGTGTTCCTCCTGCCTCTTGGCTCTGACCCTCCTCCGCAGATCGTACCACCTGTTCTGGCAATCCTGCAAAGGTCCTCCTGGTGTCCGCAACAGCATTCACAGCATCGACGATGGTCTGCCACATGGCTGTTTTGGCTGCCTGGCTGGTGCTTCTGACCAATGTTCCAAAGATCTGTGGCTCGACTCTGAGGATTTGATCAACAAGGACCTCCAACTCTCGGTGACTGAACTTTGGATTCTTGGTAGTGGGCATGGTGAGGGGTGTGGGTGGGGATGGTGTGGGTGTGGGGGGTGTGTGGATGTTGGGGGGGGTGTGGATGGTTGTGTGTGTGTGTGAATGTGATGAGAGGGTGTTTGTGAGGGTGGTCGTGTGAAGGTGTGCAAGTGTAAGGTGTGGTGTAGCTTGTAGTCTGGTTCTGTGGTGTCTGGCAGCAGTGAGTCTGTTGCAAAGGCTCATGGTTTGTGTGTGTGGGCCCTTTTTATTGGTCCATGGGTGGGTGTGGCAGTTTTTGAATTTTGGGTGGGTGTGTTATAAGGAGTGGTGGTGTATTGGGCCTCTGTTTGTTTTTGGCAGTTGCAGGTCAGTGATTGTGTTATTTTAGTGGTTGTTGGCCATGTTTAGTGGCTGTGTGCCTTTCGAATGGTGTATTCTTGTGTTGTTTTATTTTGTCCTGGTTGTGTACGTGCGTTTTGAGCGTGTGTACGGTGTGTACATGGGCCATTTGGTTGTACGATTATGTCCTTGTGTGTGGCTTTGTACGACTCGTACATGCGGTTGTGATGTTGGGGCATGGGGTGCGCTCCGTACTTAGGAGGTTGTGTTGGGGGTGCGCCAGGAACTACTGGGGTGTAGGTTCACGGTGGTACGACACGTACTGGGGTGGGGGTACGACTGGAACGTACTGGGGTGTAGGTACACGGGGGGTATGACACGTACTGGGGTGGGGGTGGGGCTCGAACGTACTGGGGTGTACATAGACGGTGGTACGACACGTACTGGGGTGGGGGTACGACTGGAACGTACTGGGGTGTACATAGACGGTGGTACGACACGTACTGGGGTGGGGGTACGACTGGAACGTACTGGGGTGTAGGTACACGGGGGTATGACACGTACTGGGGTGGGGGTACGACTGGAACGTACTGGGGTGTACATAGACGGTGGTACGACACGTACTGGGGTGGGGGTACGACTGGAACGTACTGGGGTGTAGGTACACGGGGGTATGACACGTACTGGGGTGGGGGTACGACTGGAACGTACTGGGGTGTACATAGACGGTGGTACGACACGTACTGGGGTGGGGGTACGACTGGAACGTACTGGGGTGTAGGTACACGGGGGTATGACACGTACTGGGGTGGGGGTACGACTGGAACGTACTGGGGTGTAGGTACACGGGGGTATGACACGTACTGGGGTGGGGGTACGACTGGAACGTACTGGGGTGTACATAGACGGTGGTACGACACGTACTGGGGTGGGGGTACGACTGGAACGTACTGGGGTGTAGGTACACGGGGGGTATGACACGTACTGGGGTGGGGGTGGGGCTCGAACGTACTGGGGTGTACATAGACGGTGGTACGACACGTACAGGGGTGGGGGGGTGTACATTGACGGTGGTACGACACGTACAGGGGTGGGGGGGTGTACATTGACGTTGGTACGACACGTACTGGGGTGGGGGTACGACTGGAACGTACTGGGGTGTAGGTACACGGGGGGTATGACACGTACTGGGGTGGGGCTCGAACGTACTGGGGTGTACATAGACGGTGGTACGACACGTACAGGGGTGGGGGGGTGTACATTGACGGTGGTACGACACGTACAGGGGGGGTGTACATTGACGGTGGTACGACACGTACTGGGGTGGGGGTACGACTGGAACGTACTGGGGTGTAGGTACACGGGGGTATGACACGTACTGGGGTGGGGGTACGACTGGAACGTACTGGGGTGTACATAGACGGTGGTACGACACGTACTGGGGTGGGGGTACGACTGGAACGTACTGGGGTGTAGGTACACGGGGGTATGACACGTACTGGGGTGGGGGTACGACTGGAACGTACTGGGGTGTAGGTACACGGGGGTATGACACCTACTGGGGTGGGGGTACGACTGGAACGTACTGGGGTGTACATAGACGGTGGTACGACACGTACTGGGGTGGGGGTACGACTGGAACGTACTGGGGTGTAGGTACACGGGGGGTATGACACGTACTGGGGTGGGGGTGGGGCTCGAACGTACTGGGGTGTACATAGACGGTGGTACGACACGTACAGGGGTGGGGGGGTGTACATTGACGGTGGTACGACACGTACAGGGGTGGGGGGGTGTACATTGACGTTGGTACGACACGTACTGGGGTGGGGGTACGACTGGAACGTACTGGGGTGTAGGTACACGGGGGTATGACACGTACTGGGGTGGGGGTGGGGCTCGAACGTACTGGGGTGTACATAGACGGTGGTACGACACGTACAGGGGTGGGGGGGTGTACATTGACGGTCGTACGACACGTACAGGGGGGGGTGTACATTGACGGTGGTACGACACGTACTGGGGTGGGGGTACGACTGGAACGTACTGGGGTGTACATAGACGGTGGTACGACACGTACTGGGGTGGGGGTACGACTGGAATGTACTGGGGTGTAGGTACACGGGGGTATGACACGTACTGGGGTGGGGGTACGACTGGAACGTACTGGGGTGTACATAGACGGTGGTACGACACGTACTGGGGTGGGGGTACGACTGGAACGTACTGGGGTGTAGGTACACGGGGGTATGACACGTACTGGGGTGGGGGTACGACTGGAACGTACTGGGGTGTACCTAGACGGGTGGGGGTATACATATACGGGGGGTACGTGTCGGACGTACGGGGGCTGGGGGGAGTGTTGGGCGCGTATGCGGGCACATGTCTCCATGGTTGCTATAGGTGTTCGGTGCGGACGGTGTTTTTTCCATACGGTTGTAGGCTCGGACTCACGGGATGGATCGTGATTCCTCGGTCGGACTTGGATTTTTACGTTTGTAAGGTAAATCGTCCGAGGACGTGTCGGACACATTTTCCGACCCGAGGACGTGTGGGGAATGATTCCCAGTGCGGTTCGTATGGACTTTTTACCATGCGAATCGTGATTGCCAGTTCGTACGGCACTTGTACGATTCGTACGGTAAAAAGACGCGATACGAGTCGTACGGGGACATTTTTTACCGGATCGTGATCGGCACCAAAGGTGGCGATCACGATCCGGCAAAAACCGGGTACGAACCGTCGGACGGAGCATAATCTCCGTCCGACGCGTAGCTGGTCGTCAATTTTTACAAACAAGGAATTACGATTCGCACGGGTACACCAGTACCGTACGAATCGTAAAAAAGCCCGACCGACCAAAAAAAACCTACCAATGCGATCCGGAAAAGCGCCGACCTGACGTCGGGACGCTCGCAGCCAGCCATTCACGACCCAGGAATCACGATTCGCACCGACGTCACCCCGCACGGCGAATATTTTGCGGCAGCCAAAAACTGCCGGGAAATCAGGACGACGCGAACAAGGACCACCAGTACGCGACGGACAGACGACGACGCGAACAAGGAGGACCAGTATGCGACGGACACACAGGACCACGCGACCAAGGAGGACCCGTACGCGACAGGACGACACGATCAAGGAGGACCCGTACGCGACAGGACGACACGATCAAGGAGTACCAGTACGCGACGGACAGACATGGACCCGAACCTACGAGTCATCCCTGCCCTCATAGCAGTCCACCTCCTCTACAGGTTACGACGCAGACGCCGCAGAAGGTCAGAATAACTAAGGGAGGGGGGAAAGTGGGGTGGGGTGGGGGTGGCAGGACCAGGGCAGGCCACAAAACAACCACATAAGTCACACACCACACATGGCTGGACATACCTGACTCCCATGCCCTGGTCACCACGAGGGGGTGGGGGCGTGTCCTGATAAGCCAGCGACCGCCACAACGGAAGTCCGTCACCACGCGAACCGGCAACACAACCAGACAGGTACGTCCCGTACCCACGCCTGAAGAGCGTGGGTACGAGTCGGACCACGCCCACACACGTCACCCCAACAATGGCGGGACGGATCGCACCCACGTGGCAAAGGCCTGGGTATGGGCCGCACAAGCATCACATAGCGTGGGGACGTATATGTACGGACCCTACCCCCACCCCGTATGCAAGGAGCGCACCCCCCACCCCAACAGTGAAAGTACGACCCGTACCCTCACCCGCGTATGCATGGAGCGTACCCTCCATGCCAACAGTGTAAGTACGACTCGAACCCTCACCCGCGGACGTACGGACCGTACCCCCACCCCCACCAGTGTAAGTACGACTCCTACCCCCACCCGCGGACTCACGGACCGTACCCCCACCCCAACAGTGTAAGTACGACCCGTACCCCCACCCGCGTATGCATGGAGCGTACCCCCCAGCCCAACAGTGTAAGTACGACCCGTACCCCCACCCGCGTATGCATGGAGCGTACCCCCCAGCCCAACAGTGTAAGTACGACCCGTACCCCCACCCGCGTATGCATGGAGCGTACCCCCCATGCCAACAGTGTAAGTACGACCCGTACCCCCACCCGCGTATGCATGGAGCGTACCCCCCATGCCAAAAGTGTAAGTACGACTCGAACCCTCACCCGCGTATGCATGGAGCGTACCCCCAGCCCAACAGTGTAAGTACGACCCGTACCCCCACCCGCGTATGCATGGAGCGTACCCCCCATGCCAACAGTGTAAGTACGACCCGTACCCTCACCCGCGTATGCAAGGAGCGTACACCCCAGCCCAACAGTGTAAGTACGACCCGTACCCCCACCCGCGTATGCATGGAGCGTACCCCCCAGCCCAACAGTGTAAGTACGACCCGTACCCCCACCCGCGTATGCATGGAGCGTACCCCCCAGCCCAACAGTGTAAGTACGACCCGTACCCCCACCCGCGTATGCATGGAGCGTACCCCCCATGCCAACAGTGTAAGTACGACACGTACCCCCACCCGCGTATGCATGGAGCGTACCCCCCATGCCAACAGTGTAAGTACGACCCGTACCCCCACCCGCGTATGCATGGAGCGTACCCCCATGCCAACAGTGTAAGTACGACTCGAACCCTCACCCGCGTATGCATGGAGCGTACCCTCCATGCCAACAGTGTAAGTACGACTCGAACCCTCACCCGCGTATGCATGGAGCGTACCCTCCATGCCAACAGTGTAAGTACGACTCGAACCCTCACCCGCGTATGCATGGAGCGTACCCTCCATGCCAACAGTGTAAGTACGACTCGAACCCTCACCCGCGGACGTACGGACCGTACCCCCACCCCCACCAGTGTAAGTACGACTCCTACCCCCACCCGCTGACTCACGGACCGTACCCCCCAGCCCAACAGTGTAAGTACGACCCGTACCCCCACCCGCGTATGCATGGAGCGTACCCCCCATGCCAACAGTGTAAGTACGACCCGTACCCCCACCCGCGTATGCATGGAGCGTACCCCCCATGCCAACAGTGTAAGTACGACTCGAACCCTCACCCGGGTATGCATGGAGCGTACCCTCCATGCCAACAGTGTAAGTACGACTCGAACCCTCACCCGCGTATGCATGGAGCGTACCCTCCATGCCAACAGTGTAAGTACGACTCGAACCCTCACCCGCAGACGTACGGACCGTACCCCCACCCCCACCAGTGTAAGTACGACTCCTACCCCCACCCGCGGACTCACGGACCGTACCCCCCAGCCCAACAGTGTAAGTACGACCCGTACCCTCACCCGCGTATGCAAGGAGCGTACCCCACACCCCAACAGTGTAAGTACGACCCGTACCCTCACCCGCGTATGCATGGAGCGTACCCCCACCACACCAGTGTAAGTAGACTCGTACCCTCACCTCGAATGCATTGAGCGTACCCCCACCGTGTATGTTCCAAGCGTACATATCGTGAAATCGAAGGTGTGTGTGCAGAGTCCACCCAGCAGTGCCCTGAGACAGGAGGGGTGGGTGTGGAGTCCTCCCAGCAGTGCCCTGAGCCAGGAGGGGTGTGTGCAGAGTCCTCCCAGCAGTGCCCTGAGACAGGAGGGGTGGGTGCCTATCACTAACAGCAGTGCCCTGAGCCAGGAGGGTTGTGTGCAGAGTCCTCCCAGCAGTGCCCTGAGACAGGAGGGGTGGGTGTGGAGTCCTCCCAGCAGTGCCCTGAGCCAGGAGGGGTGTGTGCAGAGTCCTCCCAGCAGTGCCCTGAGACAGGAGGGGTGGGTGCCTATCACTAACAGCAGTGCCCTGAGCCAGGAGGGTTGTGTGCAGAGTCCTCCCAGCAGTGCCCTGAGACAGGAGGGGTGGGTGTGGAGTCCTCCCAGCAGTGCCCTGAGACAGGAGGGGTGGGTGTGGAGTCCTCCCAGCAGTGCCCTGAGACAGGAGGGGTGTGTGCAGAGTCCTCCCAGCAGTGCCCTGAGACAGGAGGGGTGGGTGTGGAGTCCTCCCAGCAGTGCCCTGAGACAGGAGGGGTGGGTGTGGAGTCCTCCCAGCAGTGCCCTGAGACAGGAGGGGTGTGTGCAGAGTCCTCCCAGCAGTGCCCTGAGACAGGAGGGGTGGGTGCCTATCACTAACAGCAGTGCCCTGAGCCAGGAGGGGTGTGTGCAGAGTCCTCCCAGCAGTGCCCTGAGACAGGAGGGGTGGGTGCCTATCACTCCCAGCAGTGCCCTGAGACAGGAGGGGTGTAACACATGTGTGTGAGGCCAGAATTATCCACATGCATACTGGCTACAAGGGAACATGTCCCCATGAACTCATGTCAACAGACTCCACACACAAGTACAGTGATCACCAAGGATGCCACGATTGTTGCAGGTGGAGACATGGCCCTGCATGCATGGCCAAAGTAGAAGGGCTCCGTCACACACACAGCTCATGTAGACACAGCTCTGCGCTAAACATTGGTAACACCCTGCAGGGAAGAAAGCTGGGTACACAGAGGAAGGAATACACCCTGGGACAAGTGCACCATGCAGTAACTGCTTACATGAACAAAGAAAGTTAGCCAACACCTTGTGATGGCACACTACTACATATCCCACACACCCAAACCCTTATACACCACCCAAAACCATGTAGCAGCCCCACCAACACCAATACCAGCATAGCAGTAGTGTGATAATGAAAACAAAATTAAGCTTTATTCAACATGAGCACAATGTCCGTGGATCGCAGGCAGTTCAATCTTCACAAAGCCCATAGGGCAGGCAATGATTCTCAGCTGGATGGGGGACACAGTGGGATGCGTGTCCCCTACCTTGCCTGCACAGTCAAATGGCATCGTCTTCCACACTGGTGAGGGCATCAGGGGGGGGGGAAGCAACAGGCACCGCAGGGACATCAGGGCAAAGGGGCGGCATTGTGGGTGCAGGGATGGAGGACTCCACCACAGGGGGTGGGTCAGTGCCAAAGGCGGAGGCCAGGATGGCACTACACACCTTTGCAAGGTCCTCCAGGGAGTCCCCTGCACCCGAAGGGACCTCAGGCCCCAAGGGGGGGGGGGGTCAGAGGGATGGGTCGCAGCGCCACCGGGGGAGGGTGGAGACAGGGGGGGAGACTCAACCACCCTGACCGGGGACCTCCTTGACCGCTTGCGTGGTGGTGTCACTGTGGGGCTCAGGGACAGAGCGGCCATGAAGGAGTCCTTGGGGGAGATGTGGCCAGGAGAGCTGAGGGGAGGGGATTTGGAGGGAGTGGACTGGGTGGAATGCGGACTCCCACTATGGCTGCGTGTCACACGTTTGCCCCCCGACCCAGTGGGTGTGCCTACCTCACCCTGTGTGTGCGTGTCAGGAGGAGTGCGGTGGACCTTCCCTGCTGGTGTGGTGCCCGTGTCCGTTGATGTGGGTGCATGCCGACGTCTGGGTGTACGTGGGACAGGCATGGGAGTGGGAAGTGTGGATGGGGCAGGGGTTGGTGGGGGGAGGTCGCGCTGCAGGAGACCCACTGCTGCAGTCAGTGTGGAGTCTATGGACCTCAGCAAGTTGCGTTGGTCAGCCTGCGATGAATGAATGCCCTCCAAGAAAGCCTCGATGTTGGTGAGGGTTTTGCCGTGGGCATGGAGGACATTAAGGATCGCAGCCTGACCAACCTGCAGTTGCCGCTGGATGTCCACAGACTCTGCATTGGCGGCAGCAGTGGAGACAGGGGCAGGGGGTGCGGTGCCTGGCAGGAAGGAGACATGCTGTGACCGGGCACGCTGGGAAGGGACACGAGCAAGTGGGAGGCGGCTGGTGGAAACTGAGGGGGCGGTGCGAGGTGTTGTTCCGCTGTCAGCTGCTGGTGCAGCCTCCGCCCACTCAGACATCCTCCTCGGACCTGTCAGCTTCGTAGTCTGATGTGCCAGTCGACAGGTCCTCGGCCACACTCTCCTCCGCCTCTGTCCCACTCGATGTGCCAGACCCGATGTCACGGCTGGCACTGGTGCTCGGTCCCTCCGCCTGGTCTGTGTCCATGTCTCCCTCTGTGTCCCCCGACGATGCTGTGGGCAGGGTGGAGAGACAGAAATTAATCAGACACCTGTACACATCTGTCACATGAGTCCAATCTACATAGGTAACATTGCATGGCCTGAAAAGGAAGATCCCTAACATCTACTGAACAGGGTACCGATGTAGGGCATGAAACACACAGTTGGTTGAGCCACCATGCCACTGAAATACCATGGAGAGCATGAGACAATAGCTAAACACAGGAAACGGAGTCTGACATAGCACCCAGGCCCTGGGGACAATCCAGCACTGCATCTGCACCACACAGCGTTGGCGAAAATACCGATGACCAGGGAGCATATCCATGAACTTGAGACACATGCTGCATAGGTAATGCTGAAAACATGCACAACATGACTCGGTCACTGCACATTGCGTGTGTGTCCAGACACATCACACACTGCCCAGACCCAGCAAGTGGAAATCAGGAGTTAACACATAGGCATTGCCCGCCCCAACAAGACCCTACACGAGGCAAATTGTTGAGACACAGGTGGCACCAACATCTCATAGTCTGGGTGATACACACAGGGGCAGGCAAAAAGCAAGATTGGACGCCAAACAGCCAAGGTGCGCCTGTACAAATAATGAGGTACCAGTGCCCATCCTCAGATGAGTATAAAAAGACACACAGGCACTGGCAACTGTGAGTATGAAGAAGGACAATCAGGTCAGGCTGCACAGTGGACACCTGTACAAAATAGCACGTCTATATACATGGTGACAGGGGACAATGGCACAGAGCACAACCTACGCTGTAGACACTGAGATTGGCCACGTTTATGATGACACATACACCACTGAGGAAAAGGTGCCCCAGGGGACAGTAGTGGGCACGCAACTACATGCTACTGAATGGTAATGACTGCAACACACGTCACCATCCCTGCACTATGTGTATCGCACACTCATGCACATCATGTCACAGGCCACTACATAGGACATGCGCGCTGTAAGGCATGACACATGAGAGACCAACTCCCATGTCTGGAGTCAGCATCAGTGCCAACTGACATGGAACCCACATGCAGTGAACTTGACAGTGCACAGGCAAGGTCCCACAACCTGTTACACACCACCCCCACACATGATGCTACAGTCATTGTTCTCGTGGACAAAGAGCCAGCCTACATTACCTTGTGAAGGAGTGACTACACACAGACCAGGGAACACATTGCAAGGAGGGGAAGGGTGGCAGGGGCACAGCGCTATACTGGGGCAAACAGGATCTGCACAGCACCTTTAAACCCTGCCAGTGAATTCATGCTACTGTGCCCTTACAAATGCCGGTGACACACAACAAACACACATGTACCTACCCCCTTCCGGCTGCTGCATCGCCTGTAAGCGCCTCTCCAGGTCTGGAAAGACCACCGGCAGCACACGCCTGTGGAGGTGGCTCAGACGGCGGCGGCCGCGGTTCTTGTGGTTCTCAGGTGAGTCCCCCAGCAGGAGCCGTGCAATCCTCCGCGTCCAGCACCGGATATCCTGCCAGCGTTTCCTCACCTGGGGCAGGCTCCGCCTCCGACCATCCACACCCCTCACGGCACTGACGGCGGTCAACCAGATCTGCTCCTTGGCAGTGGCGCCTACCTGTGAGGGGGAACAAGTGACACCACATCAATACACCAGCCACATGTCACAGAGAGACATATGGGTACAAATTAGCTGGTTACAACAAGGCATGTCATGCAGCCAACGCATTGCACCTTTGTCATAGGGACATCATCCCCTGGTGAGGGCAAAAGCAGTACGTGCCACAGTGGGTACACAGGTGGAATGATGGCAATGTCACAATCAATGATCAAGGCTCACACTGTGCATCACACCCACCCCTCCTGTCTCAGGGCACTGCTGTGAGTGATAGGCCCCCACCCCTCCTGTCTCAGGGCACTGCTGTGAGTGATAGGCCCCCACCCCTCCTGTCTCAGGGCACTGCTGTGAGTGATAGGCCCCCACCCCTCCTGTCTCAGGGCACTGCTGGGAGGACTCTGCACACACCCCTCCTGTCTCAGGGCACTGCTGGGAGACATCAGGCACCCCCCCCCCTGGGACCCCCCGACAGTACATGGCATGTGTGTTACACCTGGACGCAATGGCAGAAGTCACAGTCACAACATAGGGACAGTCTGTGGCAGTGGCCTATGCACTCACCTGATACCCTGGTCGCCCATACAGCATGGAGTACTGTGGGAGGATCACATCCAGCAGAGCCATGTTCTCCTCCAGGGTGAATGGCTGTGTCCTCTCCACAGCCCTTGACATGGTTCCAGGGAATCAGTAGCAGCAGCTGGGTCGACGAATGCAAAGATGTGCAGGCAAGTGCTCCCTCATGGGACCTGGCTGCCTTATATGTGCCCTTCTGCCCAGTCTCATGCACAGGAGTACAGAGTGATTGGTCACTCACATTTGCATCCTATGTTTCCACCAATCCCTTCAAACCTAGCAGTCTGCGGGTTCTCTATCGGTTTCATTCTCCTGCATGATGTCAGCCCCACAAACACATTGCAACAAAGTAGAAGAATTCCAACTGACTTCTGCTGTGCACCTTCCAGAACAATTTCGAAATTTGAACTTGGTCTCCATGACAACCAGCATGCATGTAGGCCTTAATACTTGTCCCCTATGTAATTTGGAGCATCACACACAGGTACGGTGCGTTTCGGGGCCCTAGGGCACCCCAAATGCATGGCAACGGCCCGTACATGCATGCCTACGTTCACTATCACTATGGGTCTGCACGCGTATGCGTACTCGTAGTGGTACGGACCGTACACACGCATGTACGCTCACTATCACTATGGGTCTGCACGCGTATGCGTACCCGTAGTGGTACGGACCGTACACACGCATCTACGCTCACTATCACTATGGGTCTGCACGCGTATGCGTACTCGTAGTGGTACGGACCGT
Organism: Triturus cristatus; assembly: GCF_964204655.1. Lineage (NCBI taxonomy): Eukaryota > Metazoa > Chordata > Amphibia > Caudata > Salamandridae > Triturus > Triturus cristatus. The sequence goes on along the minus strand of NC_140592.1, from coordinate 290,638,293 downwards.
ACACACGCATCTACGCTCACTATCACTATGGGTCTGCACGCGTATGCGTACCCGTAGTGGTACGGACCGTACACTCGCATCTACGCTCACTATCACTATGGGTCTGCACGCGTATGCGTACCCGTAGTGGTACGGACCGTACACTCGCATCTACGCTCACTATCACTACGAGTACGCATACGCGTGCCGACCCATAGTGATAGTGAGCGTACATGTGAGTGTACGGTCCGTACCACTACGGGTACTCATACGCGTGCAGACCCATAGTGATAGTGAGCGTACATGCGAGTGTACGGTCCGTACCACTACGGGTACGCATACGCGTGCAGACCCATAGTGATAGTGAGCGTACATGCGAGTGTACGGTCCGTACCACTACGGGTAAGCATACGCGTGCAGACCCATAGTGATAGTGAGCGTAGATGCGTGTGTACGGTCCGTACCACTACGAGTACGCATACGCGTGCAGACCCATAGTGATAGTGAGCGTACATGCGTGTGTACGGCCCTATCACTATGGGTCTGCACGCGTATGCGTACTCGTAGTGGTACGGACCGTACAAATGCCTGTACGCTCGCCATCACTATGGGTACACATACGGCAGCACTCCCACAGTGATTTGGGAACATGCACAGGCCCTCTCAGCAGCAGTACGGCGGTTTTTACACATCACTGTGGTGATAGGCGACACACAGGTAGGAATAGGGCGGACATACTTGTCCATGGATGGACATACTTGTCCATGGATGGACATACTTGTCCAGGAATGGACATCAAGGCATCGTCTGTGCATTACTACATGTGTGGGGCACAGGTGTCACAGGCTGTGATGTGGAACATGCCTCCTGAGTGGAGAAGGCACCAGATGTATGATGAGATGTGTACAGGTGTACTGTGTGAGGGTGCAATGTGTGCCAGGCATGCCCTTGACTCCTTTGACATGTGTGCATGTGGGACTGCGCACTTGGGGTGAGCGTCACTGGCATGGCACGGACACCAACACACGGAAGTGTCCCATGATGCCCGGTACAGGGGTCATGACACATGACTTGTCACTACCCACAGTGCACAATGTGACTATGTCATATATGTGTCCGGGATTTACATCAGGTTGATGTTGTAGCACCCTCAAAAGCTGCAGCCGTTGCAGCAACCAACATGTGGCTGTGTGTAGATTGTCATTGCACACTGTTCCGCACACCATGCCACATGTGTTATCGGATGTGAGGTGCACATGTATGCATGGGACACGGAGTAGCGTGACAAGGCCATGTCAGCATCCTCACAAGGAATGTGTGGTGAGTCATGACATGTGCACCTTCATGGCAAGGTGTGTGGGCTGGACTAGTGTAATGTCATGTGACCTGTGGCTCCAGTGTTCCGCTACCAGTCTCTGCAATCGGCATCCCACTTCTGCTGATGTGTGGGTGTATGTCACTCCTGTCTTGCGTCGGGCTGTGCACTTGCACTGGGACACAGCTATTTCCATGGCGTGGCATGGGGAGGTTCTCAATCACCGTGTGTAGCTGGGTCTTGGAAGGAGTGTCACCTTGCATCCATACGTGTCCTGGGCATGTAGCACATACCTGACTCCCTATGTAGCATGTGTGTATTGCCAGATTTACATGTACTCAGTAGACATGAGTTGTTCTCGTAGTGCACTCACTCTTCCTTGTCACTTCCAAATTACTGCAGAGCGCCGCCTCTTGCCCGAAGAATTCCAGACTTGGCTACCATGCAGGAGAATGACAGGATCCGGCTCTACCGCTTCACCCAACCGTTGATTCTGGAGCTGACGGCGAGACTGGCACCACACCTGCAACCGCAGCACAGGTATCCTACGGCACTGACACCCCAGCTGAAGGTAATGGCTGCCCTACATTTTCTTGCCACGGGTACCTTCCAAAATACCATAGCTCATGTTGGTGGCATGTCCCAGAGCATGTTCAGCGGTGTGCTGCATGATTTCTTGGAGGCCATGTTGATTCACCTGGATGACTTCATCAAGTTCCCAACCCCTGAACAGATGACTGAGGTCAAGCGTGGATTCTATGCCCTGGGAGGGATGCCCCATGTCATTGGGTCCATAGATGGGACACATGTAGGTTTGGTACCACCACACGCACGGGAGGTGGCGTACCGCAATCGGAAGCACTACCACTCCATCAATGCCCTTGTGGTGTGTCTGTCCAATATGGTGATTTCACATGTCTGTGCTCGTTTCCCAGGGTCAGCACACGATGCCTACATCATGAGGCGTAGCGGGATGCCTGATATGATGATGCAGCTGCGCAACGAACGGGCATGTGTTGTTGGTGGGTACAGTCTGTCTGTCCTGTATTCTGTATAGCCGACCAGCACGACCGCTTCACCAGTTCTAACGATGTCCATGTGCTTCCCATGTAGGGGACGCTGGCTATCCCAACATGCCTTGGCTGCTGACACCTCTCCGCAACCCCATCACGCCGGCCCAGCTCCGCTATAACACCGCCCATGGCCGGACAAGGCGAGTGAAAGAGAGGACGTTTGGCATGCTGAAGAGCCGATTCCGGTGCCTCCACAAGACCGGCGGTGCACTCCCTTATGCCCCGGCGAAGGTCTGCAAGATCTTCATGGTCTGCTGCATGCTGCACAACATGGCAGTTGAAAGAGCTGTGCCACTCATCCTGAATCAACATGACGAGGACCATCCACCCGTGGAGGACGAAGGGCTTGGCAATGGGGCTAGTGATGTGGAGGATGTGGAGCCGCAAGAGGACATCCGGACTCGGCTCATACGCGACTTCTTTGCTTAGTGGTGAGTACCAGGGTCTGAGTGTGCACGCATTGGTCCCCGTGTGGCATGCGTTGTGATGTGTGTCTCCACCTGCATGTATGGCACGTGGGTCAGAGGTGTGTGTGGGTGTGTCACTGGAGTGATGGTGGCAGTGATGGTAGTATTTCCCCAGTCATAATTGTGACCTAGCATGTTGTCATCCATACATGTGTCGAGTAAATGCACATGCAAATGGCTGTGTTTTTTGTGGCTGACTTCTTGTGTGTGTCTCTTCCCCAGGTACCTGCGCATGCCGTTTGCTGGTTGCATTGTTGTGGCACTGCTATTCCTCATGGACATGACATCGTGGGCTGACTCAGCGTTACAGGCACGGACACGTTTGGAAGTCTCCATGGGGTAAGGGATGCATCTGGGGTGTATTGGGTGTGGCAGTTGTTCACGATGTGTGCACACTGCCCCGGTCGGGGTTTGGTTCCTCTGCAGTCATGTGGCATCCCCATGGGACACGACATGCAGCTGGGTACACCTGAATAGATGGGCTGCCTGGTTGTCAGTCATCAGTGATGGGATAGTGGATTGTGATGATGGCATCAATGTGTGTGACACTGCCCTTGGACACATACGGTTAACATTGTCTTGACATGGCGTGGGACTTCCACATCAGCGGATCTATGGTGTATGTCAGGCTCTCCGTGTGCAGCTGTGGGTTTTAGCTGTTAGCCGACACTTGTGTGCCAGTTCCATGGCTATCACGCATTTGTGCTGCAGAAGGGGGGTGCCAGTGTTGGACCCACATGTTACTCCACATGATGTGTTCATGTGTACTTCAAGTTGCCTCTGCAATCCCAAAAACATGACTAATAAAGGTGTCCCTATGCCTCCAAGGTGCCTCTTCTCAGTCAATGCTGGTGTGTTGGCACGGTGCATCCTGCATGTCTGGCATGGTATTCCCTGATTGTGGCTATGTGTCAATGTGTCGAGTGGCAAGATGCAAGCTGTGTGTGTGTGCTGAGACTGTGTATTGGGCATGATGTCCATGACTGTGTGGGTATTGTGACATGTGCCATCCCCATGCATCCAACGTTGTCCATGACCCCATTCTCTGCATCCACCGGACTCAAGCTTGCAGGACATGGTTCTGCCACCTGTCTACACATACCTGGGTGCCCCCCAGGACACTGGCCAGGATCCCTGACCTCTGCGCATGACTGTTGCTGTACTCAATGTGTCTGTCAGCACGGTTGTTCGGCCACCCCCTCAGCTGGTTCTGCCCATCACGGGTGTGTATGGTGCTCCATGTCTGTCTTTCCTAATAAACTGTGACCCATGTGTCCTGTGCCAGACTCAGGCCCCAGGGTGTGGATGGTTGAAGTGAACAGATGACTCAGGCATGTTTAGACTGTACAAGACACATGTTAGGTAATAATGCTACCAGCAGGCATCTACTCTTAATAGTGTGATTTATTATTGGGGGGGGGGGGACAAAGTGAGGGGCTTTCCGGGATTAGGGAATCCAAAGTTCAGTAGGGGAGTTGGTGTCCTTGCCATTGGAAATCCTCAGAGTCCATGCCACAGTCTTTGTCAACATTGGTCAGCCAGTGACCAGCAGGGCCATGTGGCAGAGAATGTCTCTTGATGCTGTGATGCTGTTGCTCCAGTGGGCCAGGTGCCAGGCCAGGTGTCCTGGGAGATGGTGATGTAGCAGCCACCCTCACGGTCCTTTCCGTGGACGACCCGGCTTCCTGCGGGGAACCTCAGCAGCAGGCCGTGACGACGTCTGGGATGCTCCGTCGGATGTTTCCTCCTCCTCCTCCTGATCCCTCACTGTGGGTGGTGATGTTCTCCGCCTTCTGGCACAGGGAGAGTCGGCCATGGTGTCGGCCATCCGACGGAGTGTAGCGTGAATCCCCTGGAACGCCGTCACTTGCTCAGCCTGTCTGTCCTCCATCCTCCGTTGGTGTACCTGTAGACAGGCTATTAGCTCCGCATGTTGCTGGGCCTGCTGGACCTTGATCCCCTCGAGGACGGACACAACCTGGGCCATGCCCGTGGTGTCCTGCCGGTATGAGTCCAGGATGTTACGGACATGGGAAAATACCGGATCCCCAGCCAACTGGTCAGGCTCGCGCCTTCGCCGTCCTCCACTCCCACCACCCCTGCCCACTTGCGTCTGGCCTGCACTTGTGGGCACATCGGGTCTCCGGGACCCCTGAGGGGTGGCATTGGCGTTGTCGCCTGCCTCCTCCTGGGTGCCCGGGACACCGTGTCCCTCCTGGCGAGCCTGGCTGCATTGTGGTGTTGGGGCAGGGATCCTGGGTGTCTCCTGGGATGTGGCAGGAGTGGGGGTGGTGGTTGGCACGGTTGTACCTGATGCAGGTGCTGCAGGTGGTTGGACACCAGAGGGGCCAGGTCGGTCGGGGTCGTCCGCAGAGTGGTGAGAGTGGTCGCTGCCGGTGGGATCGGTCTACTGCAGATCCGGGTCCTGTGAGTGTTCCCCCCCAGTGTTGGGGGGTGCAGCACGACGTTGACCTGTGTGTGAGAGAGAAAATGTTAATTTTGGTCCATGCAACATCCATGTTTCATCCGTTTCAAAGTTGGCACATTTCCTCTTGGAATTAGGATCTGTCTTGCATTCCACTCACAGTGCACTTGTGCATGGGTGTGTCCCTTGGGCACCAATTTGGCCCCTTTAACTATGTGTGGCACAGTCTTACTTGCTGCGTCAAGTGTGACTGCAGTCAGCAGTGGAGTGGGCAGGTGTGGCGAGCCATGCATTTGCGCCTTCCTTGTAGCACTGTACATGTGCACATGGAGTGGATCCACACACTTATATGATGCAGGTGGCTGTCCTTGTGCTCGTGTACAGGTTGTGACATGGCCCTGCGTTTTGCCATGATGAAGAGGGGGGGTTCTGGCACTGGCCACCCTTGTCTACATGCACGCAGTCCACCTGCTGACGAGCAGACATTCCCACACACCAAAGGACTGATTTGCTATCCCTGTGTCTCCCTCCTTCTCTGTCCCCCTCTCCCTCCCTCTCTGTCCCCCTCTCCCTCCCTCTGTGTGTCAGCCTCCTCCCTCTGTCCGTCTTCCTGTGTCTCCCTCCCTCTCTGTCCCCCTCTCCCTCCCTCTCTGTCCCCCTCTCCCTCCCTCTGTGTGTCAGCCTCCTCCCTCTGTCCGTCTTCCTGTGTCTCCCTCCCTCTCTGTCCCCCTCTCCCTCCCTCTGTGTCCCCCTCTCCCTCCCTCCGTGTGTCACCCTCTGTCACCTTGGCCCAGCTTCCTGGGCACACACTGTTAGCAGATCTTTGAGTGGCCCTTGGCCTGTTGATGTGAGTTTGTTTCTGATCTCCAGGCACCCATTTTGTCTGCTGTGTGTCTGTGCGCTGCTGCTCTGGTGGTGTGTGCTGCCACTCTTTCACAATGTTGGCTGTTCATTAGCTGCTGTCATGTGCAAAACAGTGCCTTCACCCCCATGTGTTGATGCAAGGCGTCCGCCATTTGCTGGCAAGTCATTCCTGTGTTGGGACACAGTGTTTGTCTGGCTGTGACCTAGGCCATATGGGCAGAGGGCATTGTTGTCTGCTTTGGAGTCGCACTATGTGATTTTTGGTGCCCAGCCTCCCGCCATCCGGGTTACCGTGTCATGTGTTGTTGTCTTCTGTGGCCTGTGACATGACATTGTCCAGCTGGGTGCATGGGGCATGGTGGCAGCAGTGGCATGTGCCTGCTCATGGAGTGTGGTTGAGTCATGCGATGGCTTGTGGTGGTTGCGTGCCTGTTAGTAATTTTGGTTGTGGTTGCAGTTCCCCCCATGTGAGGTGCGTTGTTTGTGTACTCACCCGGGTCTCGGAGTCCTTCTACTCCTTCAACTGCCTCCACCGGCAGTATGGCCATCACCCTCTCCTCCCAGGGATGGTACTGTACGGCTCTGCGGGAGGGCCCTCCTCCGGTGGCGTTGGCCTGGTCGTGTTCCTCCTGCCTCTTGGCTCTGACCCTCCTCCGCAGATCGTACCACCTGTTCTGGCAATCCTGCTTGGTCCTCCTGGTGTCCGCAACAGCATTCACAGCATCGACGATGGTCTGCCACATGGCTGTTTTGGCTGCCTGGCTGGTGCTTCTGACCAATGTTCCAAAGATCTGTGGCTCGACTCTGAGGATTTGATCAACAAGGACCTCCAACTCTCGGTGACTGAACTTTGGATTCTTGGTAGTGGGCATGGTGAGGGGTGTGGGTGGGGATGGTGTGGGTGTGGGGGGTGTGTGGATGTTGGGGGGGGGTGTGGATGGTTGTGTGTGTGTGTGAATGTGATGAGAGGGTGTTTGTGAGGGTGGTCGTGTGAAGGTGTGCAAGTGTAAGGTGTGGTGTAGCTTGTAGTCTGGTTCTGTGGTGTCTGGCAGCAGTGAGTCTGTTGCAAAGGCTCATGGTTTGTGTGTGTGGGCCCTTTTTATTGGTCCATGGGTGGGTGTGGCAGTTTTTGAATTTTGGGTGGGTGTGTTATAAGGAGTGGTGGTGTATTGGGCCTCTGTTTGTTTTTGGCAGTTGCAGGTCAGTGATTGTGTTATTTTAGTGGTTGTTGGCCATGTTTAGTGGCTGTGTGCCTTTCGAATGGTGTATTCTTGTGTTGTTTTATTTTGTCCTGGTTGTGTACGTGCGTTTTGAGCGTGTGTACGGTGTGTACATGGGCCATTTGGTTGTACGATTATGTCCTTGTGTGTGGCTTTGTACGACTCGTACATGCGGTTGTGATGTTGGGGCATGGGGTGCGCTCCGTACTTAGGAGGTTGTGTTGGGGGTGCGCCAGGAACTACTGGGGTGTAGGTTCACGGTGGTACGACACGTACTGGGGTGGGGGTACGACTGGAACGTACTGGGGTGTAGGTACACGGGGGGTATGACACGTACTGGGGTGGGGGTGGGGCTCGAACGTACTGGGGTGTACATAGACGGTGGTACGACACGTACTGGGGTGGGGGTACGACTGGAACGTACTGGGGTGTACATAGACGGTGGTACGACACGTACTGGGGTGGGGGTACGACTGGAACGTACTGGGGTGTAGGTACACGGGGGTATGACACGTACTGGGGTGGGGGTACGACTGGAACGTACTGGTGTGTACATAGACGGTGGTACGACACGTACTGGGGTGGGGGTACGACTGGAACGTACTGGGGTGTAGGTACACGGGGGTATGACACGTACTGGGGTGGGGGTACGACTGGAACGTACTGGGGTGTACATAGACGGTGGTACGACACGTACTGGGGTGGGGGTACGACTGGAACGTACTGGGGTGTAGGTACACGGGGGTATGACACGTACTGGGGTGGGGGTACGACTGGAACGTACTGGGGTGTAGGTACACGGGGGTATGACACGTACTGGGGTGGGGGTACGACTGGAACGTACTGGGGTGTACATAGACGGTGGTACGACACGTACTGGGGTGGGGGTACGACTGGAACGTACTGGGGTGTAGGTACACGGGGGGTATGACACGTAATGGGGTGGGGGTGGGGCTCGAACGTACTGGGGTGTACATAGACGGTGGTACGACACGTACAGGGGTGGGGGGGTGTACATTGACGGTGGTACGACACGTACAGGGGTGGGGGGGTGTACATTGACGTTGGTACGACACGTACTGGGGTGGGGGTACGACTGGAACGTACTGGGGTGTAGGTACACGGGGGGTATGACACGTACTGGGGTGGGGGTGGGGCTCGAACGTACTGGGGTGTACATAGACGGTGGTACGACACGTACAGGGGTGGGGGGGTGTACATTGACGGTGGTACAACACGTACAGGGGGGGGGTGTACATTGACGGTGGTACGACACGTACTGGGGTGGGGGTACGACTGGAACGTACTGGGGTGTAGGTACACGGGGGTATGACACGTACTGGGGTGGGGGTACGACTGGAACGTACTGGGGTGTATATAGACGGTGGTACGACACGTACTGGGGTGGGGGTACGACTGGAACGTACTGGGGTGTAGGTACACGGGGGTATGACACGTACTGGGGTGGGGGTACGACTGGAACGTACTGGAGTGTAGGTACACGGGGGTATGACACGTACTGGGGTGGGGGTACGACTGGAACGTACTGGGGTGTACATAGACGGTGGTATGACACGTACTGGGGTGGGGGTACGACTGGAACGTACTGGGGTGTAGGTACACGGGGGGTATGACACGTACTGGGGTGGGGGTGGGGCTCGAACGTACTGGGGTGTACATAGACGGTGGTACGACACGTACAGGGGTGGGGGGGTGTACATTGACGGTGGTACGACACGTACAGGGGTGGGGGGGTGTACATTGACGTTGGTACGACACGTACTGGGGTGGGGGTACGACTGGAACGTACTGGGGTGTAGGTACACGGGGGGTATGACACGTACTGGGGTGGGGGTGGGGCTCGAACGTACTGGGGTGTACATAGACGGTGGTACGACACGTACAGGGGTGGGGGGGTGTACATTGACGGTGGTACGACACGTACAGGGGGGGGTGTACATTGACGGTGGTACGACACGTACTGGGGTGGGGGTACGACTGGAACGTACTGGGGTGTACATAGACGGTGGTACGACACGTACTGGGGTGGGGGTACGACTGGAACGTACTGGGGTGTAGGTACACGGGGGTATGACACGTACTGGGGTGGGGGTACGACTGGAACGTACTGGGGTGTACATAGACGGTGGTACGACACGTACTGGGGTGGGGGTACGACTGGAACGTACTGGGGTGTAGGTACACGGGGGTATGACACGTACTGGGGTGGGGGTACGACTGGAACGTACTGGGGTGTACCTAGACGGGTGGGGGTATACATATACGGGGGGTACGTGTCGGACGTACGGGCGCTGGGGGGAGTGTTGGGCGCGTATGCGGGCACATGTCTCCATGGTTGCTATAGGTGTTCGGTGCGGACGGTGTTTTTTCCATACGGTTGTAGGCTCGGACGCACGGGATGGATCGTGACTCCTCGGTCGGACTTGGATTTTTATGTTTGTAAGGTAAATCGTCCGAGGACGTGTCGGACACATTTTCCGACCCGAGGACGTGTGGGGAATGATTCCCAGTGCGGTTCGTATGGACTTTTTACCATGCGAATCGTGATTGCCAGTTCGTACGGCACTTGTACGATTCGTACGGTAAAAAGACCCGATACGAGTCGTACGGGGACATTTTTTACCGGATCGTGATCGGCACCAAAGGTGCCGATCACGATCCGGCAAAAACCGGGTACGAACCGTCGGACGGAGCATAATCTCCGTCCGACGCGTACCCGGTCGTCAATTTTTACAAACAAGGAATTACGATTCGCACGGGTACACCAGTACCGTACGAATCGTAAAAAAGCCCGACCGACCAAAAAAAACCTACCAATGCGATCCGGAAAAGCGCCGACCTGACGTCGGGACGCTCGCAGCCAGCCATTCACGACCCAGGAATCACGATTCGCACCGACGTCACCCCGCACGGCGAATATTTTGCGGCAGCCAAAAACTGCCGGGAAATCAGGACGACGCGAACAAGGACCACCAGTACGCGACGGACAGACGACGACGCGAACAAGGAGGACCAGTACGCGACGGACACACAGGACCACACGACCAAGGAGGACCCGTACGCGACAGGACGACGCGATCAAGGAGGACCCGTACGCGACAGGACGACGCGATCAAGGAGTACCAGTACGCGACGGACAGACATGGACCCGAACCTACGAGTCATCCCTGCCCTCATAGCAGTCCACCTCCTCTACAGGTTATGACGCAGACGCCGCAGAAGGTCAGAATAACTAAGGGAGGGGGGAAAGTGGGGTGGGGTGGGGGTGGCAGGACCAGGGCAGGCCACAAAACAACCACATAAGTCACACACCACACATGGCTGGACATACCTGACTCCCATGCCCTGGTCACCACGAGGGGGTGGGGGCGTGTCCTGATAAGCCAGCGACCGCCACAACGGAAGTCCGTCACCACGCGAACCGGCAACACAACCAGACAGGTACGTCCCGTACCCACGCCTGAAGAGCGTGGGTACGAGTCGGACCACGCCCACACACGTCACCCCAACAATGGCGGGACGGATCGCACCCACGTGGCAAAGGCCTGGGTATGGGCCGCACAAGCATCAGATAGCGTGGGGACGTATATGTACGGACCCTACCCCCACCCCGTATGCAAGGAGCGCACCCCCCACCCCAACAGTGAAAGTACGACCCGTACCCTCACCCGCATATGCATGGAGCGTACCCTCCATGCCAACAGTGTAAGTATGACTCGAACCCTCACCCGCGGACGTACGGACCGTACCCCCACCCCCACCAGTGTAAGTACGACTCCTACCCCCACCCGCGGACTCACGGACCGTACCCCCACCCCAACAGTGTAAGTACGACCCGTACCCCCACCCGCGTATGCATGGAGCGTACCCCCCAGCCCAACAGTGTAAGTACGACCCGTACCCCCACCCGCGTATGCATGGAGCGTACCCCCCAGCCCAACAGTGTAAGTACGACCCGTACCCCCACCCGCGTATGCATGGAGCGTACCCCCCATGCCAACAGTGTAAGTACGACCCGTACCCCCACCCGCGTATGCATGGAGCGTACCCCCCATGCCAACAGTGTAAGTACGACTCGAACCCTCACCCGCGTATGCATGGAGCGTACCCCCCAGCCCAACAGTGTAAGTACGACCCGTACCCCCACCCGCGTATGCATGGAGCGTACCCCCCATGCCAACAGTGTAAGTACGACCCGTACCCTCACCCGCGTATGCAAGGAGCGTACCCCCCAGCCCAACAGTGTAAGTACGACCCGTACCCCCACCCGCGTATGCATGGAGCGTACCCCCCAGCCCAACAGTGTAAGTACGACCCGTACCCCCACCCGCGTATGCATGGAGCGTACCCCCCAGCCCAACAGTGTAAGTACGACCCGTACCCCCACCCGCGTATGCATGGAGCGTACCCCCTATGCCAACAGTGTAAGTACGACCCGTACCCCCACCCGTGTATGCATGGAGCGTACCCCCCATGCCAACAGTGTAAGTATGACCCGTACCCCCACCCGCGTATGCATGGAGCGTACCCCCCATGCCAACAGTGTAAGTACGACTCGAACCCTCACCCGCGTATGCATGGAGCGTACCCTCCATGCCAACAGTGTAAGTACGACTCGAACCCTCACCCGCGTATGCATGGAGCGTACCCTCCATGCCAACAGTGTAAGTACGACTCGAACCCTCACCCGCGGACGTACGGACCGTACCCCCACCCCCACCAGTGTAAGTACGACTCCTACCCCCACCCGCGGACTCACGGACCGTACCCCCCAGCCCAACAGTGTAAGTACGACCCATTACCCCCACCCGCGTATGCATGGAGCGTACCCCCATGCCAACAGTGTAAGTACTACCCGTACCCCCACCCGCGTATGCATGGAGCGTACCCCCCATGCCAACAGTGTAAGTACGACTCGAACCCTCACCCGCGTATGCATGGAGCGTACCCTCCATGCCAACAGTGTAAGTACGACTCGAACCCTCACCCGCGTATGCATGGAGCGTACCCTCCATGCCAACAGTGTAAGTACGACTCGAACCCTCACCCGCGGACGTACGGACCATACCCCCACCCCCACCAGTGTAAGTACGTCTCCTACCCCCACCCGCAGACTCACGGACCGTACCCCCCAGCCCAACAGTGTAAGTACGACCCGTACCCTCACCCGCGTATGCAAGGAGCGTACCCCACACCCCAACAGTGTAAGTACGACCCGTACCCTCACCCGCGTATGCATGGAGCGTACCCCCACCACACCAGTGTAAGTAGACTCGTACCCTCACCTCGAATGCATTGAGCGTACCCCCACCGTGTATGTTCCAAGCGTACATATCCTGAAATCGGAGGTGTGTGTGCAGAGTCCACCCAGCAGTGCCCTGAGACAGGAGGGGTGGGTGTGGAGTCCTCCCAGCAGTGCCCTGAGCCAGGAGGGGTGTGTGCAGAGTCCTCCCAGCAGTGCCCTGAGACAGGAGGGGTGGGTGCCTATCACTAACAGCAGTGCCCTGAGCCAGGAGGGTTGTGTGCAGAGTCCTCCCAGCAGTGCCCTGAGACAGGAGGGGTGGGTGTGGAGTCCTCCCAGCAGTGCCCTGAGCCAGGAGGGGTGTGTGCAGAGTCCTCCCAGCAGTGCCCTGAGACAGGAGGGGTGGGTGCCTATCACTAACAGCAGTGCCCTGAGACAGGAGGGTTGTGTGCAGAGTCCTCCCAGCAGTGCCCTGAGACAGGAGGGGTGGGTGTGGAGTCCTCCCAGCAGTGCCCTGAGACAGGAGGGGTGGGTGTGGAGTCCTCCCAGCAGTGCCCTGAGACAGGAGGGGTGTGTGCAGAGTCCTCCCAGCAGTGCCCTGAGACAGGAGGGGTGGGTGTGGAGTCCTCCCAGCAGTGCCCTGAGACAGGAGGGGTGGGTGTGGAGTCCTCCCAGCAGTGCCCTGAGACAGGAGGGGTGTGTGCAGAGTCCTCCCAGCAGTGCCCTGAGACAGGAGGGGTGGGTGCCTATCACTAACAGCAGTGCCCTGAGCCAGGAGGGGTGTGTGCAGAGTCCTCCCAGCAGTGCCCTGAGACAGGAGGGGTGGGTGCCTATCACTCCCAGCAGTGCCCTGAGACAGGAGGGGTGTAACACATGTGTGTGAGGCCAGAATTATCCACATGCATACTGGCTACAAGGGAACATGTCCCCATGAACTCATGTCAACAGACTCCACACACAAGTACAGTGATCACCAAGGATGCCACGATTGTTGCAGGTGGAGACATGGCCCTGCATGCATGGCCAAAGTAGAAGGGCTCCGTCACACACACAGCTCATGTAGACACAGCTCTGCGCTAAACATTGGGAACACCCTGCAGGGAAGAAAGCTGGGTACACAGAGGAAGGAATACACCCTGGGACAAGTGCACCATGCAGTAACTGCTTACATGAACAAAGAAAGTTAGCCAACACCTTGTGATGGCACACAGATCACAGGGTCCCACCAATGAGCAGTACACTACTACATATCCCACACACCCAAACCCTTACACACCACCCAAAACCATGTAGCAGCCCCACCAACACCAATACCAGCATAGCAGTAGTGTGATAATGAAAACAAAATTAAGCTTTATTCAGCATGAGCACAATGTCCGTGGATCGCAGGCAGTTCAATCTTCACAAAGCCCATAGGGCAGGCAATGATTCTCAGCTGGATGGGGGACACAGTGGGATGCGTGTCCCCTACCTTGCCTGCACAGTCAAATGGCATCGTCTTCCACACTGGTGAGGGCATCAGGGGGGGGGGGAAGCAACAGGCACCGCAGGGACATCAGGGCAAAGGGGCGGCGTTGTGGGTGCAGGGATGGAGGACTCCACCACAGGGGGTGGGTCAGTGCCAAAGGCGGAGGCCAGGATGGCACTACACACCTTTGCAAGGTCCTCCAGGGAGTCCCCTGCACCCGAAGGGACCTCAGGCCCCAAGGAGGGGGGGGGGGTCAGAGGGATGGGTCGCAGCGCCACCGGGGGAGGGTGGAGACAGGGGGGGAGACTCAACCACCCTGACCGGGGACCTCCTTGACCGCTTGCGTGGTGGTGTCACTGTGGGGCTCAGGGACAGAGCGGCCATGAAGGAGTCCTTGGGGGAGATGTGGCCAGGAGAGCTGAGGGGAGGGGATTTGGAGGGAGTGGACTGGGTGGAATGCGGACTCCCACTATGGCTGCGTGTCACACGTTTGCCCCCCGACCCAGTGGGTGTGCCTACCTCACCCTGTGTGTGCGTGTCAGGAGGAGTGCGGTGGACCTTCCCTGCTGGTGTGGTGCCCGTGTCCGTTGATGTGGGTGCATGCCGACGTCTGGGTGTACGTGGGACAGGCATGGGAGTGGGAAGTGTGGATGGGGCAGGGGTAGGTGGGGGGAGGTCGCGCTGCAGGAGACCCACTGCTGCAGTCAGTGTGGAGTCTATGGACCTCAGCAAGTTGCGTTGGTCAGCCTGCGATGAATGAATGCCCTCCAAGAAAGCCTCGATGTTGGTGAGGGTTTTGCCGTGGGCATGGAGGACATTAAGGATCGCAGCCTGACCAACCTGCAGTTGCCGCTGGATGTCCACAGACTCTGCATTGGCGGCAGCAGTGGAGACAGGGGCAGGGGGTGCGGTGCCTGGCAGGAAGGAGACATGCTGTGACCGGGCACGCTGGGAAGGGACACGAGCAAGTGGGAGGCGGCTGGTGGAAACTGAGGGGGCGGTGCGAGGTGTTGTTCCGCTGTCAGCTGCTGGTGCAGCCTCCGCCCACTCGGAGACATCCTCCTCGGACCTGTCAGCTTCGTAGTCTGATGTGCCAGTCGACAGGTCCTCGGCCACACTCTCCTCCGCCTCTGTCCCACTCGATGTGCCAGACCCGATGTCACGGCTGGCACTGGTGCTCGGTCCCTCCGCCTGGTCTGTGTCCATGTCTCCCTCTGTGTCCCCCGACGATGCTGTGGGCAGGGTGGAGAGACAGAAATTAATCAGACACCTGTACACATCTGTCACATGAGTCCAATCTACATAGGTAACATTGCATGGCCTGAAAAGGAAGATCCCTAACATCTACTGAACAGGGTACCGATGTAGGGCATGAAACACACAGTTGGTTGAGCCACCATGCCACTGAAATACCATGGAGAGCATGAGACAATAGCTAAACACAGGAAACGGAGTCTGACATAGCACCCAGGCCCTGGGGACAATCCAGCACTGCATCTGCACCACACAGCGTTGGCGAAAATACCGATGACCAGGGAGCATATCCATGAACTTGAGACACGTGCTGCATAGGTAATGCTGAAAACATGCACAACATGACTCGGTCACTGCACATTGCGTGTGTGTCCAGACACATCACACACTGCCCAGACCCAGCAAGTGGAAATCAGGAGTTAACACATAGGCATTGCCCGCCCCAACAAGACCCTACACGAGGCAAATTGTTGAGACACAGGTGGCACCAACATCTCATAGTCTGGGTGATACACACAGGGGCAGGCAAAAAGCAAGATTGGACGCCAAACAGCCAAGGTGCGCCTGTACAAATAATGAGGTACCAGTGCCCATCCTCAGATGAGTATAAAAAGACACACAGGCACTGGCAACTGTGAGTATGAAGAAGGACAATCAGGTCAGGCTGCACAGTGGACACCTGTACAAAATAGCACGTCTATATACATGGTGACAGGGGACAATGGCACAGAGCACAACCTACGCTGTAGACACTGAGATTGGCCACGTTTATGATGACACATACACCACTGAGGAAAAGGTGCCCCAGGGGACAGTAGTGGGCACGCAACTACATGCTACTGAATGGTAATGACTGCAACACACGTCACCATCCCTGCACTATGTGTATCGCACACTCATGCACATCATGTCACATGCCACTACATAGGACATGCGCGCTGTAAGGCATGACACATGAGAGACCAACTCCCATGTCTGGAGTCAGCATCAGTGCCAACTGACATGGAACCCACATGCAGTGAACTTGACAGTGCACAGGCAAGGTCCCACAACCTGTTATACACCACCCCCACACATGATGCTACAGTCATTGTTCTCGTGGACAAAGCGCCAGCCTACATTACCTTGTGAAGGAGTGACTACACACAGACCAGGGAACACATTGCAAGGAGGGGAAGGGTGGCAGGGGCACAGCGCTATACTGGGGCAAACAGGATCTGCACAGCAGCTTTAAACCCTGCCAGTGAATTCATGCTACTGTGCCCTTACAAATGCCGGTGACACACAACAAACACACATGTACCTACCCCCTTCCGGCTGCTGCATCGCCTGTAAGCGCCTCTCCAGGTCTGGAAAGACCACCGGCAGCACACGCCTGTGGAGGTGGCTCAGATGGCGGCGGCCGCGGTTCTTGTGGCTCTCAGGTGAGTCCCCCAGCAGGAGCCGTGCAATCCTCCGCGTCCAGCACCGGATATCCTGCCAGCGTTTCCTCACCTGGGGCAGGCTCCGCCTCCGACCATCCACACCCCTCACGGCACTGACGGCGGTCAGCCAGATCTGCTCCTTGGCAGTGGCGCCTACCTGTGAGGGGGAACAAGTGACACCACATCAATACACCAGCCACATGTCACAGAGAGACATATGGGTACAAATTAGCTGGTTACAACAAGGCATGTCATGCAGCCAACGCATTGCACCTTTGTCATAGGGACATCATCCCCTGGTGAGGGCAAAAGCAGTATGTGCCACAGTGGGTACACAGGTGGAATGATGGCAATGTCACAATCAATGATCAAGGCTCACACTGTGCATCACACCCACCCCTCCTGTCTCAGGGCACTGCTGTGAGTGATAGGCCCCCACCCCTCCTGTCTCAGGGCACTGCTGTGAGTGATAGGCCCCCACCCCTCCTGTCTCAGGGCACTGCTGTGAGTGATAGGCCCCCACCCCTCCTGTCTCAGGGCACTGCTGGGAGGACTCTGCACACACCCCTCCTGTCTCAGGGCACTGCTGGGACACATCAGGCACCCCCCCCCTGGGACCCCCCCGACAGTACATGGCATGTGTGTTACACCTGGACGCAATGGCAGAAGTCACAGTCACAACATAGGGACAGTCTGTGGCAGTGGCCTATGCACTCACCTGATACCCTGGTCGCCCATACAGCATGGAGTACTGTGGGAGGATCACATCCAGCAGAGCCATGTTCTCCTCCAGGGTGAATGGCTGTGTCCTCTCCACAGCCCTTGACATGGTTCCAGGGAATCAGTAGCAGCAGCTGGGTCGACGAATGCAAAGATGTGCAGGCAAGTGCTCCCTCATGGGACCTGGCTGCCTTATATGTGCCCTTCTGCCCAGTCTCATGCACAGGAGTACAGAGTGATTGGTCACTCACATTTGCATCCTATGTTTCCACCAATCCCTTCAAACCTAGCAGTCTGTGGGTTCTCTATCGGTTTCATTCTCCAGCATGATGTCAGCCCCACAAACACATTGCAACAAAGTAGAAGAATTCCAACTGACTTCTGCTGTGCACCTTCCAGAACAATTTCGAAATTTGAACTTGGTCTCCATGACAACCAGCATGCATGTAGGCCTTAATACTTGTCCCCTATGTAATTTGGAGCATCACACACAGGTACGGTGCGTTTCGGGGCCCTAGGGCACCCCAAATGCATGGCAATGGCCCGTACATGCATGCCTACGTTCACTATCACTATGGGTCTGCACGCGTATGCGTACTCGTAGTGGTACGGACCGTACACACGCATGTACGCTCACTATCACTATGGGTCTGCACGCGTATGCGTACCCGTAGTGGTACGGACCGTACACACGCATCTACGCTCACTATCACTATGGGTCTGCACGCGTATGCGTACTCGTAGTGGTACGGACCGTACACACGCATCTACGCTCACTATCACTATGGGTCTGCACGCGTATGCGTACCCGTAGTGGTACGGACCGTACACTCGCATCTACGCTCACTATCACTATGGGTCTGCACGCGTATGCGTACCCGTAGTGGTACGGACCGTACACTCGCATCTACGCTCACTATCACTACGAGTACGCATACGCGTGCCAACCCATAGTGATAGTGAGCGTACATGCGAGTGTACGGTCCGTACCACTACGGGTACTCATACGCGTGCAGACCCATAGTGATAGTGAGCGTACATGCGAGTGTACGGTCCGTACCACTACGGGTACGCATACGCGTGCAGACCCATAGTGATAGTGAGCGTACATGCGAGTGTACGGTCCGTACCACTACGGGTACGCATACGCGTGCAGACCCATAGTGATAGTGAGCGTAGATGCGTGTGTACGGTCCGTACCACTACGAGTACGCATACGCGTGCAGACCCATAGTGATAGTGAGCGTACATGCGTGTGTACGGCCCTATCACTATGGGTCTGCACGCGTATGCGTACTCGTAGTGGTACGGACCGTACAAATGCCTGTACGCTCGCCATCACTATGGGTACACATACGGCAGCACTCCCACAGTGATTTGGGAACATGCACAGGCCCTCTCAGCAGCAGTACGGCGGTTTTTACACATCACTGTGGTGATAGGCGACACACAGGTAGGAATAGGGCGGACATACTTGTCCATGGATGGACATACTTGTCCATGGATGGACATACTTGTCCAGGAATGGACATCAAGGCATCGTCTGTGCATTACTACATGTGTGGGGCACAGGTGTCACAGGCTGTGATGTGGAACATGCCTCCTGAGTGGAGAAGGCACCAGATGTATGATGAGATGTGTACAGGTGTACTGTGTGAGGGTGCAATGTGTGCCAGGCATGCCCTTGACTCCTTTGACATGTGTGCATGTGGGACTGCGCACTTGGGGTGAGCGTCACTGGCATGGCACGGACACCAACACACGGAAGTGTCCCATGATGCCCGGTACAGGGGTCATGACACATGACTTGTCACTACCCACAGTGCACAATGTGACTATGTCATATATGTGTCCGGGATTTACATCAGGTTGATGTTGTAGCACCCTCAAAAGCTGCAGCCGTTGCAGCAACCAACATGTGGCTGTGTGTAGATTGTCATTGCACACTGTTCCGCATACCATGCCACATGTGTTATCGGATGTGAGGTGCACATGTATGCATGGGACACGGAGTAGCGTGACAAGGCCATGTCAGCATCCTCACAAGGAATGTGTGGTGAGTCATGACATGTGCACCTTCATGGCAAGGTGTGTGGGCTGGACTAGTGTAATGTCATGTGACCTGTGGCTCCAGTGTTCCGCTACCAGTCTCTGCAATCGGCATCCCACTTCTGCTGATGTGTGGGTGTATGTCACTCCTGTCTTGCGTCGGGCTGTGCACTTGCACTGGGACACAGCTATTTCCATGGCGTGGCATGGGGAGGTTCTCAATCACCGTGTGTAGCTGGGTCTTGGAAGGAGTGTCACCTTGCATCCATACGTGTCCTGGGCATGTAGCACATACCTGACTCCCTATGTAGCATGTGTGTATTGCCAGATTTACATGTGCTCAGTAGACATGAGTTGTTCTCGTAGTGCACTCACTCTTCCTTGTCACTTCCAAATTACTGCAGAGCGCCGCCTCTTGCCCGAAGAATTCCAGACTTGGCTACCATGCAGGAGAATGACAGGATCCGGCTCTACCGCTTCACCCAACCGTTGATTCTGGAGCTGACGGCGAGACTGGCACCACACCTGCAACCGCAGCACAGGTATCCTACGGCACTGACACCCCAGCTGAAGGTAATGGCTGCCCTACATTTTCTTGCCACGGGTACCTTCCAAAATACCATAGCTCATGTTGGTGGCATGTCCCAGAGCATGTTCAGCGGTGTGCTGCATGATTTCTTGGAGGCCATGTTGATTCACCTGGATGACTTCATCAAGTTCCCAACCCCTGAACAGATGACTGAGGTCAAGCGTGGATTCTATGCCCTGGGAGGGATGCCCCATGTCATTGGGTCCATAGATGGGACACATGTAGGTTTGGTACCACCACACGCACGGGAGGTGGCGTACCGCAATCGGAAGCACTACCACTCCATCAATGCCCTTGTGGTGTGTCTGTCCAATATGGTGATTTCACATGTCTGTGCTCGTTTCCCAGGGTCAGCACACGATGCCTACATCATGAGGCGTAGCGGGATGCCTGATATGATGATGCAGCTGCGCAACGAACGGGCATGTGTTGTTGGTGGGTACAGTCTGTCTGTCCTGTATTCTGTATAGCCGACCAGCACGACCGCTTCACCAGTTCTAACGATGTCCATGTGCTTCCCATGTAGGGGACGCTGGCTATCCCAACATGCCTTGGCTGCTGACACCTCTCCGCAACCCCATCACGCCGGCCCAGCTCCGCTATAACACCGCCCATGGCCGGACAAGGCGAGTGATAGAGAGGACGTTTGGCATGCTGAAGAGCCGATTCCGGTGCCTCCACAAGACCGGCGGTGCACTCCCTTATGCCCCGGCGAAGGTCTGCAAGATCTTCATGGTCTGCTGCATGCTGCACAACATGGCAGTTGAAAGAGCTGTGCCACTCATCCTGAATCAACATGACGAGGACCATCCACCCGTGGAGGACGAAGGGCTTGGCAATGGGGCTAGTGATGTGGAGGATGTGGAGCCGCAAGAGGACATCCGGACTCGGCTCATACGCGACTTCTTTGCTTAGTGGTGAGTACCAGGGTCTGAGTGTGCACGCATTGGTCCCCGTGTGGCATGCGTTGTGATGTGTGTCTCCACCTGCATGTATGGCACGTGGGTCAGAGGTGTGTGTGGGTGTGTCACTGGAGTGATGGTGGCAGTGATGGTAGTATTTCCCCAGTCATAATTGTGACCTAGCATGTTGTCATCCATACATGTGTCGAGTAAATGCACATGCAAGTGGCTGTGTTTTTTGTGGCTGACTTCTTGTGTGTCTCTCTTCCCCAGGTACCTGCGCATGCCGTTTGCTGGTTGCATTGTTGTGGCACTGCTATTCCTCATGGACATGACATCGTGGGCTGACTCAGCGTTACAGGCACGGACACGTTTGGAAGTCTCCATGGGGTAAGGGATGCATCTGGGGTGTATTGGGTGTGGCAGTTGTTCACGATGTGTGCACACTGCCCCGGTCGGGGTTTGGTTCCTCTGCAGTCATGTGGCATCCCCATGGGACACGACATGCAGCTGGGTACACCTGAATAGATGGGCTGCCTGGTTGTCAGTCATCAGTGATGGGATAGTGGATTGTGATGATGGCATCAATGTGTGTGACACTGCCCTCGGACACATACGGTTAACATTGTCTTGACATGGCGTGGGACTTCCACATCAGCGGATCTATGGTGTATGTCAGGCTCTCCGTGTGCAGCTGTGGGTTTTAGCTGTTAGCCGACACTTGTGTGCCAGTTCCATGGCTATCACGCATTTGTGCTGCAGAAGGGGGGTGCCAGTGTTGGACCCACATGTTACTCCACATGATGTGTTCATGTGTACTTCAAGTTGCCTCTGCAATCCCAAAAACATGACTAATAAAGGTGTCCCTATGCCTCCAAGGTGCCTCTTCTCAGTCAATGCTGGTGTGTTGGCACGGTGCATCCTGCATGTCTGGCATGGTATTCCCTGATTGTGGCTATGTGTCAATGTGTCGAGTGGCAAGATGCAAGCTGTGTGTGTGTGCTGAGACTGTGTATTGGGCATGATGTCCATGACTGTGTGGGTATTGTGACATGTGCCATCCCCATGCATCCAACTTTGTCCATGACCCCATTCTCTGCATCCACCGGACTCAAGCTTGCAGGACATGGTTCTGCCGCCTGTCTACACATACCTGGGTGCCCCCCAGGACACTGGCCAGGATCCCTGACCTCTGCGCATGACTGTTGCTGTACTCAATGTGTCTGTCAGCACGGTTGTTCGGCCACCCCCTCAGCTGGTTCTGCCCATCACGGGTGTGTATGGTGCTCCATGTCTGTCTTGCCTAATAAACTGTGACCCATGTGTCCTGTGCCAGACTCAGGCCCCAGGGTGTGGATGGTTGAAGTGAACAGATGACTCAGGCATGTTTAGACTGTACAAGACACATGTTAGGTAATAATGCTACCAGCAGGCATCTACTCTTAATAGTGTGATTTATTATTGGGGGGGGGGGGGGGACAAAGTGAGGGGCTTTCCGGGATTAGGGAATCCAAAGTTCAGTAGGGGAGTTGGTGTCCTTGCCATTGGAAATCCACAGAGTCCATGCCACAGTCTTTGTCAACATTGGTCAGCCAGTGACCAGCAGGGCCATGTGGCAGAGAATGTCTCTTGATGCTGTGATGCTGTTGCTCCAGTGGGCCAGGTGCCAGGCCAGGTGTCCTGGGAGATGGTGATGTAGCAGCCACCCTCACGGTCCTTTCCGTGGACGACCCGGCTTCCTGCGGGGAACCTCAGCAGCAGGCCGTGACGACGTCTGGGATGCTCCGTCGGATGTTTCCTCCTCCTCCTCCTGATCCCTCCCTGTGGGTGGTGATGTTCTCCGCCTTCTGGCACAGGGAGGGTCGGCCATGGTGTCGGCCATCCGACGGAGTGTAGCGTGAATCCCCTGGAACGCCGTCACTTGCTCAGCCTGTCTGTCCTCCATCCTCCGTTGGTGTACCTGTAGACAGGCTATTAGCTCCGCATGTTGCTGGGCCTGCTGGACCTTGATCCCCTCGAGGACGGACACAACCTGGGCCATGCCCGTGGTGTCCTGCCGGTATGAGTCCAGGATGTTACGGACATGGGAAAATACCGGATCCCCAGCCAACTGGTCAGGCTCGCGCCTCCGCCGTCCTCCACTCCCACCACCCCTGCCCACTTGCGTCTGGCCTGCACTTGTGGGCACATCGGGTCTCCGGGACCCCTGAGGGGTGGCATTGGCGTTGTCGCCTGCCTCCTCCTGGGTGCCCGGGACACCGTGTCCCTCCTGGCGAGCCTGGCTGCATTGTGGTGTTGGGGCAGGGATCCTGGGTGTCTCCTGGGATGTGGCAGGAGTGGGGGTGGTGGTTGGCACGGTTGTACCTGACGCAGGTGCTGCAGGTGGTTGGACACCAGAGGGGCCAGGTCGGTCGGGGTCGTCCGCAGAGTGGTGAGAGTGGTCGCTGCCGGTGGGATCGGTCTCCTGCAGATCCGAGTCCTGTGAGTGTTCACCCCCAGTGTTGGGGGGTGCAGCACGACGTTGACCTGTGTGTGAGAGAGAAAATGTTAATTTTGGTCCATGCAACATCCATGTTTCATCCGTTTCAAAGTTGGCACATTTCCTCTTGGAATTAGGATCTGTCTTGCATTCCACTCACAGTGCACTTGTGCATGGGTGTGTCCCTTGGGCACCAATTTGGCCCCTTTAACTATGTGTGGCACAGTCTTACTTGCTGCGTCAAGTGTGACTGCAGTCAGCAGTGGAGTGGGCAGGTGTGGCGAGCCATGCATTTGCGCCTTCCTTGTAGCACTGTACATGTGCACATGGAGTGGATCCACACACTTATATGATGCAGGTGGCTGTCCTTGTGCTCGTGTACAGGTTGTGACATGGCCCTGCGTTTTGCCATGATGAAGAGGGGGGGTTCTGGCACTGGCCACCCTTGTCTACATGCACGCAGTCCACCTGCTGACGAGCAGACATTCCCACACACCAAAGGACTGATTTGCTATCCCTGTGTCTCCCTCCTTCTCTGTCCCCCTCTCCCTCCCTCTCTGTCCCCCTCTCCCTCCCTCTCTGTCCCCCTCTCCCTCCCTCTCTGTCCCCCTCTCCCTCCCTCTGTGTGTCAGCCTCCTCCCTCTGTCCGTCTTCCTGTGTCTCCCTCCCTCTCTGTCCCCCTCTCCCTCCCTCTCTGTCCCCCTCTCCCTCCCTCTGTGTGTCAGCCTCCTCCCTCTGTCCGTCTTCCTGTGTCTCCCTCCCTCTCTGTCCCCCTCTCCCTCCCTCTGTGTCCCCCTCTCCCTCCCTCCGTGTGTCACCCTCTGTCACCTTGGCCCAGCTTCCTGGGCACACACTGTTAGCAGATCTTTGAGTGGCCCTTGGCCTGTTGATGTGAGTTTGTTTCTGATCTCCAGGCACCCATTTTGTCTGCTGTGTGTCTGTGCGCTGCTGCTGTGGTGGTGTGTGCTGCCACTCTTTCACAATGTTGGCTGTTCATTAGCTGCTGTCATGTGCAAAACAGTGCCTTCACCCCCATGTGTTGATGCAAGGCGTCCGCCATTTGCTGGCAAGTCATTCCGGTGTTGGGACACAGTGTTTGTCTGGCTGTGACCTAGGCCATATGGGCAGAGGGCATTGTTGTCTGCTTTGGAGTCGCACTATGTGATTTTTGGTGCCCAGCCTCCCGCCATCCGGGTTACCGTGTCATGTGTTGTTGTCTTCTGTGGCCTGTGACTTGACATTGTCCAGCTGGGTGCATGGGGCATGGTGGCAGCAGTGGCATGTGCCTGCTCATGGAGTGTGGTTGAGTCATGCGATGGCTTGTGGTGGTTGCGTGCCTGTTAGTAATTTTGGTTGTGGTTGCAGTTCCCCCCATGTGAGGTGCGTTGTTTGTGCACTCACCCGGGTCTCGGAGTCCTTCTACTCCTTCAACTGCCTCCACCGGCAGTATGGCCATCACCCTCTCCTCCCAGGGATGGTACTGTACGGCTCTGCGGGAGGGCCCTCCTCCGGTGGCGTTGGCCTGGTCGTGTTCCTCCTGCCTCTTGGCTCTGACCCTCCTCCGCAGATCGTACCACCTGTTCTGGCAATCCTGCTTGGTCCTCCTGGTGTCCGCAACAGCATTCACAGCATCGACGATGGTCTGCCACATGGCTGTTTTGGCTGCCTGGCTGGTGCTTCTGACCAATGTTCCAAAGATCTGTGGCTCGACTCTGAGGATTTGATCAACAAGGACCTCCAACTCTCGGTGACTGAACTTTGGATTCTTGGTAGTGGGCATGGTGAGGGGTGTGGGTGGGGATGGTGTGGGTGTGGGGGGTGTGTGGATGTTGGGGGGGGGTGTGGATGGTTGTGTGTGTGTGTGTGAATGTGATGAGAGGGTGTTTGTGAGGGTGGTCGTGTGAAGGTGTGCAAGTGTAAGGTGTGGTGTAGCTTGTAGTCTGGTTCTGTGGTGTCTGGCAGCAGTGAGTCTGTTGCAAAGGCTCATGGTTTGTGTGTGTGGGCCCTTTTTATTGGTCCATGGGTGGGTGTGGCAGTTTTTGAATTTTGGGTGGGTGTGTTATAAGGAGTGGTGGTGTATTGGGCCTCTGTTTGTTTTTGGCAGTTGCAGGTCAGTGATTGTGTTATTTTAGTGGTTGTTGGCCATGTTTAGTGGCTGTGTGCCTTTCGAATGGTGTATTCTTGTGTTGTTTTATTTTGTCCTGGTTGTGTACGTGCGTTTTGAGCGTGTGTACGGTGTGTACATGGGCCATTTGGTTGTACGATTATGTCCTTGTGTGTGGCTTTGTACGACTCGTCCATGCGGTTGTGATGTTGGGGCATGGGGTGCGCTCCGTACTTAGGAGGTTGTGTTGGGGGTGCGCCAGGAACTACTGGGGTGTAGGTTCACGGTGGTACGACACGTACTGGGGTGGGGGTACGACTGGAACGTACTGGGGTGTAGGTACACGGGGGGTATGACACGTACTGGGGTGGGGGTGGGGCTCGAACATACTGGGGTGTACATAGACGGTGGTACGACACGTACTGGGGTGGGGGTACGACTGGAACGTACTGGGGTGTACATAGACGGTGGTACGACACGTACTGGGGTGGGGGTACGACTGGAACGTACTGGGGTGTAGGTACACGGGGGTATGACACGTACTGGGGTGGGGGTACGACTGGAACGTACTGGGGTGTACATAGACGGTGGTACGACACGTACTGGGGTGGGGGTACGACTGGAACGTACTGGGGTGTAGGTACACGGGGGTATGACACGTACTGGGGTGGGGGTACGACTGGAACGTACTGGGGTGTACATAGACGGTGGTACGACACGTACTGGGGTGGGGGTACGACTGGAACGTACTGGGGTGTAGGTACACGGGGGTATGACACGTACTGGGGTGGGGGTACGACTGGAACGTACTGGGGTGTAGGTACACGGGGGTATGACACGTACTGGGGTGGGGGTACGACTGGAACGTACTGGGGTGTACATAGTTGGTGGTACGACACGTACTGGGGTGGGGGTACGACTGGAACGTACTGGGGTGTAGGTACACGGGGGTATGACACGTACTGGGGTGGGGGTGGGGCTCGAACGTACTGGGGTGTACATAGACGGTGGTACGACACGTACAGGGGTGTGGGGGTGTACATTGACGGTGGTACGACACGTACAGGGGTGGGGGGGTGTACATTGATGTTGGTACGACACGTACTGGGGTGGGGGTACGACTGGAACGTACTGGGGTGTAGGTACACGGGGGGTATGACACGTACTGGGGTGGGGGTGGGGCTCGAACGTACTGGGGTGTACATAGACGGTGGTACGACACGTACAGGGGTGGGGGGGTGTACATTGACGGTGGTACGACACGTACAGGGGGGGGTGTACATTGACGGTGGTACGACACGTACTGGGGTGGGGGTACGACTGGAACGTACTGGGGTGTAGGTACACGGGGGTATGACACGTACTGGGGTGGGGGTACGACTGGAACGTACTGGGGTGTACATAGACGGTGGTACGACACGTACTGGAGTGGGGGTACGACTGGAACGTACTGGGGTGTAGGTACACGGGGGTATGACACGTACTGGGGTGGGGGTACGACTGGAACGTACTGGGGTGTAGGTACACGAGGGTATGACACGTACTGGGGTGGGGGTACGACTGGAACGTACTGGGGTGTACATAGACGGTGGTACGACACGTACTGGGGTGGGGGTACGACTGGAACGTACTGGGGTGTAGATACACGGGGGGTATGACACGTACTGGGGTGGGGTTGGGGCTCGAACGTACTGGGGTGTACATAACCAGTGGTACGACACGTACAGGGGTGGGGGGGTGTACATTGACGGTGGTACGACACGTACAGGGGTGGGGGGGTGTACATTGACGTTGGTACGACACGTACTGGGGTGGGGGTACGACTGGAACGTACTGGGGTGTAGGTACACGGGGGGTATGACACGTACTGGGGTGGGGGTGGGGCTCGAACGTACTGGGGTGTACATAGACGGTGGTACGACACGTACAGGGGTGGGGGGGTGTACATTGACGGTGGTACGACACGTACAGGGGGGGTGTACATTGACGGTGGTACGACACGTACTGGGGTGGGGGTACGACTGGAACGTACTGGGGTGTACATAGACGGTGGTACGACACGTACTGGGGTGGGGGTACGACTGGAACGTACTGGGGTGTAGGTACACGGGGGTATGACACGTACTGGGGTGGGGGTACGACTGGAACGTACTGGGGTGTACATAGACGGTGGTACGACACGTACTGGGGTGGGGGTACGACTGGAACGTACTGGGGTGTAGGTACACGGGGGTATGACACGTACTGGGGTGGGGGTACGACTGGAACGTACTGGGGTGTACCTAGACGGGTGGGGGTATACATATACGGGGGGTACGTGTCGGACGTACGGGGGCTGGGGGGAGTGTTGGGCGCGTATGCGGGCACATGTCTCCATGGTTGCTATAGGTGTTCGGTGCGGACGGTGTTTTTTCCATACGGTTGTAGGCTCGGACGCACGGGATGGATCGTGATTCCTCGGTCGGACTTGGATTTTTACGTTTGTAAGGTAAATCGTCCGAGGACGTGTCGGACACATTTTCCGACCCGAGGACGTGTGGGGAATGATTCCCAGTGCGGTTCGTATGGACTTTTTACCATGCGAATCGTGATTGCCAGTTCGTACGGCACTTGTACGATTCGTACGGTAAAAAGACCCGATACGAGTCGTACCGGGACATTTTTTACCGGATCGTGATCGGCACCTTTGAGTCCAGAAGGACCTCCAGTAACTTTTAGTTTTACTCCCTAGAGCTTCTACAGTGAGCGTTTAATTAAACAATAATCTGAGTTATTGCTTCAATTACCCAGTTCAACGGCATTCAATTAGTCTACGAAAGCTGAAATGCTGTGTCAGCCCACCAGTACAGGTAAACTCTGGATTGTACGGATTGGGAACAACTATATTGCCAGGAGTTACAGAAGATAGCGAAAATGATCTTTATGACTTGCATCTGTGAGAAAGACTGATGACCGCTGGCTCACAAGGACATCTACTGCTAGGCCATGGAGGAGAAATATGGACTTTTGGCCATACTTCACACAGTAACCAACCATGTTAAATGTACATTTTACTGGTTAAAGCTCCAGTGGTCCAGTCAAGTTTTAAAAATGAAGGGTTCACCAGTCCAACGAGCCTGCTGCACCAGTATAAATCCATGGGTCTGCACTTCAATATTCCCTTCTACCACTGAAGAAGTCAGATATCACATTTTGCATTTCTTCAGGTTGTGTAGCCTTCAGAGCAAATAGATGGGCGGGGAGTTTCCAGGGCAAAAGAGATTAACCGGATTTGGTTTTTGAAAGAGGTGATAGGTCAGTCTAAGAGAGTTCTCCAAATTACTTTGAGGCCTGAGACCAAATCCCCTTTACCATGAAATCGCCATCTCTGGCCTCTAGAACTATCAAATAGCCTGTCCACGTGTCACTGAGGCAGATAGTGCCTGCTTCTTCCTGAAACATACAAATAATCAGAAGTTGGCATCCCTATCCCACATATAAGTTAAACATCTCTGCTGGCAGAAGTTCTTAGCCACTTGCAGCACCTGGGTAGGGGAGCAGAGTATGGCGAGAATGCACACAAAGACCAAACTATGAATTTTGGCAATGCGTTGTTTCAAAACTGGACGACTGTGCAGGTGAGGAACCTAAACAATACTAAGGACAAATAGTATTTAAGTAAAATCACAATTCCGCTCTATAATCTTACTTTGAAGTGATCCTCCCATATCATCTGCAGAATACAACCAGTGAGAACTAACAAGGTTTTGTTGGTAGCTCAGAGGACAGAAAACAACGTGGCCTACCTGACAAAAAAAGAGCTCTTAAAAAATAAAATAGAAAAAAACACACAAACACACAAATGTTCAATCTGATAGTTCCACTGACAAAAAAAATATATAAGCAGTAATAACTAAATGTCATGCGACCCACTGAGACAGCGTGATAGAGGTGAAAGGCCTTACATTTTATTCAGAGGCTGCCAGCTGAAGTTTGATTCTACACACATCACATGTAACTTTGGGAATATCTAAGGCAACTTTCAATAATAATTTCAGTTTTGGGCAGATCAGTAAAATTTTAAGGAAGTACCACACTGAGGAAGTTTACAAAGTATGGTGCAGACACTGTAGGTTAACATTTTAACGGTGAGCAGTCTATATATCGACTTTTAAATATCGAGGGACATAAATATCGAGTCAAAAATATCTACTGTACAAAATATCGAAATAGATAATATCGATGTGCAAAATATCGATTTTTTTTTTTATTATATGTCGATGTAAGTAATATCGTTAGTAATAATATCGACATGTGAAAATATCGTTATTGTGTGTTTAGTAAATATTTTGAAGTTGTTTGTATAAATAGTTAAAATGTATATAATATGAGAAATATTTTTTTTGTTTTAGGGGCGGGATGTTGGGTTATAGGGGATAAGGGTGGGGAAAGTTTTAAAAAAGTTAATTATTTTTTAAATATATTGTAAAATTTAATTAGTAAATTTTAATTCAAATTTGAAATGTATATTTAATTTTAGGAGCGGGATGTTGGGTTACAGGGGATAAGGGTGGGAAGTGTTTTAAAAATGTTTATATATTTTTGAATTTTTACAAAAATTTTGTTAGAAATTTTAATATAAATTTAGATTTAAAATTTTTTTTTTAGGAGCGGGATGTTGAAGTTATAGGGTATAAGGGTGGGAAGTGTTTTAAAAATGTTTATATATTATTTAATTTTTAAAAAAAATTATTTAGAAATTGTAAATTAAATTTAGAATTTTACAAATAATTTTAGGAGCGGGATGTTGGTTTATAGGGGATAAGGGTGGGAAGTGTTTTAAAAATGTTTATATATTTTTAAATTTAAAAAAAATATAATTTAGAAATTGTAAATTAAATTTAGAATTTTAGAAATAATTTTAGGAGCGGGTTGTTGGGTTATAGGGGATAAGGGTGGGAAGTGTTTTAAAAATGTTTATATATTTTAGAATGTTTTAAAAAAATAATGGAGAAATTTTAATTTTAATTTAGAAATTTAAAAATAATTTTAGGAGTGGAATGTTGGGTTATAGGGAAAAAGGGTGGTAAGTGTTTTGCAAATGTTTATATATTTTGAATTGTTTATAAAAAAAAATTGTAATTTTAACTTTAATTTAGAAATTTAGTTAAAATTATCGGAGTGGGATGTTGAGTTATAGGGTATAAGGGTGGGAAGTGTTTTAAAAATGTTTATATATTATTTAATTTTTAAAAAAAATTATTTAGAAATTGTAAATTAAATTTAGAATTTTAGAAATAATTTTAGGAGCGGGATGTTGGTTAATAGGGGATAAGGGTGGGAAGTGTTTTAAAAATGTTTATATATTTTTAAATTTAAAAAAAATATAATTTAGAAATTGTAAATTAAATTTAGAATTTTAGAAATAATTTTAGGAGCGGGTTGTTGGGTTATAGGGGATAAGGGTGGGAAGTGTTTTAAAAATGTTTATATATTTTAGAATGTTTTAAAAAAATAATGTAGAAATTTTAATTTTAATTTAGAAATTTAAAAATAATTTTAGGAGTGGGATGTTGGGTTATAGGGAATAAGGGTGGGAAGTGTTTTGCAAATGTTTATATATTTTTGAATTGTTTATAAAAAAAATTGTAATTTTAACTTTCATTTAGAAATTTAGTTAAAATTATCGGAGTGGGATGTTGAGTTATAGGGGATAAGGGTGGGAATTGTTGTAAAAAAATATTTTGAATTTTGAATATTTAGAACATTTTATTTGAAATTTAGAATAAAAATATATTTTTAATATTATCTTTTAGGAGTGGCATGTTGGGTTATAGGGGATGAGGGTGGGGAGTGTTTTAAAAAATTTCATTTATGTGTGAATAATTTGTATACAAAATTTAGAAAATTATAATAAAATTTCGAATGTTATATTGAATTTTAGGAGTGAGATGTTGTGTTATGGGGATAAGGGTGTGGAGTTTGATAAAAATGTGTAAAATGTTGGTAATATTGTATAAAAAGTATGTATAAATTTTGATTTTTATTGTACAATTTTAAATTTATTTGGGGCTTGGGATGTTGGCTTATAGGGGATAAGGGTGGGGAGTGTTTTAAAAATGTATTTGAAATTAGTAATATTGAGTAAGTTATATTAAAATATAATAATTATAATATAATATTTTGGGATAAATTTTAGATTGGGGATTTGGATTTGTAGAGGATAAGTGTGGGTATTTTTTTATGTTAATTTATTAATAATGATTAAAACATATTTTTTTAATATATTTATATTTATATATTTCTATTGCAAATACTGTAATTAAATACATATTGGAGTGGGAATATAAAATTAATTAAGATTAGTATACATGATCTAGTGTAATTTAATATATTTATGAGTGGGAATACTAAATTAATTAAGTTTATTGTTTTGCAACTACCATAATTAAATATAGATTTGAGTGAGAATAGTAAATTAATTCAGTTCAGTGTCCAGCACCTACCCTAATTAAATATAGATTGGAGTGATAATAATAAATTAATTAAGTTTAGTGTCCAGCACTTATCTTAATTTCATATAGACTGGAGTGGGAATAGTAAATTAATTCAGTTCAGTGTCCAGCACCTACTCTAATTTAATATAGGTTGGAGTGAGAATAGTAAATTAATTAAGTTCAGTGTCCAGCACTTATATTAATTAAAGATAGTCTGGAGTGGGAATAGTAAATTAATTAAGTTCAGTGTCCAGCACATACTCTCATTAAATATAGGTTGGAGTGAGAATAGTAAATTAATTAAGTTCAGTGTCCAGCACTTATCTTAATTAAATATAGACTGGAGTGGGAATAGTAAATTAATTCAGTTCAGTGTCCAGCACCTACCCTAATTAAATATAGATTGGAGTGAGAATAGTAAATTAATTAAGTTCAGTGTCCAGCACTTATCTTAATTAAATATAGACTGGAGTGGGAATAGTAAATTAATTCAGTTCAGTGTCCAGCACATACTCTAATTAAATATAGGTTGGAGTGAGAATAGTAAATTAATTAAGTTCAGTGTCCAGCACCTATCTTAATTTCATATAGACTGGAGTGGGAATAGTAAATTAATTCAGTTCAGTGCCCAGCACCTACTCTAATTTAATATAGGTTGGAGTGAGAATAGTAAATTAATTAAGTTCAGTGTCCAGCACTTATATTAATTAAAGATAGTCTGGAGTGGGAATAGTAAATTAATTAAGTTCAGTGTCCAGCACATACTCTAATTAAATATAGGTTGGAGTGAGAATAGTAAATTAATTAAGTTCAGTGTCCAGCAATTATCTTAATTAAATATAGACTGGAGTGGGAATAGTAAATTAATTCAGTTCAGTGTCCAGCACCTACCCTAATTAAATATAGATTGGAGTGAGAATAGTAAATTAATTAAGTTCAGTGTCCAGCACTTATCTTAATTAAATATAGACTGGAGTGGGAATAGTAAATTAATTAAGTTCAGTGTCCAGCACATACTCTAATTAAATATAGGTTGGAGTGAGAATAGTAAATTAATTAAGTTTAGTGTCCAGCACTTATCTTAATTAAATATAGACTGGAGTGGAAATAGTAAATTAATTCAGTTCAGTGTCCAGCACCTACTCTAATTTAATATAGGTTGGAGTGAGAATAGTAAATTAATTAAGTTCAGTGTCCAGCACTTATATTAATTAAAGATAGTCTGGAGTGGGAATAGTAAATTAATTAAGTTCAGTGTCCAGCACATACTCTAATTAAATATAGGTTGGAGTGAGAATAGTAAATTAATTAAGTTCAGTGTCCAGCACTTATCTTAATTAAATATAGACTGGAGTGGGAATAGTAAATTAATTCAGTTCAGTGTCCAGCACCTACCCTAATTAAATATAGATTGGAGTGAGAATAGTAAATTAATTAAGTTCAGTGTCCAGCACTTATATTAATTAAAGATAATCTGGAGTGGGAATAGTAAATTAATTAAGTTCAGTGTCCAGCACATACTCTCATTAAATATAGGTTGGAGTGAGAATAGTAAATTAATTAAGTTTAGTGTCCAGCACTTATCTTAATTAAATATAGACTGGAGTGGGAATAGTAAATTAATTCAGTTCAGTGTCCAGCACCTACCCTAATTAAATATAGATTGGAGTGAGAATAGTAAATTAATTAAGTTCAGTGTCCAGCACTTATCTTAATTAAATATAGACTGGAGTGGGAATAGTAAATTAATTAAGTTCAGTGTCCAGCACATACTCTCATTAAATATAGGTTGGAGTGAGAATAGTAAATTAATTAAGTTCAGTGTCCAGCACTTATCTTAATTAAATATAGACTGGAGTGGGAATAGTAAATTAATTCAGTTCAGTGTCCAGCACCTACTCTAATTTAATATAGGTTGGAGTGAGAATAGTAAATTAATTAAGTTCAGTGTCCAGCACTTATATTAATTAAAGATAGTCTGGAGTGGGAATAGTAAATTAATTAAGTTCAGTGTCCAGCACATACTCTAATTAAATATAGGTTGGAGTGAGAATAGTAAATTAATTAAGTTCAGGGTCCAGCACTTATCTTAATTAAATATAGACTGGAGTGGGAATAGTAAATTAATTCAGTTCAGTGTCCAGCACCTACTCTAATTTAATATAGGTTGGAGTGAGAATAGTAAATTAATTAAGTTTAGTGTCCAGCACTTATATTAATTAAATATAGACTGGAGTGGGAATAGTAAATTAATTCAGTTCAGTGTCCAGCAATTACTCTAATTTAATATAGGTTGGAGTGAGAATAGTAAACTAATTAAGTTCAGTATGTAGTGGGAGTAGTATGTTAATTAAGTTTGGTAAATAGCAAATATTAGAATTAAATATAGAGTTGAATAGGAACAGTTAAATTAATTTGTTTTAATTTACAACAAATCTGAAGATTTTAGTTTTGTTTGGATAAAAGATAGAAGTTATATCAGAATGCAAATTCCAAATTTTTGTATAAAATTGTAGAAAGGAAAATAAGATTTGTTTTATAGTTGTTGGAATGTATATTAATTAGAGAGAAAATATTGTTTATTATTACGCATATTATAATAATTAAATCATTGAAATAAACATGTAATAACATAATTCACTTTGATAGCTTTATTTCGGTCAGTGACCATAAAAGCACAGATAAAATATATACATATACATAAAATGCATAAATAATTCAGTATTTTAGATAAAAAGTTATTAAACAGCAGTTATCAAAGTGGGAACAAAGAACAATAAAATTCCATTTATATTAAAAGTTAATAGTTGATTGATTTATCAGGGCTGACCTTCTTCTCCACATACCATATAAAAAACGGGAGACAGAAAACACAATTGGGGGGGAAGTGTCATAGCGTAAAATCCTTCAGGCTTGTGCACAGTGCTTTAATCCCAAGTTTCTGCACAATGGCACGAGCCAGGCTCTTCGTATTTTGTTATAAGCGGAGCAGAAAAATAAAACATAGGCAAGGTCTTCTTTGATTTTATTACAGACGGGACAAACCCCCACACCTCTTCCCGTCCACTTGCAAGTCAATTCCCCAATCGGGAGACAGCCGTACCTTAGTTGGGTATATAACTTCTTTGCTCTGGGCGGCTGAATCAAGTCTAGGAACGCCTCCTTACTGGGGGTCAGTTTTACTTGCAGGAATTCCATTGTCAGCCTACCCATAGATGACAGGCGGTATAGTTGGTCCAGATTATGCTGTCTAATTATAGCTAACAACTCCGTTCTTTTTACCGCCAGACAGCCTTGCTCTGGGGTCTCCCAAAGTTGGGGAAGGCCAATCTGGTAAAATGTGGCCTTTATATGGGATAGCCAAGGTATGTTTCTACTCTTCAGCTGATCCCAAATTGCAAGAAACTCAGCTCTGTAATCGCCGAGCTCTGATGCTGTCCACAACCTTCTCCAGTACAAGAGGGGTCTGCTCGCCAGAAGTTCAAAGATAGGCTCTAGATCTAAATCTAGTCTCAGGGGTATCAGCGGGGTGCTCTGAGGGAGCCCTATCAAATTTCTAATGAATGTATGTTCGACCTTAGAAAGGGGTGATACACGGGTATGGCCCCAGAGTTCTGCACCGTACATTGCAGCAGGTCTAGCTTGGGCTTTATAAATTTCGAGACCAGGGGAGACTGGTTTAAATAGCGTTTTCCTTTGGAATTTGTTTATACCCCCCGCTATCTGTGTGAGCCTCAGGGCAGATTTGACCACCTGTGGGCCCCAGCCAAAATCTTCGGTCAGGGTAACACCCAGATAGACGAAGGTACCAACCCTTTCCAATGGGATGCCATTTAGGACTGGGCAGGGGCGAGTGCGCTTCGGGGGGCCGAAGATCATGAACTTTGTCTTTTCTAAGTTGATCTCAAGCCCCCTCGAAGCACAGAATATTACAAAGCCATCCAATACCCTCTGGATGCCTGTAGAGGTTCGAGACAGCAATAAGGTGTCGTCTGCGAACATCAATGCAGGCACCCGTCCAGATGACAACCGAGGAACATCACCATTCTTAACCTTGTCCAACTCACCCACCAAACGATTGAAGTAAAGGCTAAAGAGAGTGGGGGCCAGGGCGCAGCCCTGACGCACACCTCTGGTAACTGGAAAACGTTCTGAAAGCTCTCCATTTTTCCCGCAGCGTACCTGAGCATAGTTCTCTTTATGGAAATGCTTCAGAACTTCTAGGAGGTAAGGCGGGAGGTTTAGATCTTTCAGGACCTTCCATAGACTTTCTCTTGGCACGAGGTCAAAAGCAGCCCGTAAGTCTACGAAGACCAGGTAGAGACTACCCCCTCCCAGAATTACGGTTTTCCAAAACAAGACCTGTAATCTAAAGAGCTGATCCAAGGTCGAGATCCCTGCTCTGAACCCTGCCTGGTAGGTACTTAATATCTTGTTCTCCTCTGCCCACTCAAGTATTCTATCTAGTATGATCCGGCCCATAAGTTTCTGTGTAGTATCCAAGAGACTTATAGGCCTGTAATTCGAGGGAGCTAAAGGGCAACCTTTCTTGTAAATAGGAACAATTTCAGCCCCTGCCCAGGTATCTGGTAAGTTAGCTCCTGCCAGGACTGCATTGAATAGTACAACTAGATAAGGTCCCCAGATTTTAGGTTGTGAACGAAAGAGATCGCCTGGCACTTTATCTAGCCCTGGGGCTTTGTTAGAGGGTAGCCTGGTAATAGCAGATTCTACTTCTTTGATTGAGATAACCTCAGTACTTCCAGTAGTCATCTGCTTCCTGGTTCTTAGGTGGCCAGAGTAGTTTCCACGGTCTGACAGCTCCTGAGGACAATGCTCGTGTGTAGGATTTAAATCCAATGGAACACAGAGTTGGTCTTTTGGTTGCATTATCCGAGCTCTATTCAGTGGCTCCGGGGTGACCGAGGGGGAAGAATACAATGTGGCAAAGTGCGTTTCCCATACTGAGGGAGCAATGTTTGTCAGGAAAGATTCCCCACTGCCTCCTACAGAAGAACTCACTAGCTCCCAGAAGAGTTTGGCGTCCTTAGTCACCAAGGCATCCCTCAGCGCTTCCCACCTCTCTTCTTCCCATTCCAACCTACTCCTAGACAGCTCCTTCTTATACGCTTGTCTAGCATCTCGAGTGCTGGGTTTATTTTTTGATTTAATTGCTGCGAGAAGGTTCTTTTTTAGTTCCCTGCACCTAGTATTAAACCAAGGAAAAGCTTTGGGCACATACCTCTTTGCTCTAGCTATTGGATAGAAAACATCCCCCAATTCCAATACTAGCTGTTTGTGTATTTCCACTACCTGCGTAGGCCCAGTTTCAGCAGCCATCCGAGTTATCCAGGGTATCGCGGTTTGATAAATTTTCGCAAGTTGTAAAGGTGACGTTGCCAGACGAGGCCATTTCACCCTTCTGCGGTTGTTAGATAGTACAAGAGGAGGAATTGCCACATTTAATGTAGTCTCAGGGTTTTTTAACCCGAAGGACCCTGGCTTCAGAATTAAAGTCAGAGCATTGTGGTCACTATCCTGCCTTTTTTCAACTTTGAAGTTCTTTATCTTGCTCCAATTTTTAGCTTCAATCATTATATAATCAATGATGGAGACCCTGTCTGTCCGGTTAAACGTTCCTGGTGCTGGGCGGTCAGAGTCCATTCTCCCATTACACGCCCGCAGAGACGTTGTAAGGCAGAAGGATTTTGCTTGTAATACCAAAGGTGTCCAAGCTCTGACTGGGGAAATATCCGGGTCTGGAATATGCCATAGCGCATCTACCTCATCCTGCTCACCCTGATCCACCCCACCCAATGGTTCAAACTGGCAGTTAAAGTCCCCGCCAAGGACTATAGAAATGCAGGGATCTAGCCCTGAGATAAATGATGTCAGCTCACTCAGTGTGGTTGATTCCTTACCGTTTCTGGTTGGCCTCGAATAAACATTGATTAGTGCTACTGGGGGGTTATTTGGCAGTTGTAATAAAACACATTGGAAGTCCAGCGATTTTGTTGGTATTTGTACGGCCTGGGTTCCCAAATGTGTGGCTACCCATATCGATAATCCCCCAGACGGGCGGCCTTTACCTAGTGATGTTGCGAGGATATTATAGGTAGCAAAAGTCGGGCTTCTGCTATCCTCTAATGCCCAGGTCTCCTGCATTAGGCAAATATCAAATTTAGTCATAAATGCAGTCCAATCTGGGGTGCCCAACTTGTTTTTTAGGCCAGCTATATTCCAGGAGACCAATTTTATGCAGCCTTGTGTCAGATCATCAGGACTCTCAGTGTCCGAGCTATTTATATTAGTTTCCCTGTTTTGTGAGCTGTTTATGCAATCTGCTAGCGGTGCTTCTTCCTCTATGGCCCTTGTCCAGCTGGCAGTTTTACTAGTGGGTTGTTGATCTAATTTTCCGCCTAAGCTAAGTCAATCCACCTCTTCCAGTACACTGAATCTGTTCCAATGTGGCTGTAACGGGTAGAGAGGAGTACGAATAGGCCAACCTTCTCTATGTATACCTCTATTTTCCGAATTGCAAGGTGGGAGGTGAAGCCCCCTATTAAAGATCCTGGCTCTAGAATAGTGCGGTTCCCAGCTAGGAGTAGGATAGAAATAGGAGAGATGTAGAGCAGATATTTGGGTGTTTTGTTTATAAGTGTCACTACTACATATATATTGTACAGCAGTGGCATCCCTAAAGTTTAGGATTATTACATCTCCTGCTACAGTCTTTGGGTTCCTCCCAATCCAGCCCACTCTTCTAGCCAGCTGAATTTCTCCTGAAATGTCTCTTGGTAGGGGCCTGTTTACTGTGAGCCACTGAATGCACTTATTCTTTAGCTCACCCTCGTTTTCTCTTTTGCCCTCTCTTAAGGGTGGTACACCCACCAGTGCAACGACAAAAGTTTGTGCTTCGGGTGGTAAATTTATTGTGGGCAAGTGCTGGGCATTAGCTTCTGGTATCATATTAGCTTTCGCGGGAATGCTAGTTTTGTTACTCAGCTGGCCTTGCTTTAACGTAATCGGGACGTTATCAGGTTTACTTGCCAGAGTTTTTGTGGGTTGGCTATGTCTTTGCTGAGAACCAACACTTGGGTGCCGATCACGATCCGGTAAAAAATGTCCCCGTACGACTCGTATCGGGTCTTTTTACCGTACGAATCGTACAAGTGCCGTACGAACTGGCAATCACGATTCGCATGGTAAAAAGTCCATACGAACCGCACTGGGAATATTTCCCCACACGTCCTCAGGTCGGAAAATGTGTCCGACACGTCCTCGTACGATTCACCGTACGAACGTGAAAGGTGAAGTCCGACCGGGGAATCACGATCCATCCCGGGCGTCCGAATGTACAACCGTATGGTGAAAAGACCGTCCGCACCGAACTCCCATAACAACCATGGAGACGTCCAAACAGGTGCCCGGTACGTGCCGTACCCCCCCCAGCCCCCGTAGGTACGCACCGACCCCCCCCAGCCCCCGTAGGTACGCACCGACCCCCCCCAGCCCCCGTAGGTACGCGCCGACCCCCCCAGCCCCCGTAGGTACGCGCCGACCCCCCCCCAGCCCCCGTAGGTACGCGCCGACCCCCCCCAGCCCCCGTAGGTACGCGCCGACCCCCCCTGTGTGTACACCCGTGTACGATGCGTACCCCCCCGTGTACGTTCGAGTCGAACCCCCCCGTGTACGTTCGAGCCGTACCCCCCCCGTGTACGTTTGAGTCATACCCCCCCATGTACGTTCGAGTCGTACCCCCCCGTGTACGTTCGAGTCGTACCCCCCCCGTGTACGTTCGAGTCGTACCCCCCCCGTGTACGTTCGAGTCGTGCTGGGGGTATGCACCGTACATACACGGGTGGGGGTACGACTCGAACGTACACGGGGGGTTCGACTCGAACGTACATGGGTGGGGGTACGACTCGAACGTACACGGGTGGGGGTACGACTCGAACGTACACGGGTGGGGGTACGACTCGAACGTACACGGGTGGGGGTACGACTCGAACGTACACGGGGGGGGGGTACGACTCGAACGTACACGGGTGGGGGTACGACTCGAACGTACACGGGTGGGGGTACGACTCGAACGTACACGGGGGGGGTACGACTCGAACGTACACGGGGGGGGTACGCGCCGTACACGGGTGTACACACAGGGGCGGTCGGCGCGTACCTTCGGGGGCGGGGGGGGTCGGCGCGTACCTACGGGGGCTGGGGGGGGGTCGGCGCAAACCTACGGGGGCTGGGGGGGGGTCGGCGCGTAGCTACGGGGGCTGGGGGGGGGTCGGCGCGTACCTACGGGGGCTGGAGGGGGTACGGTGCGTACCGGGCCACCTACTCTGGTCGATTCGCGCCGTACTTCGCTTTTGCGGCACTTTTTGGGTGCCGTGAAAATATTGCCGTCCGGACTGCTGTCGGTTCGAATCGTAATTCCTGGTTCGTGAAACGCTGCCTGAAAGCGTCCCGACGTCACGTCGCAGCATTCCCGGATCACATTCGTATGTATATTTTCGTCGGTCGGTGTTTTTTACGATTCGTACGGAAATGGTGTTTCCGTGCGAATCGTAATTCCATGTTTGTAAAGTTTTACGACCGGGTACGAGTCGGACGGGGAATTCGCTCCGACCGACGGTTCGTACGTGGTTTTTACCGGATCGTAATCGGCACCCAAGAGTGTCTTGGGGTGGAAGGGATGTAGGTTTTTGGGCGTCCAGAGTCACTCCCGTATTGGCAATCTGTGCCGATTGGCTAGTAGTGTCAGGAACTAAAATACAGGGAGCTTTATTTTGTTGGGCTTCCATACCAAGAGGGGCCGACGATCTTTGGGGGTTAACTGCCTCAGTTTTTCCCCCACCTCTGGTGTTCAACATGGAAATCAATTTATCTAGTTTTGATACCAGTGGCTTAAGCTGAGTGAGAATTGTACGTTCCAAGGAAGTTTGTAGGTCCGTGACCATATTAGTAACCCAACACGGTATTCCTGGCGCTGCGTCACGCAGATTTTCAGATGGAGTCACCAGGTCATGGTTGGTGTGGATATTTTTGTTTAATTTAGTTGGGGCAATGTTATTTTTATTTTTATTTTTATAATAACATAATTAATATTTAACATTTGTATTATTGTAATATTTTTTTTATAATGGATATATATTTGTTTAATGTATATTTTGGACATTAATATATGAACAGACAAAATAATAAAAAAAATAACAATTGGGATTTTTATAGCTGTTTAATATTTTTAAATTTATATTGTGTACTCTCAATATTTTTAGACTTTATTTGGATTTATAAGAAATTGTATGTTTTGAAATATATGATAAATATATTTTAATTATTAATATTTATATTAGATAATTAATATTGAAATTATTTACATTTTAGAATATTTCTTTTGATTTTTATTTTTGGTATGTTGTAGATACAATATATTAATAATATCATGT
The DNA here is from genome assembly GCF_964204655.1 of Triturus cristatus. Taxonomy (NCBI): domain Eukaryota; kingdom Metazoa; phylum Chordata; class Amphibia; order Caudata; family Salamandridae; genus Triturus; species Triturus cristatus. Next base: position 290,596,770 of record NC_140592.1, on the reverse strand, counting down.
TCATACATTTTTGGGGTAATATATACAGTTTGATTATTATATTAATAAATATATTTTATTTATTATATTAATTTTTATAAGGTAAATAATTTTCACATATATAAAAAAAATAGGTATTCTTTTTGAGTATTTTATTCTAATGTTTTACTAATTTTTAAAGTAATGTGTAATGTTAAAAAAATAGTTAGGGCATTTTTTGGGATTTTCTTAGTTGTTATGTTTGTTTGGGTCTTTTATTTTGTAACCGCTCGCTGTTGTTTTGGGTTATTTTGGTAGAATCCAGGTCGCGGTCGGGAGCTGTTTCGCGTTTGAGAAGGTAAGAGTTATTTTCTTTATTATTAAAAAGTTTTAAGTGTTTTGTGGAAGTAGTAATGTTGTAATAAGTGTGTATGGATTTATGTTTTAGAAGTTAGAGTGTTAGTAATAGTTTGTATACGGTTTTATAATTTACGTTGTGTTCCGTGTTTGTGGCTTTGTTAGTGTTTTGTTATTTAGGTGTGTTAAAGTTTTATAGTGTTTGAATAATGTTTGTAGTGATGTTTTTAGGTGTATTATGTGAGTTTGTGTGTGGGTGGGAATGTTTGTTTCTCTTTTGTAGGTTTTACGGAGAAGATATTTTCGTCTATTTCAAACACCTTTTTTTTTTAAGGAAGTGTGGATTAGTAGTGTTTACTAATCTTTATTTTACACTTCCTTTATTGTTCGGGTTTCCAGGAGCGGTTATTTACCTTTTTAATATTTTTCGGGATTTTTATGGTTAATGGATAGTCGTTTTTTGGCGTAGACGTTTTTTTCGAAAAACAGTTGTATTTTTCCATTTTATTTGGATTTCTTTTGGATACCTATGGATTTTGAACTACCTGGATTTATTTGGAAGGAATGTTATTATCCCATTGGAGCAACTACACAGGTAAGTTTATTTAAATATTTTATTTGTGGGTGGGCAAATCTTATATACTTAATATTGTTGTTGTGTACTTGGTTTGTTTAATTATGTTGTCTAAATATATGTAGATATAAATTATTTATATATTTTAGACCACATAATTAAATATGTGATTTAATAAAGTGGTTTATTTATGTTGTGATAGTTGTTTTAGTAGAATTGTGGGTTAATATTTTGGAAAGGATTTAGAAGAGAGTTTGAGCTATTATATTTAAGTACTCAAGTCCTCTTGTGGATGGGTATAGCTGTACCTGTTGTTGTAGGTAATTATACATTTGAGTAGTTTGTCTAGATTGTTTTGGTTTTAATTGTAGGACAGATTGTTGCATTCTTAATTCTTGGAAACTTTGTTCCTTTTGTATGGAAATTAGTAGTTTTTGTAGTGTTGGAGTTGTTCTCCCAGTAGAAGTTAGGAATGCATTATGCCAGCCCTCGACGGCGTTGTTAGTTTTGGCTTGTTGGTTGAGTGTACTTACATATACATTCCACCAAGGTATTTGGAACTTGGGCTGACGTCTATGGCCTGATCTGTGTAGTCTCCCCACCCAGGTATCCTCAAAATAATCTAAGAGGGGAGATAACTTTACTTCATTTTGTTTGTAGAATGGACTTTCTAATAAAAGATTGTAATGTTCTGCAACATCTGTGGTTGGTACATAAGCTAGGGCTGTTAGAAGTTTTATTTGGTGTGCAAAACTTATGTTTGTGGCATATTCTACACTTAGGTGCCAATTCCGATCCGGTAAAAAAATTCCCCGTCCGACTCGTATCGGGATTTTTTTCCGTCCGAATCGTCAAAGTAGCGTACAAACTGCCAAGTACGATTCGAACGGAAAAAAGTCCATACGAATCGCATTGGGAAGATTTCCCCACACGTCCTCGGGTCGGGAAAAGTCACCGACACGTCCCCGGTCGAAAAACGCACCGTGCGGAAAAATAAAGTCCGACTGCGCAAGTACGATCCCTCCCGTCCTCCCCATTTCACAACCGTACGCAAAAAACACCGTCCGAACCGAACTCCCATAGCAACCATGGAGACATGTGCCCGCATACGCGCTGAACACCCCACCACCCCCCCGCCCGCGTATGTACGCACTGAACCCCCACCCCAGCAGTGCATGTACGCCTCGAACCCCCACCCGTGTAGGTACGCCCCGAACCACCACCCGTGTATGTACGCACCGAACCCCCACCCCAGCAGTGTATGTACGCCCCGAACCCCCACCCGTGTATGTACGGACCGTACCCACACCCGTGGAAGTACGGCCCGTACCCACACCCCACCAGGGAATGTACGCCCCGAACCCCCACCCCAGCAGTGTATGTACGCCCCGAACCCCCACCCGTGTATGTACGCACCGAACCACCACCCGTGTATGTACGCCCCGATCCCCCACCCGTGTATGTACGCCCCGAACCCCCACCCGTGTATGTACGCACCGAACCCCCACCCCAGCAGTGTATGTACGCCCCGAACCCCCACCCGTGTATGTACGCACCGAACCACCACCCGTGTATGTACGGACCGTACCCACACCCATGGAAGTACGGCCCGTACCCCCACCCCAGCAGTGTATGTACGCCCCGAACCCCCACCCGTGTATGTACGCACGAACCACCACCCGTGTATGTACGCCCCGAACCCCCACCCCAGCAGTGTATGTACGCCCCGAACCCCCACCCGTGTATGTACGCCCCGAACCCCCACCAGTGTATGTACGCACCGAACCCCCACCCCAGCAGTGTATGTACGCCCCGAACCCCCACCCGTGTATGTACGCACCGAACCACCACCCATGTATGTACGGACCGTACCCACACCCGTGGAAGTACGGCCCGTACCCCCACCCCAGCAGTGTATGTATGCCCCGAACCCCCACCCGTGTATGTACGCACTGAACCACCACCCGTGTATGTACGCCCCGAACCCCCACCCCAGCAGTGTATGTACGCCCCGAACCCCCACCCGTGTATGTACGCCCCGAACCACCACCCGTGTATGTACGCACCGAACCCCCACCCCAGCAGTGTATGTACGCCCGAACCCCCACCCGTGTATGTACGCCCCGAACCACCACCCGTGTATGTACGCACCGAACCCCCAACCCAGCAGTGTATGTACGCCCCGAACCCCCACCCGTGTATGTACGCCCCGAACCCCCACCCGTGTATGTACGCACCGAACCACCACCCGTGTATGTACGCCCCGAACCCCCACCCCAGCAGTGTATGTACGCCCCGAACCCCCACCCGTGTATGTACGCCCCGAACCACCACCCGTGTATGTACGCACCGAACCCCCACCCCAGCAGTGTATGTACGCCCCGAACCCCCACCCGTGTATGTACGCACCGAACCACCACCCGTGTATGTACGCCCCGAACCCCCACCCCAGCAGTGTATGTACGCCCCGAACCCCCACCCGTGTATGTACGCACCGAACCACCACCCGTGTATGTACGCCCCGAACCCCCACCCCAGCAGTGTATGTACGCCCCGAACCCCCACCCGTGTATGTACGCCCCGAACCACCACCCGTGTATGTACGCACCGAACCCCCACCCCAGCAGTGTATGTACGCCCCGAACCCCCACCCGTGTATGTCCTCACCGAACCACCACCCGTGTATGTACGCCCCGAACCCCCACCCCAGCAGTGTATGTACGCCCCGAACCCCCACCCGTGTATGTACGCCCCGAACCACCACCCGTGTATGTACGCACCGAACCCCCACCCCAGCAGTGTATGTACGCCCCGAACCCCCACCCGTGTATGTACGCCCCGAACCACCACCCGTGTATGTACGCACCGAACCCCCACCCCAGCAGTGTATGTACGCCCCGAACCCCCACCCGTGTATGTACGCCCTGAACCCCCACCCGTGTATGTACGCACCGAACCACCACCCGTGTATGTACGCCCCGAACCCCCACCCCAGCAGTGTATGTACACCCCAAACCCCCACCCGTGTATGTACGCCCCGAACCACCACCCGTGTATGTACGCACTGAACCCCCACCCCAGCAGTGTATGTACGCCCCGAACCCCCACCCGTGTATGTACGCACCGAACCACCACCCGTGTATGTACGGACCATACCCACACCCGTGGAAGTACGGGCCGTACCCCCATCCCAGCAGTGTATGTATGCCCCGAACCCCCACCCGTGTATGTACGCACCGAACCACCACCCGTGTATGTACGCCCCGAACCCCCACCCCAGCAGTGTATGTACGCCCCGAACCCCCACCCGTGTATGTACGCCCCGAACCACCACCCGTGTATGTACGCACCGAACCCCCACCCCAGCAGTGTATGTACGCCCCGAACCCCCACCCGTGTATGTATGCACCGAACCACCACCCGTGTATGTACGCCCCAAACCCCCACCCCAGCAGTGTATGTACGCCCCGAACCCCCACCCGTGTATGTACGCCCCGAACCACCACCCGTGTATGTACGCACTGAACCCCCACCCCAGCAGTGTATGTACGCCCTGAACCCCCACCCGTGTATGTACGCACCGAACCACCACCCGTGTATGTACGGACCGTACCCACACCCGTGGAAGTACGGCCCGTACCCCCACCCCAGCAGTGTATGTACGCCCCGAACCCCCACCCGTGTATGTACGCACTGAACCACCACCCGTGTATGTACGCACCGAACCCCCACCCATGTATGTACGCACCGAACCCCCACCCGTGGAAGTACGGCCCGTACCCACACCCAACCAGGGAATGTACGGACCGTACCCCCACCAGTGCATGTACGGACCGTACTGACGCCAAAAACACACGTACTGAACCAGGACAAATCATATTTACACAAGGAGAGTCAATTAGAGTTTCCCCACACCACCAAACATGCCCAACAACCCCACAAACATCACATACACTGACCTGCAACTGCCAAACTGCCAAACAGAGGCCCAAAACACAACCACTCCTCATAACACACCCACACAAAATTCAAACACAGCCACACCCACAAATGGACCAATAAAAATGGACCACACACACAAACCATGAGCCTTTGCAACAGACCCACTGCTGCCAGAGCCCACAGACGACCCACACCACCATACTTGAACCTCACACTTGCATACCTTCACACAACCACCTACACAAACACCCCCTCATCACATTCACACACACACCTCCACTACCACACTCACACACCCACAACCATCCACACCCACACCCCCACAACCATCCACACCCACACCCCACGCCATGTCCACAACCAAGAATCCAAAGTTCACAAAGGAGGAGCTGGAGATCCTTGTCGACGAAATCCTCAGAGTCGAGCCACAGCTCTTTGGAACATTTGTCAGACAGACCAGCATATCCGAAAAATCGGCCATGTGGCAGAGGATTGTTGATTCTGTGAATGCTGTTGGGTCCACCAGAAGGACCAGGCACGAGTGCCAATCCAGGTGGTACGATCTGCGGAGGACGGTCAAGAGGAAGATGACTGACAATCACAACCAGGGGAACATCACTGGAGGAGGGCCGCCCCCCAGACCGGTACAATACCATCCCTGGGAGGAAAAGGTGATGTCCACGCTGGCGGTGGAGGGACTACACGGACTACCAGGACTCCCAGACCCTGGTGAGTACACAAACAACTCACCTCACATGGGGGAGATGCCATACACAATCAATCATGCACGCCACCCCCCCCAAGCCACCACCGGACACAACCACACTCCACAAACACACACATGCCACTAGCGCCTCCATGCCCCATGCACCAATCAGGGCCATGCCAAGTCACAGGCCACACAAAACACCAACACAACACAGGATGTGGCCGATGCTGGGAGTGGGGGCATCAAAACTAACATTGAGCAACTCACAAGCACACAACAATGCCCTCAGCCCATATGGCCCAGGGCACAGCCATACAAACTGTGTGTACCCACACAGTACTGTCTTGCCTGCAAATGGTGGCCGCCTTGCAGGATGACATGGGTCTGAAGGCACAATTTGCACATAACAGCAGACAATGAAGATGCATCGCTCTGATAGAGTCTCAGCACACACCGCCACAGCAGCAGCCTACACTCAGACACACTGCCCAATGGGTGCCCGGAGAACAGGAACTAACTCACATGAACAAGCCAATGGCCATTCAAAGACCGGCTAACTGTGTGTGCCCAGGAAGCTGGCCTGAGGTGACAGAGGGTGACAAATAGAGGGAGGGAGAGGGGGAATGAGAGGGAAGGAGACAGAGGGGGACACAGGGAGACAGACAGAGGGAGGGAGTAGGGTGACAGAGGGAGACCGACAGAGGGAGGAGGGTGACAGAGGGAGGGAGGAAGGGAGACACAGGGAGACTAAATCACCCTTGGGTGGTGTGGCCATGTCCACTCGTCAGCCGGTGGACTGTGTGCATGCAGACAAGGTCTGGCAGTGCCTCAACCCCCCCCTACCGTAGATGAAGACCGGTCCATGTGTCAATCTGTGCACGAGTCCATCCGTGCAGCAGGCACAGACCTAACCACACACCCAGTATACCCACCCACTGTGTCGGTAAGAACCCTGTCACAAATGCTTCAGTCACCTACCTGCATCATCAAATTGCCTTGGCAAAACACCATTTGGCCACGTACAGTGCAACACGTAAGGCGCCTCTGCATGGCTCGCTACGCCCGCACACCACACTGCTGACTGTGTACCCAAATAGATGCATCAACTAAGATTGTGCCACACATGCGTAAAGCCCTGACAGCTGTGGCCAAGGGACATACCCATGCACAAGTGCACTGTGAGAGGAATGCAAGACAGATCCAACTACCCAGAGGAAGAGTGCCAAATCAGAAATGCATGAAACATGGATGCCACATGTAACACTGTTAACATTGTCTCTCTCACACACAGGTCAACGTCGTCGATCACCCCCCAACACTGGGGGGGAAGTCTCACAGGACCAGGCTCTGCGGGATGAGGACCCCACCGCCAGCGACGACTCTCACCACTCCGTGGATGACCCAGACCAACCTGGCCCCTCTGGTGTCCAACCACCTGCAGCACCTGCGTCAGGTACAACTGTGCCAACCACCACCCCCATTCCTGCCACATCCCAGGAGACGTCCAGGAGCCCTGCCCGCACACGACCACCCAGCCAGTCTGCCCAGGAGGCACACGGTCCTCCGGGCACCCAGGAGGAGGCAGGCGGCAACGCAGATGCCATCCCTCAGGGGTCCCGGAGACCCGATGCGCCCACAACGGCAGGCCAGGTGCACGAGGGCAGGGGTGGCGGGAGTGGAGGACGGCGGAGGCGCGAACCTGACCAGGGAGCTCAGGACCCGGTAGTGTCCCAGGTCAGCAACATCCTGGATACATACCGGCGTGACACCAGGGGCATGGACCAGATTGCGTCCACCCTCAATGACATCAAGGGGACCCTCGAGGAGATGAAGACCCTGCAGGCCCAGCAACATGCCTGTCAACTGCAACACCAAGGAAGGATGGAGGATAGACAGGCTGAGCTCGTGGCGGTGCAAACCCAAATGACCGGTGTACTCCGTCGGATTGCCGACAACATGGGCAACCCTCCCTGTGGCACCAGGCGAAGGCCATTACCAGACACAGGGAGGGATCAGGAGGAGGAGGATTCATCCGACGGAGCGTCACAGACATCGTCACGGCCTGCTTCCGAGGGTCCCCGCAGGAAGGTGGGTCGTCCACGAAAAAGACTGTGAGAGTCAGCAGAACATCACCATCTCCCAGGTCACCTGGCCTGGCACCTGGCCCTCTGGCCCAATAGCAGCACATGACATTCTCTGCCACATGGACTTGCTGGTCACTGTCTGACCTATGTTGACGAAGACTGTGGCATGGACTCTGATAATTTGCTACGGCAAGGATACCAACTCCCCCAGTGAACTTTGGATTCTACACTCCCGCAGTGCACCTCTTGTCATCCCCACAAACCCGTACCCCACCACAAATAAATTAATCACAATTACAAGATGATGCCGTGATTCTGCATTATTACAATACATGTGTGTGTCGTAAAGTCAAAGAATGCCTGATCTCAGAATTAACTCCAACCATCCAAACCGTGGGGTCTCAGTCTTGCCCAGGACACACATGGGTCCCAATGTATCATCTGATACAGACATGGAGTACCATACTCACCTGTGCTGGGCCCAACCAGCTGAGTGGTTCCCGCACAACTGTGACTACAGACACATTTAGGGGAGCAACAGTCATGCGCAGAGGTCAGGGATCATGTGGAGTGACCTGGCTTGCCGCTCCCAGGTATGTCTAGACATGTGTCCCTACCATGTCCTGCATGCTTGCGTCAGGCGGATGTTGAGAATGGTGGCTAGGCCAAGGTTGGATGCATGGAGATGCCAGAATGCAGTTTTGGATCACAGTGCCACATGGTTGTGTTGGGGTTGTGGGCTGCATCATGAGTGTGGGCGTGGATCGAGAAGGTCATCCTGCACCTGGCTGTGAATCATTCCCCCCATCCCGTTTGGACGTTGATGTGGCCTGGTTGCCCGATGCAGTAGCAGAGCTGTGCAGATGCACTCCGGATATGGACAAGTATCATGGGAGTTGTAAGGCACATGTCCGTAGACTGCAGGGTAGGATTAGACACGGATGTTGTAGTTGCCCTGGGGGATGGTCTCTCTTGCCTTGAGGTGGATGGAACTGTGCATCTTGTGCATAAGACAGATTCCAATCCCTGACAAACCGCTAGCATCTTGCTACTCTACACATAGACACATATGCACCACCTCTGAAAACTATGCCAGACATGCCGCATGCACAGTGGCAACAGGCCACCATTGACAGAGAAGAGGCACCTTGGAGACAGAGGGACAAATTTATTAGTCATGTGTGTTGGAATGACAATGATACTCTGTCAACACATACACAGGTCATGTGGATGAACATGTGGGAGCAACACTGGCACCCCCCATTGCAACACAGATGCTGGTATTCCATTGAACTGGCACACAAGTGACGGATAACAGCTAAACACCCCCTGCTGCCACGGAGAGGCTGCTATACACCATTGAGGCCCTGATGGGGCAATCACACACCATGTCAACCCGGTGCAACCTGTATGTTTCCGAGGCCAGTGTTACACACATTGATGGCCTCATCACAATCCCCAATCCCCTGACACATGACAGTCACCAAGTCTGACCATGGCTCCAGGTGAAGCCTGCCCCATGTCATGTTCCCCATGTAGGATCCACATGTATGCAAATTGACCACACATGAACCGGAGAAGTGCACACAGACTACAAACAATTTACACACCCAAAACGCCGTGAGGCATCCCTTACCCTAAGGAGATTTCCAAACTTGCCCGTGCATGTGACGCAGAATCAGCACATGTTGCTGTGTTCATGAGGAGTAGCAGGAGCACAACAATGCCACCAGCAGACAACATGCCCATGGACCTGTGGAAGAGAGACACACAAGGAGTCAGCCCAAAGGAGCACATCCGCAAGCATGTACTCAACACGTATCATGTTGTCAACATGACAGGTGACAATGATGACTCTCGGACAACATCCTTCCATTGCGCCATCACTCGAGTGACACTTCAATACACACCACTGACTCACTTGGCAGACATGCAGATGGACACACACATTGCAACACATGCCACACACGGCCCAATGCGTGCACACTCAGACACTGGAACTCACCACTAAGCAAAGAAGTCGCGTATGAGCCGACTCTGCATGTCCTCCACAGCCTCCTCCTCCTCCACATCACTTGCCCCGTCACCAAGCCCTTCATCCTCCACGGGTGGAGGGTCCTGGTCATCTTGATCCAGTATGAGTGGAACAGCTTCCTCCACTGCCATGTTGTGCAGCATGCAGCAGACGATGATGATCTTGCACACCTTCACCGGGGCATATGGGAGTGCTCCGCCGGTCTTGTGGAGGCACCGGAATCGGATCTTCAGAAGTCCAAACGTCCTCTCAATGACTCTCCTGGTCCGCCCATGGGCGTTGTTGTAGCGGTGCTCGGCAGCCGTGCTGGGGTTGCGGACAGGCGTCATCAGCCATGGCATGTTGGGATAGCCAGCGTCCCCTACAAGGAAACATCATGGACAGAAGTGTGTCAGCACAGGCAGTGAGATTGGAAGATGACGCCAAACACTGAACTGCCAGAGTCTACCCACCAACAATACATGCTCGCTCGTTCCGCAGCTGCAGCATCATTTCAGGCAGCCTGCTACGCCTCATGATGAAGGCATCGTGTGCTGATCCTGGAAAGCGAACACAGACATGTGAAATCACCATGTTGGACAGACACACCACAAGGGCATTAATGGAGTGATAATGTTTGCGATTCCTATACACCACCTCCTGTGCCTGTGGTGGTACCAACGCAACATGTGTCCCATCTATGGACCCAATGACATGGGGCATCCCTCCCAGGGCATAGAACTCACGCTTGACACCTGTCAACTGCTCACGAATTGGGAATTTAATGTACTCATCCAGGTGAACCAACATAGCCTCTAAGAAATCATGCAGAACACGGCTGAACATCGTCTGGGACATGCCCCCGACGTCAGCAATGGTATGTTGGAACGTACCCGTGGCAAGGAAATGTAGGGCTGCCATCACCTTCAACTTGGGTGTCAGTGCACTGGGATACCTGTGGCGCGGGAGGAGGTGTGCTTCCAGCCGGCCAGTCAACTCATCAATCAACCGTTGGCTGAATCTGTAGCGGCGTATACAGTCCCGTTCATGCAGGGCAGCCAGGTCTGGCATACGTCGAGGGAGAGGCGGAGCCCTGCAGTGAAATGGAAGGAACACCGAAGAGTGAGCACTGTACGACGACATTGTCAATGCACTGACCACATGTTAAACAGCCAATACACAAATGCCACATTCTGAGTCAGGTCTGTGCCACATTTCCTGGACACGTACGCCAGGCAGGTGACACTCCTACCAAGGGACAGCCACTAACGGAGTGGGGCAAGCTCACGATGACATGGCATGAGACTAGCTGTGGGCCAGTGTAAGTGAACATGCACACGCATCACAGGATTCACAGACATCCACACATGTGCAGAAGTAGGATGCGTATGGTACAGACAGGTTGGTGTATGCGATATGCACTGGTCACATGTCATAGGAAAAGGACAGGCCACACACATTGCCTTGGAGGAGTACATGTCGAGACAGAACATACATACATTGAGAGCATGTGGATATGTACTTGTTTTGATACTCCGTGTAGTTGCATACATACACACCTCATGGCAGATCACATATGTGGGCTGGTGTGCGGAACAGTGTGCCATGGCCATCTACACACAGACACATGTTGGTAGCAGCAACTGCTGATGCATTGGACCACACACCTACAGCAAAATCATGGAAACACATGCCACACACATGACATGGTTGCAGCGTGCAACGCAGCCATTCACATGTCATGTGTAATATTCCATGTACCTGGCATCAGGGGACAGGTGCGGGTGTCCGTGACTGGGACATGCAAGTGACTCATGGCTCTACTAGTGTGTACGACATGCACACATGTCAAAGGAGTGGAGGGGATGTGTGTCACAATGCGCACCATCACACACGACATGTGTACACAGCTCATCGTACATATGCTTTGCCCACACCTCAGGGGTAATGTGCCACATCACATCCTGACACACCTGTGTCACACACATGTGGTATTGCACAGACAATGCATTGGTGTCCACCCTTGGCAAAATCTGACGCTCCATTCCTGTCTGTGTGCCGCCTGTCACCACTGACAGGTGTGGAACGCACCGTACATACGCTCTGAGGGCGTGTATAGGGTCCCTGGGCCAACATGGGCGCCGGCATATGCGTACGCCACAGTAGTACGGACCGGACAAGCGCTTGTACGGTCCGGATCACAACATGGGCGCTGGCGTATGCGTACGCCACAGTAGTACGGACCGGACAAGCGCTTGTACGGTCCGGATCAGAACATGGGCGCTGGCGTATGCGTACGCCACAGTAGTACGGACCGGACAAGCGCTTGTACGGTCCGTACTACTGTGGCGTACGCATACGCCAGCACCCATGTTGTGATCCGGACCGTACAAGCGCTTGTCCGGTCCGTACTACTGTGGCGTACGCATACGCCAGCGCCCATGTTGTGATCCGGACCGTACAAGCGCTTGTCCGGTCCGTACTACTGTGGCGTACGCATACGCCAGCGCCCATGTTGTGATCCAGATCGTACAAGCGCTTGTCCGGTCCGTATCACTGCTTCTGGGGTGCCCTAGTGCGTGGAACGCACCGTACCTGTGTGTACATGTATGAAAACACATAGGGGACACATGAGGGACAAGTATAAGGGCCTACATGCATGATGATTGCCATGGAGACCGAGTTTGATTTTTGAATTTGAGCACCAGGTGCCCAGCAGAAGTCAGTTTGCAAGAATCTACATTGTTGCAAAGTGGATGTTGACTTGACATCATCATCAAAACTGAAACCATGCAAAGCCACACACTGGGGTAGGTTTGAAGGGATTGGATGAAACGTAGGATGCAAATGTGACTACCAATCAATCTGTACTCCTGTACATGAACAGGCCAGCCATGCAGATATAAGCCAGCCAGGTCCCATGAGAGAGCACTTGCCTGCACATCCATTCATCCATGACCACTGCTGCTGATAGTGATTCCTCTGGCACCATGTCCAGGACTGTGGAGATGTCACAGCCATTCACCCAGGAGGAGAACATTGCCCTGATAGATGTGATCTTCCCACAGTACCAGAGCCTGTATGGTCGACCAGGGGTTCAGGTGAGTGCAGACTCCACTAGCTTAGACTGTGCCCCTTTTGTGTGACAGTGACTTCTGGCATTGTGTCCATGTGTGACAGACATGCACTGGTGTTTAGAGTGGGTCCCAGGGTGTGGAAGGCCTCATGTCACCCATGCAGTGCATGCTGTGTTTCCTGTGTGCACTCCTCACTTGCATAGTGCCTACTGTGACAATGAATGCATGGTGCATGCCACATACTGCCGGGCTACTCCTCCTGGGGATGTTGTTTCCACAGTCCTGATGTGATCCTGTGTTCCCCCCAGTGTGACAGGTGACAGTACCCATGGATGTGTGTTTGTTCAGTGTACCTGTGCTGTGAGTGTCCAAAGGCCGTGTTCGTCCCCTGCACATTGGTGTGTGTGTAAGTCCCCTGTCATGTGGGTGAGTGCATATGGGGAGTGTTGCACACAAGCTGCATGAGGGATGGATATAGCCTGCCCATCCGATGTGAGCAGGGAGCAGTGCTGTGTGCATGCCGTGCTGAGCCAGCCCCACACCTGTGACACCCCCCGTCTACTGGCACATGGGCAGAGTGAGGTGTGTACCCGCAGTTGGCAATGCCATGTGATTGTCCTGTGCCTGTGTGTGTCTGTGTACTCTGCTGAGGTAGCATCAGTGTGCTGGGGCAGGTGACTGCTTTGAGGTGCTGTACATAATCCTGGTGTAGCCTGTGAGGCACAGTGTGATCCCTGGTAAGTGAGTGTGTGGTACCCCTCATGTCACCCGTGTACTTTCAATGGCACGTAGTGCATTTGGCCTTCCACAGTGGATTATGTCCCTATGACAAAGGTGCAATGAGTTGCATGCATACCATGGCCTGTTCATGAAGAGGATTGTTCTATATGTGTGTCTCTGTGTCTTTGCTCATGTGGATTAATGTATCCTCACAGGTAGGCGCCATTGCCAAGGGGGAGATCTGGAGGACAGCCGCCAGTGCCGTGAGGGGTACAGAGGGTCGGATGCGGGGCCTGTCTCAGGTGAGGAAACGCTGGCAGGACATCCGGTGCTGGACGAGGAGGATTGCACGGGTCCTGCTGGGGGACTCACCTGAGAGCCGTAAGAACCGTGGGCGCTGTCGTCTGACCCACATCCAGAAGCGTGTGCTGGCGGTGGTCTTCCCCGATATGGACAGGCGCCTACAGGAGAAGCAGCAGCAGGAAGGGGGTAGGTACATGTGTGTCAGTTGTGTGTCCCCAGCCAATGTAAGTGCGCAGTTGCATGGATACACTGCCAGGGTTTGATTGTGCAGTGCGTCAACTTCTCCCCAAAGTAGCCCAGTGCTGTTCTCACTCCCTCCCTTCCCCTCCTTGCCATGTGTTCCCTGGTCTGTCTGTAGCCACTCTTGCACAAGGTTATTTAGGCAGGCAGTTTATGCAGGTGCCCAATGCTAGCAGCATCATGTGTGGGGGTGATGTGTCACAGGTCTGGGGACCTTGCGTGTGCCCTGGCCAATTTCAGTCATTGTGGTGTCCATGTCACTTGGCACTGATTGTGAATCACGACATAGGGGTGTGTCTCCAAAATGTACAGCCTTCCAGCATGCATGTCCAATTGTGTGCCCTCTGACATGATGTGCCTGAGTGGGAGGCCTGCTAAGTGCAGGGACGGTTGCTTAATTTGCAGTCATGTCCATCCTGGACCATGGAGGAGTGTGGGCACTACTGTGCCCTGGGGCACCTCTTCCTAGGTATCATGTGCGTCATCCAACAATATGGCCATTCACTGTGTCTTCGACATGGGTTGGGTAGGGTGGCATTGTACCCTGGGCTCAACTGTTAGGACCTACAGGTTGCTACATGTGTCCACTGTACAGGGGGACCCATTTTGCTTGTGCATACTCACAGTGGGCATTACCTGTGTGTGTTGTTAAGACAATCTGATGATGTTTGCCTGTCAATGATGTGTGGACAGGCGCACCAGGGGCAGTGTGTGTACAGTCATGAATTAGTGGAGGCCATGTGTTTTCATCCCAGAGTAAGAGGTGTACATACTTTCTCCGTCTCAATGAGATTGTCTCAGGTGTGGGTGGTTTGTGCGTACAAGGCCTACATGTCAGAAGCTTCATCCTCCTTGCTGGGTTTGGCCTGTGTGTGATGTTTGACTGGACATACGCTCAAGGTGCAGTGACCCAGTCATGTTTGGCATGGTTTCATGTATTGCCTTTGCAGCATGTGGCAAGAGTAAATGGATATGATTCCTGCTCATCCCTTTTTGCCGACGCAGTGTGGTGCAGATGCTGTGCACATTTGTCCCCAGAGGCTGGCTCCTCTGTAAAATTTTAGGTGCAGTGATTTGCTGTTGTGTCATGCTCTCCATTGTGTCTCAGTGGCATGGTGGGTCGACAAACTGTGTGTTCCATGGCCTACATATGTACATTGTTTTGTAGGTGTTACTCCTGTTGCTTTTCAGGCTATGCAATGTGACCTATGTATATTTGACTCATGTGACATATGTGTACAGGTGTCTGATTATCTCCTGTCTCTTCACCTTGCCCACAGCATCGCCGGGGGACACGGAAGGAGACACTAGCACGGACCGGGAGGAGGGATTGAGCACCAGTGCCAGCAGTGCTGTCCTGTCTGGCACATGGAGTGGCACGGAGGCCGAAGGGAGTGAGGCAGAGGACCTAACGACTGCCAACACAGACTATGACGCAGACGGGTCAGAGGCTGAGCTCCCAGAGGTGGCGGAGTCTGCCCGCCCAGCTGATGGCAGCCCTCCACATCCCCCCGCCACCTCAGTTTCCATCACCGGCCTCCCACCTGCTCGTGGCCCTTCCCTCCGTGCTCGGTCCCCATATGTCTCCTTCCTGCCAGGCACCGCACCCCCTGCCCCTGTCACCACTGCTGCGGTGAGTGCGGAGTCTGTGGACATCCTGAGGCAGTTGCAGGTTGGTCAGACTGCGATGCTAAATGTCCTCCATGCCCACACCCAGGTGCTGACCCAGATGGAGGCATACATGGAGGGCATGTCGGCTGTGCAGTCTGACCAACGGCAGTTGCTGAGGTCCATAGACTCCACACTGACTGCAGCACTGGATCTCCTGCAGCGCTGCCTACCCCCCCTACCCCTGCCCCATCCACAATTCCCACTCCCGTGCCTGTCCCACGCACATCCAGACGTCAGCGTGCACCCACCCCACCAGACACAGGCACCACACCACCAGGGAAGTCGAAGCGCACACCTCCTGTCACGCACACACAGGGTGAGGAAGGCACACCCACTGGGTCGGGGGGGGAAACGTACAACACGCAGCCACAGTGGGAGTCTGCAGTCCACACAACCCACTCCCTCCAAATCCACTCCCCTTAGCTCTCCTGGCCAACAGTCGGTGACAGCATCATCCACTGCAAGTGTGCCCCCAGGAGGACACCACCCCGCAAGCGGTGGAGGCAGGACCCGGCCAGGGGAGTTGAGTCCCCCACCCTGTCCACACCCTCCCCCAGTGGCGCTGCGACCCATCCCTCTGCCCCCCCCCTCCTTGGGGCCTGTGGTTCGATTGGGTGCGGGGGAGTCGCTGGGGGACCTTGCCAACGTGTGCAGCGCCATTCTGTCCTCCACCTTTGGCGCTGGCACCCCCCCTGTGGCGGAATCATCCCTCCCTGCACCCACAACACCTACCCTTGCCCCTCCTGTCCCTGCGGTGCCTGTTTCCACCCTCCCCCCTGATGCCCCCTCTTCTGTGGATGAAATGGACATGTGAACTGTGCAGGCAAGCTAGGGGACACACGTCCCGATGTGTACCCCCCCCCGGACTTTGCTGCTGGCCTGGCCCATGGCCCTTGTACATAGTGGACATTTTCTCAGAGATATTTTCCTGCTGAATAAAGCATTTTCTTTTGGTTTTGCACACTGATGCTTTCCTGGACTTGCTGTTGGTGCTGGTGCTCCCTGAGTTGGGGTGGTGATAATGTGTTAGGGGTCTGTGAAATGTTGGAGTGTGCTGCTCATGGGGTGTACCCTGCCATCTGCGTGCCATCACAGAGGTCTCTGCCAATGGTATTTGGTCATGTTTGCTCTCACTGTATGGTGACATTGTCCCAAGGTGTGTTCCATCCTCTGTGGAGCCAGCCATTTTCCCTGCAGGGTGTCTCCCATATGCTGTGCTGTGCTGTGTCTACATTTCCTGGATGTGTGAGGGTTGCCTTTCAATATAGCCATGCTGGCTCAGCGATGGCTCCACCTGCATCTGGGGTATCACCCTTGTTGGTCACTGAACTTGTTGATGGGGTATATTGTCCTATGTCTGGGCACTGCTGGGGGACTCTGCACACACCCCTCCTGTCTCTGGGCACTGCTGGGAGTGATAGGCACCCACCCCTCCTGTCTCTGGGCACTGCTGGGAGTGATAGGCACCCACCCCTCCTGTGTCTGGGCACTGCTGGGGGACTCTGCACCCACCCCTCCTGTGTCTGGGCACTGCTGGAGTGATAGGCACCCACCCCTCCTGTCTCTGGGCACTGCTGGGAGTGATAGGCACCCACCCCTCCTGTGTCTGGGCACTGCTGGGGGACTCTGCACCCACCCCTCCTGTGTCTGGGCACTGCTGGGAGTGATAGGCACCCACCCCTCCTGTGTCTGGGCACTGCTGGGGGACTCTGCACCCACCCCTCCTGTGTCTGGGCACTGCTGGGAGGACTCTGCACACACCCCTCCTGTGTCTGGGCACTGCTGGGAGGACTCTGCTCCCACCTCTCCTATTTCACAATATGTACGCTCATGACATACACGGGTGTGGGTTCGCTCCATGCATACGCGGGTGGGGGCACGTGTCGTACTTACACTGTTGGCGTGGGGGGTACGCTCCTTGCATACGCGGGTGGGGGTACGTGTCGTACATACACTGGTGGGGTGGGGGTTCGGTGCGTACATACACAGGTGGGGGTTCGGTGCGTACATACACGGGTGGTGGTTCGGTGCGTACATACACGGGTGGGGGTTCGGGGCGTACGTACAATGCTGGGGTGGGGGTTCGGTGCGTACATACACGGGTGGGGGTTCGGTGCGTACATACACGGGTGGTGGTTCGGTGCGTACATACACGGGTGGGGGTTCGGGGCGTACATACAATGCTGGGGTGGGGGTTCGGGCATACATACACGGGTGGGGGTTCGGGGCGTACATACACGGGTGGTGGATCGGGGCGTACATACAATGCTGGGGTGGGGGTTCGGGGCGTACATACACGGGTGGGGGTTCGGGGCGTACATACAATGCTGGGGTGGGGGTTCGGTGCGTACATACACGGGTGATGGTTCGGTGCGTACATACACGGGTGGGGGTTCGGGGCCTACATACAATGCTGGGGTGGGGGTTCGGGGCGTACATACACGGGTGGGGGTTCGGTGCGTACATACACGGGTGGTGGTTCGGGGCGTACATACAATGCTGGGGTGGGGGTTCGGGGCGTACATACACGGGTGGGGGTTCGGGGCGTACATACAATGCTGGGGTGGGGGTTCGGTGCGTACATACACGGGTGGTGGTTCGGTGCCTACATACACGGGTGGGGGTTCGGGGCGTACATACACGAGTGGGGGTTCGGGGCATACATACACTGCTGGGGTGGGGGTACGGTCCGTACATACCTGTACCCACGCTCTGCATGCCTGGGTACGGCCCGTACCCATGCCTTTGGTGGGTGGGTACGGTGCATCCCCCCATTGTTGCGGTGCCGTGGGGTCCGCACCGTACTCAGTCCTTGGGGGCGTGGCTACGGGTCGTACCACGCGTACCCCTACATGACCCCAGCAATGCTGGTACGAGCCGTACCCAGGCCTTTCTGACGTGGGTACGGGCCGTACCGCCATTGTTGTAGTGACGTAGGGGGACGCGTGGTACGTTCCGTACCCACGCTCTTGCGGCCTGGGTAGGGTACGTACCGGTTCGCGTGACCATCCACTTCCGATGTGGCGGACGCATGCGTTGCTGGCCACGCCCCCACCCCCTGGAGGTGACCAGGCCCTGATGGTCAGGTATGTCCAGGCCATGTATGATTTGGTACCATGTGTTGGTGTTGTGTGTCCTGCCCCTGCCCCCCCCTTTGCCCCTGGTTGTTGTGCTGACCTTCTGCGGCGTCTGCGTCGGTTCCTGTACGCCAGGTGGACTGCTAGGAGGGCAGGGATGGCACGTAGGTTCGGGTCCATGTCTGTTCGTCGCGTCCAGCTGCTCCTTGCGTGTGTCGTCCTGATTTCCCGGCAGTTTTTGGCAGCCGGTAAATATATTCCGTGCGAGATGACGTCGGTTCGAATCGTACTTCCTGGTTCGTGAAACGTAGGCTGGATGCGTACCGACGTCAGGTCGGCACTTTTCCGGATCGGAATTGTGTTTCGATTCTGTTTGGTCGGTGTTTTGTTCGATTCGAACGGAAATGGTGTTTCCGTCCGAATCGTACTTGCATTTTCGGATGGATTTCGCACCGGGTACGAGTCGGACGGAGAAAAGGCTCCGTCCAACGGTTCGTACCCGCTTTTTACCGGATCGGAATTGGCACCATAGTGAAGATTTTTGTAAATGTCTCCATATACATTGGTTTAGATGGAAGTAACATCCTTGGATAGCTGTATGGGGGTACAGTTTTAGAATGCAATTTATCATGGCTTGCTCAAAGTCTATGATAATTCTTTGAGGGTAAAAATCATTTGATTCTTGTTTTAGTTTTCCTAGCATTTCATTATATGTTGTGTTTTGTTTGTTAGGTAATAGTGCATAAATTAAAGGTATGGAAGTGTTGTGATATTGACCGTGTATTGTGTAAAGCTGGTAGAATGGTTTTGGGCATATTGTAAAGGTGCCATCCATCATCCATGTTTGGCATTGTTGGAGTTTAGTTATATTGTTTGCAGTAGCAAACATTATGATTCTTTTTTCAGTGCTTTTGTTATCAAAAAAAATAAAAGGTTCATTATTGTGGGTGATAGTTAATTGTGGTGGAATGATGATATCTTGAAAAGTTTTAGGGGATGGTATAGTTGTCGTGGTTGATTTTTTGGTCCTAGCAATTGTTCTTTTTATAGAAGCAATTGATGGTAATTGGCCTCTTGCTTCTTTGGGCACTCTAGGTAATAGTTCTTTTAGGATTACACTTGTAGCAGTTTGTGAACCAGTGTTTAATTCTTTTATATTTTCAAGGGTTGATCTGACTTCTATTTCAGAGAGATTGGGTGGATGGTTATGCTCTCTTGTATATAGTACAGTTGTTTCTCTTGTTGTTGCTCGTCCGTAGCATTTGTTTGAATAATATTTAGAACACTTCCAGTTCACTTTTCGGTCCGTCTGCTTTTCTTGGGTGTATGTGTAACCCATGTAACACAATAGGAATTTTCCTTTCTGCGAAGTTATAAATTGGGCTTCTTCTGTCATCTTGATGTGTTAGAAATCTGGAAAAAATGTATATGAAAATATATGCAATTGTACTTTATATATTTCTATAAAAATAGGAAACAAAAAACTATTTTATATATACTTACATTGGTGCCAATTACGATCCGTATCCGGTCTTTTTACCGTACGAATCGTACAAGTGCCGTACAAACTGGCAATCACGATTCGCATGGGAAAAAGTCCATACGAACCGCATTCGGAATATTTCCCCACACGTCCTCGGGTCGGAAAATGTGTCCGACACGTCCTCGGACGATTTACCGTACAAATGTGAAAAGTGAAGTCCGACCGCGGAATCACGATCCATCCCGTGCGTCCGATGTTACAACCGTATGGAAAAAACACGTCCGCACCGAACTCCCATAGCAACCATGGAGACATGTGCCCGCATACGCGCCGACCCCCCCCAGCCCGCGTATGTACGCGCCGACCCCCCCAGCCCCCGAATGTACGCGCCGACCCCCCTCCCAGCCCCCGTACGTTCGAGTCGTACCCCCCCGTGTATGTACACCCCTGTACGTGTCGAACCCCCGTGTATGTACACCCGTGTACGTTCGAGTCGTACCCCCACCCGTGTATGTACACCCCTGTACGTGTCGAACCCCCGTGTATGTACACCCGTGTACGTTCGAGTTGTACCCCCCGTGTATGTACACCCCTGTACGTGTCGAACCCCCCGTGTATGTACACCCGTGTACGTTCGAGTCGTACCCCCACCCGTGTATGTACACCCCTGTACGTGTCAAACACCCGTGTATGTACACCCGTGTACGTTCGAGTCGTACTCCCCGTGTATGTACACCCCTGTACGTGTCGAACCCCCGTGTATGTACACCCGTGTATGTTCGAGTCGTACCCCCACCCGTGTATGTACGGTGCGTACCCCCAGCGCGTACATACACAGGTGGGGGTACGACTCAAACGTACATGGGGGTTCGACACGTACAGGGGTGTACATACACGGGTGGGGGTACGACTCGAACATACACGGGTGTACATACACGGGGGTTCGACACGTACAGGGGTGTACATACACGGGGGGGTTCGACACGTACAGGGGTGTACATACACGGGGGGTTCGACACGTACACGGGTGTACATACACGGGGGTTCGACATGAACAGGGGTGTACATACACGGGGGGTTCGACACGTGCATGGGTGTACATACACGGGGGTTCGACACGTACAGGGGTGTACATACACGGGGGGTTCGACACGTACACGGGTGTACATACACGGGGGGTTCGACACGTACAGGGGTGTACATACACGGGGAGTTCGACACGTACACGGGTGTTCATACACGGGGGTTCGACACGTACAGGGGTGTACATACACGGGGGGTCGGCGCGTACATACGGGGGCTGGGGGGGGGTCGGTGCGTACATACGGGGGCTGGGGGGGTCGGCGCGTACATACGGGGGCTGGGGGGGTCGGCGCGTACATACGGGGGCTGGGGGGGTCGGCGCGTACATACGGGGGCTGGGGGGGGGTACGGTGCGTACCGGGCCACCTACTCTGGTCGTTTCGCGCCGTACTTCGCTTTTCCGGCACTTTTTGTGTGCCGTGAAAATATTGCCGTCCGGACTGCTGTCGGTTCGATTCGTAATTCCTGGGTCGTGAAACGCTGCCTGAAAGCGTCCCGACGTCACGTCGCAGCATTCCCGGATCACATTCGTATGTATATTTTCGTCGGTTGGTGTTTTTTACGATTCGTACGGAAATGGTGTTTCCGTGCGAATCGTAATTCCATGTTTGTAAAGTTTTACGACCGGGTACGAGTCGGACGGAGAAAACGCTCCGACCGACGGTTCGTACCCGGTTTTTACCGGATCGTAATCGGCACCCAAGTGTTTTTGGTTGTATTTGAATGAAGATGTTCTTTGTAGACAAAATGCTGTTTAGTTGATGTAGTCTCTGAAAGTTAAAGAAGATATATTGTTTTGGTTGGTTTAGTTTTTTAAGTGGGGTGGTATTGCTGTTTGGTATAGACTATTTTTTTTGTAGAAACTTTTTTTATTGTTTTACAAATCAACAACTCAACAAACATTCCCCTGCCTTCACCCGTCCCGGAAGTACCACACATTTATCATCAAGACCAATTATTCAGGAGAAGGAACAACCTTCCCACCCAGTTCTCTACCCCCCCTCCCCCACCCCATGTCAATGTACCCCTGTCCTCTACCCCTCTTCCTATGTGCCCCTCCTCCCTAATAAATAAGATGCAGGAGCCCAACCTCTCCCTAAGCAAATGGAGCCTTCCCTAATGCCGAGTGGTATAGATTATAGGTGTTTATTTATACAGGTTTTTAAAAACTTAAAAAAGAGAACATGGATTTGTTTAGGGGTTTAGGATGTTTTGGGGTTTGAGTAGGATTTAATTAATATTTTATAAAGTATTTTGATAGTATACTTACTTTTTAGTGAGTCCTTTCTGGCAATCTTCAATATTTTCTTTAGCTGTTTTGAGTAATATCTGTAGTGGAAACATAAAGAGATGGAATATATAAGTTAGTTATTTATTTGAGTAAAGATAAATTAGTGTTTTAGTTTAATTTGGTAGTTTAGTTAGAAAAGATTATTTACTTACGTTTTTAGAATAGTAGTAGGATGTAGGTTTCTTCTGTTTAGCAGAGTTTCTTCTTCGTTCAATGCTTTGGTTTAAGGCACAGTAGAAGACTTGTTTTAATTGGTTTATATAGTGTTTTTAAATTGTTTCTTGAATGTTATTGGTTGTTTTCTGTATGTGGCCTTTCTATTGGATGGTTTGAATTTTTTCAAGTTAATTGGTTTCCTTTTATGGAAAATGCTAAGTAAGAGTATATTTAGTTTTAAAGGAGGAGAGTTTTAAATAATTATATATAAAACGATTGTTTATAATGTGTTGTAATTGTGTAAAATGTGTTCGAAATGTCTATGTGATAATTATTTCAGTGTTTTTTTATTATGTTGTTAAATATTTAGATCGTTATAAATGTAATGTTTATGTTTAAGTAGAATATAATTGGAAAATGTATGTTTTCGCAAAATATTGTATTTATGTTTTTTAAAGTATTGGTTTTATTAGTATTAGAATTGTCGATATATTTAAAAAAAACGATATTATTGATGTCTATATTTTGGTTATCGATATTTGTTACATTTGTTATATTTATTTTACTTATGTCGATATTTAGTATTGCGATATTGATGTGTGCGATATTTGTGTGATCGATATAATTGTATTACGATATTGTCGTGTCGATATTAGTGCAGTTTTTTAATTAAGTATACAATGTCGATAATTTTGATGTCGATATATTTGATGCGATATTTGTGTAGTTCGATAATGTGTCTTTCGATAATATGTCAGAGATCCCATTTTAACTACACATATTTCGCAAGATTTTTAACCATGCCTTAAAATCCACATAACAGCACTCAATGCTGCTATCAGCATCTATCTAAACGAGCAGCAAAGCAAAATTGGCCGTTTGCCCTGCTTCCCTCGGACCCTTTGTAAAGTCATATTTGAAATTAACAACTA
The DNA here is from genome assembly GCF_964204655.1 of Triturus cristatus. Lineage (NCBI taxonomy): Eukaryota > Metazoa > Chordata > Amphibia > Caudata > Salamandridae > Triturus > Triturus cristatus. The sequence goes on along the minus strand of NC_140592.1, from coordinate 290,573,099 downwards.
AAGCATAAGGTTCACGCAGTTAAACATTAACTCAGTCTTGTATTTTTGATGGGACCTGATTTAATGACCCCCATAGACACTTTCCGGAGAATAGTGAAGTCAGAAACGTCAACTCAAATAAGAAGCGGGCAACCAACAATTCCTAATACATCAAAAGATCATTCACACACAAGCGTTACCTGCTCCTTGCCAAAGACATCTCCCTTGGCAATAGATTGCAGCAACAAGTAGACGATCTGACCAGCAGCGCCAGTCACCACAACACGCATCGATTTAGACTGTAAAAAAGGAAAAATACATAAAACAAAATGCATGCATACCATACAGCCTAGTGATGAATATGTGGGAGCCTAATGTTAGAGGCCGTAAAAGCAGTGCGGCGTTTGCATTTATTGTCCCGTGAAGGTACAGCTGTGACTCGTGACATTTCTGCCTACAGGAGCAGTGAAGCAGCCTCAGTGAAAGCTGCCATCAGACTGGGAGGGCAGGGGGCGGGAGGAGGCGGAGCCGCCGCGAGCGGAAGTGACTTCGCTGTCAGCAGTAGGCAGCAGAGAGCCGCTCTCCCAGCCCGCTTTGTGTGCATGTGTAAGCGTGTGCGGGTGTGTTGGGTCTGACTGAAGAGCCGCACACCCCCTCCGCCGGAGGATAAAACAAGAAGAAATGGGTAAGGCGCTGTAGTTGCACCCCGGTGCTAAAAGGGATCCCTACGCTTCTGTCCATGCACTGTTGTGGTTGCGAACTCTTAGTAGGTGAGTGTTGCTGAAGGTTGGCGGATCGCGCGTGCACACTCGCGTGAACACAAGCGCTAGGCCAGCCAGCAGCACTTTGAAAACTCACCTACAAAATGTCTCTCCGAGCAGCGCATGTGCGCTGACTCAGCGAGACCTAAAATGTGAATGGACATTGTCGGGGAGAGGCCATAGCAATGCGCCTACGCCTTATCCAAGTACCTCCACCGCGTTTACTATACTCGGGTTCGACTGTATCGGGCAGGCCTGGTTGCCTCCCCGGAATGTCTCCGGTGTGGCGGGGCGGAGGGCACATTCCTGCATACGGTTTGGCAATGCTCGTCGCTGGATCGTTTCTGGAGGGGAGTCTTTTCTTGTCTGTCTGAGGTCCTGGGGTGGATGCTCCCATGCACGCCACAGCTTGCTCTGCTACATGTAATGGATGGTATCGGGGGCAATATTTATAAACGGCATCTTATGCAACTGGGCCTCACTTTGGATGAAACGTGATGTTGCTAAGATGTGGAAGGACACGTGGGCTCCCTCGGTGGCCGCCTGTAAAAATGTCCTGGACTTCTGCATGGGGCTGGAGCAGCCCATCTTTGTGGCCCGGGGTTGTTCGTGTAGGCATTACAAAATATGGAAGAGGTGGGTGGACTATAGAGGCCTGTGGCTGGAGCCTCCGACTGCAACAGAGGATGTCCCAGTGGAATGAGGGTAGGGATGGGGTGGCTGGGTATGATGCCAGGGGGGGCTTGTGGTTACCTGAGGTGTGTGTGTGCTAAGAGTGGAATGGCCTTTCCTCAGAGCGGATAGTATGTCTGTTTCTTTCCTTTTTGGTCCTCGGTTATTAGCGGATGGCAGTCATCGGTGGGAATTGAGCAACTCGGGAGGGGGAGCTGGGGTGTTTGAAGTGGATATCCGGAATGGCACTTAACGTCAATGATTGTGTTTGTTTTACTCATAAAAAAGTCACTTGTGGTCATGCCAATGTATAACTTGATGCTGCAGCGGCCTCTGGGGTACAGAGCCCTGCGTCTATTGTGCAACTGACAATAAAAATCTGTTTTAAAAAAAAAAAAGTGAATGGACATTGTCATGCAGTATGCCTGTATGCTGCTTAAATGCCCAAACAGCCTTGCGATACATATACAACAGCATATCCCCTTTACATTGCAGAGGGAGAAACATCGCCTCCTGTTCAGCGGCCTGTACCACTCTTCAATGATGAAGATGAAGAAGACATCTCAACCATCGATCAGGACACCCTCCAAGAGCTGCTCAACTACATTAGCAGCCCATCTCCGGAAGTGTGGACACCCAGCAGCATTGTGGATGCTCCACCACCTGCACAAAACACCCAGCAGCAAGCACCTACCACCACAGCTGTCTCCCAAGCCTTTGAGGACCCACTATTAACATTTCAACTTAGTGCGGTAGAAGTCCAGCGTGAGATGGTTGGTCAATGGCGGGTGGGGTTGGACAGCCTGGTGTCCAAAATGGATGGGATCCGTGGGTATCTCAGTGCCATTAGGGACCTCCTAGAATCCATCAGTGGGACCCACAGTCTGCTCCATGCTCTCTAGCATTCCATGGCTGACATCGCTGGAGTACTAACTCAGAGACAAGAACAACTGTCCAGTAAAAGTGGCACCAGCGATGTCACCTAGGAGTTGCGTGAAATGCGAAAGATCGTGGAGCGGATGCAGGCTTCACACTTGGCTGCTATGGCTGCCTACCACAGAGATGTTGCTGGAGTCTTGCAAGATCTGCAGCTTCTCATCACTGCGGTGATGCCTCATCATTTGGCACAGATGAATGCTGCTGCACCTTCAACATCCACCTCTTACACCCTGATGTGTCACTCTCACACAGTGCTCCAGCAAATTCACCATCAGGCACACAGGAGGCACATGACACATTAGAGGAGGAAGATGTGGATGAATCAACATTCTTGCGAAAAAGTCAGCGGTAGCATTCATCTGTGTCAAATGGTCAGTTCTGCTTGGACCTATGCTTTCCATCATGCCTCAGAATATCAGCTTCTGCTGTCCTCTGAATGACTCTGCTACACTCACCTTGGACTTTAATATGGACTGCCAATTTTGCCATTTTTCCCAATGACACTACAATCAGTCTGCTGACTGAACTCTGCCTCTTCCTCAACATGTCTCTGGACATGTTCCCCCCCTTGGACTCTGTCTGGCCCTCCACTGGGCATTTGCACAATGGGGTGTTGTTGTACAAAGATCTGGGCGACCCTGCTACCTCAGTTAATGTAGCAGTAAATAAAATACCTTAAGTCACTAAAATGAGTGTTGCCTGTGACCATTTAGGTTTAAACGTGTCAACAATGCCTGGTCATTTTAGCGACCCCTACAAATCAAGGGACATTTGGAAAAGGGAATATGCTGACTCTGTGTCCCTGATAGGCATTGAGAAGCCCGGACAGGTGTGACTCTACCAATGGTCAGATCTGTAAGACAACACTGTTTCAGCTACATAAGAATACTCTATGCTCACGATGTTGATCGTACCTCGAACAAAATTCATTCCATGTCAAGCCACATGAAGTGGTTCAAACTTTCTGTAAAAAACAAGGAATACTTAGAGCATGCACTCATTGTCAATATGGTGGACAATGGTTAAATAGATGGATGTCATGCCATGACACATGTAAAGACAGTTCCCTCAACATGTCACATATGAAGACAAATCTATCTAGCTGAAAGAAGAGGAATGGTGTAGGATAGCATATGTCAAAGTGTGTTTCTGGATCAAATCCTAGCACTGTTGTGCTGTAACGCACATCACAACACCCCTTGCCCTACACTTGTATGCAAAATATTTCCCAGTGTTGTCCACAATGTACAAGGCTGTGTTGAAAACTTGAAACACGTACAGAGCCGTTTGGATGACTACTAAAAAATGGAAAGCACACATCCCCTTCCCTCCCACATGTAAAGTGAAGCTGTTGTGGGGACCAGTGTTATTAGAGATGACCCAAAGTATCTTAACAACCTACCTACAGCATGTAACCAATGCTGTGTGAGCATAATGTCCACAGTGCATCCTGTGTAAATCTGTACAAGCAAAATAGTCTCATATGGATACAATTGTCAAAGACCACTCCAAAACATTCTCCAAACTGAACTTTGCTACCATAAACGTCAATCAGTTTGGTTCAATCACATTCAAAATGAAGATTGACGGTAGCCTGTCCCTTGAAGATGGTGTAATTACATTTGTAGACATTCAAATTGATTGTGCGGGTGATGCATCTGTTGTAATCCACTACAAATTCAACAGTAGATGTCCACACCTCAACAATCATTGGCAGCACAAACCATCAATCAGTAGCAATTTATTGTTAGAAAATGAAATCTTAACAAACTAAACTAATAGTACTGACTCATCCTAAATTACACTAACCTAATTTGTACTAATATTAACCTATACTAAACTAACTAGCTTACCTAAGACTATACACATAACAACATATATTATACATCAACCCACCTCCCCCCTTAGGGCACATCCAGGGTTGGGACAAAGACAGCTTAACCTATACATGAACTAACTAAACATACATACTAAACATATTTTTTTTTAAACAAGTCCAAAAATACATCAACCCCTCAATCTAAGGAAAAGGAAACTTAATCAAAAACAGTAAGTAGAGATTCTAAAAAAACTAAGAACTAACTACACCTAACACTATACTAACCCTAGACTAAAACTACACTTATCACTAAATAACAAAATATTGTACACAATGGATGGTAACTGGGTGTGGGGAATTGGGGGACTGTACAGGAGGGACAGCAAAAATCCTTTGGGCATCAATAGGGTTAGCCGCAGGGCCCCCTTAATGTCCATGAGGTGGCCCTTGAAGTCATCATTGTCACATTCCAGATGGGTCACTCGAACATTCAAATTGTAGAGTAGCCTCCTCTCCCTCTTTGTTAGGACTGACCTCTGTTGTTGTCCTGCAGGTCTTGATGATATGCCTGGTTGAGCACTCTTTGAGGGGGCTACAATGGTTTGAGAAGAGGTGGTTGCAGCACGTTGAGCAGGTGTTGATGGACCTGGAATGGCAAAGGTTTGTTGCTGTGTGCCACAATGTCGTACACCTGATTGGCAAAGGATTGGCTGTGTCTGGCTCTGGTGTGCCGAGGAGGCAGGGAGGGTAGCATGTCTTTTTCCACCTTTCTTGGTGCTGTCTGAAATAGACTTCCTCTTGCCAGACGCCCTTTCCTTACGATACCTTTGTGCCATGTCATTAAAGCCCTTTGCCACACGCCTAATTTGTTGGTACTGTTTCTTACGCTGTAGGAACTGCCTCTGTTCCTCCGGTGACATATTGTCTGAAAACAAAGTAAACATGTCATATTTGCTTACTCCAGAAACATGATGGCATTTTGCATAACTGGCACAAAAATAATTCACACAATATGTTCTATTACCACCATCATAAAAAACACAGTACATCACACATGACCTGACAACTCCTAAGTAAATAATACCAGTAATCCGAATACGATGTTGATGACAACATGTAGACTCCTGGGGTGGGATAAAGCACACGCAGAGTGCAGTGACAACAGATGTAGAATAGCTGTTTGCAATTAGGCTGTGGCCGAAAACAACGATTGAGTCCAACATGGGGAGTTCCGTAATGATAAAGTTTAATAGGCCCACAGCTGACCCTGACCATTCCAACTACACAAAGACAGTAGGCGGCACTGTCTGTAATCATGTCAGACGACTAATCACAACAGTGTTAGTCATGTAGTACATTAGAGGAAATGGAAAGTAATTGTATTAGGGACACTTTGGAGGTGTCAACACAGCTACACATCCATAATAGATGATGTATACATTTACTTGCAAATCTGTGGAACCCTGCAGATAAATTTACGTGAATGCAAGTGAAGAGGGATATGTTGCATGAATCACTGTGTAGTGGTATTAGCCTGCTCTGCACCTTTCTGTGCTATGACCCAATGGGACAGCAAAACTGCTGCATTTCAACATCAAATTGGGCTGCACTGCTTTTCAACCAGTGACAGTGTGAAACCCTTCATGCTAGTGCTAAGGAATGCATGCCCCCTTGCATAACAGTGCTATGGTGTCTGACTTGAGCAGATGATATTCAATGTGATGCAAGGATCACTGTCAGGCACTTGAACAATCATTGGACTATAGTGTTTTTCATATGTGTCACACTCTGATGACCAACTTGTAACATATACTTGATGATATGTTGAGCATTTCATAGTAAAGAGCTTGTTGGAAAAATATTTGGGTCATAGTCTAACATTTTATGCACTCCGCAATCTTCAAGGTGCTCCTGTGGAAATGGTTCTGCATGATGATGAATTGGCTTAGCAGTGTAACAATGCCCACCCCTCATCCCCTAAATGTAGTGTGAAAGGGTGTCTAATGCATGGGTTGACATTGTCCTACGTTGAGTTGATTACCACTGCTTTGGCACTGAGTCTGAGACAGCCTGCCAAGACAATGTTGCGCCACCAAACTTTGTATTGGCTACTGAGGCCCTCTGACTTACATCAGCATGGAAATTATTCACAAGATTCATTATCAAATTTGAAAGTAATCTATGAAACAGATTTAGGTATCATCAATCTGTGTTACATTGGACAAGATTGTTTTGCCAAAGTTGTTGACGTTTGATCATGTCAGTCAGCCATTTGTGAGACGCACGTTGTAATTGTGGTTATGTGACCTGCTCTTCGGACAACTAACTGTCAATGTCAGCTGTAACTGGTATAAGAGATGCCAATTGCCGACAGGCACATCAGTGCTGGGTGTCAACGGATTCCAGGTCTGTTCATACACATCAACAAGATAACTCAAATGTATCCTCTGAAGTATGTACACTCTCAGATGTAACTGCAATGGCTGGAGGGATGTACACATTTCATATTAATGGGCTCAGAAATTCTCTATCTGAAACTATACTATACTCATGTGACAAAAAATTCCATGTTCAGTAAACACATTTAACTTGATGTAGCAGAGGACATGCAACATGCCCCTAAGCTGACCTGTACACATTATACCATGTCAAGGAGCCATGATAATTTGGACTTTTGGATGAGATCATGCACAATACATCACGAATGTGCCTATCCATTGTTCATAAATGACATATTCCATTCAACGTGGCATGAAGAGCCACAAACACAGCTCTCATCAAATTATTGAGGTGTGATAACACAGTTCATACCACAGGGACAAACATCATATAGTAATCGTTGTACATTTCCAAACATTTGAAATAAGGCTGCATTTTCATGTTTGTCACAGGGTCATGTCAAAATGCTACAGCACATAGCAAATGATACTCAACAACAGATGTGACATGTTCAGGGGTAGCAACTTATAATCATTTTCAACACTCTACACTTTCGATGGCCAGCACCACAGCTGGCCCCCTTGCACAATCATGTCAGTGCGCATAAATGTGTGGGATGCTGCGTGATCGGCTCTATTACATTGCTATGAAATTATCAAAATCATGGACTATTTGCTTGTACGTGGCTAGGATGTTGTGAATCATATGAGGAGTTGCAATATCAAGTCAGGAAGGGCAATGCTGTCCTCCATCAGCACATGATGCTGATGTGCACAACTCTTGACTTGATGTGCATCATCACACTAGAGGTGAGGACCATGTGATGCAAGGCCAGGCTGTATACAACAACATACAGGGCCTGTGACAAGACTTGTATATGTCAACACATACTATCCAAAAATAGGAGCAAGGCATCCACATCTTCTTGTGTGATCAAGGGTCTTCTGTGGAAAATGTATGGGAAGGAAGATAAATGTCATTAACATCACATTTCACATGACTTACATACATCATTGATGGCTTCATGATACAGTTTCATCCACAGTCAGGTGTGTGTCCACGTTAAATACATGTTGCAATGTGCTTTGCCTGTCTGACCCATAACACATGTCAATTTCTGCCTTGTGGCCTAATGGACATCCCTACCACACTCTTTGGGAGGAAACAGACTACAACTTGTTCCACAGCTTCATGATTAACTTTTTTCATCACCAACATCAATAGACGTGATGTTGTTAGGTCAAATGGTTTAATTTTACTCCCCACAGGTGTATCACGACCCTTGACATGTTGATGACCCAAATTGTGTATCTCACAGAGATGGACAGCCAGTTGATCATGTGAAGTGTACCAATATCAAAGCACGTAGGGATGGACAGTATATCATGACAGGCATTTAGTTTAGCCAGGTAGCACATTCCATGAGGGGTGCATAGATGTTGTCCAGAACCTAATTAGGGTACAGTGGATTCATCCTCTGATGTGAAACGATTTTGGTCATGTACTGACCACCTTGCCTGCCGACGATGAGTCTCAGGTGATCCAGGAGGTCTCCCTCACACCCCACCCAATCCTGCCAACGGTGCTTTCACTGCTGAACAGTCCTGTCCACACCAAACATTTTCAAAATGTTCTCACGGATGTGCTCCCACCTTACCTTCTGTATTTTAACATTGTATCCCTGGAGGATGCGTCCCCCAGCCTCAACCATCTTTGGCAAATAAAACTTTACGAGCCATAGGCAGCCCCCCAAGTCCCCCTCAGACACCCTGCCCTCCCTACCCTGACCCAATATCTCAAAAAACACAGATGATCCCAAGACATCAAAAAAATTACCCACAACTTACCCCCTAAAACTGTGAAAATTACAAAGAGACCCCTAAGACGTACACCCGACAAAACAATCAGACATTCACAAAAACATGTATGGACAGAGACACAGGACTCAACAAGGACAGTGTGGATAGTACACTACACACAGAACTCTCTCCAAAACACCAACACCAGCAATACACCTTTCAACACCTCCACAACTCACAACAGACACTAACAGTGTGGTTGAAAGAGAAAGTGAAAGGGGACAGTACTCCTCCATGGAACAGGATGCAGACTGACATCACTTCCTGGCTGTTTGCGGCCCATTTTTAGAGTTTGTAACACAATTTTACCCACCAAGGGGTAAGCGGGAATATTTCATGTGTATACATGTATTTTGCGAGTATTTTCAGTGGCAGATATAAAGAATATTACCGCTAACATGGATTTCCTTCACAATTTTATCCGCATATTGTTACTTGGTCAGTAGATGTACCATTTTTCCATATTTGGCAGGCCTAACAACACAGTATGGAAATTTAAAGTGATCTGTGTGATGTACTGGAGTGTAGTCTATCTGAACTGCCCTGATATGAGTGATCATGAGCTGTCAGGAGGCACTAGTTACTCACATTGATGTCTGTCTATGACTGTTCATGTGTGTAAGTAAAAACATGCCTCAGTGTCACTCATTAGGGTTAGCATTGGTGGTATGTGTCAGTACATGTGAGACTCCTACATCACACATTGCTGTGATGTCTGTGCCAGTTAGATGGGTTTTCTACACACATGTACTTGACCAACAGGTAGTCACTACTTGTATTTGATATTTGTGATGCAGCATACAATGCGCACATATGACTAGACATTCACATTTGAGTATTTGATTAGCTAGAGGCACAGAGGGGCACATTGATGACAGTTTGTGCTAAGGCACTCATAGCTTCATTTTCAAAAGATATATATATGCATTTCATGCTGTGCTATGCATGACATGATCTATGACCAGTGTCTTTTGACCAGCTCCATTGTCACCATTACAAAAAATGCTAAACAAGGCGTTAAATGGTGTAAGTATCTTTTTGTGCAAGCAACATCTCAAGATCAGTCTAGCATGACAGCAATGAGCAGATAGTAGTTGGTATAGACAATAATGTTACGGGTGGACAGATACCAGTACAATTTATTTATGTTAATCTGCCATCCCATATTTTTTATACCCTAAGGGCTACAAGAGCTTAAAAAGACACCTCAGATAATGCATAGTTAAATGTGTGTGACATATAGGAGAATGGATCAGCCAAATCCAAATTATGCATAGGTCAACATGCCCCACTGGGCCATGTACAAACATGTTGTGGACCCAGATTCCCCTGTGAACATTACATTGTTACTTTGGAACAGCAAAACAGCACTTTGCATGTCACAATCCTTGCAACAGCAAAGCTACCGATGCCTGTAAGCGCAAAAGGTCCGCATGGCCTGGAGACCATACTGTGCTTTTGTATGAGACCCAGGTGGCTAGACACAGATACTACTGAGTTACAGCTGACTGATGTGGGTGTCAATGCCTGCACTGAGCGTGAAATGGTGGGCCGAGTCTCTTGCCATTGGTGCGTCAGCAGTGAACATTACCTGATGACAAGGAATGGCATGTTATAGGTTTAAACATTGCTGACATGAGAAGTATGCATGGTGCAACTTGTTGTGTTGACCATTCAAGGTGCTACTGATCATATACAAAGGGTGGTGTGCATTGCATGACACACACCAAGAGAACACTTGTGTGACAGGGGATACATCCTATATCTATGAAGTGCCTCGCAACGTCAATATACCCCAGTAGGTTGTGCTGTCCTTCACTGTCGAGGATGTGGCCCATCAAATCTACAAGATTTGGGTTGCAGGGGACCTGTGATTAGGCAACTAAGAGGGTCCACTTGCATCTCCTGTATCAGTAGTTTTAAATGCATGCTTAGAGTACCATGCTGTACCCAAGCTTGTATGGTCTGGACTGACCAAGGATTACGCTGGCTGAGTCAGTGACTCAGTGAGGATGCTGCGATTTGAAGCCTGGTGTAGTATTAAGTTTCGGAGATGGTTGGCTGTGAAGCAGAGGAGGCCCAGGGGTTGTATCTGCACATTAGCCGTAAACAGACTGCTTGCACCAAACAGTTTTCCGTGGACAATATGGAACATGTGATCTGCTTGCCTATGTTGCCATTCATGAGACAAAAATGTGGTGCAGCCTATCATTCCCACATGTTATGGAGCAATTGGGTGTATGTTGGATTTCCATGGATGCCATTGGGACAGATATTTCTGTCAGGCATACTCCTGTACTGGTACATGAACTATACATGATGGCTGGCCAGCTTGCACTACACTGTTTCATGATGAGTATTTGTACATTGCTTGAGAGATGCAACATTGTGTGACATTAACATTTCTTCCTAGAAGCATGCTTGTCCATGTGTTCAACTGTGCCTGCAGATGTCCAGCTATTTTGATTGTTGTAGTTGTGCTGAAGAGCAAAAGTACACACATCATGCAATTGACATTTGTACACTTGTAGTGATAATCCAGATCTAGGTGGTGCACCTTCAGGGGGCTAAAATAATCCATTTCATGTCCGTATGACCCAAAACAATGTCCATTCCTGTTGTCATATGTTGCATGTTGTTGGTATGTTAGACCTGTACTTATTGTATTCCGTGTAGCACTTCACTCGTGTGTATGTCTGTTCTCTGTCTTGGGGAGTTTAACACAGAGCAAGAGTTATTGGATTAGGATATAGCCCATTCTATCCCTTCATTGCCATGACACACTCATGTTGTTGTGTAAGTGACATCAAAAATGTATTGGCATTTCATTGGCAGGTACATGGTCCTACATACACATTGTTGTGTGGGGCTGTCTTGCCATTTGGCCCATGGCTGACATATGTGTCGTTGTTTGTGCTTATGTGACTATATCATTGTCAGACCATTGCTGTGTGTAGGAAGATTCATGCAGTGTCATTGATGCATGGCATGTGCTTATTGGTCATTCCAATCACACATGTGTCATCTTTTGATGTATTCCCACTTTCTGTTGTTGTTTGACTCCGTATGCTTGGTGTTTGATATAATGTAAAGACAGAGGCCCCCTGCTAATGATGTAAGGTTCCTTAAGGCAGGGCTCAATAACTCAATGGGTCATTTTATTGCTCAAACAATTATCAATAAAATATATTTTGTACTTTTTAAAGAAAAATAGTAACTGTTGGTTCTTTCTTCCAATATGTTTTTCAGTTTATTATCTAAATCGTAATGTATGTGTACTAAAATTGTTGCCTTAAGTATTTACATTGAGTGCTTGGTGTTTGAGACATTCCATGCACTGTATTGACACATCAGTTATTGTCTCTGTACTATCCTCTGTATCTTCATCCTCCACACCCACAAGTGGATGCAGTGCATATTTGATACTGTTGTCAGTTACCTTTATTCCTGTGCCATTGAATTAACAGATATTTTGGATTACACATATTATGATGGATTTTAGCTATGTGGCCACAGCTACAATTATGCATCAGACATACAGTGTATGTTGCACTACGCTCTTTTATGTAAACAGACATGTATGTGCTCCTGTGATGACACAACACACGGTTATTGATTCTCACTAAGGGACCAATCACATTAATTGGCTCAGATGCCCAATACGTTGTTCAATTCCCACTTTTCGTTTAATTGGCGTCATGTCCCCTGCTAGGAGTGAGAGCTTTGTGGCACTGTTTTTTTGTAACTTTAACTTAGCAGATAGATAAACTTCAGAAGTCAGAAACCAAACATACAAGACTTTCGTGTAGTTATATTTTATTTTTCAAAGTAAGATTCTGTGGACTTTTTTAAAAAAAGAATTGCAAGTGATGAGACATTTGTTTATTGTGATTAGGTCAAAAAATTGTGGACAATGGCATCCCTCCTTGCTGTTCCAGCAGCAGAAGCTTTGGTGTGTCTAGCATCAGCTTTTTAGTCCTTGCCATCTTCTGGATTGTCCTGCTCCTCCTGATCTTCATCCAATGGTGTGGTTGTCCATACACAAATATTGTGCAAAATGCAGCATGCCATTATAATTTTGCAGTCCAGTTCAGGACTGTACAGGAGTCTCCCCCCCGAAATATCAAGCCGCGGAACCTTGATTTGAGGACTCCAAAGGTCAGTATAACAATTGCCCTTGTGAGCCCCAGTGCAACTTTGTAGTCTCTCTGAGCCTGTGTGTGGGTCACTTTGATTGGGTCATCAGCCATGGTGAGAGTGCATATCCTTGATTACCTGAAACATATGATGGAGAGATGTACCAATTAGTATGTGTGCCTGTTGTATTTACAGAGTGTCTTTTTTGGTGTGTGTGCATTAGAAACTTTGTACTTTCTGCTTTGTCATGTGGTGGTTCAGACCATTAACCTGCATCACTGAAATTGATTTGCCTATACTTGACAGCCTACACATCACCATGATGTCCTTGGCCGGGTCCTGCACCAACAGTACATCACTTATGCACAGATTTTAAAGTGTGCACTGTTGGCGCATGGGCCTGGTGAAGCATCCACCCTGACTTTTGGCAGATTACTATGTTTAAACATCATCAAGATACCTCATTGGGAGTGATTGTGCTGAGGGTAGCTGACAGCGAAAATCCTCGCCTGCTGAACGTTGTACTCATTGTGGGTTCCTTACATCCAGCTTGCCCCCAAGGTGGGTCAGTGTTTGAGTGACAGTGGCACTGCTACCTGGTATTCCTGACTTACTGGGACATGTGAAGACAACAGACATATGTATGTATGTCCTTGTGCATGAGTTAACTTTGACTCTGCTTGCATGCATGTTGGGGTAATACCCATCAATTTTGCCATGTGTGTGTCTGTTCCCAATCGACACAGATTTATTTTGCTAAATGTGTGCATCAGATTGCTACACCTTTACCAGGGGAGTCATATGGATGCACAACATGTAGTGAGATTGAGATTTCAATTGTGTGTATGCTCTTTATATGCATGCTCCATTCTGCAATGACCCAGACTCATGTTTAAGCAACGTTGGGGATTATTTGTGTGCAGTTGATGCTCCCTTCATGCAGCAATACTTGCAACCCCATGAGGCAGACGCCCCCACTGCATGGTGCACGACTGACTGTGTTTTTGCATGTCAACTAATTGTGCACCATCACAAGTGAGAGCATGGTGATCTGTTATCTTGTTGTGCATATGGCACATGTGTTTATTTCAGAATGGATGTAGCCCAGCAGAAGCATATGTCTTGTGTCATGTGCTGCATTGATTAATTTCAATTTCTGTCTGAGGAGTTCTGCAAAATCTATATTCCGAGGGTGCTATAGTGGTTTGTGAGAGATTTTCTGAGCTACTCCCTTGCTGGGCTGACTAACATATGTCTTGACTATTTTGCATTTGGGGGCTTGTGTATAGTAGTTGGACCTGTTACATTGCTACATGTGCATTATCACACTTTTGAGCTACATGCTTTGTGACTTGAGGTGTGTGGTGTGTTCAGTTTGTACTTACCAACAAGCAGTCCATTCCCTTAAGTGCCATTCTCAACCCGCTGGTTGATGATCGATTGGCAGAAGATGTAGGAGTCATGCACACTCCCTGTTAATTTTGCAACAACATTGATGAACAGGCCAGGGTGGTCCACGATTGCCTGCACATTCATTGAGTGTGTGTGCTTCCTGTTCCTGTATATATGTGCAGTATCAGCAGGAGGCACAAGTTGAACATGGGTGCAGTCAATTGACCTCAACACATGCAGAAGCCCATCAATATCATAGAAGCCTTGCTTGTTGTCAAATTGTTCCTGCGCAGTGTTGGGGAAGCGTAGGTGCAGCGGCGTGAAGCTGATGATGGCATCCAAGACAGTCAGGAGGAACCTGGAAAATGATGACTGTGAGACTCCACCCACCCTGGCAGTGGTTGGTTGGAAGGTACCAGAGGTCAACATGTGCAGTATTGCAAGTGGCTTTGTCTGCAGAGGGATATTTGTGCAGTGCTGTGATGGTGCCTGCAGCCTTGGCGCTATCTGGGTGAGTATGCATAGGATGGAGGTCCTTTTTAGCCTGTAGTGGGCTATCACATCCTCTGGCTGGAGGTCTATCAGGGTGATGCATTGGCGGTAGACCTGCTATCTTCAGCGGCGCTGCCTCTGTGGTGGTGCTGGTGGCGGTGGTGGTTGTGGTCTTCTTGGAGCTCCAAGCTGCAACAGTAATACGTCCATGGTGTCATTAAGAATGCAAATGAGGGCCTGGGCGAGTCTTCCTTATGTACAGGTGTGTTTGCACCATTTTTTAGACCAGCTTTTTTCTTGTCTTAAAAACTTGCCACTAACTGGACTTAGCGGCAGTTTTGGAGGATTATCACCGGACCGAAAAATCTTTGTAAATATCGCAAAGTGGGGTTAGCGGCAGTTTTTTCATGGGAACGTCCACCTTGCATCTCATCTTCGTTAAGTCCCGCTAACAGAAGTGGCGATCTTAAAAATACACTTTTACGCCGGAAAAATGCTGCTAACTGCGGTTAGCTGCAACTTGTAAAAAAGCCGTTGTAACACCAAAAAATTTACACTACGGCAGCGGTAAGTGTTGTACATATACCCCAGAGTGTGCTGGTCTGATGTTCCTTGCTATCCAACATTCATGTGTTTGTACCCAATCACAGGGCATTGCAAATAGCAATCTCCTTAATTAGTGTTCCTTAAGCAAGTCATCCTGCAACCACCATGACTGGAGATTTTGAAATGCAACATATTAGTCCATAAATTGCATCACTAATTCAAAGACAGGTCACAAAACGTCTGTGCGCAGTTTGTGACTCCTTTTTAGGTCTCGCTGAGCCCAGCGCGTGCGCTGGCTCTGAGAGACATTTTGTATGTGAGTTTTTTAAGTGCTGCAGGCTGGCCTAGTGCTTGCGTGCATGTGAGCGTGCACGCGCGCAGCCGCCATGCGCTAAGCCAGCCAGCAGCACACATGAACGCCTTTCTGCGTCATCGCGATCACTTTCGCTTTCACAGCAATCGTGATCGCAATGACTTTCGTGGCCAATGCTTATATAATTTCATTTCGCGGCCGCGCGGCCAATGCTTGTTTAACTTTGGGCGCGCGCGCACAACTCGCGTGCTTGCCGCCGTCGCCAACCCCGACCCCTTTGCTTGTACGATCCCATTATCAGGCCAATGCTTGTTTCTTTAGCAATGCTCCGAGTTTTTCTCAGTATATGCCAACTGTTTCCTCTTTTCAGACACCTTTCTAATTAACATTCTACTGTTCTATAGCAATGCCTGTACCTTTCCCATCTTGATTCGCCTTCCATCTGTCTGTCCATTTCTTTTGGAGTTAAACAAACATAAACTCGTTGGGGCACTCTGTCGAGCTCCATGGCATGTTAGGCTGCGCCATGGCTATAAAATAATCCCATAAAAATATGCCGCTTCGGACTTCAGGAAACATGATTGTGCATAGCGCGCTTGTGCAGCTGAAAGCTGTCATCAAAATCCAGCATTTATTGCAGACACAGAATAAAAAATATGAACTACAATATGTTGCTGGAGGGCTGTCACACAGCACCGCAACCAGCCCGCAAATAAAGCAAACTATCAGTAGCTAGGAGATACTTTCGATAAAGAAATGCTGAATTAATAGACATTCTTTTGTATGGCAAACAGACGAAAGTGGAGATTTTATGTAGATTATTTGCATCAGTGCAGAATGTAGACTCTATACACCAGCACAGCTTTCTGTCTTTCGCTCTAATATGACAAAATTCAGATATTTCATTTTAAGATTTCCCATTGTTTAAAAATGCTAAAAATTCACGAAAATTGCACCACTATTTTATGGGCCTAGTAACGTGGGAACACATCAGTGCTGTGTTGGTGCGTCATTTATCCTATATAATGCGAAACATCCATGTTTAGAGGTATGTATGCCTGAGGCTTGGGCAAGGCTCCTGCTGCGGCAATTCGTGAGCTCCTACCTACAGGGGCATGTTGCATTAATTTCACTAGCAAACACTGGAGTGTTGGGTACCTAAAGGTGTTGTGGGTGGGTAGAAAGAATTTCTGAACCGCCTTTGTTTTTGCCTAAGGGAGAGGAGTCTTATGTGGCTGTGGTAGAAAGCTAGGATTAAAAATCTTTTTCAAGCAAATACCCTCATGATTAGGCATGTTATATATGACCGTAATTATAGTCAGGGCTTTAAGTGGGCCGTGTCCTGCCGGTGTTCAGCACGGTCAGCTCTAAAAAGCAGGTGCTGAGACGGGTCCCCATCGCGCTCTCCATGTTTGCCCTCCCATCGGAGTGAAAACAAATCTCAACTCTGCAGCAGTTTACTGCTTTTGATGTTACTTTTTTTTTGGTGCAATTTTGATTAGCGCGAACTGGACCCGAAGGTAATGGAACATATGAGCACCAGTTACGTTACAGAAGGACATAGTCAGGTTTTTTGAACGCACTAAGGGGCATATTATCAAGCCAGGCGATAAAATTATCGCTGCTTTATCGGCAGAAAACTGCAGCTAAAACGGCGATAATGGGCTTGATAATATGCTCTATGGAATTCCAATTGAAGCCCATGTTAGATGTGAAGGACGTCTAACATGGGCTTCAATTGGAATTCCATGGAGCATATTATCAAGCCCATTATCGCCGTTTTAGCAGCAGTTTTCTGCCGATAAAGCAGCGATAATTTTAACGCCGGACCTTGATAATATGCCCCAAAGAGATTATGTTATTTGCCCAGAATCTCAGGTTGTTGAGCCGACGCCAAGACTCCGACCGCTGACTGACATGGGTGTCAATGCCTACACTGTGCGTGAGATGGTGGGCCGAGTCTCTTGCCATCGGTGCGTCAGCAATGAACATTACCTGATGACAAGGAATGGCAAGTTATAGGTTTAAACATTGCTGACATGATTTGGGATGCAGTGGACCTGTGATTAGGCAACTAGGAGGGTCCACTTGCATCTCCTGTATCAGTAATTTTAAATGCATACTTAGAGTACCATGCTGTACCCAGGCTTGTATGGTCTGGACTGACCAAGGATTATGCTGGCTGAGTCAGTGACTCAGTGAGGATGCTGCGATTTGAGGCTTGGTGTAGTATTCAAGTTTCGGAGATGGTTGGCTGTGAAGCAGAGGAGGCCCAGGGGTTGTATCTGCACAATAGCCGTAAACAGACTGCTTGCACCAAACAATTTTCCATGGACAATATGGAACATGTGATCTGCTTGCCTATGTTGCCATTCATGAGACAAAAATGTGGTGCAGCCTATCATCCCCACATGTTATGGAGCACTTGGGTGTATGTTGGATTTCCATGGATGCTATTGGGACAGATATTTCTGTCAGGCATACTCCTGTACTGGTACATGAACTATACATGATGGCTGGCCAGCTTGCACAACACCGTTTCATGATGAGTATTTGTACATTGCTTGAGAGATGCAACATTGTGTGACATTAACATTTCTTCCTAGAAGCATGCTTGTCTATGTGTTCAACTGTGCCTGCAGATGTCCGGCTATTTGGATTGTTGTAGTTGTGCTGAAGAGCAAAAGTACCCACATCATGCAATTGACATTTGTAAACTTGTAGTGATAATCCAGATCTAGGTGGTGCACCTTCTGGGGGCTAAAATAATCCATTTCATGTCCGTATGACCCAAAATAATGTCCATTCCTGTTGTTATATGTTGCATGTTGTTGGTATGTTAGGCCTGTACTTATTGTATTCCGTGTAGCACTTCACTCGTGTGTATGTCTGTTCTCTGTCTTGGGGAGTTTAACACAGAGCAAGAGTTATTGGATGAGGGTGTAGCCCATTCTATCCCTTCATTGCCATGACACACTCATGTTGTTGTGCAAGTGACATCAACAATTTATTGGCATTTCATTGGCAGGTACATGGTCCTACATACACATTGTTGTGTGGTCCTGTCTTGCCATTTGGCCCATGGCTGACATATGTGTCGTTGTTTGTGCTTATGTGACTGTAGCATTGTCAGATCATTGCTGTGTGTAGGAAGATTCATGCAGTGTCATTGATGCATGGCATGTGCTTATTGGTCATTCCAATCACACATGTGTCATCTTTTGATGTATTCCTACTTTCTGTTGTTGTTTGACTCCGTATGCTTGGTGTTTGATATAATGTAAAGACAGAGGCCCCCTGCTAATGATGTAAAGTTCCTTAAGGCAGGGTCAATAACTCAATGGGTCATTATATTGCTCAAACAATTATCAATAAAATATATTTTGTACTTCTTTAAGAAAAATAGTAACTGTTGGTTCTTTCTTCCAATATGTTTTTCAGTTTATTATCTAAATCGTAATGTGTGTGTACTATAATTGTTGCCTTAAGTATTTACATTGAGTGCTTGGTTTTTGAGACATTCCCTGCACTGTATTGATACATCAGTTATTGTCTCTATACTATCCTCTGTATCTTCATCCTCCACACCCACAAGTGGATGCAGTGCATATTTGATACTGTTGTCAGTTACCTTTATTCCTGTGCCATTGAATTAACAGATATGTTGGATTACACATATTATGATGGTTTTTAGCTATGAGGCCACAGCTAAAATTATGCATCAGACATACAGTGTATGTTGCACTACGCTCTTTTATATAAACAGACATGTATGTGCTCCTGTGATGACACAACACACAGTTATTGATTCTCACTAAGGGACCAATCACATTAATTGGCTCAGATGCCCAATACGTTGTTCAATTCCCACTTTTCGTTTAATTGGTGTCATGTCCCCTGCTAGGAGTGAGAGCTTTGTGGCACTGTTTTTTTGTAACTTTAAGCAGATAGATAAACTTCAGAAGTCAGAAACCAAACATACAAGACTTTCGTGTAGTGATATTTTATTTTTCAAAGTAACATTCTGTGGACTTTTTTTTAAAAGAATTGCATGTGATGAGATATTTGTTTATTGTGATTAGGTCAAAAAATTGTGGACGATGGCATCCCTCCTTGCTGCTCTGGTAGCAGAAGCTGTGGTGTGTCTAGCATCAGCTTTTTAGTCCTTGCCATCCTCTGGATTGTCCTGCTCCTCCTGATCTTCATCCAATGGTGTGGTTGTCCATACACAAATATTGTGCAAAATGCAACATGCCATTATAATTTTGCAGACCAGTTCAGGACTGTACAGCAATATCAAGCCACCGGAACCTTGATTTGAGGACTCCAAAGGTCAGTATAACAATTGCCTTTGTGAGTCCCAGTGCAACGTTGTAGTCTCTCTGAGCCTGTGTGTGGGTCACTTTGATTGGGTCATCAGCCATGGTGAGAGTGCATATCCTTGATTACCTGAAACATATGATGGAGAGATGTACCAATTAGTATGTGTGCCTGTTGTATTTAACCTCTTCAGCGCGGCGCGGATTTCCGCGCCACGCTGAAGATTCCGTGCGCGGGCGGGGCCATGACGGAACGGTTCCGTCATGCGCACAGCGCAACCGACGTGCATGACGGAACCGTTCCGTCATGCGCGTCGAAGGGGTTAAAGAGTGTCTTTTTTGGTGTGTGTGCATTAGCAACTTTGTACTTTCTGCTTTGTCATGTGGTGGTTCAGACCATTAACCTGCATCATTGAAATTGACTTGCCTACACTTGACAGCCTACACATCACCATGATGCCCTTGGCCGGGTCCTGTGTATTGCCTCCATGTTGTGACTGTCAGGATGTCTGGGTCACTCAAAAATGATTTTAGGTTATTTACAGGCCTGTTGCACCAACAGTACATCACTTATGCACAGATTTTAAAGTGTGCACTGTTGGCGTTTGGGCCTGGTGAAGCATCCACCTTGACTTTTGGCAGACTACTATGTTTGAACATCATCAAGATACCTCATTGGAAGTGATTTTGCTGTGGGTACCTGACAGCGAAAATCCTTGCCTGCTGAACGTTGTACTCATTGTGGGTTCCTTACATCTAGGTTGCCCCCAAGGTGGGTCAGTGTTTGAGTGACAGTGGCACTGCTACCTGGTATTCTTGACTTACTGGGACATGTGAAGACAACAGACATATGTATTTATGTCCTTGTGCATGAGTTAACTTTGACTGCTTGCATGAATGTTGGGGTAATGCCCATCAATTTTGCCATGTGTGTGTCTGTTCCCAATCGACACAGATTTATTTTGCTAAATTTTTGCCTCAGATTGCTACATCTCACCAGGGGAGTCATATGGATGCAAAACATGTAGTGATATTGAGATTTCAATTGTTTGTATGCTCTTTCTATACATGCTCCATTCTGCAACAACCTAGACTCATGTTTAACCAACGTTAGGGATTATTTGTGTGCAGTTGGTGCTCCCTTCATGCAGCACTACTTGAACCCCATGAGTTAGACGCCCCCGCTGCATGGTGCACGACTGACTGTGTTTTTGCATGTCAACTAATTGTGAACCATCACAAGTGAGAGCAGGGTGATCTGTCCTCGTGTTGTGCATATGGCACATGTGTTTATTTCAGGATGGATGTAGATCAGCAGAAGCATATGTCTTGTGTCATGTGCTGCATTGATTATTTTCATTTTCTGTCTGAGGAGTTGTGCAAAATCTATATTCCGAGGGTGCTATAGGGGTTTGTGAGATATTTTCTGAGCTACTCCCTTGCTGGGCTGACTTACATAGGTCTTGATTATTTTGCATTCGGGGGCTTGTGTATAGTAGTTGGACCTGTTACATTGCTACATGTGCATTATCACACCTTTGAGCTACATGCTTGATGACTTGAGGTGTGTGGTGTGTTCAGTTTGTACTTACCAACAAGCAGTCCATTCCCATAAGTGCCATTCTCAACCCGCTGGTTGATGATTGATTGATTGTCAGAAGATGTAGGAGTCATGCACACTCCCTGTTAATTTTGCAACAACATTGATGAACAGGCCCTGGTGGTCCACGATTGCCTGCACATTCATTGAGTGTGTGTGCTTCCTGTTCCTGTATATAGGTGCAGTGTCTGCAGGAGGCACAAGTTGAACATGGGTGCAGTCAATTGACCTCAACACATGCAGAAGCCCGTCAATATCATAGAAGCCTTGCTTGTTGTCATGTTGTTCCTGCGCAGTGTTGGGGAAGCGTAGGTGCAGTGGCATGAAGCTGATGATGGCATCCAAGACAGTCGGGAGGAACATGGAAAATGATGACTGTGAGACTCCACCCACCCTGGCAATTGTTGGTTGGAAGGTTCCAGAGGCCAACATGTGCAGCATTGCAAGTGGCTTTGTCTGCAGAGGGATATTCGTGCAGTGCTGTGATGGTGCCTGCAGCGCTATCTGGGTGAGTATGTGTAGGATGGAGGTCCTTTTTAGGCTGTAGTGGGCTGTCACATCCTCTGGCTGGAGGTCTATCAGGGTGATGCATTGGCGGTAGACCTGCTCTCTTCAGCGGTGCTACCTCTGTGGTGGTGCTGGTGGCGGTAGTGGTTGTGGTCTTCATGGAGCTCCAAGCTGCAACAGTAGTACGTCCATGGTGTCATTAAGAATGCAAATGAGGGCCTGGGCTAGTCTTCCTTATGTACAGGTATGTTTGCACCATTTTTTAGACCAGCTTTTTTCTTGTCTTAAAAACCTGCCACTAACTGGACTTAGCGGCAGTTTTGGAGGATTATCACCGGACCGAGAAATCTTTGTAAATATCGCAAAGTGGGGTTAGCGGCAGTTTTTTCATGGGAACGTCCACCTTACATCTCATCTTCGTTAAGTCCCGCTAACAGAAGTGGCGATCTTAAAAATATACGTTTACGCCGGAAAAATGCTGCTAACTGCGGTTAGCGGCAACTTGTAAAAAAGCCGTTGTAACACCAAAAAATTGACACTACGGCAGCGGTAAGTCTTGTACATATACCCCAGAGTGTGGTGGTCTGATGTTACTTGCTATCCAACATTCATGTGTCTGTACCCAATCACAGGGCATTGCAAATAGCAATCTCCTTAATTAGTGTTCCTTAAACAAGTCATCCTGCAACCACCATGACTGGAGATTTTGAAATGCAACATATTAGTCCATAAATTGCATCACTAATTCAAAGACAGGTCACAAAATGTCGGTGCGCAGTTTGTGACTCCTTTTTGTGACCTGTCTCTTAGTACATGTAATTGGCAGATTCACAAATGTCATAGGTGCTGTTAACTCTACTCATTTGTGACTGGTGGGACGTGTACATCCATCGGAGCATTTCTTTCACAATTAAACCATGTCCCACTCACTGAACATGCAGATGGTTTGTACTTCCTCACTGATCGTGCAGATGTTTTTTATCTACTCACTGATCGTGCAGATGGTCAAAACCCAGTCACTACATGTGCAGGTGGTCTGTACCTACTCATTGAACGTGCAGGAGGTCTAGCAGCTTTGGCAATCACACTTTGCTATGGATCAGCTCACAGTTGCTTCGTGTGACACATTTGCTGCCTTTCAAGCATCATGAAAATATGCCAAAGAATCTTGGCTGGCTCCTACTTATTGTTGTTAGATTGCATGCAACCAGTGAATATATCACATTGTACATTGAGGTGGGAAGGATACTTAGGATGTCAAAGATTAGGATAACTCATACTTGGTTATACTTACTATGACATTTAATGTGATATGTTTTATTTCTGCATTATGGGCCCGATTCACAGAACTAACTTAAGACAAAATCCTAAACTTACTACCATTTTCGTATTCACAGAAGGCACTTACTCATTTTGGTATTCACAGAAGACACTTACTCATTTCGGTATTCATAGAAGTTAGGAGTCCTAACTTTAGGACTCATAATGCCTTCTGTGAATACCGAAAGTCTTAAAGTTAGGATTTTTGTCAGTTTAGGAGTACTAAAGTTAGGACTCCTAACTTTACTACTACTAAACTGAGGAAAATCCTAATTTTAAGTCTTTCGGTATTGCAGAAGGCATTTAGGAGTCCTAAAGTTAGGACTCCTAACTTCTGTGAATACCTAGAGGAGTAAGTGCCTTCTGTGAATACCAAAATGGTAGTAAGTTTAGGATTTTGTCTTAAGTTAGTTCTGTGAAACGGGCCCTATGTTTTCAGTATTATTTTGGTGGTATCACTAGGACTAGCACTCTAAGGTCTATTTTAGAGAAATGGTGTTGGAATCTTATCTTAATTAAAATTCCATAATCTCAAACGAAAGTAAATATGTTATATGTTTTAAGATAAAATAAATGTGTATTGTGGTTTAGTTTGTCCACAGGCTGCATATTCACTGAAGTCCTGATTATTGACACCCGTCCATTACCCAGGATCACCAGAAGGTTAAAAGTACAATGCTTTGCGCGTACTCATCAGAAAGACTTATGGACACAATTTAGGATTTAGAAAAGCAGTTGGGGTCTTCACATTTCTACTGGTGATTTTGCTATTCATCCGATAACATTTGTAGGATTATTGGGTTCTGCTGTGTGCTGCACAATGCTTCAATCATTATGTGTGTTTCATTGAACCCAACTTGAGGACTTAGATTTAGAAGACTTAGGGAAGAACTTTTGTAATGTTCATGAAGAATACTTGAACAGGGGCACATCTTACTACAAATTATTTTAATTATTAGAGGGATCATTTTGCATATGTGGGAAAAAGTACCAAGTATTTTTTGTAAATAAACATAAACCATATTGTTTGAAAACAGTACACTTTCAAAAGCTTTTTTATCACACTTTTTTTCTTTGGAAAGATGACAAGTTGGAATTTTTTTTTATTTTCATCACAAGTTTGCCATAATTCTGCATTAAATTATTTTCAAACGCTAACATATGTTTGTCAAGGAGTCATTAAAAGTGCACATGCAAAGCCAGTTTCAACAAAATATTGAAATATCACAAATGGGATTTCTGAGAACAGTCACTTTTCCAACAAGGGTTGGAAAGGGAATTGTATGAATGCGTCCAATTTAAGATAATTAATTAACAGATTGCAATTGTCTTTTGTGTTTTCATCTGTTAATCAATTGTCATAAATGTGGTCCCTTCATACAAATATGTCTCACTCCCGCGTGTTAGAGCTATCAGTTATAGGTACATCAAATCCCCAGGTATTTCCACAGCCAGCTTTTAGAACCATAACTCAGTTCTCAGCCTTGACAGTTAAATGTGACTAATCTTGGTCTTGTCTCCCCCCTTCAGCTGGACCCTTGTATTTCCAACCTTTCCAATATGGCTGTCGTACTAGGCTTTTCCACCATTTCCACTTCTAGGACCAATCCAGAGAACCCACACAAAAGATATAAAGAGGCATAGGGGGGAACTACAAAGGCTGTCGGTCACTCACCACCCTTACCAATTATCCAGAAGCGAACTGAGACTTTGATTAGGAGAAGTTTCCACTAATCCACTCTTACCACAACCCATACCTTTCTGACTTATCTTGGGATAGAGTGATTTTACATAAATCACGTGCTTTAATCCCTTATGTTTCATAGGCGTCCTTCCATTATGGTAACGGCAATGCAAACGTACCCGTCACTGGTTCACACTTTTATATTTCCATAGGTAACCCATTTCAAATTTTCATTTACTTCACTCTGGAGTTACAATCCCTGTTTCCCCTCTGCCCATCAAACACACAATACCCTGAAGCATGCTGCATTATCCACATTCCCTTTAAAGAAACTAAACAGTTGCCAGAAAACATTACAGCCAATTTCAACATTACCTGTCCTGGAAAATTGTTTACACCTCTATAGAACCCAAAAATACAGTAGATCATTACTGGGTCCTCACTTTCATAGGAAAACAAACATTCGTACACCATTAATAACTTCATGGTGATTACCTTTATCACACATTCCAACATTTACGAAGAGGAGAGTGAATGATTTAAAAAACATAATCTGGAGAATGTACTTCTCCCATTGACTTATGTTGAAGGAAAGGCAATTTCAGGTGGGAGACAGTAAAATAAAGCCATGTTTGCCCCAAAAATCTGAAATCTCCCACCTGAATCGGATCTTTTGCCATGTATGCTTTATTGTGAAACAGACCAGTGTCAGCGAGCAAATCGGTAATAAATTCTGGCTCATGGATGCACGCCAACTGTACGCCAACTGCTAGAACCAGGAGTGGTGTAGTCTCGATTCGGACTTTGGTGCTTCCCAAAAGGAACTGTCACACTCTCTAGTTAGAGGAAGTCATATAATCAGACTCAAACATTCTTATAAGAAAGACAGTCAAGGATTTTTAGTTCAATGCTTTATGTAAATAATTAATAGGCAAAATACAATAAAGGTGCCATGAGCAAGTTTAGCAGCAAAGTATGTGAATCATAAGAATGAAAATTAAGTGAAAAAGTGATATCAGCCACAATCTAAACTATACAACAAACAAGCACACTCATTGGATGATGTCATCAATGATCTCATTTGTTATAAATTATGTCATAGAACATGTCATGTGTGATGCCTCATGTGAGATTATAAGCAGTGTATGGCGGGGGAGCAAGTTAAAGATAGCGCTGCTAACTACAAATGGTGAATTTCTGTGTTTTTTTTAGTACAAAGCACTAATGTTCCCACCAACATATTCCCCTAACTATAACCTTACTTTAACCTTTGTTTTTTCTGTGCATGTCTACGGTTTTTTTTTTTTTAAAGGAATTTCTAGGGTTTTTAAAAAAGTAAATGAATTATTTTTGTGACTGTATGTATTGTAGAATGACTTTAAAATATATGTTATGTTCTGACATTGTTTCAGCAAAATAATGTTTTTTAATTGTAACAAAGCAGGATATGGTTCACAGTTTGCAAAATCTTTGTAAAATGTGTGTTAAACAGATAAATATTCAATAGAAATTGTTTATTTGCTCACTGATTGTAACTCTGATATCAAGACATGTCACCAGCAATCTTTTTTGAGGTGTCATTTCTCTTGCTTGCACTGACGAGTGGGACTAGTAAGTTATGTAGAAGGGCTGCCCACTCAGCTGAGACCACTCTCTGTAATGATGGGTGTGCATAGTAGGGTGTGAAGAGGGACTGGCCTCTACGTTCAGACCTTTCTCTCAGATGACGGGTGTGTGTAGTAGGGTGTAGGGAGGGACTGCCCTCTCTTTTCAGACCTCTCTCTCAGATGACAGGTGTGCGTAGTAGGGTGTGTAGAGGGACATATT
The DNA here is from genome assembly GCF_964204655.1 of Triturus cristatus. NCBI lineage: Eukaryota > Metazoa > Chordata > Amphibia > Caudata > Salamandridae > Triturus > Triturus cristatus. Next base: position 290,546,494 of record NC_140592.1, on the reverse strand, counting down.
ACTAAGCACATCTTACTAAGTGTGCTTAGTAAGATGTGAGGAGGGACTGGGCTCTCCTCTCCAAATTCTCTCAGATGATGGGTGTGTGTAGTGGGGTGTGTAGAGGACTGGCCTCTCTCCTGAGACCTCCCTCTGTAATGATGGGTGTGCATAGTAGGGTGTGGAGAGGGACTGGGCTCTCCCTTCAGACCTCCTTCTCAGATGACGGGTGTGAGAAGTAGGGTGTGTGGATGGACTGGCCTCTCCTTTGAGACCTCTCTCTCAGATAACGTGTGTGCGTAGTAGGGTGTATGGATGAATTAGCCTCTCCTGAGACTTCTCTCTCAGATAATGGGTGTGTGTAGTAGGGTGTGTAAAGGAAGTGGCCTCTCCTTTCAGACCCCACTCTCAGATGACGGGTGTGCATTGTAGCGTGTAGGGATTGATTGACCTCTCCTTTCAGACCTCTCTCTCAGATGAAGGGCATTCATACATAGTAGGGTGTGTGGAGGGACTGGTCTCTCTGCTGAGACCTCTCTCTGTAATGATAGGTGTGCGTCATAGAGTGTGTGGAGGGACTTAGCTCTCCTTTCAGACCTCTATCTCAAATGATGTGTGTGCGTAGTAGGGTGTTAAGATGAGCCTTAACTCTACTTACAACTCTTCTCAAACCAAATGAGCAAAAATATTAGTCTGAAAAACACCATCTCTGGTAAGACTCCTTCATACAGTGTGCATAGCAGAGTGCATTCAAACATCACCTACTCCTTTTCATGATCCTGTGAGAGTCTTGTGAGATCGTAAAATAAAAAATGTAACCTTCTAATCATCACAGTACTTATGTCTTACACACTTTCTCTCAAAAATAAGGACCCCAATATGCATTCCCACTGATAGAGTGTATTGAGAACTCATCTACTGCTTTTTACTATTCACAATCGTGTGTGAGTTCCGCATAAACATTTGTGGAAAACAATATACATACATTTTCTTCATAACAGTTATCCCTTAGACACCTCCTCCTTAAATCTAGGGGGATGGCATACATTTTACTGCCCCCTTATATAGCTTTTTACTTCATTTCAACAACACCTCCAATTTTTCCAGTAAACAGTAATGGCGACCATTTAATTTCTAACATTCCAACAACCACCCAATCAGAGCGTTCGCATGACACAGTGTGAAGGCTCACTGGAAAAACGAACTTCTCTGGCAATCACAGAGCTCATTTTTCATTCAGTGCTCTTGTGGGACACCCATGAAACTCTCGCGGGGCCAACTGTCAAAATATACTATTATTTTTTACCTTAATATCGCAAAACTACTGAACGGATTTACACCAAATCATAAAAAGCACAATCTGCGAACCAAGATCTAACTTCCTGACAAATTTGGTGAAATTCCGTTCAGCAGTTTTTCCTGTCGCCGTGTCTAAATAAATCTATGGAAAATGCTAAGATATTTTATGGTTTAGGATCCCCCTTTTTACACGACCACCGCTGGACAGATCCCCTGAAATTGTCCAGGAAGGAGCTGAGGTGGATAAACTTTTTTTACTTACTGGCGGTATGTATATATTTTCACTGAAAAAGCCAAAGGTTACAGGGACGTTATACTTAGGCTCGGATTTCACAAGACTCTGAGAGAAGTTTCAAGAAAATCAAACAACCCATTGAAACTGGTGCTGTGACCTTCTTCAATCCAAAGCTTCATTCAGAGATTGATGTTGATGCTAGCCCAGTCAGGTTAGGCACTATCCTTGCACAGCACAGCATACGCCCAAATGCTTGAAGGCATATTGTGGCATAGGCCAGTAGAAGTTTGTCCCAAACAGAACGTGCTTACTCACAACCCGAGACAGAAAGTATAGCTGCTGTGTGGGCTTGTGAACATTTCCATGTATTCCTGTACCAAAGCCTTTTACGCTGGTAACTGAAGCTTTACTCACTATCTTTGGTAATCCAAAGCCAAGATGCCTCCTCGCAATGAACATTGAGGACTATGATTACAAGTATACAATTATACCATTGTGCAAAATCGAGGGAAAGATCAAAACCCCACTGACTACTTTTCCCAGAGTGCCCATACAAGGTCAGGGTACTCCATCCAAGACGGCTAAAACCTACATTAATGTGATTGTAAAATCAAATAGGTCAGCTGCTATATCATTAGCCAAGATCATCACTGCCACGAACGATGATAGTGACATGCGGAAGATGAAATATATAATTACACATCTGTCATGGAACCGACACACTGGAACTCTCACCAGTGATGAAGAATACCAAAAATACAAAAATGTTAAAGATGATCTGTCCATAACTCAGGAAGGAGTTATACTGCGAGGCTCGAGAATCCTGATTCCGGACAGTCTTCAACAGAAAACAATTGAAGTAGCTCACTGAGGACATTGTGTTATTGTTGCCACCAAAAGAGCTCTACGAGGCTGAGTTTGGTTTCCATATTAGATGAGAGGGTTGAAAAGGAAATCAAGGCCTGCCATCTATGCAACTGCCTTTCTACAAATATTACTCAACATACTATTAACATGTCAGAACTCCCTAAGAATGAGAGAATAGCAATCCACTTCTTTGGCTCACTCGATAATGGACATCATCTGATGGTAATTGTGGACGCGTACTCACGTTTTATATTATAGAAGATCTCTCATCCACAAATTAGCGAGTCATTGAGAGAAGTCTGATAATGGCCTGCCTTTTAACAGTCGAGAATTCAAGGATTTCCTGAAGCATCTGAACATAAAGCATCGGAAGAGTACACCTTTATGGCCGCAGGCGAAAGGACGCGTTGAGTGTTTTATGAGTACGCTAAAGATGGCAGTACAGCGTGCAGCTCATGAGAGACTCAGTTTAAAAGCTGGATTTAATTCCGCCCTGTGAGCCTATCATTCAACACCTCACTCAACCACAGGCGAAGGTCCTGCGACTTTTATGTTCGGGAGAGCAATGACAACCAAGTTACCTCAAAGGACCAACAAACAGAAGGAAATGAGAACACAACTCATACAAAAGACTTGATTAACAGGCAGAAAATGAAAGCCTGTGCAGACAAGAGGTGACATGCACTGAACATGGAGTTAAAGAGAAGAGATCTAGTGATTGCCTGACAAATGCATAGGAGGAAATCTGATGCTCCATATAATGCTGAACCTTTGCACATAGTGTCTGCCAAGGGACACATGGTGAGTGCCCAGCGTCCTGGAAAGTCTGTTACTAGAGACTCTTCTCACTTTTGGCATTTGATTCATTGGTCTTCGGATCGAGATGGTAAAGGAAAGACTGAACCAGAAAACTCAGTGACTGCTGTTACCTCTTTACTGTCTTTATAAATCTCTGACACTGAAGGTGCCAGCTCCCAGCTTCCAATAACCAGATCAGATTGAATAATTAAAGCGGCAAAAGCTGTGACATAGATGCCAGATGGAATGCATGAAAGCTAGTTTTAGAATGTTGAGTTTGCAGTTACACGGAGATGAATAAAGACGTGTAATATTAAGCTCCATGTGTGGCATAGTCATTAGCTGGTACCCAGGCTGGGAGGACGCTACATACGGTTTATTATAGTGTGGTAGAGTGGATTGGCATACAGTGATAAAGCGTACAATGGCATGGAGTGGAGTAGATTGGAGTAGCGTAGAGTGGAGTCATAGAGTAGAGTGGACGAAGGTGTCACAGACTACAGTGTAGTAATGTTGGGTGCAGGGACATACAAAGAGTTGCATACAGTGTTGTATGGTGGACTAGAGTATCATATAGTGGCATAGAGTGGAGTAGAGTGTTGTACAGTGGCATACAGTATAGTACAGTGGAGTGTATGGGTATAAACCTGGCCTACAGTGTAGTAGAGTGATATCGAGTGGAGTTGCACAGAGTACAACAGTGTGTCAAACAGTGGCACTGCATAGAGTGGATTGTTTTACTGTATCGTAGAATGAGGTAAAGTCTCGTACAGTGGAGTAGAGTTGAGTGGAGGAGTGGAGTGGCGTAACATAGTGTGTAGTAAATTATACCAAAATGCATTGTTGTGTCATAGAGTAGAGTAGAGTGGAATGGAGTGTACTGTAGTGGCATAGCATAGGTAGTAAACTGTTATAAATGGAGTGTGGTCTCATACAATAGAATGGTGTGCTGTGTTGCAGAGTATAGAAAAGTGTTCTATATTGGAATAGAGCATTGTACAATGGAATGTATAGTTATAGAGTGGCGTATAGCGTTGGACAGTGAAGTGTATGGGGAAACATGGAGTAGTGTGTAGAGTGCATTAAAGTGTAGTAGTGGAGTTATATAGATTGGAGGAGAGTGTCATATATTGGAGCGGTGTATTGCAGAGTGGAATACACTGTAATGGCATAGAATGGGTTAGTGTACAGTTGATTAGAATACGGTGTAATACTGTACAGTGGAAAACAGTTCAGTGGAGTGTAGAAGAGTGAAGTAGCATAGAGTGGAGTAATAGTGGATTAGCATAGAGTGGACTGGGGTACATTGTAGTGGAGTAACGCAGAGTCGAGTAAACTGTTAGAAATTGAAGTAGTGTCTCATACAGTAGAGTGGAATGCTGTGTTGTACAGTGTTGGAAACTCTCTTGGAGTGGAGTAAGTTTTGTATAATAGTGTATATGGACAGAGAGTTGAGTACAAATCTGGACAGTGGAGTGTACGGGGATGGAGTGGAGTAGAGTCCAGTAGATTGGCATATAGTGTAGTAGGGTGTAGTAGAGTGGAGTTGTATAGGATGCAGGAGTCTACATTGGATTGGCGTAGAGTGGAGTAGTGTACAGTGGAGTGGCATGCAATGGAACAGCGTACACTGGAGTGTCGTACAATGGAATAGCATACAGTGGAGTGGTGCAGACTGTAGCGACATACAATAGAGTGGGCTAGAGTGTAATAGCATACAGGTGAGTGGCATACAGTGGAGTGACATGCAATGGAATTGTGTAGAATAGAATGGCGTACAGTGGAGTGGGGTAGAGTGGAATACCATACAATAGAGTGGCGAAGATTGAAGTTGTGGAAGTTGCAGACAGTGTAATAGCTTACAATGGAGTGGCGTAGCGTGTAGTGGAGTTCAAGAAATTCAGTTAAAGTTCCACGTCACAGATATCACTAGGTTTACATGCATTATAACTTTAAAAACATACTTACCCAACTTACCTGCAGTACCCAACAAGGATCATCTGCACCAAAGTTCAGGTAAAGCCGTTTTCGCATGGAATCAAATCCAACAGTCTATGGGAAATGCATTGGGGGAAAAACATGTTTTGTGACCCCCCCTCCTTTTTATCTTAGCACCTCCTTGATGAATCTCTGTGAAACTTTCCATCATCCACCAATGTACAGTGCAGAATAATTCTGGAAAGTTTTGTGGAGATTTGTCAAACAGCTACAAAATTCCAAGAAATCCCTATGTCTGTCAACCCTAACTATACATACACACACAGACATATGATTGTAATACTCTTTAGAAAGATGCCAGCATTATCCATTTAGTATTCATTGTTTGCCTGAGACTGCAGATTTGTCTGATAATGTTTTGACAAATGTTTTTGGGGGGTCATATTTTATTATTTTGATTATCATAATTTACATTTTAAATGCAAAATGTATTGTAAGCAAGTGAAAAACCTTCATTTTAAAATATGCACTTCATTTGTAGTACATTGATACTGCAGGGTTGGTTTAAGCAAGACTTACAGAAATTAAAATGCAACGTGGGACAGTGTCACCATTTGCTGATAGAGTTCTAGTTTTACAATGTTTATTTTCACACAGTGGAGAGAATTCACTAGTAGATGATTGCATCAAGGATGGGCCTAAATGGGTAAGAATGGCAGGTGTGCTGACTGATGCCCTAACACCAGCAGTGTCATTGTGAAAGCGTCACTTTTTTGCACTGAAAGAAAAATAAAATGCCTTGTTACAGGCTAACTCACTTCGATTGGTGAAAGACCAGGGATGTGCGAAATGTGTGTAATTTGCTTTTGAGGAATTATGCAAAATTTGGGGGAAATTATGCAAAATTACACATTTTTTTTTTTTTTTTTTTTTTAAAACATTTATAAAGCGCGACTGTCACCTGGCAGGTATCCTGGCGCTGGTAGCTACTCTTGTGGTTTATTAACGGGGGTGAACTGGAACTGAACCGTTTTTTTTTATGGGGACTGGGGAAAGAGCCAAGTTTTAATACGTTTCCTGAATGGGAAGAGGTGAGGGATATGGCATATGTCGACAGGTAGACTGTTCCAAAGCTTGGCTGCAGCTACTCGGAACGATCTTCCTCCCATCCTGGCCCTCTTACAGCTGGGCACTCTCGCGAGGCAGGCATTTGTGGACCTGAGTGTTCTTGTGGGAGTATACCAGGAGAACAGACGTTGAAGAGGTCTGGGTCCTATTCCATGTAATGCCTTGAAGACCAGGCAGAGGGCCTTGAAGGCAATGCGTTGCCTCAAAGGCAGCCAATGCAACTCGGCCAGCGCGGCAGTGGCCGAGGATCTCCTGGTCCATCCCAGAGCCAGTTCGGCTGCTGCCGACTGGACTCGTTGGAGTCTGTCCAGAAGTGTCGCAGGGGATTCAAGCAGCAGGGCGTTGCAGTAGTCAAGGCGACTAAGAATAGTACACCTGACTACTAGAGCTCTGGCGGAGGATGGAAGTAGAGGCAAGACTTTGCGTAGTGAGCGCATAAGGCCAGAGCAAATTGCGACTGTTCTTGAGACCTGTGTTTCCATGCTTAATTGATGGTTGAGCATGACGCCCAGGTTGCGAACGGTGGTAGCTGGTAGGGGGTTGTTGGAGTTTTCCGGGGGCCAGAACTCAGCGGGCAGAGGGCGAGGTATGCGACTCGCAGGGCAGTACATCACCTCGGTTTTCGAGGCGTTGAACTGGAGTGAGTTCCGGTGCAACCAGCATGCCGTGTCTCGTAGGCAATCATGGAAGGCTTGCAAGGGAATGGAATCTTCGCCTTCCCACGAGAGAAGGAGCTGAGTATCGTCCGCATAGTTTACTGTGGTCATGTTGTGTGATTTAATTAACGTGACCAGAGGTTTAAGGTAAACATTAAAAAGAATCGGACTGATAGAGGAACCCTGGGGGACACCGTGAGGGACAGGGGAGAAAACCGATTGGAAAGGGGGGAGGGAAACAGCCTGTTTTCTGTCGCTGAGGTAGGAGTGAAACCAGATCAGGGCCGTGCCGTCGATCCCTGCCGATTTCAACCGCTGTAGCAGGATCCTATGATTGACAGTATCGAATGCGGCAGACAGGTCAAGTAAAATGAGGGCCACGGCTTGGCCCCTGTCTGCGCGCATTCGAAGCTCCTCCATGGCCGTGAGCACCGCGGTTTCAGTGCCATGGGCTGGGCGAAACCCAAATTGGAATTCGTCCAAAAAATGGTGCTGCTCGAGGTGTATTGAGAGGTATTTACTGACCCAGCGTTCGAGCACCTTCACCGGAAAAGGCAGGAGTGATATGGGGCGGAAGTTGGACAGACAATCTGGGTTTAGCGTGGGTTTCTTTAGCAGCGGGGTTATAAGCGCTTGCTTCCAGGAGCGGGGAACGACGCCGCAGCTCAGGGATTGATTACAAATCAAACGAAGGGTATGAAATAGTAGATGCCCGCAGGTTTTCCATATTTTCGGTGGCAGAGGGTCAAGGGGGGATCCGGAAGTGATGCCCTGTGCGACTATTTCAAATTCCGTTTGAGGAATAGGAGGGAAAGCCAGCAATTTATCCGTGGGAGGACCGGGTGGCCTCAGAGATTCAAGGTCAGTGAGATTAGTTTTGGAAAGGGTGGAGAGAGTGGAAGACGGGGGTGTTGCCAGGTTGTTAATGATAGTCTCAGTTTTATCAGTAAAGAACTGGGCGAGGCTATCACAGAGGGACTGAGAGGGGGGGATGGAGTTTTTGATGCAATCAGGGTGTAAGATATTGTCCAGAATCTGAAATATACTTTTTGGACTGTTAGCCGCATTGGTAATGGTGGAACAGTAGTAGTTCGCTTTACTCTCTGCAATAGCGGATTTGTAGTCCTGGAGTGCCTTCTTCCAGAGGGCTTTGTTGTTGTTACTATATCCGTGTCTCCACTTTCTCTCAGCTTGCTTGCAGGCTGATTTGAGGGTTTTCAAAGAGTCGTTATACCAGGGAGCCGAGGCTCTACCTTTCGGTTTACAGAGTTTAAGAGGGGCAGCAGAGTCCGCAAGGGAGGTGATTCTCGAGCTAAAGAGTCTATAGTTATCTTCCACAGAATTGGTAGTGGTGAAACTGTCCTCCACCTCGAAGATTCTGGTGGAGGTGCTGAGTTTTTCTAACGCTTTCCAGTTTCGGTACAAGAATTGTGGAGGCGGGTGAGATTTGGCTTTGCTTGTTGTGGCATTGTTGATATAGAATTTGATGAGCGAGTGGTCTGTCCAACTCATAGGCAGGATGTCGCCTATTTGGGTTAGGCCTGGGCTCGAGAAGATAAGATCGAGTCGGTTGCCTGCGGAATGAGTGGGGTCCTTTACCAGTTGTTGGAGGCCTACACTATCACAGGACAGCCGAAGGTTGTCTAGACCTGCGTCTAGGCTGCCATTTGGCCAAAGATAAAATCTCCTAGAAGTACTAGTTTACTGTGAGAGGTTGCCATGTTGGAGATGGTCGTGAGAAAGGCTTGCTGTTGCAAGAGAGAAAAGGCCCCAGGTGGACGATAGCAGATGATTACCGTAAAAATATCTCCTTGATGGCGGTTTATAGACAGACCAAAGAGCTCAATTCCAGGAATCGGGTCTATGTCTAGGATGTTCGTTTGCCACGAGGCTTTGAGAATGACACCAACACTGCCACCGCGGCCCTTGGGTCTAGGAAGATGAAGAATGTTAAAGTTTAGCGGACAGGCGGCTGCTAGGTCAGTCTCACAGTTTGCGTGTGTCCAGGTCTCAGTTAAGAAGAGTACATCGAGATGGTGTGACTCGATAAGAAGATTGATTTCGGTGGCGTGTTTTGGTAAGGATCTTACGTTCAGGAGGCCTCCTACAGTTAGGTCCTTGTGTATGAAGTCAGTTAAAGGAAAGGCAGTCTCTTCGAAAGAGAGCTTACCTTCATACGCATACCCTCGAAGGTCGAGCAAAGCCTCCCGGGTGGAGTCGGGGGATGATGGGCTGTGCCGGACAGGGTGTGTGGCGCTAGGCGCGTCCTCGTCGCGGACGAGCGCAGACGAGCTTGCCTTAAGCGCGCCTTCGGCGCGCAATCGGCGTGCCCGCTGCGCTCGTCCGCTGCGCTTCCGACATTGACACATAGTTTATAGTGGTCACGGGTAGCGTGGGAGGGGGGCGTGGCCAACAAGAAGTGGGCGTGGCTGTCGGCTCCCTTCGGCGGTCAAAGGCGCCAAGAACCGAGTGGTTTCTGAGTCCCAGCAGCTAGTAATCAGCTGTTGTGGGATCAGGAATTGTGCAATCAGGCAAGTATTTTAAAACAATACAGTACACAAACAGATTTAAAATCGAATACAGAATACCTCCCGGCTTTCCGCCTCAGGAGTAGCAGCAGTGGAGCAGCGTTCGAGTGCAGCGCGCTCTATTTATGTCTGCGGGGGGGGGCGTGGCCAACAAGAAGTGGGCGTGGCTGTCGTCTCCCTTCGGCGGTCAAAGGCGCCAAGAACCGAGTGGTTTCTGAGTCCCAGCAGCTAGTAATCAGCTGTTGTGGGATCAGGAATTGTGCAATCAGGCAAGTATTTTAAAACAATACAGTACACAAACAGATTTAAAATCGAATACAGAATACCTCCCGGCTTTCCGCCTCAGGAGTAACAGCAGTGGAGCATAATTATGCAGAATGGAAAACTGGCTTTTGGCAGAGTATTTTAGGCTGAAATGCATCCCTGTGTCCAATTTGGGCGCTAGGCTAAATTGCTACTGTGTGTCTGCGGCAAATTTTTACACCACACTGCGCAATGTGGCATAACAGTGTAATTTTGGCTGTTTTGCATTACGAGTGTATTGCAAAATTAAGCTAATTATGCTTGTGTAACGCAAATTTCACTGGGCTTACTGAGTATTTGCAAATTAACACAAAGAACACAACGTTATCAAGACACGATTCATCAAATGTGACTTGTATATGATTGTAAATATGAATATTAATAAGATGTGATAGTATTCACACTCAAATAGATTTTAGTTATTAAGAATTCCTCGCTTAACCTGTTTACTCATACATGGGATGGAGCCTCTACCTATGGTTCAAGGCACGCTCCTATGCACTACTCTATTCTTTAATCTCACTGATGCTTTGGCATTACACAAGTGAGTTATCTGGGTTTTGGGAGGGTGTACCATGCATTATTCCGTGTAGTTTAACTAAGCAGAATTACTCACAAGTTCAGCGACATTACACAGAATTAGGTGAGAAGGGTAATTCTGCATTAAGCACTAAAATGGACACAATGATGCATTTTGCGGTAGGAAACAGCGCTAAATGGAACAGAGCCTGAATAGGGAGCATAAGCAGCTGCTCGCAAATGCTAAATGCGCACTTGGGGTAGAATTTTCCCCAATTGACAACATTGACTGCACGTTTCTTGATACAAAATGCACACTTGCACACAAAATGGATGCGAGGATGCATTTTGTGCTAAGAAAAGTGTGCTAAATGCAACAGAACTTAAATGGCAGTGCAAACAGCTGCTCACGCTCGTTAAATGTGCTCTTGCAGTAGAATTTTTTCCCCCCAAATTAATCCTAATTACACAAGTGGGTGTAATTCTGTTATTATCAGTAATTCCTCGTCAAAGATTAATGCGGAATTACCGAAATTGCTCCAGCATAACTGAAATTCCACCCAGGCCTATCTATATTAGATGCAATTCTATTTGTATCTGATTGATGTATGCATTTTGGTACTGATTTGATTAAATATTTCCCCAGACTTTATTAATGCGTGCTAAATGGCAAAATCGTGAAATAAAACCGCCACAGAACCAGCATAAAACTGCATAATTCGACTTTTTTGCTGCATAATTTATTCAACCGTTCCTCATAAATTGGTCCTCCCTCGCCACATAACTCCAGTTCGCGGAATTATGCGGAGATCATTGTTCAGCCTTCCCCTTTTACCTACCATTAAAGATTGCACAACACAGCGTTTACCGCAGATTAGTTTAAATCTCTGCTCACTTGCCTCTGCGGCCTATCCACAAACAACCGTGCCAACGTCCGGACTGCGATTCAATCTTACTGCGCTTCCAGTTACATATTTATAAACCAATCTCATGAGTCTGAAGGGAGAGTTTATCGTTTTTTTTTTATATGTGAATTTACATTATAAGAACGCAGTAAATCAATTTGATGGGAATTATTTCCATAGGATTTTTTGCATAAACTCTCAGCGGCCCACCTATCTCTGTCGAGACATTGTAATCCTGAAGCTAAACTCGGGAATACTTTGCTGACAAGATCATTAGGGCTCGGTTGGCAGCGCGCGCCATAAGCCACTTTATTTCGCGCGCTCGGAATGCTGATGAGCTCGTGGCCCACGCTGTTCTTTGACTTTTCCAGCAATTTGTTCAAACCTCGACTCCAAAACATAGATGTCAGTTCACTGTGCCTGTAACCTCCACAGCTAAAGATATCGGTCCAGATTTGAAAGACTTTTTGTCTGGTTTGGGTTCACTTTTTTTGAAGCAGAACCAACGCAAATTAATTAGAAATTATATATTTTTTCTTTGCAAGGCAAATAGTTATTTGCGTTGCTTTATAAAAAGAAAAAATAACACAGCACATTGCGCTGCCTTGCATTCATTTGAGTCAGGTAGGTGTTCCATGAGTGGTGCATGGGCGTTCACCTGTGGATTTTGATGCAAACACATATCTACAAAGACTTGTGGACAGGGGTTTGCGCAAAAATGTTACACCTGTCTGAGGCTGCTGCAATGAGGAGAAATATATTTATGTCTCCCTTTTTCTTTCCTCTTTGCATGTGCGGTGCAGTTTGCAGTTCGTGAGCAAAGAGGAAGGGGCATATTATCAAGCACGGCGTTTAAATTATCGCCGCTTTAGCGGCAGAAAACTGCCGCTAAAGTGGCGATAATGAGCTAGATAATATGCAGCAGAGAATTCCAATAGAAGCCCATGTTGACACCAGAACATGGGCTTCTATGGGAATTCACAAGGGCATATTATCAAGCCCATTATCGCCGTTTAGCGGCAGTTTTCTGCCGCTAAAGCGGCGATAATTTTAACGCCGTGTCTTGATAATATGCCCCGAAATACTCCCAAAGGACAGTTTTTCTTTTTGTAGCAGATACTTTTTTCTCTACAAAAACGATCCTGATCTTCACGCAGACACCCTTGCACTACGGCACAAGGCAGCCACAAGTACAGCTACCCATGGAGAACGCAAAACTGCACCATTTCTTTGAGGATATGGCAAAGATCTGCTCCCTCCCATTCATGCAAGACAGCATAGCGACTTCACCTCCTGCACTGCATTGCGTGAATTCTTTGAAAATATGCCACATCCTACTGTTAGTGGTTGCAGTTCGCAAACTTATTTGATAGCCAGGGCTCCATATTAGCATCCTGTGTGTTTGCAATATGGACGCATATGATTCCACTTTTTATGCGTACACAAAACCAGAAGCTATTCACCAGGTACTATCACATGTACCCAAGGAAAATTGCTTATTTGTTATACACTAACAAATCGAATACTTTTGTTAATATACTCAAAGCTGGCAAGCTATTTACTGTCTATAACTAAATTGGATCTTCTTTTGGAAATGTACTTAAGGAAGATGTTTAGTGGAGCTTACACTATTGCATATCGCAGCTAGACTCCAACCAGCTTTAATTATGAAAAGTAAAGAGTCTATTGCTGCACTCACTAAGGGGTATATTTACAATAAAGTGGTGAAGCGTGTCGTTAAGCCAAGAAGGCTAACAACACGCTTCGTGACTTTAGAAACACAGGGGGGCACCAAATTTACTAGAATATGGTGCAGCCCTCTGTTTCCCCCTGCACTGGCGCTAACTTTAGTTGCCTAGCACCAATGCAGACACCCTTGCACCATAGTGCAAAGGTGCCTGCGTTGAGGGAAAGATTGTTTATGTGCAGGAAGGTCCCTTTCCTGCACATAAACAATCTTTAAATGCTGTTTTGTAACTTCTATGTGTGCTGCTTAATGCAGCACACACAGAAGTTGCAAAACTGCATTTTAAAAAAATGATTGTTTATGTGCAGGAAGGGAGACCTTCCTAGACCTAGAGCATTTCTCCTTGTTTCGCCTGTTTAAGACTAGGTTTTCCCTGGTCTTAATTTTAGCGCTGCCTCCTATTGACGCCATCCTTGTAAATAGGGGGCAGCGTCAAAATCAATGGGTGTTGCGGTGGAACGCCCACAGCAACACCCATTGTCCTCCCCTTTCATGCTAAACACAGCGTGAAAGGAGGCCTTATTTACAAGGCAGCGTTTAGTTCTGTTAATTGGATTAACGCTGCCTTGTAAATAAGGCAAGGACCCCATGTGGCGTTGTGGTGGCTATAGGGGCTTGTAAATATCCCCCTTAGTGCGCCTAATTTTCACATTGTATCACCCATCACACTGCCAGGCGCTGGGACCTAGAACACAATATCCTCACCATGGTGGTCATCACACACACATAAAACCTCTACTCATGTAGGATTGAAACAATAATAACACCCTTCCACGCATATACCCTATAAGGTGTCGCTTGCTATTCATGTAGGTAAGCGCTTCAGCGCCACATAGGGGTAATAAGAGCTATACAGATACTACAACACAATATAATACAATACTAGCTGCAGTCTCATTACTTGTTGTTCATGACAGGGTCCTGTTCCAACAGCCCATAAACACATGGGGGCATATTCACAAGGACTTATCGCCGCATTAGCGGCACTTTTCTGCCGCTAATGCGGCGATAATTTTATCGTCCTATTACCAAGCTGTCACTAACAGCCGTTAGCAACAGTTTTTAGGTGAAAACGCCCGTGGTAAAGATTGCTACTTCTGTTAGCGATAATTATATGCAGGAGAGGCGTTTCCATGCAAAAACGGCCGCCAACACCACTACTCCATATTCACAAGGGGATCCTTGAACTTCTGAAGACCTAAAACACTGGCTCTAACTGCATTTAGAGGCAGTTACTTAAGACCAGAAAATAGCTGGTATTAAAAATGGGGATAACACTTGGGGCCACATTTCAGCAGGTTTTGGTGCTGGACAGCGCTGCAAGCAATGTTGCAGCGCTGCCCTGTGACAAAACTACAGTGCAGGTGTGCGCACCATCAATAAGATAGTGCGCATTCCTGGGCCCCAGTCATGAAAAGTGTTGCAGCACTGCGACAAGACAGCATTGCAACACTTCTCACTATACCCTTCTTGCGACAGCATGGATACGCTGTATTCACTGGACAGCGCTCCATGGCGCAAGTAATGACAGATACGTCAGGAATCCTGACGTATCTGTCTGCGCTAAAGTCACGCATTGCTGCAGTCGTGTCACAACCATGATGCAACTCCAGCAATGCATGGGGCCAGCCTATCCCTGTGGCATTGCGTCACCCTCATGCCTGCCATCAGGCAGGCGGAAGGTACTGACGCAGTGCCGTTCATGAGGGGTGCCCGAATGTCGGTAGTGTTGGAGATCCATCGGTGGTTGTGCACTGCGGTGTCATCGTTTGGAAGCATTTGTGGAGTATTGGTGAGGAGAGAGTTGACGAGACGCTCTTCCGTGGTCCTGATCCAGCTGTGAGGGGGTGCGATGATGGGAGTGGCATCTGGTGGGCAAGGTAAAGACGTGATGTTACCAATGATGGTCGATCCAGTAGAGTCCAGTGTTGTGGCTGTAGTTGAAGTTCCCGCTGGCAGAGGTGACTTGCTCGACCATGTGTCCTGCTGTGTGGCTTGTCGAGGTGACTTGCTGCTTGCGTCTGATATAGGGGACCTTCCCCAGGAGGGGGTGGTGTCCTGGTCACTGGGGTTGTCCAGGTGGAACTTGAGTTCACCGAGTAGGATGTCTTCGGTGGATGAGAGACCCTAGGGTGCAAAAAGGTCTACAATGGTATTGGAGAATTGGGGACCATGGCCCAGGTGGCCTGCACATGAGAGTGTCGCAGAGGATGTGCTTGGGCTTAGTCCGGATCTGGGAGTTGAGGTGGTCCAAGGTCCGCCTTGAGTCATTAGAGTGCATGGTCAGTTGGAGTGTGCTTCTGTAGGTGATGGCAATGCCTCCTCCTTGATGGTCGGGGTGCTCCTTGCGGGTGATACTGCAGCCGTCAGTGATGGCGATGGCGATGTCTGGTCCAGAGCCAAGGTTTTTCCTGGCAGGGAAGGTGGCGTCCAGGGTTGATGGCGAGGAAGGTACTGGCGTCGTAGTGGTGGAGTGTCCAAGAGGAAGGCTCCTTAGTACTGAGCGTGGTCCAGAGGCAGACAGATGCAAACCACTTAGCCTATGGGTTGCCTTTGGCACGGGAGATGACCATTACGATGCAGGCAGTATATTGGTAACAACGCAACCCCGACAACGCAGGTGCCTTCACATCGCATTTGATTACAACGCATTGTGAGGTCAGTAATGGGGTCATTTAAAGTTTTTCGGGTGTGTATGGGTTTTGGTGGTAAAATATGAAAATTGGGGGGTGTTTTGGGGTAAGATATGGAATTTGGGGTGTGTTTTGGGGTAAAATATGGAAATTGGGGTGTGCATTTGGGGTACAATATGGAAATTAGGGTGTGTATTGGGGTCAAATTTGATTTTTGGGTGTGTTATGGGGGCTCAAAAAGGAATTCCAGGGTTCACAGTTGGGTTTGGGGTACAAAGGTTAGTTTTGGGTTGCACTCACTGAAGTGGGAATAGTGATATTAATGTCTCCGCTATGTAACACCTACTCTACTGTTGCAATGTACCTAGTATTTGTATGCATTGGAATGGAATGAAATGTTATGGCATGTGTCGCAACCATGTATGTGCCTTTGGCACATATGTGGTATGCCGGCTGTGCATGGGTGCACAGCGGCCACCATTGAGAAGTGCTGGGGGGCTGGACAGCTGTGAGGTAGTAAACGCTGGAAAGAACACTGGATGGGGTATGGACGCAGGGATGTGTGTGTGAGCAGGTGTTGTAAATATTTGAATACGGGAAGTCTTAACTCGAAGCCGGGTCCCGTGTCTTCGTTGCTCCTGCTCTCCTGCGTCTGCTTCCAGGAACAGGAAGTAGGCAGTCAGGCTCCCTCCCCTGAGCCAATCACAATGCTGTGATGTGGTGGTGGGATTGGTAATTGGCAACGGGAAAAGGCATGCAGCCTGGGGCTGGTGGGGTGGGCATGTTCTCCATGCAGGCTGTAATGCAGCCTGCATTGTGAACTGGGAAGTGCGCATGACTGCTTTGGGTGGCCTGAGTGGGCCGACCAAACAGTCATTGCGCACTTGAGTGAGCATGCCAATCCGCCCAGGCCCTGCTTTCTGTTTGGAGCAGTCCTACCCACCCTCCCACCCCCTAAGGATACATAGCATGATTAAATCAGTCATTTATCCCTTGTTTTTCCCTTTTGAATCAGTTTTTTGGGCTTCTCTAAGCCAGCGCTGCCCACTTCCCGCCGCTGCTGCCCCTGCGGCCCCACCCCCTGTCCTCACCCGTTCCCACCTCCCAGCTGATCGTTCCTTCCCCCTCCCCTACTAAATGGCGGCCGCTGCACGGTCGCACACAGCTGGCATGCCAAAGGCGTGCCTAAGGCAAGCCTGTATGTACCCGTCCACGACCTGTCCACGACTCAACTGCGACCAGCGCCAGGAAACCTAGATCTTGAGCCACCCACTGCTACAGCACAGCCACCCTCCACGCACTCATCCCCAGAAAACTCAGAGACTACCAACAGGCCTCGCCAAACACGACCCATGGCCAATTCTCCTGCCTCCACTGTCACCAGGCCTTAACCACCATCCCGGCCTCCAACACAGCCGACGACAGCACCGGGGACACCCTAAGATGCATCCTCATCAACGTGCACTCCGTGCACAAACACCCCATGGCACTACTCGCCGCCACAGACGACATCCACACTCTCCTGGACCAAGGCCACTCTGCAGGCCTCATCCTACTCGACCTTTCAGCGGCCTTCGACACCGTCTCCCACCGCACACTAGTTGCCAGACTACTCAACGTCGGCATACAAGGAACAGCCCTAGACTGAATCTGATCAGTCCTCACCGGAAGAAGCCAAAGGATCAGACTGCCACCCTTCCTCTCTGCTCCCACCTAAATCACCTGCGTAGTGCCACAGGGGTAATCTCTGAGCCTGACCCTCTTCAACAGCTACATGGCCCCCCTCCCCGCCATCATCCGACAACACGGCCTCAACATCGTATCCTACGCTGATGACACCCAGCTCATCCTCTCCCTCACCAAAGACCCCACCACCGCCAGACTCAGCTTCCAGAAGGGTATGCAAGACGTTGCAGTCTGGATGACCGATAGCTGCCTGGAGCTCAACGCTCAGAAGACAGAAGCCCTCATCCTTGGGAACCACCCCTTCAGCATGGGACAACACCTGGTGACCGCCCTTGGAAGTCAGCCTACCCCCTTGGACCATGCCAAAAACCTCAGCTTCTTACTCGACTCATCCTTCACCATAAACCGACTGGAAGAGGAAGAGGTGTGGAGCAGCGGCCAGGGTGCCTGACTCCGAACTTCAGGGTTCACGGTTCGATCCCCGGTGCCGGCGGCAGGTTAGCCCAGCACCATGTGACTCTGGGCAATAGCTTGCTTAATCTTCCCGAGGGCCCCCAGCGCCGGGACACCACTTTGGAGGTAGTTGTGCGCTTTACAAATACTGGTATTTCATTTCATTTCAATGCCGTCACCTCCAGCTGCTTCAACACCCTCCACATCCTCCGCAAGACCTTCAAATGGATCCCCCTGGAGTCAAGGAAGACAGTCACCCATGCACTCATCACCAGCAGACTGGACTATGGAAGCGCACTCTACTTCGGCAAAAACAAGTCCCTACTCCGGCAAAATCAAGCCCCTACTCCGCAAACTCCAGACATTACAGAACACCGCTGCCACCCTCAGCATCCCCCAGCATGAACACATCAGCCAACACCTACGAAGACTCCACTGGCTCCCCGTGGAGAAAAGAGTCACCTTCTAAGTCCTCACTAACGCCAACAAATGCTTACACAACAACGGACCCAAATACCTCAACGACAGAATCAACTTCCTTGCACCCAAAAGAAACCTCTGATCTTCCAACCTTGCACTGGCCAAAACCCAGCGCATCCACAGAGCCAGAGCAGGCAGAGGATCCTTCTCCCACATTGCAGCCAAGACCTGGAACGAGCTACCGGCAGACATCAGACATGCCCCCTTCCTAAGCAACTTCAAGAAGACCCTCAAGACATGGCTCTGCGGCTAACAGATCTGTGGACCCCCCCCCCCTCTGTGCCTTGAGACCCTCAAGGGTGAGTAGTGTGCTTACAATTCCCCTGATTTATTGACTGATTGAGTTATCTTCATGTGATGATTGTTCCTCTTCTGCACTGCTTGAGGCAGTGGGGCAATGCTCTTCTGCCATTGCGAAAGTGCCGCCACGAGGGGTGCGTCATCTTCGTGTGATAGGCCTGAGCGACTCGCCCTGTGGCCCTCCTGTGCTACGCGTCCTACCTTCTCCTCACCTGGACATTGACATTGTAGCGTAATCCACTGCACTCTCCAAATTTGTGACTCAGCCAGAAGGAGCCTCAGCCAGGTGTGATTTCACTAGGCTGGGTACAGCAGTCTCCGCCTAGTCCACTGGTGGACCTCCTGATGCAGTTAATGCAGCAGGTCCCCCTTAGTCATGAAGTTGCAGCGCTCATGCCATACAAGTTCAGTGTGGCACAGGGGCCTCACCCTCCACAGCAAAAGGCCAGTCTAACATCATGGGGTCTGGGATGCAGGGAGAACGCACATATCATTGGTAATCCCCTTCCTGCACCCCTGTGTAGTGGTGGATTGTAGTATGCGATGTGGACCTCACTACGTTGGTGCGCAGGAGCACCTCTACCATTAACAGCTCCATGGGTCGCAAGGCGGTCTTCTCACACAGGTCAGCAACGTATCTCCATGTGACCTGCCAGACTTCACCACCAGGTAGGGGCGATTGTCGTGCCTCAATGTCTACCGCCACGGCTCATCGACTTCACAGCTCCTCCACATCCCACTCCAGGCTCCAGACGTAGGTCCAGCGAGGCATCAAGGCTCCAGGCACTGGTCCAGCGAGGCATCCAGGCACCAGGCGCAGGTCCAGCGAGGCATCCAGGCTCCAGGCGCAGGTCCAGCGACGCATCCAGGCTCCAGGGGCAGGTCCAGCGAGGCATCCAGGCTCCAGGTGACGGTCCAGTGAGGTATCCAGGCTTCAGGCACAGGTCCAGCGAGGCATCCAGGCTCTAGGCGCAGGTCCAGCAAGGCATCAAGGCTCTCATCCTGGTTATCCTGGATGTTGGCTGGCTTGCAGGGGTTGTTGATGTGTGCTGCACTTGGCCCTGGCTGCTCCATTCTACATTTTATTGGTGTGTATGTCTATTTGATGTTGGAGGTTGACTGAAAGGCTATTTTTTGCATTAGAGGCAAAACAAACTCACGTTGGGCTGAATAACTTGAGTTTTTTTGCCGCAAATTGGCCTATCGGTGGTTATCGCCAGCTAACGCCGTATTTCCTATCGCCATTGCGCTGATGTTAGCGGCAATTTTCACCGCCGTTCCCTGATACTATTGCCATGTAGTGATGGATTGTTAATGCACCGCTAACATGGTGATAGTTTACAGGGTCAGGCGGCGATAAAAAAACTGCCACTAACTGGCGTTTGCAATAATTATCGCCGGTCCTTGAGAATATCCCCCATAGACATTACTCTGCTGTGTTAAAGTCCTGCTTTACACCTGATGACAGGATACATTTTTAAGGCTTCCATTAGTGGAATCTGCAGGAATACATTAAAGGGCTTTACTTGTTGGACATGAAGGTCAGGCTTCCTCCTTGAGCATGGGACAGGGTAGACCAAGCTCTTTCTGAAGAGTTGATTCCAAACCCCAAAAGCTGGAACCATTTTCTTCCCACTGCAGCCACAAGGATGAGCTGACAGTGTCCCCGTTGAGGACTGTAGCCGGATTGCTCCTGTCAGTATGAATGGGCAGGGACATAGCTATCAATGGTGCAGCAGGTGCAGTGGAACCTGGGGCCAGGAGTATTAGGGTCCATCTGTAACCTACACGTGGCTAAATTTGCTACTACACTTTGACTAGGGGTCATTTTCCTTGGTTGCATGAGGGCCTGTGCAATTACATATACAAGATAAAGTGCATGACCTGCTCTACACTATGAAACATACATTTCTATATCTGCAAACTTCTGCTTTAACTGAACTTTACATAAGTGCTAGCTTTCAGTTTTATTTTTAAACACACTTCTGCCGGCTGCCTCTAGTACCAGAAAGCAAAAGGGTAACAAACGCTCGGGAGTGTTTGGTTTTAACCTACTACATGATGGCTACATAAATACATAAAATGAAGGCTGAAAACCCAATGCAAAATATGAATCATACAAAACAGGATTGCATTAAATGCATTTTGGACTATTGGATTATTGCACAAATGACAGGACTGTATTGAAATGCAATCGTGTTTAGAGAGAACAACATGAACATGGATTAAAAGCTGGAGAGTTTAAGGATATTATGAGAAAGTACACATTGGATTTTGGAAGGCATTATTGCCTGAATTTGATATTATAATCGATGATATATAAAACACAGACATAGCAGTAGTATAAAAGGTGATCTGGCTTAGTAACAGAAGAATAGAGTAGTAAAATACAGCTGCCTGTCACCTAAAGATTGACATTAGAGTGCTCCAATGGGGTTCTTTAAGTCTGTCTATCTATCTATCTATCTATCTATCTATCTATCTATCTATCTATCTATCTATCTATCTATCTATCTATCTATCTATCTATCTATCTATCTATCTATCTATCTATCTATCTATCTATCTATCTATCTATCTATCGAACTACCTATATTATAGATGTTTTTTGACTCACTTATAACTTTGGCGCCTTTTGATGAATCATCACAAAACTTTCCCCCAAAAAGGGCCCTACTGTTTCTAGTTGTGCATGGAAAGTTTCGGGGTGAACTGTCTAGTGGAGGCCGAGAAAAAAAAGGGGTGGGGGGTACAAACAAACTACATTTCCTATGTTTAGTCCCATAGAGATTTTAGCTATGACTACAACTCGAACTGCTGGACGGAATTACACCAAAAGGTAACTTTTGGTCCAGAAGTGAGCTATTTTTTTTGTGTCAAACTGTTCAGTAGTTCGTAAGATTTAAAAGAAAAAACATATCTAGGGACGCAGACCCTCTGCGAATCTTGCTGATCTCATGCAGAGATCTGATTGCCTGCCAACACTTTAACCAGGAAGTGTTGGCAGCCTTTTTAGGGCTCAGCCTCAGCCGAGTCCCAAAACTAACCGTCAAAATAAAGAAAAAGGGGCAAGGTAGAAATACCCTGACCACTAGCCATGCGGTCCCCCAGGAAGCCAGCCAATTTTAAAATTGCTGCAAAATCACAAAGATTCATGAATTTGTGGCAATGTTTTTTAAAAAAACAAGCTTGGGCTCTTGCACTTGTTTAATGATTAGCCCCTGGGTCAGCCAGGTCCCGGGGGCTACTTTATATATAAATAAAATGCGTAGGGGAGCTCATGCAGCCCCCTCTCCCCATGGCCAATCTTGGCCCCGGAAACCGCCACCTCCTCGGGGCTCAATAAAAAAATTGGAGGGGGGAAGTGCGGACTCCTTCCACTGCCTTTAAAGGCCCCGGGGAACACCACCTCCTTGGGGCCTCAAATTAAATTTAAAGGAGGAGGGGTGCCCCCCTCCGAGGCCATTTGTGGCTCCCGGGACCACCACCTCCCTGGGGCTTTGTTAATAGTTTACAAGGAGTGGGGCCATCTGGCCCAAAGAACCATCGCCTCCTCTGGGATGGCCCTAAATAAAGGAAGGAAGGGGGGCTGTGCAGCCTCCCTCAGGGAGCCATTACAGGCTCTGGGACCCGCCACCCCCCAGGGTTGGCTCGATATTTTCTGGGGTGCCCACCCCCGGAACATAGCTGTTCACTTTCGCTTGGTGATAGGCTTAGTTCCTGCCAAGTGGGAAAAAAAATAACTCCTCTCCCAGGTGTCGGGATCAGGAAACCTGATCCCGCATGCTGGAAGCAGAGTTGTCATCTGTTTTTCTGCCTGTAGTCACAGCGCATTTAGCCATTGCTGGTTTGCTTTTCTTTTTTTTCTCACTGCACCACTTTTAACAGGGAGTAAACTTTCTGCAATTCTGTCTAGGTTCTCCTGAAGAAGCCATGCCTTCTTCCCTCCCAATGGGCACAAAAGTAAACTGAGACTGATTTTCAGCCTTGTTGGACTTCCTCAGTCAGGTGCAACGTGAGTCCAGTAACACAGAAAACTATGACAGCCACATCTCGTCAGATGACTCTCAGTGAGGGTGTCAATAAGAAAAAACATAAAGGTATGTGTGGAATGTCAGAATTAATCTCAGTCACTGTTGACTTTTTGCTCATTTGACAGAAGCCATAAGGCCCATCAATCTTGTGCAAATGAACTTTGACCCTCTGTATGAGAACAAAAGCAGCCCCAAACCAGATGCGGTCCTGTTGGGTTTAATCAGTGAGTTGCAGCTTCAGTCCCATGCCACAGCAAGCATGGCAGCCACGATAGGACATAAGGGTTGATGGGGCATATCAACAACGAGGCGATAGTAAATTATCGCCGCTTTTGCGGCCGTTTTCGGCCGAAAAGCGGCGATAATTTTATCGCCTAATTAGCAAGGTCACGCTAACTCATAAAACCTTGCTTTAGCGTACGAAATCTTAACTCCCAGCTTTGCATCTCTAATGAGATGCAAAGTGGGCGTTCCTGACCTGCCATGACAGGAGAAATGTCGCTAAGCGACATTTCTCCTATCATCAAGCCCCACGCTATGAAGCATAGCGGCAGGAAAAGTAGCGATAACCCCTGTTATCGCTACTTTCCTTACGCCTGCTTCAGGACTGACTTAGCCATGATATCCTCTGGAAGTAGGATATCATGGCTAAGTTTGTGGGACCCTATCAACAAGCAAACGCCACATTTCGTGAGATTATCGATGGGTTTCCAGCGATAATCTCACGTTAGGCAGTTAGCGTGAGGATTTTTATCGCTTTTGAGATAAGCGTTGCTAATAGCACGCTATCTCAGCGATAAAAATCCACGCTAGCCGGCGATAATTATCCTAGCGTTAATAATTATCGCCGGTTGTTGTTGATATGCCCCAATGTACTTTCAGCAGAGACCAGCAAAGGAAATGAACCTCATCTAGTGACCTGGTACACACTCCCGGTGTGAACAAATGGCACATTACAGCTGCTGACTCAGATTAAGGTGCCAGCGCTGCCTGGACAAAGGGGCGCATTGTGCGCCAGCATGCCCACCTCCGTCAATTCCCAGCTATGTTTTATGTGCAAATGAGTGGGCGCCGCTGACATCTAGCCAACCATCACCTGCTGACGTCCTGCTTCAAGAACACGGCCGCCTGCCAATCTCCCGCCTTTATGGAATGTCCAATTAATTCAGATATAAATTAATTAAGAAAATAATTAGGGAAAACAGCTGTTGCACCTTTCGGCAAACAGGTATCGAGCAAGAGTTCTTAATCTGCCAGATTGTGAAATGCGCAGCAATGCGCGGGGACTTGGCCCCGGGGGAATACATGGCGCCTGCAAACAAAACACAACAGAAATACAAAGGGCACTCGAACAATCTGCGTCTTCGGAGGAGCGTATCACAGCCGAAGAGGGTGAGAGGGCGCGTTCCTTTCAAGCATCAATCTGCCCGCCTACGGTACCTCGTTTACAGGAAAGAAGAGGCGCCCTCATTAGCAGAGCTGCCCCAAGAAGGCTTCCCCCACCCTATCCGATCACTACAAGTGCCATTTATTTGAAAAAGGAGGCCCATCTACATTGATGAATGCACATTTTAATTTGATTTTCTAAATATTATTGTTTTATAGCACTTTAATCCCACCAGGATGTATTCAAGCTGTGTAATACCAGATGTTGTCATTATCCAGCTCCACACCTCGGGGCAGATTTACAAGCCCCTTGCGCCACTTTTGCGTCACTTTTAACATGGGAAAAGCGACGCAAAAGTGGCTCAAGGGGCTTGTAAATCAGCCCCCTCGTTTCCAAATGTTGTGCAAAACTCGGTTGCAGAAATCAAACCAGGAAATACTGGTAAGGTCCGCCCCCAAGTTGGTATATCCATGACAGCAGATGGAGGTGGAACTCAACGTGAGAAAATGGCCTGGTAAATGGGGAAAATTACTTGAACCAGGCCATAATTTCCATTGCCCAACCTCCCCTGCTAATATTTTTCAGGAAATTGCTCATTGGGATCCTGTGCTCACTTGGTCCTACTGAGAAGTAATGGTTGGTAAACATTTGACATCATATTTCACAACTTTGTTGTGTTCTTAAAATTATTGTCCTGGTGACGACCTTTTAAATTGCCCCATTGGGTCGAAACGCTACAACATCTGCGCACTCACACTAGGGACTTGAACATTATATTCAATGCTTGGTTGAGAACACCAGAGTTTGGAAGGCGTTCTTGAGGTTGTCTTTTGATCGATTGCATAGCCTTGTACATATACACTTAGTTATTCTTCACTTTGCCACTATGTAATCACTTCTGAGAATGTAGCACTTTATATCTAAATAAGCTTGTTTCATTTTTTGCAATTATGAATAAATAATCTAAGTACCCTGTACAAAACATGTGCTGTATTTTTAAAATAACATTTACCCATGCTATTCAGAATGTTGGTTGCCCATGTGCTTTCTTACTAGAGGTAATGGTGGAAGATATGCATTAATATGAGAGTTAAATCTGCATCTGAGCCTTATTCCCCGTTACCAGGCCATTACTCGTAATGGTGCAGTAATGATGGGGAGATAATGCATGCTAATGGTAATTCAAAGTGCTAACCCATCTCTCTGCAATTACCTTGCCGCTCGTGCTTGTCTGTCTAGTGAACCGAACTGGGTCGGTGTTCATGCCTCTTAGGATTTTTCCCATGCAAGCGGCGATAATGTAAATAAATGGCCTTTGTGGGAAGTTTTACTACTCAGGATTCCCCTCAACGCACTGTTTTGCTGGCTCAGCTTCCTCCAGATATTAAATGCTGTAAATTATGTATGTATAAAAACACAACCGAGCGCAATTTGAGTGAAAAAAGCGCCTTAAAAGTATTTGCAGGCAATGTGTGTGTCCCATGGTACTCCAAACAAGTCTGTGAGTGCTGCCGGTGCTCATTTAGAAAAGCGCTCCCACGGTAACAAACATGTGTGGGGTTTTCATATTTTTCTTGGCACCTGTCTGAAGAATTTTCCCGTATCAAATCAAAGAAAATTTTTTACCCAAAAAATGCTGCTGATAGCAGAGAGCATAAACGAGTAGTAAAATGTTTACCTTCGGCCTTCGGATCGGGCCTTTAACGCTGGAGCGGGCTTTTAATAGCCGGTATAGCCCGCTACGGCGGGCTATAAGGCTATATTATACATCCCTTTGTATTTTGGCATCTCCTCGTACATCCCTGCATCTTCCCCAGTCTCCAAAGATTTCTCGGATTTCCCCCGATGATCTGTGCCTTCTGAATGCCTTATCACTTAGGGGCATATTTATCATTGAGTTGTGTCGCTCTTGCACCAAGCAAGGGGGCGCAAGGGCACTGCAACAACAAAGTCAGATTTATCAAGCCACACCAGGCCACCTTGCGTGGCCCTGCATGGCTTGATAAATCTAGAGTAATGCAACACAGCATAAATCGTTGGGTTACTTTGCCCCAGTGAGACGTTCCATGGAAGGAGCATGGGCGTTCCTACGTATCCCATGGATTTTGGCACATTCACAGATTTACCATTTGTGGTAGGCCTAGGAATGCGTCAAAATGCCACGCATCCCCAGGTGAAGTGTAACGAGTAGAAATATCTTTATTTCTCCTCGCAGTTTCCTCTTTTTATGTGTGCTGTATTCTTCAGCAAACATAGAAAGAGGAAAATGCCTCAGAGGATTGTTTTTGTGCAGAAGTTGTCCCTTCCTACACAAAAACAATCCTGCTTACAACGGAGGCACCCTTGCACCACAGTGCAAGGACGATGCATAGGCACTAAGCAGCACATTGTGCACCAGCGCAAAGAAAGCTCAGAAATGCACTATATTATGTTAAATATGCCACATTCCAGCCCTTTTCTTTTCATGCACCACAGCAAGGTGGCTTGCTGCGCTCCGTGAAAGTTTAATAAATGTGCCCCCTAGTGCCTTCTCCTTCTTGTCTTTCACTTTATCTTCTAGTAACTTTTTGTGTCTATGCAACTATTTCTGTGTCTTTCTGAGTCTGTATCACCCAATGATTGTGTCTCCCAGCATCTTACCGTGCACAACTTTCTTGTCTCCCAGAGTTTATCTTTGCATTTCTGCCAGTGTCCATGTCTCCCACTGTGTGTGTGTCTCCTACTATCTGTATTTCACCAAGTACTTTAACAGAATGAAAATGGTGGGGATCTATAAAAGTGGGTGTAGACAAAGAAGCATAACTAGGAATCCTTCCCAGGAGGTGTGGTCTATGTAATAAAGGGCATAGCTTATAATATGTAAACTAAAAATCCTGGGGCAGATTTACAATAACTGGTGCATCCCTGCATATTAGCAGGGATGCACCAGTTATTTAGCGTAACGTAAAAAAAACCTTACGCGACCATGGATGTGCCGCATTTACAATGTGGCACACAGTGGTGCAAGGATAGACAGATGTGTGACACATCTGTCGGTGTAAGGGTGACGCAGTGCTGGAGTCGTGTAGCAAGCGCAATGCAACTCCAGCACTGCTCAGGGGCGGCCTTTACTTGCTGTGTTGCATCACTCCTTACGCCAGCTACAAGCAGGCATAAGGTTTTGACGCAGCAGGGTCGTAAAAGCGACTCAGTGAAATCATGTAGATTTCACATCGTCACTTTTACGGGGCTTCCTTGCGACGGAAAGCCCACCCTGCATACATTATAACTGACACAGGTATAATGTATCGCAGGGCTTTACAATGTGACGCATCTCCCTAGATGTGTCACATTGTAAATATGTGGCATAGTGGTGCACTGTTTACGATGCGGCTGCGTCACTGAAGTGACGCGACGGTGTCGTAAAGATGTCGCAAGGAGCTTGTAAATCTGCACCCCTCTGCTTCACAAAGGTTACTACCTGACCAGTACCTGACCAGTGTTTCTGTGCCTCTCTGTGAGTTTTATGGTATTGCATCCCGATATATTACACAATATCCAAAATATACACCTAAAACAAGCCGGACCTATTGGCTTTGCCAACCCTTATTAGTTGCATCTGCTAAGGGAATAAGAACAATCATTTTGTGAATAATTAGAATTAAAAATGCTTCAATTCTCAAATTATGAGCCAATTAATTAAACATTACTAAGGTCTATGAAAGGGGTAGTGACCTTCGGAGTGTTTCTGTCACTTCTGTTCTCCCCTTCACACCATTTTCATCTGCTGTCTCTCACTTAGTTAGAAACTTGGGCCCGTTTTCTCTTTAGATTTGTCTGAAATCCTAGGTAGCTCCAACGTCGTTACCTTTCTTTTTAGCACAGTTTTTTTAACTGCCTCCGCCACATACTTCTTTTCTCTCCTGTACATCACCAGCCCCTCCCCCGTGTATATAACCCAACCACTCACCTGTTAGCACTGCATTTTCGTTTCCTTGGGCACTGCCCTTTTTTTGACAATTCTGCACTTCTTTTACACACTCTCCCCCAATTGAAATTGGCACATGTGTGACCATCACTCTGTGTGTTCTATGGAGAGGCGAAATATTGTATGTGCATGTAGTGCGTACACATTTATGACCTACTGACAGGCACTGTGAAGAACTCGCGCTGCCTTGACTTCAGAGCTCCCAAACTCACCCACCCACAACCTGAACTCACCCAAAAACCTCGCGGCGCCTCAGTTTATAGTTTACAGTATGCAAGAGTCACATGTTGCATGAAAATGAATCTACAGAAACACAAATTGAAAAAGTAAATTAGAGAATGCAATATGAATTAAAACGGGAAATGAAACAGGGAATTGAATCACTGCTATGCAATACATTAAGGTGTTGAACAATCATTGTTGAGAAGTTGGTCACTGTTTTTGCCAGTAAAGTTAAGGACTGGAATGTAGAACCCGTAAAGCAGTGCTTAATTTGTAAAATATTAAGTACAGGTGCTCAAAGTATTGTAGGAGGCCGCACCCACTTTACCCAGCTCCACCCACTTCCTCCACTGGCCGCATCAACTTACTCTATTGGCTCCACCCACATCCTCAACTGGCACTCCTGAAAGCCAGATGTAATACCCATACTGAATTTCAGCAAGGGAGCCTGCCTCAAGTAAGGTTTTGATAGGAGGTTCCCCCGCCCCACATTCTGAAAAAGTAAATTTAAAGCACAATTTTGGAATTAAGTGGCAAAAATGACTAATGCCTTGAAAAGGGACCTGTGAAATATTCCAGTCTCTATGTGTCGATATTGAGGAAAGGACAATATTGGGATATGCACAGAAGTGCTCTGTGTTCTCATTTTTAGCAGAGTCTAATTGAAATTTGAATTAGCTAAAGTGGGAATATTGTTTTGGAATCTGACTCATATGGATTTAAACATATACACTAACATATTTGTTCCATTTAGCACAGGATGTATGTGTCATGTGTACTTAGCAGTGGGCAGCACAGAGAGCAGGGCTCACAAATCAGCTGTCCCATAACACACCATAATGGGTCTTAGAGGCACTAACAGTGCTGTATGCCTGCCACTCCATGAAGTCACACCGAATGTCTTGGTGTTGGGAATACATCTACCACCACAGCTCTATGTGGGTTTTGAGGAAGGAGAAACACATCTGGGTTGCCCCATGTGCAAATGGAATACAAAATTATGCACGTTTTTTTCCAGATTTCTCCAGATCGTAGCCCCCCTCCCCAAAAAATAGGATCCTGTATTTGTAGTCAGTCTTGATTGTAGCGAAATTCTTCAGTAGAGTATAAGGTGAATGCAGGCACATGCCACAAAGCTGCAAGTGTGGGATTTATCACAGCCATCGGCCACTTTATAAAAACCTTCACCCCTACACTATGGTGTTCTGCTTTGCACCATTTTCACAGAAATCAACTCCAGAACCACAAACCATCATCCCACATAGTAGGTTTTATAATACTACCTCAAATTGTTTCTGTCCATGAATGCCCTCTACTTATCTTATACCCTCCACACAACTTCAAACTCGTACAGCTATCACGATTCCAGTAGGTGCAGTGGCCGTGGTTTAAATGGGCAGGTACTGTCCGGCACTTCTTTAATTTGAAAGGGAGAGTACCTGCACCTTTCAGCACTACAGCAATTCCATTTAATGAGAGAGAACTGCCACTCCTGAGGAACAAACAAGTTCACTCGAGGGAGTACCTGCACTTCTATATTTCCGTTTAAAACACTGTGCAGTGGCATCATGGCCCCTGGGTAAGCAAGGGTCCGCTGCACCCCAATTAATAGCGTGGCGGTTTCTTTTTACTACCTAACCAGGGGTTTGGTGACCAATGTCCTTCTTTACCGGGGGGCCCATGGCACCCTTGCTGTGCCACTGCACGTCACTCAACCCTGTTCACTTGTTCTCTCACTATGGAAAAACACAAGCATAACCTTCCATTCCTCAAATCAACAATTGTCACTTATTTTCAAGGGTTTTTAATCACAACTGGAGCAGCTTGATCAATGAGAAATATGAGAAACAACTTTTGCATTCTAACAGTGCAGGATTTGTTATCTGAGAGAATATCTCTCGAGTAGACTCTGCAGTAATGCTGAAGGCATGATTAGAATGGCTGGGCATGCTGACCACTGTATGTCTAAGTTTTCATGCCCATACGTAGGTACAGTAGCAGTGTCCAAAGTATGTCTAGAAGGGCTGGCGCCATCCCATATTCTAAGAATTACCAGTGATTATCTGAATGAGTTCCTTTTACCATATTTGTATTCAAATGTATCTCATTTTGATATCCTAAAACTGTAACCCAGCTCCGGCCTTCTGGGACCTATGTTGGACACCCTTGAGATACAAACTAAATCCTGAACAGCTTTAAAAACACAGATAATGACTACCTGATCCTGGGATTGGGGCAAGGGAGGGCCATCTGCCAATAACAACGTGAAGGATATATGTCACTTTCATTAGAAGGGGTAGCACCATAGCATTATTGTAGCCAAATAGTCTGTGTGCATATGCACGTGCAGCAGGAATCTGTGATTCAACGGACTCTGATTCACGCCTGGGCATGGCAGACTGACTTAACCTTTAAATGCTCTAGAGCCCCAATGATAGGAGTACGACTGAGTGGGGTAATAGCAGCGCATATCATCAACAGGCAGAGTGGCGATTTAGTTTCCAATGTGCGGGATATAAACGGTCAAGCTCCCCATCTACATCTAATTTGATCAGAGGTCGGCGCTTCAACAAAAAATCCTTCTAGTCTTTCATAGATAGGGTTGATATATTGAGTGATTTCGGTCACAAAAGCGGAGCACCATGGAGTCGGACCATAGATCTCTATCAACCCTGACCCTAGCCCCGGTCATTCCAGTTGTGGTAACCCCACGCTGCATCTCACAAATATGGTGCCCTGCTTTGCCACAGCCGCTCTCCTCACGCTAGAATGTTGTACCACATATTTGCATCTCGGTGATTGTGAAGTATTTCTACAAACTAGCTCGCTGTTATGTTATTTAGAAAAGTAAGCTTTGCTGGCTAGCATGTTGAGTATCATTGTTCTACATTTTATATTTGAAACCCCTCAAACCAGACAGTTACGCCTGGTATATAGCGCTAAACTGCGAAAAAGAACAATAGTCATAGCTTCTTGTTCTTGTTTCGGTTGCACACAAGTAGGCAGCTGCTGCTGAAGGCTGTGCAATGGACCCCTAAAAACACTCTGCCAGTACACCTAAATATTTGCCTTTAGAATGCTCTACTAGTTCAGGACAGATACTCTCAACCCCACCCAAGCCGTTCAACGAATTATGGCATTACTTGACGCAGATAACCAGGCCGGTCTGTGTGTACTGGAGGAGCCGCGCATTCCATAGCCATCGATAATTTTACTAATTTCCGACGATATTTTCGGGCATAACATAGCAACGTAAGCCTGCGTGACTGTTATTTTATCTGCCCTAGGAAAAGCAGCGTTACTTGTACTTACTGCCTTTTAATGTGATTCCGAGGCCTGCTGCTGCTACACGAGGACACGCTGCATGCTTCTTTAACAGACTGAAAAGAGCAGCGCTGCAGCTGCGCAGTATGCTAGGGCGGATGACGGTGCGTCATGCGTGTGTGCATCATGATAACGTGGGTGGCGTTGAATCTTAAAAAGGCTATACTGCAGCACACAGGACAAAATCCAGCCGTCAGTGGCTCACCACAACACTGGCTGAAGATATGGATTTACCGCTTGAAATCGGCTGGCTCTTCACCTGGAGATAGTTGTGAAGTGCCGATATTGTGAAACACGTTGCCACCACCATGTGAGTCAGCAATCTCAGGTATGTCAATAGATCCGGCCCGGAGAAATAAGTGCCGGTGCTAAGCACCGGAAAGCACCGGCACAAATTAAGCACTGCCGTAAAGGATCAATTTCAAAAAAATTTTTTTAATTACTGCCGAGTCTGAGACCCTAAAGGACATACCCCATTTAAAGCCCTGAGTACACTTTGCATTTTTGGCCCTGTTAGCAGGCAATCACATTTTTATTTCCCTTCTACCAGCTATCCATTCTAATGACTCAGGCATAACCTCCACCCGCCCACAGCTGATAGAAAGCTGTACAAACCAAAAAAATGTTTTAAGACAGAAAACAGGGAAGAGAACAGAGCAAATGTTCAGCACCTTGTCTTTTTCACCCTCAGCCTCTGCTATGATTGACACATGGGATAGCCAATTGCCTGTCAGGCTTCTTTCCATGGAGGCAATGGGAACCTTTTGAACCATGACCCTCTTCCCTTCACTGTGCATCAGATTTGCCTATGATGTTGGAGAAGCTGCTCTATGCGGAGCAATAAAATTGTCCTTGTATGTTCAAGCTCATCCACCCCGACGATGGGTGGAAGAATGTCTATTTCTGCAATAGTGAGTGCTTTAACGCCTAGCTAGTTGTAATAGGCACTATTTTAATGTATTTTCAATACAAGAAAGCTGGGCAAAGAGGATAGACTCTTTACATGTTGCCTACATAGAGAGTATTGACTGTGTTGGAAGGATGGAGGATCTCCTGGAGCTTAACTTTGTTCATTATTTTCTCTAGCACACACAATCCGAATGGGGATCAGAGCACTTTACAACAAGGTGAATACATTGTACACTGTTCCAAGGTGTAGGAAATAGCCTTTGATTCAAAATAATGAAATCAGGGATTGAAATTCATAATTTCTCTCCCCAGTTTCCGAGGCATGGCTAGATGAGTCCAAGAGAGGACCCCTTCAATTTTGTCGCTCGCCCTCTGTGTTGCTCCGAGTCCAATGTCGAATGGGAAAAGGCGACCTCTCATCGGGGCACTGAAGTGACAGGATGCCTCTTCCTCTTTGGAATGCCCTGATTACTCAATGGAGCTCTTCATTACTCCGATAACTCTTCCTCTTCCCCGTAGATGTATGATTGAGGTGTGCCGCACCTCCATGTGCCTGAATAAAAAACTTTGATCACACTTCGTCCTCCCTGTACTTGATCCCGCCCATACCTAGGACCATAAAGGATTGAGGAGCGGTTTCACAGTCTGTTTTGTTTGTCCGCATCTAGAGACATTGCGCAATCATGTTGGGCATGATATAGTCCTAACATTCTTAAAATTAACGATAGCTGCCTTTTGTCCTCGAATAGGAAGGTACTTCGCTATATATACCTACCTTCATCATATGTTGGTTGTTGATATTTTGGATACAATATTATTGCATGTTGATAAAAACATACTTGACACAGTGGTATAACACCTACCAGTCTCAGACTGTGTCTGTTCAGAGTTAACTCAATGTGCGCTTTCTTTCATTCCTAAGGGTAAGTCTCGCTATCATGTTATTGGTGGCTGCCTTTCGTGGATGTTTAATAAAAGTTGTGGGGGTATAGCCATTCTGTGTACACTTGGAGAGTGAGTATAAACTATAGTTTGTTCAAGTCTAGTTTGGACTTGCGACCTGTTGACACGCATGTGTGGTAAACCTGGTTTCAGCATGCCTCTGAGGTCTGTTGGTCGGGATAGATGATTATGACAGTGCCTCCACTAAAGGACCATACCTCACCTTTAGTGTGTGTTTTTGTGTTGAGTCTGCGTCACATGGTTACCTTGGGACAGTCTTGAATGTGCATGACCTACAAATATCTTCAGGAAATTCTCTCTGTGTCCTTGTGCCATCTTCTTAAGCCTCATAGTGAAGGTTGTTTCGCAACCATCTGGCTTGGAGATGAAATGAACACCTAGTCCACCTCAGACCAATTTCCCATGGTGTGAAGCAGTTGCTGAACCTAATAATCTGGCATCCTAGTTTTCAAATGAAGCACAGCAGCATTTGAGAACTTGAACCTGTCCACCTATCCCCAAGAAATGAATATACATACTCGACGGGAAGGTCCAGAAGAACAAGAAGGATTTGACCTGGACTGCAAGACTTGTGCTGTGGCTCCCCAATATGTCGAACAAGTCTGTGGCTGTTGTCCTTCCAGCTGGAACCAAGCTTCTGTTCTCCCTGGTGGACTGCCTGCCCACTGAAGAGCTGCTGGGATTAACAAAAGCATCCCAGCATACGGGAAACAGCCTTTACAGCGCAGTCATTACATCGCACTACCTTTACAACGCAGTCATTACAACGCAACATTCTTTACATTGCATGCCATTACAATGCAGCCATTAAATCGCATGTCACTACAAAGCATGTCATTACAACGCATGTCATTACAATGCATGTCACTACAACGCATGCCATTACAACACAATATAAGGTAAGTAATGGGGAATAGTAATTTTTACCCCTTCCCTATCCAACACTTAATCTACTGTTGCACTCACTGGAGTGAGAATAGTCATTTTTACCCCTACACTATCCAACACTTACCCTACTGTTGCCCTAAAAGCAATATGCGTTGTAATGGTATGCGTTGTAATGGAATGCGTTGTAAAAGGAGTTTCTAAAAATGCATTGTGATGGCATGCGATGTAAAATCATGCGTTGTAATGGATGTTGCGATGTAAAAACTGCTTTTTAAAGGCATGAATTGTACATGTTTGCGTTGTATCGTCATACATTCCAGCATACACAGTCAGTGACGAGTTAAGGACCACTTGCATCCTCAGCTCAAGGCACACTGAGTGTAGGAATGTGATAGCGCAAGAACAAATTCAAGGGTCCAAAATGTGCCTCAATGAGCAAAGTTCAACTGAGGATTGTCTGGAGAAATGGCTTTTTCCTGTTGAGCTTACTCCCCTCCCTCGACGAAAGGCGCCTTTGATTGGGCCTCTAGGCTAGACCATGACTGTGTGCCAAGCTCTCATGCATCTCTGTTTGGCTGCCGGCCTTGATGTCAATATCCCTTCATGGCGAGCTGTGACAGTGACTAGAGTCACTTATGATATTTTCAAGATCCACTGACCTGGGAGTCCCACCCAGACAAATGCCATCGGTCACTAGGGACCCAATAGTGAAATAATTTCTTGATCACGGCTGAGCGCTCCCGATTCTGGGACATTTGATTGCTTGTATACTCAACCATCAGAAACTGATATACCAGGATCCTTCAACACTGATGTGCTTCAATGTTTTAACTGACCGGAAATACACTTTCCTGAGCATGGCTCAGAAAGCCCAGTTACACAAAACTGTTCCTTTCATCTCCCATATATCGTTGGCCATTACAAAGAGCCATGAAGGTCAGAGGCATAGTGGGACATCCCAAATACATATACTTAAATTTCCTTTAAAGGTTCTAATCCCCCCACCAAATTGAATGTCCAGGTTGGGGGAGCTTTGGGGCTTTTGAATAAGTTTCAACATTACGAGCCAAGCCTGCTAAGCTACCTTCATTCCAAAGAAACCAGACTGTTGTGCCAAACTGGGGTGGGACCTTTTTCTATATATATTCAAACAATGATTCCGACACTGTAATCTCGACAGCCCAAGCACTTTGCAAAGTTGGTGGAAAAACAGCCCCAAAACAAGACACTGCTTTGCGACTGATTGCAATGGGACCACAAATGCAAAATGAGATTACAAGGTGGATGCACATTGCACCTTATGCACGTGTTTTCATCTGAGATTTGCTGCTTATCAACTACGTTTAATGATTTCCTTTCTTTTGTTCTGTGGGAAGTGGCAACAATTTTCCAAGCTCATGAGATAACTTAAGAAATATCACACAGAGATCTCTGTGCTTTCAGATTGGTTTTCCTCGCTGCTCTAAAGTCTCTAAAGCTTTGCTGTGTGGTTGCCATGCTCAGAGCTTCTACACCGCAATGTTTCTATTTTTCGTAAAAAAAACTCCTAAAGTGAGTTTTTGCCAGGCGTGTGGGGGTTATTTATTTATTTTCCTCCTTGAAACCGCCAGGCTTTCCATAGATTAGATGGACGGCATCCAGGGTGAAAGGAGCCAGGCTGATCAACTTAGTGCAGCCAGTCAGAAAGAAGCAAATCCAGTGAAGTGCAGGACCTTGAATGCCGGCTTCGAGCAGTCATTGGATAAGGATGGGGTGGGAGACAGCGTAGAAGGTGAGGAATGATCCAGTAGGATGAGGGAGACAGTGTCACCTCTGTCCATGATCATCTGGATGTCATCAGTAGCAGTGATGAGAGCGGTCTCTGTACGGTGGTTGGGCCTGAAACTAAATGGAATGGTGTCAAGGAGGTGGCTGTCTGTGAAGTGGGTGGCTAGGCTTTTGTTTATCATCTTTTCCATGACTTTTACTGGGTAGGGTAGCAGTGTGATAGGCCGGTGGTTGACTAGCATCTTCAGGCCTTTCGCAGGGTTTCTTGAGGATGGGGTGTACTGTGGCATGGCATGTTTCCAGGTGTTCAGGTAGGTTGCTGTTATGAATGATTTGTTCAAAATTGGGCTGAGGGCTGCGCAGATGGGGCCAGTCCTTTGATGAAGGAGTGGTGAGGGACGGGTCCGAGGGTGCTCCAAAGTTTATGGACTGCATGGACATTGCAGTTTCTTGAGTGGTGATGGTGGGCCAGGTGGTCAGGGTGGTCCTCTGGGTGTTGGTAGTAGAAAGGTCTGGTTGGGGTGCAAAGTTTTAATAGATGCTGGTGATCATGCCGCTGAAGAACAGGGACAACTGGTTGCAGAGGCCCTGAGAGGGTGCTATGCTGCTGGAGCTTTCTGCGGGAGCAGTAAAGTATTTATAAATACCGATAACAAGAATAACCATAGCAACAATAACTAAAGAGCTGCATATGTCACACATAGTCTTATATTCCCATGTGCAGATTGACACGTCTAATGACTTCCATCATATTCCCAGTTATAATTTCATATGCTAGAAAGTAAACTAAGTATGCTGTGGATGACATCACTGATGCATGTAGAGGAACATAGGCCCAGGTACAACTATAATATGCACTTGAAAAGAAAGAGGGGGACAGGGAGCTGGATGTAGGTCCAGTGGCTTGTGCTCCCGAAAGGTAGATAGTTTACAAAGGAGAGTCACTGTTCCTGAGAAAGTGAGAGTGGGAGAAGTCATTTTGGAGAAAGGTGGGAAAAAGTCGTAGAGACTTCTGCTTGATGCCCTCACACACCCCGAAGGATATCATGCTTCATCACTGGGCGGTGCTCCTCATCGGGCCGGCACTGCAATGCCCCACGGGTCCCCCAAAGGGTCACTTTACCGGAGATCTTTTGCTGATCAAGCCGTATGGTGTGTGCGGGTCAGTGCACAATGAGTAGTGCAAAGTGAGGCAAAAAATGGCTAGAGCATATCAAGGGTGAGTCAGTTTTAATAGGTGAGATCCCTCTGTCATGATTAAAAAACTAAATAGTTAGGAGCTGCTCGAGGGTAGTTATGTCTGGGGGTGGGTGGAATTTGCGTACTTGTGCTACGCAAAGCTCCGCGAAACAGTAAAAAATCTGTGAGCACGCAAAAGTTCAGCGAACATGCGGAATTGCTTGTTCTGCGCGTTCGCGATGCTTTTTCCTGTTCGCAAACACTGTTTGCGTGCTCGGGAGAAATATCTTGCGAACACGCATTTTGAAAGCGCGAACAAGCAAAAAATTCCGCAAAGGTGGGGATCGCGGACTTTTTGGCAATTCTGGGTTCTCCGCGGAACGCGAAACTACCCAAATAACCCAAATTCTGCTAGAGGAACAGAATTTACCGCCCAGGCCTAGTTATGGCCCTCAGTAGCTGGAAGGATATATTGCTTATTAATGAGAGGGAAATGTTTAGGGTCAGGTCGACATGTTTTGCACTTTGATATGGTCTCAGAGGAGATCCTTAGCGCTTCTTCAGGACCAAGAGGGAGTGAAAAAATAAACAAATATGTATGGTGGCCTCGTTAATTGTAGTAGTGCTATTGAGGGAACCTAAAGGTTGGTCCGATCTAAAATGACAAAAAAGAGGGGGGGGGGGGGGGGGTTGTAGAGAAACAATGAAAATTAAATTAGTTAGTTAGTGGTGTGTTTGGAATATGTACAGCAAAAGACGGTCCCTGGAGAGTGGGCCCCTATCGTGTCTCTGGGTATAAAACCCCAAGTTGGTTCTTGCCTCATCTAGAGTTGCGGAGACAGAGCATATAAAAAACACAGAGTAAAACAAACATTCGTATAACGTATGAGGCAATTAGTCCACTGGTGTTGAATAATGAAAATTGGACATATTGCCGTTAGACCCCCCAAGTCTGTTTGCAAATGAAAAAGGAGGTTAATGGTATACATTGCTAAGTGACGATCTTATTTTGTTATGTACCCAACAATAATTTCCAAGTACTCGATATACATTGTGGTTTTGGTTTCCATTAATGGCAAATCCTTTTGTTCAACAGATGGTAGCATTCTCTAATGATGGAGGGAGCGGGGGGAGAAAGGGGAGGTAGGACGGGGAGAAGGAGGGTAACCAAGGAAGGGGTAAAGCGGAGCCACTTACCTATTATGTGTGGGTAGAGAATTCCAGGAGTCAAGCAGGAGCGTGGTAATCATAAAATCTGTATGGGAGATAGGCGCAATGATTATTGGCTCATGGATACCCTTGGCATTCGGACATTGGCAGATACTAGCGGTAGTACTCACGGTTGTGTCGCCAGGCACAGGCACTTGCACCTACCCGACCTCTCATTTGCTCGAAGGTAGAGTGGCGAGATTCCTTCCGTAACTCAAGTTCTGGCAAAGGGGGTGTGGCAGTGGGCGTATGGAGAGTGACATCATAGTCACATGGTGTGCAACCGCTAGGAGTGCAGGTAGTGCATATTAGTTCCTGAAGCGGTCTCTATGGTTGCCATCTTGGTGTGGACTCTGATGTCTTTGGGGTAAATGTGAAATTGACAACTAATATTTGTTGTCAGCTTTAAGGACTGGGTTGTGGGAGTTGGGGGTGTGGGGCTCTAAGTGGTGCCCTGAGTTGCTTTAATATGCCCAAAACATATTATTATGCTGGTTAACTATACCCATTGACCCTGGTTCCTCTTATCTTAAGGGGCTCAGTACCTCATCCCCACTGTCAGGATTTGGAAACAGCAAGTTTCCTTAGCACTGCCACTTGTTGAGGGAGAGAGAGCACAAGTTGCTCTGCTTTACATCTCAGTTTGCCAGGGAAGGTCATGGTGGATGTTGTCAGGCTTTAATGCAGTCAATATGTTCAGATGAGTTAACAATGCTGCTTAGCTCATCTCTATTATACCCTTTTCCTTCCCAAAAGGACAGGGTGCACATTTTGCTCTGGCCTAGCTCCAGTTCTTTTTTCGAGCATACTTCTGTGAATAAGTAAAAAGAGAATTCTCGAATGACTGATACAATTTTATGGTAGCTTTCTTAGGATATAAATGAAAGGAGTGTGTGGTGAGAAAATTCCAAGGTAGGAGTCCCCTGTGTTTAGGAAGGCGATATGTGGTAACTGCCTAAAATAGACAGATTTTAAACAAATTTGCAAAGAGACATAAACTATCTTGGCCCGGCATCCCACAATTGCTGAGATGGTCCTAGTTTTCAACATCTACCCAGGCAAGTTTCAGTAACTTTGGCCAATGTCCTGGTTTTCACGGAAAGTTACCTGAGCACAGAGGGACGAAAGATTTTACGTGCTCTAGTGCATGAATAGTTAGCAGAGCTGATCAGAAAGCAATTTAATTAATGCTTTTGCTACAATGAGCAAATGTTGCATTTGACTCCATTCCCTTCAGCAGCTAATTTTTTTGTTTACCATGCTGGTGAGCACTGTCAATTACGTCCTTCTGAGCCCCTAAATCTATACAAAATTGCAGTCCTACGTTTATGTTTGTGGAATGTCCAGGTTTTTGGTTTTCATCCAATCTGAGCATCCCATCATAAACGAGTCTGGGTCCAAAAAAAGGGGCAACATTCAGTAAGGCCAAATCAAGACTTTTCCTGACGCACTGCTCTGTTATATGGTCTGGGACTACCGAATTTTCCCCCTCCCCCCTGCGCATAAACACATTACACATTTTAATGAGGGACATGAGAGGTAATTACTTTTTGGAGGCGGGGGTCGATCAACCCCTGGCCGTATTTATTAAAATATGAAAACAAAATTAAAATTTTGAAATAAACAATATTTACACAAATTATACGCAGAAACATAACACGACATTTAATTACAATTCATATGCACAGATTTCAGATGGCTAACCTTAACATATCTCTAATACATAGATCTCCTATCCGAATCTAACATAATGATCATAATCATACATTAATTATTTTTCTGCGTATCCTATTTGGGCCTACGGCAAGGTCACTAACTGGTGTCAGATCCTTATCAATTTACCACGCCCCCCGTAGGGTTGCGCATGCGCAGAGGGCCCGCTTACCGAGAGGGTACTTCCCCCCCCCGGTTACCCCCATACGTTCCCTGAACTCCATGCAAATTTGTGGGGTCTTGCACTCTGCGCCATTTAGTGACATCCATGCCAGTGCGGGGTGGCCAACCAGCCTAAAAGAAAGCGTGACTCCCCCCTTTCCCCGCACCCATCCAGCCAACCGGATGTACCGCCCTTGGAGTTCTAGGAGAGACCCGTTGTCCCTCCCCCTGGGCGACCCCATCCGAGAATGACGCCGCCCCCTAAGGACCTTAAATTTACTGCTCACTAGTCATGACCTTACCGCCACAGGCCAGCATAGTTGCCCGACTATCTGGCCCCCCCCAACCTATCCCTCAGAAAGGTCATGCCCCCCGTTCCAGACCCTCTAGCCAGGCCATAAAATTCTCTAACATTATGTCATTACCTAACCTAGTCAAGTGGACCCCGTCTTTTAAGAAGCACGGTTCCCCCCTGACACACCCATGTGCAATGCACTGTAATTTAGAAGATCTGAACAGTTTCCCTATTTTAATGTTGACCCTCTTTACCGAGTGGTTCAAAGCTCTCACAGAGTCCCCACCCCTCCATTTAAATCTAGGTATCATGTGCGACCAAACTATGTAGCAACCCTGGCACGCCTTGGCTAACCAACCAATCTCAGAGATTATGTTCTCAAACAAGACCCTCCTGCCCAACGTCACTAAGTCATTGCCCCCCAGGTGTAAAATAACGATTGTGGGAGGAGGACTGTGTCTCTTCAAAAGATCAATCATAAAGCCCCTAAACTGGTTTAGACAAAGGCCCCCTTTTCCGTGGAAGGATATCGTGAAACCCCTTTGTTCTGCTCTTTTCGCATAGTTACCTGAAAGGAAAACAGATTTCATACGCTGTACATATGAATGCCCCACAATCCACACATTACGTGTCCTTATGACCTGTAGCTTTGATGATTGTTGAGGAGAGTGTTGGTGCTGAGACGGTGGCAGTTCCCCCCCGCGTGACAGGTTTGAGAAACTGTGAAGAAAAACGACAGACAAGGCAAGCATCAGTACACAATCGTATTGTATATTCACAACATGTGTAGCCGCACATAACGCTTATAACTATTGGAAGCCCATCGTCCAATCCTCTGTACATTACTGGAGTGCAACCCCCTAGCTGTTGCCTCAGTGGCAGCCCCTATGCTGAAAGAATGCGTCCCAAAAACCTTTGGATCCATGCCCGCCTTGCTGATTGCCAGGTCCAATACCTTTTTAAACTGGTACATTGTAAGTGGGGTACCGTCCGCATGTAATAACAATAAATCCCCCAACCCGCTGCTCCTCTGTCTAATGTAATTTTCAAGGTGCATTACCGGGCAACACGGGTTATTTTGCGCCCTATGGAGTACCAC
Organism: Triturus cristatus; assembly: GCF_964204655.1. Classification (NCBI taxonomy): domain Eukaryota; kingdom Metazoa; phylum Chordata; class Amphibia; order Caudata; family Salamandridae; genus Triturus; species Triturus cristatus. The sequence goes on along the minus strand of NC_140592.1, from coordinate 290,504,922 downwards.
CCCTTCACCCCGAGCTTCCTGATCAGTTTTTGATTTTTTGATGGTTAAAAGCAAAATGTCGCCTTGTATCTTAACGTGCTCCATTAGGAGCCCACCCTTGCCATCCAGCTTGTTGCGTGCCACCAACTCACCTACTCTGAATGCCCCATAAAAGGCCAATGCAAAGGCAGCTCTGAATAATAGTGTCTCCCCTACTGAACTGCATATGGCGCCCAGTGCCATCAGCAACGCACTCAGCCGCGCCAACCCTATCGGCTGCCTGGTGTCAGGAGCCGCACCCTGGATGCGTCGCCACCCCTTCAATGCCTTTCTCACAATGAAACTGTTCGTGGGATCATTTGTGTCTCTGATCTGCGCAAAGAAGGATACTGCCGCTACATGTCGCCTGGCTGCCGCCACAATGCGCCCCTCCCTATGCAGGTTGTCTAAAAACAAGAGGAATGCGCCCGACGTATCCCATCTATCCTCCCAGTCTTGGCCCAAAAAAGTACAGTAAGACCAAAACGCCCCTTCATAAGCTTTCCTGGTCCTTGGAGCTAGGCTAGCAGCCACGAGGTTCTGTAGCTGGGGGCACCAATCTGCCAAAGAACTTCGGGAAAGTGTGCTGATGTTGTCTCTGCGGATGGTAGATGTTCCCTGAAAACCTGCATCTTGAAGCGAGAGAGTGCGTCAGCAGCATTATTCCGCACCCCGGGACATGTTTTGCCTTAAACTGTACATTCAGCTTCATACATAGCAGCACTATCTCTTTCAACAGGCGAAGAATCATTTTACACCTTGCCGCCTATTGATTAATGGATTCCATGACTGTCATGTTATCTGACCAGAAAATTACAGACTGATTCTGCAGATCATGGGGCCACACCGTCAATGCAACCCAAATGGGGAACAGCTCCAAAAATCCTATATTGGCTGTTAAACCGCTCTCAAGCCACCACTCCGGCCACTGCTGTGCCACCCACTTGTTCCCAAGTATGGCACCAAATCCCACACTACCCGCTGCGTCAGTCCATAAACCCAACTCAGCAGAAGTAGTGGGGGGACAGGGGCCACACTACTCTGCCATTGAAACCCTCCAGAAATGCAATCCAAATCCGCATGTCCTGGCGAACCTCAGATGACAGTCGTGTGTGGTGGTGTTTTTCGTGTAAACCTGTCATGGCCTGTGAGATGGAGCGAGAGAATGGTCGAGCCACAGGTATCACCCTTAGCGCAAAATTCAACTGGCCTACAACCTGCTGCAACTGGTGTAGGGTTACTTTATCCTTAGACAGACACTTTTGCAAAGCTGCACGGAATTTCATTATCTTTTGTTCAGGTAACCTAAAACACCCTTGTACTGAATCCACTTCAATGCCTAAGAACTCAATTGTGGTTGTTGGCCCCACTGTCTACCCCTGAGCCAGGGGGACCCCAAATGTACGCATGAGTACACAGAATTCCTCCAACGCCAGAGAACATTCCTGGGAGCCCGCCGGTCCCAGAAAGAGAAAGTCATCATGATAATGCATCACAAAATGATGTCCTGTCACTTGTCTGAAAACCCAGTCCAGATATGAACTACATTTTTCAAAGTAAGCACAGGAAACCGAACAACCCATGGGCATGCACCTATCCATGTAAAACTTTCCTTGAAATGAAAAACCTAGCAGGTGATGATCTAAAGGATGCACCGGCAACAGTCGGAATGCGGATTCAATATCTGATTTTGCCAGCCATGCCCCTGGTCCCAAAACCCTCAACATCTCTACCGCCTGATCAAATGAAGCATATTTGACACTGCTAAGTTCCTCATTGATGGCGTCATTCAAAGACTTGCCTCTAGGAGCTGATAGATTATGAATCAACCTAAACTCCCCTTCCTCCTTTTTCGGTACCACCCCCAGGGGGGAACAGACAAAATTTGGCACAGGGGCAAAATCAAAAGGACCCGCTATTCTCCCTAAGCCCAATTCCTTCTTAATTTTTTGCACTACAACTCCTGGATTTGATCTGACAGACAACTGATTTTTGCACTCTGATATCCCTTTGTAATCCCCAACTGGTATCCTGAAACCATACAAAAAACCTTCTTGCAGCATCCTAGCTGTGGCATGATCTGGATACCTATTCAACCAGGGATTCATAGCAAAGACATCAATGGGCGACTGCGTTACCTTTTCTCCTTTCTCTTCACTCCTGTTTCTTCCCCCCTCTAGTCCCTGAAAAGGCATTCCCTTTCTTAAGGCTATTTGACTCTGGGTGAGAGGGGTGGTTACATATGGAGCATGCATGCCTGAATTTACAAGTGCCTTGGGCTCTGGTACATGTCTTTCTATTAAAATCCCAGCATACTCCTTTTCGCCTTCCCCCTTTTTCAGTACCCGGTGCTGAGCCCCCGGTGTGCCCGGGCCGAAAGGGCTGATGTGGGGGCTGAATGTGTGCCTTGCCCCAATTCTGGCCTGTACTGCCCGGCTGTCCTGGCCCAAATTGGTCAAACCAAGAGATAGAATCCACCCGGTCCCATGTGAGTGAAGGGTCAAACTCTTTCGCCTTCCTGAAGTTCATATCATATTCCTTCCAACCCACCCCACCATATTTATCATGTGTCATTGCCACCCTGCTCTGGTAACATGCCATTTCTGCCTGCATATTAGGTGTACGTTCGGCCACTATGGCCATAAACACAGAAAATGCCCTTATCCAGTTTGTCAGTGTCTCCTCCACCCTGAATCTTGACATTTCTGCCCGCCACTCACTAGGAAGCATCCATTCCTTCTGCCTCTTGGCATATTCCATTTCCCTGTTGTCCACCAGCAAACAAAACATGTTTACATACGCCCCAGACCAAATCAATTCCTTCACATCTCGCGCAACATGCCGCGCTAAATATTCCTTCCTGGAAGGTAACACCCCTGCGCCCAGCAATGGCAAAGCCAGCTCCTTACCCACTGCCTCCGCCGTCTTTCCTTTTCCGCTGTCGCTTTCCTGGAGCCCTGACTGTGATTGCGTGGCCTTATCCGCGCCCAGGCTCTGCTCCCCGCTCGGGGACACCATAATCTTTGCCACCATTCTTTGCGCTTCTGCCAGAGGATCGGCGCCCACCGACAAGGGCAACTCCCCCCCCTTTCCTAACCATGGAAGGACTGCCGCTATTTGTGAAGCTAATTCCAGCGGCACCTGCCCACTCCCTGCTGGTGATAATACAGGGGCCGGGGCAATGGGAGTCAAGACTGGAACATTTGGGCATGATGGGGGTAAAACCGGTATGACACTTGGCACTACCGGTTCGGCCGCTGGAGGCACTGGAACTGGTGCAGGTACTGGCACGACTAACTCTGGAACCTTGGGCACTGATTCAGGATTTTTTCTTGGGATCTCTGGCACTAGTGGAAGCCCAGAAGGACCCCCCCCTTCAGGTGTCTCCATGGGTTGTGCTAATTTTGGCTCCTGATTCTTCCCCTTCTTGTGCCTAACCCGCTTAGGGAGAGCTTCTAATTCACCCCTTGGCTTCGGTGGGACTATTGTCCGCTTGGGCCTGCCAGACGGCCCGCCCTGATCCTCCACTTTCTGCCTGAGCTCTGCTAGGCTATGTCCCATTTGTTCCACCTTCCCCCATCTCCTGTCCATAGTCGCCATCCTGTGCATCATAGCCTCTAGCATGTGCTCCATGCGAGAACGCTTAGCTCCCCGCTTACCTGACATGCTATGATCACAAAACCCACACACCTATCACTTAATATCCCAGCCAATACAACCCCACGTGGTCTTTGCCTAGGGAAAAAACAACAAGCAACACAGTCTTAGCGCAATATAAATAGCACAGATCACTTAATATCCCAGCCAATACAACCCCACGCGATGTTTGCCTAGGGAAAAAACAACAAGCAACACAGTCTTAGCGCAATAAATAGCACAGTACTCTATCCACTATACAAACCCTTATTAATCACACATGCAAGGCTGTAACCCTGAGAGTGCGTAAAATTTTTGCACCAAAACAACCAAAATTGCGAAACTGAACATCAACAATCACCTCTGTGTACCTCCCCGCACACCAGGCTCACTTTCCACAAAATTGCGGCAAAAAACGTTAATTACAACTGATACAGTCCCTTTTTATTTCTATTTTGTTTGCCCTCAGCTGCGATCAAGATGCCCGCGATACCATAAAGAGCCGTTTTGAACCGGCCTCGCCCAACAGTAAAATTAATAATATGTAGATAAATAATCCGGCCCCCCCTTTTTCACAAGCGTACGTTTAAGACTGAAAATTCCAGGCAAATCGCGGCAGACACGGGATAGCTCGTGACGTTCTCCTTGAATATTACACACTAAACAAGAACCAGTGAGAATGCACTCAGTAACCGTACAAGTAAGAGTCTCAGACGTTTGCTTAATGCCAAAGTGACTCCGTCTCCTTGAAACCGGAGCCCCCTGCCCCCCCCCCTCCCCCCCCGCAAATAACTTCTCGGCGCGTGCGCACGCCTTACTCCCCACTGCCTACTACCGAAGACCACGGAACGCTCGTGAGCTCCGCTCCAGCTCTTGATGTCGGTGTCGGTGAACAATCGCCCTGCGTCTCGCCGCAATGATACTCGCGTCCTCCACTCGCCACACCGCCGATGAGCCGTACGTCGACGCAAGTTCTTCGTCGCCGAATCACCCAATTAGTACCGATGAACCTGAAAAATAAAATAAACAAAATTGTTAGCAGCCTCCTAGGGCTGCGTCTGGATACTGGGAGAGCGCGGGACAGAGAGGCCGAGTCCCACGCTCCCCGGCCTTTTATCCCAGTACTGGGGCAGACCAGTTCTAACTGGCCTGTCCCCAGCCCCCCCATGACCCGGAAGCTCACTCAGCACTTCCGGGCCAAGGGGGTCGCCGTCGCGAGCCAATCCCGGACGTGGCGCGGCCCACCGCATCATGATGACGCGGTGGCACGTGCCACCGGGTGCACAAGCGAGGGGGGGGAGGGGGTCGGTGCCCCGCCATATTTGCAGCGGGCCGATCCCGGCCCCGCCTTTCTCATGCCTCAGGCTGCACGCTATGGTGAATATTTGCAGCCAGTGGCACATTTTAAAGTGAGGTGGGCCAATAACAAACAGCAACATTGTCTAGGATTTTATGGCATATTAACCAAGATTATCAGAATTATCCACTTCAGGACTTTTGTGATAAATAAGTTGCAAATGGTTAAATTTGTCAGATGTAATAACTCCCCCAAACTAGCAAAGGTAAGTTACAAAATACTTGGGTGTGTGTCACTTCCTTTCAGTTTACTTGCCTACTTGTAGATTTTCCTGGCACTATAGGCCAGTAACTGCTCTGCTCGTCTGTTTAAGATTGCACAAAAGTAATGCACGGGCCATGGACATCAGTTCACCAACATAAAGCACACGTTCACCACAAAGAGTATCTTGGTATTGAATAACAAATATTTATTGTTACTCAACTCAATGGTACTCACCTTATCGACCTCAGTAGGATGAAAGGCTGAATGGGTTCACCAGGATTTGAGCCTGTGACCATGAGATCAAACACAGGTCCCTACAATGGACACATCAGTCCACTAAGCCACCAGACCCCGGTAAAATGCCAGTGGTAGTGGAAGTGAAATCATACACCCAATAGCCACTGTCTTAATAACATTAGCACCTCAGTACCCTCTTATTTTCTGCTGAGAGACTAGATAAAGAGCAGGATGTGAACACTACAGAAAATAAGCATTGCTTTACAACCTTGTTTCCTCCCTGTCCACCTGCTGACTCTAAAAGGACGCTACAAACATTTAGTTGAAAGTGTGATTCCATTAAGGTGAACAGAATAAACAGATTTTGAAGGGTGATTATAGGTTTGAAAACAGAGTGACTCCATTGAGGTCCATGGGAGTATTTTGCTTGTCAGCAGTTGCGGCTGGCATGACTCGTGGGTGGGGAACGGGGATCGCGCTGGGGGGGGGGGGGAGGGGGTGTAATTTAAAAAAATTACAAATAAATAAAACTTACATTTGTCTCCGGTTCCGCGTCGCGTCTCCTGCTCTCTCTCTGCTCACAGGAAGCAGAAGTAGGCAGCCTCCCTCTCCTCCCCTAAGCTAATCACAACGCTGCAATGGCAGCTTTGTGATTGGCTAGGACGCCGTCCGTGCAGGCATCTATTGGGAGGCCGTTTTCTCCTTGCAGGCTGCATGCAGCCTGCATGGAGAAAACGGGAGAGTGTTCATGACTGGTTTGTTCGGCCCTGGGGCCAATGAAACTGTCAGCGCCCATAACATTGGTCTAGCCACTCCTTCCCGAACCCGCCCACCCGCCCGCCCCAATCAAACACTTCTGCTTCCTCGCAGTGCGAGAAGCAGAAACATAAAATGGTTTATACCATTTTATGTTTCTGCTTCTCGCACTGGGAGGAAGCAGTGGGGCGACGCTCCTCCGACAGGTTGATACTTAATGCTGCGGCTCCCCACTAACTCCTAATTCACACCCATAGAAGTAGACATTCTTCCATGAAAACCTTTCTGGCACAGAGAAATAGGCCAGGCCCAGCCTGATCCTAAACCCCCCTTAGAGCTGCAAGGCAGGCAGGAAGAAGGCAAAGGAGAGAAAATACTGCAAACCCTGGACGGAGAATGCACGTCGGGGAGGGGAGAGAGAGTTAATGAGTGGAGAAGAGTGACAGAAACAGAGAGATAAGAGTGGTGGATACGCTTCCACACTCTACCCAGGGGAGTTAAACAAATCCCGCTCAAAATGACGACGCGGCAAAGCAGGCTTTCGCTTGAACTGAGGGTTATCTTCCAACGTGATGTTCAGTGCTGTCGGGACAGGAGCCAATTGGATGCGTTAAGACCTTGTTGTTTCTGGTAATTAAAAAACCCAGTCAAAACTGTTGAGGAAACAATTCGTGATTGAAAGCGCGCCTTCTGTGGGTCAGCGCCTCCATTTCACAGCTCCGGCTCTCGGTGAAGCTTGTCTCTCTCTCGCTCTCTGCCGCCCTGTTTGGCGAATCAAGACTCATTAAGAAAATTAATTAGCCCGACAATCAATAAAGGGAACAGTTGATAAACAGCCTGAAGTCCATCCAGAGAAGCCTCACAGAGGAGTCCGGGTAAACGGATCTTTGTCGAAAAGCTCAGGCAGGAAATGCTGGTGAGTGTTAGTTCCCTTTTCCAAGAGCATGTTGCAGTGCTTAATTTGATCTGGTGGCTGCTGGTGGGGGTCACCTTCACTTATTATTTGGGACTGGCACTTATTTTTCTGCATCATACATTTCCCAAGAGCAAGAGAGGGCTAAATACACAAAGGGGAAAGAGGAAGGAAGAGAAAGATGGAAAAAAAGTCACAGAGAGAGAACGCAGGAGCCTGAAAACGTGAGATAAATGGGCAGGAAGTGTCTTTTAGCGGATTAAAGAGGCATGAGGTGGACAGGGGCGGCCGACATGGCTCGCGGGTTGGGGGGCCAGGTGTGAGGATGTGGGGATTGCGGGGGGGGGGGTATCACACGGGGGTGGGAAGAGGAGCAGGGTTTACAAATAAAAAATAAAAAAACGTACCCCGAAGCCGGGTCTTCTTGCGTCTTCTGTGCTCCTGCTCTCCTGAGTCTGCTTCCAGGAACAGGAAGCAGGCAGCCAGGCTCCCTCCCCTAAGCCAATCACAATACTGCAGTGCAGCTTTGTAATTGGTCTGAGTGCCGTGACTCAGCGCTCAGCCAGGGGCTGTAGGGGAGGGCATATTCTCCATGCAGGCTGTAATGCAGCCTGAATGGAGAACAGGGAAGTGTGCATGACTGCTTAGGGCGGCCCGAGAGGGCCAAACAAACGGTCTTTGCACACTTGAGTGGGCAAACCACTCCGCTCCTGCCCTGCTCCGTGAGCAATACAACCCTGCCCACCCTCCTGCCAGCAAAGAAATATAGCATGATAATAACTGAAAGTTATTATCATGTTATGTTTCCTCTTCTCGCACTGCTTGAAAGCAGTGGGGCAACGCTCCTCCGCCATAGCGGAGGAGCCGCCACTGGAGGTGGATTCAAAGCTACACAGCTTTGGTATACGGCACACTGACATTTACCAGCACCCGCCGCGGGCTTCTGAGCAGAGCTTTGGGCACCCATACTCATTTGGTTTTCAAATTAAGCTGCACTGGTCCTGTTCATTTTGCAAGAATGTACATCTGGACATTGCTCCTAGAGCTTTCCTGAAGACGCTACCATATATCTTCCATCAGAGCCAGCCCTTACTCATAAGCGCCCTGGACAGGAACACATTTGGCACCCTTGTCTGCTACTGCTGAACAAAATGAAGCCAAAAGGGAGTCGCATTTGTGTTCTCAGGTCAGTCCCTGACTGATTACTTCAGAGCACTGACCGGCCTCTGAATGCAAGCATCTGCACTACTCCCCCAACTCACTTGTTACACTCACAACTTAGCGCCCCAACGCTAGTCCCTAGTTGTTTGCTGGGAGGGAGGGCATTGGTGGGTGGGGCCACTTCGATAGGGGTTGAGAGCGACATGGGAGGGGAAGTAAAGGAAAGGGGTCGATAGTATTAAAAACAGCTTGTGCGGCCTGTTTAACAATGATTAAAAGCAATACACTTTAAATTGAATCATTGGTCGCAAGTGAGAAGGGCGCTGTTGTTTGCATGACCTCAATTCAGCCAGTTTCTTTGACCTCTCTGAAGATTGGCACCCTCGGCACGAGCGCAGCTTGCCCAAGGCAAAAGTCAGCCCTGTCTTTCACAGCGAGAGACCCCCGCAGACTGACTGGCCAACCACAGGATTTTGCTGCCTTAGACAGAATTTATGGAATACACTGCCACCTTCATTGCTCACCATTATGGTTTTCTTTCAGTGCTCTCAGAGGTGGATGAGGAAACAAATTAACAGTGAAGGGAAGGTAGAGTGGACTAATGGTTTAAGTCCCGGCGTCGGCTCACCATCCTGTGATTCTGGGCAAATCACTAAGGGTCTGATTTAGAGTTCAGCGGGCAACATACTCTGTCACAAACGTGATGGATATCCCGTCCACTGTATTACAAGGGCTATAGAGTATAATGCGTATGCAAAACAGCAGGTGGGATAACCATCTGACGAACTCTAAATCTGGCCCTTGCACAACACTCTAATGCAATTAGGACTACACGAGAACTGCAAAAAAAAAAAAAGAACCTGGAAGAGTCAAGCCAGTGGTCTGACTTGGCTAAGAGGCCATGTGGCAGCAGAGTCTTAAAAACATCTGGTACGTACATTATGTAAAAATCTGATAAAGTCTATTAAAAAAAGGGTATTTTGTTTACCATGCATAAGTGCTTTAACTTAGCATATTATGATTATTTCACTGTACTCAGAAGAATTTATTAAAAGTAGTCATTTTTAAGAATTAACTGCCCCCCCCCCACCTTCCTAATGACAGTGCCATTGGTGAACTAAGAGGTAAGCCAGTTGTCATGTGCATCCTGTATGTTGCCTCAGTTCTTATTATAGATGGAGCAACAATGTCTACTAAATCAAACACAAGACATTTTTGTACAGAGCACGCTCTTAACTCACTACTTTAAGTTGCTTTAATACATCAAAAGAAAAGGGAGGCTCGTGAAATAAAATATTTGTTTAAGATCACACAATTTGGTTAAGCGAGCAAACTGGGATGTAACCCAAGTTTATAGCTTCACTTTGTACAATTCAACCATTTCAACCACTAAATGGGTGTCTCTGTCTCTCCATTTAATTTTTTAAACCAAATGTTAATGCTTTTTTTTGTTGAATGACGTTAGATTGTTGGTGGTAGTCAGAAGCCACATGAAAGTTCGGTTGATTTTGGGCTTGGGTTTCCAAGAGAACCTCAGGCTATGCCATAGCATGGCATTTGGCTCTAACTGGGCTTGAGCTATCACTGGCTTACCCACCTTTAAATGCTCACCCCAAAAGTTTCTGGCATACTGTGAGAGACAGGGGCATAGTAAACCCCCACTTCAGCAGCTACAGCAGGGGTGCATTTTTGTATGGGCCTATTTTCTACAACTTAGCTGATAAGAGATCATAATTAACTAAAAGGAAGAAAGAAAGGTGGTGTGCTAGAAAAGGGGGAGAAAGATGGGTGAATGAATGCAGAAGAGAGTGAAAGGATGGATGGATGTTAGGGTGAAAGTATGGATAGGTGTGTGAAAGGATAGATGTTTTCTCACAACCAAGCATTTTGTGATAAAATAGCTGACTTCTTCCAGTCCAAAGTACACACCATCTACGAAGAGCTTTCTGGGCACACATTTGTCTCTGCTCCTGGCTCTCCATCATCATCTGTCGATCATTTGTATAATATTAGGAACAAACTGGATAGATTTTCCTCGTTAACTACCAATATAATTATCAGAACATTCGAAAACACTAAGTCAGGTTTCCCCAAAGACCCATGCCCTCCTTTTATATTACATTTGGTTCCAGACACCATTGCCGCCGTTCTTGTCCAAATCTTAAATAAGATGCTTATCTCTGGGAACGCCCCAACAGCCTGGAAAAAAGCATGTATACGTCCTATCTTGAAAAAAAACGTCCCTAGACCCTACTGAGCTTAAGGACTATCGTCCTATATCCTGTTTGCCACTCCCTACCAAAATTCTGGAAAGGGCCATATGATGGTATTTCTGGAGTCCAATGATCTTGATTTCTCTCAACATGGTTTTCGTCCCAATCACTCTATAGAATCAGCATTAGTCATGGCTGCAGAGGAAATTCACATGCAGGTCGATAAGGGATGGAGAGCTGCCCGGAGGCCTCCAGAAATCTTTTGTCTGGTATGTCCCTTAACGTGATTTGAGTTCCATCAATGGTGGTCTGGTTGTTATTCCCAGGATCACAAATTCAAAGTGGGGTGGAAGAAGCCTCTCCCACTTGGTAGGCAAACTCTGGAATGCCCTGCCTTTCTCCCTTAGATCTCAACCTAACAGTGGATAACAGCAGGTAGATGAAGGGTGACATGCTGATGGATAAATGCTGGAATAGAAGTGACAAGGGAGATCCTCTATAGCGGTGTGGGCTCACATGCATCACGTGCCTGGTGCCATCAGAGCTTTGGTTCTAAGTGGGGGTATTTACGTTTTCTGGCTATTCCCTTGGTGAGTGATTTTGCCAATGATGTACTTCAAAAACCTTTACCTATTTCAGAGCACCTCAGCAAAAAAAACTGCATGTTTAAGAATTCCATCAAATAGCTTGTCTCCTCCAGTGCTGATGCACAGCACCCGTTCTTAAGTGGCTCACCAAAAGGATTTTCTCTTCCAGAGCTCAGCCAGAGTACTGTTTCTTAAAGAGGTCATCCGAAGAAATGTTCTCTTCCAGAGCTGACACACAGAGCACTTGCTTACTTAGTGTCCCCAAAAACGTTGGCTCTTCCACAACACTTCAAAATGTATGTTTTCTAAGGAGCTAACCCAAGAACTACCATCTTCTGGAGCTCACAAATTGTTTTTGTGATGAGATCGCCAAAGAATTTGGCTCTCAGAGCAGACACGTGGTGCTGTTTCTTAAGGACTTTGACTTGCCCAAAGGCATTTTTTCCTACAGGGCTCAACCATAATACTATTTCTGTAGGAGCTCACCAGAAGAACGCATCGCTCCAGGAACTCATGCACACTGCTCTTTCTTAAGGAGTGTACATTAAGAGGTTGTCTTTTCAGGGTGCAGCCAGAGTTTTCTTTCTTTGGGACCTCACCCAAAGAAATGTTCTCTCCTTGAGCTAACACACTCACATGGCTCTTTCTTAATTAGTTCATCTAAATGCATTACCTCCTACAGAGCACAGTCAGAGTGCTGTTTTTGAAAGAGCTCACCCAAAGAACTTGACTTTTCTAGAGTTCATGCACAGGGCTCTTTGTGAAGGAGCTCACCCAAAGACCTAATCTCTCCCAGAGCTCATGCACAGGGCTCTTTCTTGATGAGCTTGCCCAAAGATGTTGTCTTTACTAGAGCGGAGACAGAATTCTGTTTCTTACCAAGCTCACTCAAGAGCTTCTGACTCCCAGAGCTGACACACTCACAGAGCTCTTTCCTAAGGAGCTTGTCAAAAGGGGTTGTCTCTTCCAAATGCAACCAGAGGGTTCTTCTTAAAAAGTTCACCCAAAGAGTGTCTCTTTCTCGGAGCACATCAACGGTGTGGAAGATTTGTATGTGCTTATATGTTTAATGCATCATTACCAATGAACAGAATGTATTTCCAAACTTCATTATACGTGTATTCACTAAAATAGTGCTGCTGCTCTTGAAAACAATGCTTTGTGATGTGTGGAAGGGTGTTTTCTTGCTATGTTCTAACCAAGCCTCAATTTAGACATAAACACTGCCCTGTCTAAGATGGAAGCCACCCCTGCCACTCATATTTCTATCCACCTGCCCATGTCTCTCCTCACAAACTTTGCTGCACGCAGTCATGCTGGTTGTACTGCTTTATTTTCACTGTCATTGTTATTCTGCTCTTGATGAACTTTCAGTCACAACCTGATACATTAATAAGGTCCTTCTGCTAGTTTACTATGCCTATTTATTCATATAATACATTATTGTTCATGTATCTAGATTTTCTAGCAGTTTCCGACAACATATGCATAGAGGATCCTGAATAATTACTCATGTAGTGGGATAGTGATTGAGCATAAAGGCAACGTGACTTTTTTTTCACGTGCTCCCAATTGCTGATGAAATGTTACATTTGCTCACACCTCATGTAAGTCTGCAGATTCTGTAATTTCACATGCATAATATAATATAGTGAAACCCTTGGTTTTGGGGTGAGGCAAAAGACTTTCCTGTTCTACTAATGATGTTGTTCGTTTCTTTTCTAATTTTGCTACCCATTTTGGATTCACAATAATTTCAGATTTTTGCATTCCTCTATATAATTTCATTGATAGCCTTAAGTGCATTGACTCTGTACCGCCTATTGTATACATTCTGTAATAAAACACTTTAACTTTCCTTTTTGATCTGGAACTCTTTTATTGAGTGGGTCCAGTTATTAATTTGAATATATTGTTCTGATTTTGATGTTTGAGAGTTGCCTTAATGCAGGGACACACTGCCTCAAGAAACTGAGGTTCGACACTGTCTCTGATCAAGTAAATGTGGGCATTCTGGTTGAGGTAACAATTTGGGGTTCTAAATATTTGGGGTTCACTGCAACCACAACCTATCCTGCCTCGCCTGAACCTTGCAAAGAAGCAGTCCATGTTTCGTCCCTGTTCCTGAGCTAACAAGGGTTCTGTCTTTACAGAGATTTAATAAAGACACTGGGGACCTGATTGCTGGGGAAATTATATCCACTTTGCTGGAGTTCTTACAATTTACAGGAATGGGGAGGAGCAGGAAAGCAGAATTCTGGACCGAGAAAGGAAAATTAATTGGAACTAAACAAAAAATCACATGGTAGGCGGAAGAGCAACAGTGAGCCTTTCTGGCAATTTGGGAAATATTCTTGTAAGGAGAAATAAATGTTCTGTCTCCAAGCACAATTTACCGACCAACGCTGAGAAACTGACATTTTTCTGCATGAACTATTTCGCAAGTTGCCTTCGATCCCAATGAAAGAATAGAAAAGACAGGAAACAGCAACTATTCTTCGATAAGGGAAGTATATCGGTTCACGAGAAAAGAAGCATTCAAGGTCTTCTTTGGGGTCCGAGCTTTTTAGGAGGTTCATGCAAATGCTCTCCAGGTCATGAGATTGAACTTTTGTTAGTTGTTACATTACATCTCTGAAACATCTGGGGCTAAACTCACAAGGATCTATCATCGAGTTAATGGCACTTTATCGCAGCCAAACTTGAGATAAACTTATCGCCCCAATCACAAGCTGGTGTAAACATCCCACAGCACCAGTTACCCGCGATAGCAGCCGTAAAAAACATCGCAACAGATGACCCCGCAACTATCGCTAATGAGATGCAGAGTAGGCGTTCCCGTGCCAAAAGCAGCGACAACACCACTCCACAACATTCACAATGAACTGCCAGAACTGCAATAAGGACACAAAACAGGTGATAAGGCGCATTAGCACCAGGAAAATAACACTTGCTCCGACCTGGTGCCAAGGCGGACCACAGCCTGCACCACAAAAGGGAGACCAGACCACAGCCACACCTGAAGAACAACAGATGCACCTGGGCAACTGAACATGCAGCCCGGAGGGCCAAAAGGGAAACAACGCCCGCCGCAACCACCCCCAGGGCCCCCCCTCCCCGGCACCCCTCCGACAAAAGAAATGCCACATCAGCTACACCCAAACACGTACAAAATATTTCACCTGATGTCGCAGATTCACAACTGGTGACATGCATGTGTCATCACAAAAATGACCATCACACATTCATTTTCGAAGCAAAAAATAAATCTTTATTAAAATGAACACTGAAATGAAATGAAGACACAAGGCGGCTCCCCTCGGGACAATCCGTAGGTCACAGCCTGCAAGACAAAAATCATGATGAGAAGGTGTGTCCTGCACACATCAAAGGACAGAGAGAGAGTGAAGGGGAGAGAGAGGAAGAGAGAGAGAGAGAGAGAGAGAGAGAGAGAGTGATAAGAAGAGAGGGGGAGAGAGAGAGAGAAGAAGAGAGGGGGAGAGAGAGAGAAGAAGAGAGGGGGAGAGAGAGAGAGAGAAGAAGAAGAGAGGGGGAGAGAGAGAGAGAGAAGAAGAGAGAGAGAGAGAAAGAGAAGAAGAGAGAGAGAGTGCTGCCCCTGCGCACCCAGGCCACACTGCTCACCTGCTGCCACTGGTGTGTCTCCAATCACGTGCCGGTATGTAGTGCAGTTCATTAGGTCACACATCTGAGACAGACCTGTCATCTGAAACAGAGTCCAGATACATGATTTGGCACAGTACACACCATTGCACAAGACAACATTGCCTGCCCGCCCACGCACACCCAGACAGAGGCACCCCATCCCATTCTGCCGGCCATCAGAGCATGCCCGCCCATGCACACCCAGGCCGCACTGCTCACCTTACACCACCGGCGTGCAGACAGGAGGTCCCACCCCGTGCCGCTGGAAGCCACAAGCCCGGGCCCGTGGACATGGCACACTCCACACCATGCAGCCCCGCTCCGCAGGCCATCAGGTCTCACTTTTGGTGCTGGGTCTTGATTACTCCATGGCAGAGGACTTACCAGTGCACAGGGCATCATCGCAGGCTTCACACCCGCTCAACCCAATAGGTGCCACTAACTCTGTGACCTGCGAGGCCACGCCACGTGGCTGTAGGCCCGTGCTGCCCGCTGGCTCTGGCCTACACTGCGGTCCAGCAGGGCACACAAAAACTGAGCTGTCCGGACCGCCTGGATGGGGCATCATCGCAGGCTGCACACCCGCTCAGCCGTTCAAGGTGCCCCTAACTCAGTGCACCCAAAGTCACCTTCCCATGGCGGGGTGCCTGTGCCGGCCGCGATGCTCCAGGTGCCACTAACCCTGTGCAACCCCAGTCAGCGACAAGTGGTGGTAGGCCCATGACAGCCGCAAGGCCTCGGGTGACACTAACCCTGTGCACAACAACTCATGGCCCCTTTATGATTGAGAACCATGGAGCGTCCGTTATCCAGTCACCACCGGCAGAGGGGAATGTAACGTCGTCGGCCCCTTATGTTGGCGGAGTAATATGGCCTGTGACGCCTGTGCCGGATGGGTGTGGTGTGCGTGCAAACCTGCCCTCAGGGAGTGTCTGAGACATGCTGGCAACTAGACCAGTGACCTGCACACCACCAGCGAGTACGCCTGCGACGGTTAGCAATGAGGACCCCCCCTCGGAGTGTAAGCGGAGTGGTCTGGCCTGCCGTACGCCGGACCACTGCAGGGCTTGCAACAATGACTCGTGGGATATGGGCGTGGTTCAGTCCATGTCCGGACATGGAAGTGACTGATGCATCTATCCCTGTTGTAGTGTTCACGGGACCCGGTACACAATATGCAATGTAGCACCCTCTGACTGGCATCCCACAGGATGAGCATCATTGACACACGGGACATCACTGTCCCTACATTCACCCACACATTCATACATGAATGGTGAAATACATAACACAGCAGTGTGTCACTGGATGTTTATTGCACATCCAGTGCAGTTCTGCAGCTGGAGCAGTACAGGGCAAGGCCGAGCACACTACACAATATGGGCCCGTGGAGGGCCAGACAGAGTCCATCCGGGGATGACAAGTACTGCGGAAGAGGAAGGGTACAGTCCGGAGTCAGGTCGCCGTGTCATTGGTCATAAAACAGGATATGGCAGTCCATGTCGATGCCCAAGGTGAGTGCATCGGAGTGTATCGGGGGTCAGTGGAAGGTCATGGGGCCAAGAGCGGCACCAAGCAGGAACAGGCCAGGTGGCGGAAATGAAAGCTAGTGCCTCCTGATCACAAACCCATACACGTCTTTGTCCCCGGATGTGTGGTCTGCCCCACCTTTGGGTGTTGCAGTACCGACACTTCAGGGGCCGGAGGAGGGCTGTCGGCCGCACTGTGTGGCAGTGACACATTATGTGCCGGAGTGGATAGGCCTGCCGCACTGTGGGGCACAGACACACCAGGGGGTGGAGATGTGGATGGTGTGGAGTCAGCCGCATTCATCTGCGCCACGCCCTGTGGCAGCAATGCCATGATGATAATCTGCAGGGCATGGTAGATCCCAGGTACATTTCGCTGGTGTGCAGCGGTGGCTGCCATCCTTTCCACTTCCAGCCGCACCATGTCCTCCATGAGCCTCTGCATGTGTGCCAGCTCACGGCTGGTATCGCTGGAGCCACTCCGAGCAGACAGGTGTTCTTCTCTCCGCGCCAGGACTCCAGCAATGTCAGTCAGGACTCGTTGGAGTCCATGGAGCACGTCTAGACACCCATGGATGGCGTCCAGTTTGGTAGCCATGAGGTCGAGCCCCACCCCCACCTGCTCAGCCGTCCACCTCTGGGCCTCCAGCACACGGCGTTGGAAGTCCATGTGTTGTTCCTGGGGGTCTTGGGAGACTGGCGGGGCCGCAGACACCTCCTGCTGGGTGGTTTGGATGGTGGGTGGGGTCTCCTCGATGCAGCTGGTCAGCCCCGATCCTGGAGGTGAGTCGCGGATGATGTCAATGATGTCTAGGAGAGCTTGGGTGTCGATGCTGGGATTGTCCCCCTCGTCATCAGTGAAGAGCGACTGGGACTACTCTGCAGAGGGTGTTGACGCTGGCCCTGCAATGAGATGGTGTATTGAAATGTTTCCACATGTATGTAGCCGCATGGGACATGTAGACATTCAGACAGCATGGCATTGTACATTGTGACAGTCTATGGATCTGGGCGATGACCCAGAGTCATTGAGGGTGTGCACTGTGCTCTGCTTGATTGTGCATGTGTGCCATTGTGGCCATCTCCACCTGTCCCCCTAGTACCTGGTGGTCACTCACCCTGTTGCGGTTGTGTTGTGTTCTGTCGAACAGTGTCCGGTCCCCGGAATACGGCCACAGTATCCACACTGATGACTGTCGACACCAGCTCCTCCATGTCATCCAGCTCGAGCTGTGGCACTGGGCCCCCACCTCCTGTCTGTATTGCTGCCTTCTGGTTGGCTGCGAGTTTCTCCTTGGTCTTCCGCTTGATGTCAATCCATCGCCTCTTGACCTCGTCCATTGTCCTCTTGTGCTCTCCGGCGGCATTCACCTTGACCACGATGTCCCGCCATATTCCTGTTTTGGTACCCAATTAAACGTTGGAGGTGAAGAACAGTTGTTGATGGTGTTTCATCACCTCCGTGACTATGATCCTTCCTCTTCTTCTTGTCCTTGCCCTTCCCTGTCCCCGAGGTCCTGTGCTGGTCGTCTGGGGTGCTTGTGGGGTTGTGCTTGTCCTCTGCGCCTGCTCCGGCTGCCTCCATGGTGCTTCGGTGTTGGTCTGTTTGTGATTGGGTGTTTATTCTACTTTTAGGGTGATTTTTCCTGCCGGCCCGGTGTGTGCTGCAGGCCTGGCGCTGCTTATCGCTGATTTCCACATCGCGCTGTGGCCGATCGCAGGTTTTTTTGTGTTGTGGTTTGTGTTTTTATCTCCATCGAGGTGGTTGTGTCGCGGACATTGTCCGCGGTTTCGGCAGACTATCGCATGGTACCGCCTTGTTGTGAATCCCACGTTGATATGGGGCTATTTTTCCGCAATAGGCTGCGATGCGTAAAGTTGCGTTGACATTTTTTGGTGATATTTAGCAAACGTTCTTGTGAATATACCCCCTATTTGCTAAAACTTTATTCAACACAATCAAAACTGAACTGTCATTTTATTTCCTAATTACTTTGAAGTATATGGCCTCCTGTGTTTTTGAACGCTATATTTGTTTGCGCTGAAAAACAATTGCTAGTGGATTTGTATGCTAAAATGAAGCAACTCTGCTATTGCTTCAAAAGGCCTGGTGGTCCAATATGCAAATACATATTGATTACCTCCGACCAGCACTGTTTATCACAGGGTGACACAGCTTACAAATAAGCATTTAAATTGCAATAGGGCTCGCATTTGGGAGAGTTCAAGCTATTGGCATTGTAAATGACAATGCCTTTTATTTTTCTGTTTTGATAATTAACACATAAATAAAAGGCATTGTCATTTACAATGCCAATAGCTCAAACTCTTGTAAATGTGAGACCTATTTCATTTCAAAGAAGAGGCCGCCATTGTCCCAGGCTGCTTGGAAAGTGAAAGCGCGCTTGGTGTGCTTAATGTTGCAGGAAAGCATGTTGTGCCTGCAGTAGGAGAAACTCATTAAAGAAAATAGTGCTTACAAACTAAATAAGACATACTGTGTAACAAGAGAACTAAAAGAGGCAGCCCTTATGGGAGGTTAAAAAAAAAACACCAGGCGGTAATAAGGAGGGACTACCAAGCCTATTAAGGAATGAGAAGCCAGCATTTACAAAGGGCAATGACACCAGCCAATGAAAAATATGGGTGGAGAGTGAGCGGAGCTTCAAGTCCATACTGGAACACAGCATGCCTCGCAGAGCAAGGAATTCTCTGCCCAGGCGCGACCTAAAAAGTGGCTACTTTTCCAGATTTCCTGTCCACAGCCACCTCAGGGATGTTTCTTCTATAGGGCTTCCTCTAAACCATGCCGGGATTCACTACCTCTATAAGAGCTGTCTAGAGTAGACTGCTTATTCCACAGCCTTCTCAGGAACACTGCTTTGTTTAAAATTTTCATGTGCCCACTGCCTCTATGATGTTAAAAACAGTCTGGAACTGCGTAGGTGGGTGGTAGTCTCATTTTTACCTAGGACCATACTGTATGTCAGGGCCAGATTAACAGATAGTGAGAGAAAGAGAGACTATTGTGTGCACACACATGCGTGCCACATCGAAGACAGAGTCCATAACCTCCTACATAGATGCTGAATAGATTTTGCTTCTCTCAGAGCTTTTCACTGAGGCTATCTGTTCAATCTCCCAATTAGAAATGCAAACATAATCCAGATTTCCAAGAACTGCTTATGCACCAACCAAGAGTACTCCGAATGTTACAGCAGGGACTAAAAATATAGACAGATAAAACATCCACACAATAACATAGACAATCTTATTTGGCAGCATTTTAACACTATGAAGAATCCATCATGATTCAGTATGAACGCAACTTGTATTTCTTCCGTCAGATAACTCGAAAAAATATGCAGATGCAGTCAAAGAAAATGAGAGTGTACGAAAGGGGTGAGGTGTGGACAGGCAGGCCAACACCCATGTCTAACTGTGAGAAAGAAAAAAACAGCCAATATTGAAGCAAAGCAATTCACCAATTGAAAATAGCTCAGGTAAATAACTCATGACTTTTATTTGCACTCTTCACATACAATCTTCTACAATGCTGCTGGGGATTAACTCACCAATTAAGCCACGAACAGAAGCAGAAAGCTGTTCAAGACATCATGCACTGCATCAACCCCAGCTAGAACCATCATGTCCTCACTCAACAGAAAACTGCAATCAATCAATCAACCATTTGTAGAGTGCACTACTCAGCCGTGAGGGTCTCAAGGTGCTAAGGGGGTGGGGTGGGGGTGTGTTGATGCTATCGTGCCATCAACTTGTTCTTCTATTAAAAAATACAGAAGATCGAACAGCACATTGACAATATCCAATACCAAGCCCGCTTCATCTTTTACATCCACTCCATCCTGGAGACACCCTCAATGGTCATCCCTCAAAGCCATATCTCTCCCAGATCTCGCTGCCATACTCAACTCCCTCAAGGCCACAACTAATGAAGAAGGTGTCTTACCGTATTACTTCATCAAAGCTCTCTCTAGGTATGCTCTCTTATTCTGCTTACCATTGCCAATTCCTTCCTCACTCAAGGCATTTTCCCAGAAGTTTTAAAGACAGGCCTAGTCCTCCCACTCCTAAAGAACCGTACACAAGACTCTGATGCCCCTCACTCATCTACCAAGAACATTGAAAAAGCAGTCTATGTTCGACTCCAAGATCACATCAATGATAACCATCTTCTGCAAAACTACCAGTCTGGCTCAGATCACACTGCATCACAGAGACTGCTACCTTACAAATCATTGCTAACGCTCTCTTGACCACAGATAAAGACGACCCATACTTCTCGATATGGTTGGAACTCTCAGCTGCCTTTGACACAGTTCACTACCCCACCCTCATGCACACATATGGGAGGCTTGAATGTGATTCACCAGCAATGTCCGTCACTAGTTTTTATCCTCCCATTCCAACCCACACCAGTTTGTTCACATTACCAGCTACAGGTCATAAAAGATGCTTATCACCTGTTGAGTCTTCCAGGGTTCCATATTGCCTGATACCATCTTTAACCTTTACATGGAACCACTTTGTGCTCTGTTCACAGATAATAGCATCCAGATTCAGCAATATGCCAATGTTAGACAATTCTACTTGAAAGTCTCCTCTACTTCGGACATCCTCTGGCTCAAATACGGCCTGTCCGTCATTCAGAGCTGGATGTCCAACACCTACATGAAGCTCAACCCAACCAACACAGAATTCCTGTTATATGCCAAGAACAATAAACAAGGTACAGTACAAACCTGGCTATGTGACAAGAACCTTGATGGCTTTGAACCCCATAGTGCACTGAACGCAAAGTCACTTGGATTCACTTTGAACACCAACCTCACCCTAAAGGAGCACATTGGCAACAAAACAAAGACGGCCTGTATCAGTTTTCTGTTTTAAAGAAAGTAAAACCATTTCTTCCAGAAAGCAACTTTAGAACTGTTGTTTAAGGCCTCATAATCTTGCATTTGAAGGGTGGTAATGCCCTATTCCCCGGCCTCCAATACTTCCAACTGCCACCCCTTAGGGACATATCACACACCAAAACACCTCTCATCAAACGCCTGAAGAAGCATGACCACATTGCCTCCATCTTGATGGAACTCCATTGGCATCGTTTTCTGGCTGGCACCATCTTCAAAACTAGCTGCTTCACTTAAAGAGTCATCACAACCAGTGCACCCGCTTATCTTGAAGACATGCTCACTATCTCTTGTGGTCCTTAGTCCACCGCAGTCAGGACACCATCAAACTGCAGACTAAGAAGTGTAGAAAAGAAATAAACATCTATTTACTTGGGATATGGAGCAACATCCCTGTATCCATCATGAATGCCCCAATGCTGCTCCAATTTACAAAAGATGCAAAGACTCAGCTGTCCATCACCCACCTTCCTCTCCATGTCCTTAATACACAAACATTGGTTCCCCAGAGATTTGCAGGAGTCTCACTAAAGTTATAAAAATATAGGTGTGCAGTCATAGCTTAACCCTGAGCTTGTGCTCGCTTGTTTGTTATGCCATAGTGGCAGGTTATATTGTGTGAGCTTTGTTTCACTGTCAAATGTATTATTATGCACTCAGTGTGCTTAAAGGTCACTGTATGGTTACACATTGTGACCAAAAAGAATAGCATGATTGTATAAACATTGCACCCAGGACTTGGAAAGCTGTGTGAGCATAACACAGCAAAGTCCCAGAACAAACCCTGAATCACTGCTGCAAGAGGCCGCGTGTTTCATACACACGGAGGTTTGTCGAGATATCACGGGATCTCAGCACACCTCGGCGGCCATCTCAGGCGTGGTCCTGCAGTTCAGTATTTAAACCAAGCCCAAACACAGAGGCATGCTTTGCCTCAAAAGACTTCATGACGACAGCGGTTTCCTGCCCACGTCATGCAAACTCTTTACTGTTCCCCGTCCGCTTCCTTGGGATCATCGTGCATTGAACCACAGGGCATTGTAGACTTAGGAAATCACTTACCTGCAATTAAGGCAGTTCCCTGTCTGCATCATGCTCCAATTTCTGCACATCGTGTCATCTGTTCCCTGCCCGCATCACAGGTACCAGCAATGAAAGAAATGAACAGTAAAGGTGCAGATATCTAAACCTTTAATCGCAGAACGTACAGAACTATAAGGTGTAGATGCCTTAACCTTTTTTATATCTACAGAAAAAGGCAAGTGAACTATAAGGCACAGATACTTTAACTTCTGACTTTGTACATTAAGAGAGCAATGTGATGCAACATTTTATCTCAGAAGAAGACAGTGGTTATTCTGCATGCTTTCAGATATCTAAATCATTGATAATCAACACACAGAAAAAGCCAGATCCATTGTCCACTCATCTCTCAACTGAATTCACACTGTGACAACGTCTACTAAGTGCAGGTATTTGGGAAACATTAGTGTTGGGGGGGGACAAGAGAAAATACTAGAGCAGGAACATAAGTCCTAAGGTTTTTCCCCCATCTTTCATCTGTTGTTCCAGGCTGATAACTTGACAGCGGACCAGCTGCACCATCAATGGTCCATCTCTGATCAGGCCTTCTAGTTGTGCAGATATAAACTAACTGGAAGGTATGGTTACAAGGAGGAATTTCTTTTTATATCATCTCTGCAAGGCCCATTTCAACTCTTAAGGGAAGAGACTGCGACAATACTTATAACATAGACCATCTATACATTTGTAGTTTGGGCTGGCATTGTAGTAGCGTATGACCTTCTCTGCTTTATCCCACATTACTCATAGTATGTTATGTCCCACAGGCTAACATATGCCCTCTAGTCTTGCCCTGGGGAAGAGATTGTCTACAGCAGGAAAAACTGTCTTTTTCCTGTTTTTAATGTCAGTAACTTTCACTAAAAAGAGGCAGCAAAGAAACCTCAAATAATGATGCCTGAATGGGTAAACTTGCTTGACGACTGCACAAAATGCAACTGAATGGTTTTTTCTCATAAAGATCACGATTTCTCTGCTCCTGACATCAGATCCTTTTTACATCACCTCCTCATCCATTCCTCACCCCATTCACTTATTGTATGCACTTGAGTAGAAATCCCTCACTTGTGGTCACACCATATTAAGCTCCTCAAAAAAAGAAAGCAATCAGATAATCAACCCTCCCCCTTTAACTTTTAAAGGGAAATAAGAATTTAGAACTTCCTGACAATGCCAAGCTCCTTTCTCCCTGTGATTCTGATTCTTTATTAGAAGTGGTAAGAGCAGTTTGAATCTCTTAGACTTTAGGGCTAGATGTATGTTATGCCCTGCATAGTATTTTCATATCTTGCAGTTTACCAGTTCACCTGCTGATCAGCCACAGTGCGTGTTTGGAGTAGAATGTTGAGAATGCTGTGATGCATAGAACGTTGGGAGTCTGACTGGGAGAGATATGACAGTTACAGATGGGCTGAGCAGCAGGCAGGCTGCTCCTGGTGGGGTTTGGTATCTCAAAGAGGGTTTGATACCACAAAGGTGTTTGCTGTGACATTGTACCAAGGACTGACCACTGGGCTAACCTACATTATCTTATCCTGTTACCTGTTCTACCTGTTTGATGTACCTGTGAACCAACTTGCTGTACAACATTATTTTGGCGACGAGCGAGAGTTGGAAACGTACTCACTGCCCTGGAAGATGGTACAGTAACAAGAAGAAGAAAGGAGAAGAAATTTCATACAACGCAACTAAAGAAGTAATTCAAGATGTCACTGGCAACAGAAGAAAGTGGCACAGCACTCTTCGCAACCCCACCATGTACAAATATTAGTAATAGCAATTTCCAAATAGCAATTCTTAGCAAATCACTATTTGGTAATCACAATTACCAATGTACATAGGTAATATCTGGCCCAATAGCAATTCAAAGTGTTTCGAAATTGAGCCACCTCATGAATATTAATGAGGTTGGTTGCAACTTGTGACCCACAAGAATTTGCTGACATCACAGGGATGGTGGCCTGCTGGGGTCAGAATATCTGTGACTGCTCTGAAATAGAGCAATCGTTTTTTTTAATGCAGTCCGTTTTCCTGAAAGGAAAAGAGAATGCGTTTAAAAACAAAAAATGAAAAGTTAAATTTTTCATTTTTCAAGAGTAGGCAGTGGACCTGATCTTAAAAAACATTTTTCAAACATTATCAAAGGGGGAGGGGTCCGAGGGTGACCCCTTACCATTTGTGAATGGATTATCACCAACTTTGAACAGAAGCATGCGAAAGAGATTGCTAGTACCAATTTAGTAATAAGATGAATAGAAGCAGTTAAGATAAAAACAGTAGCACTTGCATATTCCTAAAATGCGCGCCCTAAGTAATTGCCTAAGTGTACCTAGCCTAGCCTGAATGTGTAGGTGTATATGTCTATAGCTATGTGTATCTGTAGCCAAGAAACCCCTAGGGATGAACCAGCCCCCTCACCTGATGGTTTAGAATGAAAGACCCCATCTCTGTGTCGAGGATGACAACCCACAAGGGATGTCCGACCCCTGCTTGCCGAAGATTCAGCATGCAGGACCCTGTTTCAGTTTAGAAAAAATTATCCTCTGATTTGTAAGGGGGAGGGAGGGTCTTTTATATTAAAGAGGTCACTCCAGGGTTTGTTCTAGAATCAGTATGTTTTTAAAACAATCATGGATACATTAAAAACAATCATAAATGTTTTGAAAACAATCACCAATGCTTTTCTAAACAAGTGCGATCAAGCACAGCTGGCTGTTGGCCAAGGATGAAAAAAAGTGTTGACCCTTATTATGAATAAATCTGCCGTGCCTGGGGACATGTTTATGTACGTCAGGTACAGGGATTCTGATAAAAGACTAAGAGCCTGGTGTCGAAGAAACAGGAGCAAACTATTAGGAAAAAGGTCACCTGTTTATAATCGTTATAGTCATGGGGATGGGATGATGTATGTAAAATGGGGTAAACATGATGGGACTATCCTAAAAGACATGACAGAAGTGGCCTGGGCATTGCTGCAGTTGTAGCTATTGCTGTGCAAGCACCCGTTGCTCATGAAGGAGATTTAGAGGCCCCACCGTGCATACTGCATATATATGGGGCAGCTACAAACAAGCACTGGGAGAAGGCAGAAGGGGTACGGTGTATGGATAGAGTAGCGCAGCTGGATGCATATTTGGGGAAGGGTGGGTACCTGCAGTGGGACAATAGGGGGACCCAGTCATTCGAAGCAGCAGGAGGGCTCTTGGGGAAGGGGGAGCTGGACTCTGTAGAGGTGGGAGGGGATAGCTCAGGGTCAGGGAAGGGCCCTACATCTGCAATAGTGGTAGCCAAGTTAGAATGGAGTGGGGATGAGCTCATGGAGGAAGAGGTTTCTGCTGCACTGGTTATGCAGCGGTACCGGGGGGGGGCACTGGGGAGGTAGGGGGGAGCACGGACATTCTTGGACGGGATGGAGGTCACAGAGGCTGGTTGGAAGGAATAGGGGTTACAGTGGGGCAGTCAGGGCAGGTGCAGGGTACCAGCACACCAGCACTGTCATTTTTCTTACAGGTTTAGGAGCAGTGCAGATTTCCGACTCAGTAACGCTGGAGGTGGCTCATTAGCACCAAAGGGTAAGAGAGGGCTAAACCCGGCACGGTTCGCCTGATGTCGGGGAGGGACCCCTATGTGGCTGTTATACGAAGGTACGGAATAACCTCGTTGGCCCCACCAGCTGGTAGGTCTAGGGTGGCCTCTAGCATGCGCACTGTAAAGGCCAGGCGAGTAGTGTCGGCGAAACAGTAACAATGGGTTAACTCAGCCCCCCCAGACTCTGTATGTCGTACTACAGTTTCTACTTATGGATCGGTATCAATGAGATATGTGTGGGCGGACCCTAGTTGGAGCAACATGGTGGACTGTGGTGTTTTGGTACCTAGTAAGTGTTTACTGTATGCTCCATATTCCACTACAACGATAACTGAGATTGTAAAGCTTTCACGTTTTTAAATTGAAGAAATTTTACTGATGACTTTTATTTGTGTTATAAATTGTTTAGGTTTTAACTAACTAAACAATAATCATTTATTGTCATTATCACAGGGTCACTGTACTAGACTATGAGGATGAGATTCTTGAAGAACGCGAGGTGCAGAATGAGGAGCCAGGAAGTGTTGGGGGGATCTCAAATAATCAAATGTCAAGGGTGTTACAGGTTAACATGGACCAGCAGGCTAAGCTATCGGAGGCAGACAGGCCACTGGCAAGGCGGACTGCATCACTACGGGCACCGGCCAGGCGCCAGGTAAGTCCAAGGGCACACCAGGGGCACCAAAGGTGCTATCCACAGGCGTGGATGCGTGTGCCATACTAGGAGGAGGGTGTGCTTGTGCAAAGGGAAATAGGTGATGGATGTGGGTGTGGGCACCAACGGATAGAACAGTACCCAGGGTAAACAAGACAGACTGAACAAGACAGTGGGTGGTGCTGTCACAGGGACAGGTGGTGGGGGGCAGAAGAGACAGGGGATAAGAAACACAGGCCAGAAAGCAAAGAACTCAAGATCAAGAGGTTACCTTACATAGGCCTTACTATTCCATTGGAGGCTCATCTCATGTTAACCACAAAACAGCGTATTTGGAAAGGTGCGTATGTGGGGATGCTTAAACCTCTGCATAGAGAAGTGCACTCCAAAGATGCTTCCAAGGAGGAAGAGTACATGCTGGCGAAGCGGCCTATGGTACCCTTCACAATCAAAAATTGGGCCGCAGCATTTTTAATTTCTGCCAGCATCTATTGAGAAAAAGATCCAGAGTGCTGTGTGGCCATGTTTAAGTACATGGTCATAATCCGGAAAGCCCAAATCATGGGGAGGGGGATATGCCTGGGCCCAATATGATGAAGAATTCAGGGCGAGCTTGGCCTGGAACCCTGAGTCAAAATGGGGGGAACTGGATTCCAATCTCTGGCAGCACACCATGGGGGCAGTGAGGCTGGGCAAGACTATCTTTATGGCAAGCAGCCTGCCAATAGTATATCGCCCCTTTCCGGACCGCCCTGCCTGGGAGGGGTGAGGATGACAGCAGAGGCACAGCCAGGGGCAGGGACTCCTGCTGGGATTCTAACAAGGGATTGTGCACTGGGAAATTCTGTAAATTTTGCCACAAGTGCTCAAAATGTGTGACCTGACACCCCCTTTTCCACTGCTTTGGAGCAGGTAGTGACTACCAGGAACAAGGCAGTGGCAACAGCATGGGGCGGTCAGGGGTTGCCGCAGCAATTATTGGGTTCCTGAGGCAGGAGGGGGGGCTTCGGGACCTGGTGCAAAAGGCTCATACTGTGTTTAACCTCAACAGGTTGGAGTATTGGCTGGAGTTCTACGGGAGTACAGAAGAGGTGAAGATGCTGCAGGAGGGGTTTCATTGGGGTTTCGTTTGGGGTGCGAGGGCCATATGTTGCAGCGGTGGGCAGATAATTTGGACTCAGCCAAAGAGCATAGACGGGCAGTGGAAGAAAAACTGGAGAAAGAGGTCTCTGAGGAGAGGGTGGCGGGATCCTCTCATGTTTGGCCAATGGAGAACCTGATAATTTTCCCAATTGGGGTGGTGCCAAAAAAGAGAAGGGACAATTTAGTTTAATCTAGTATTTGTCCTAACCAGAAGGGGGGTCAGTAAATTATTTAATTACAGAGGAAGTGGCACCGGAGTCATACTCCTCTGTAGATGTGGCCATGTCACTGGTGGTGGCAGAGGGCTCGGGGGCATTGATTTCCAAGTGTGATGTGAAGTCAGCTTTTCGTCTGCTTCCAGTGCACCCAGATAACTTTAGGGATATACTTTGAAGGCAAGTGATATGTGGACAAAGCTTTATGTTGTAATCTCCCCACTTGGAATGTTCCCTGCACCCCTCCCACATGCTCGTATATGGTACTGTTATAGAACCCTGACACGAAGTCTACCTTAGAATGTTGATGAGGCTGGCTTCGTAGGCGATGTGCTAGTATGACAAACAAGCTGAGGATGCAGTAACTTTGTTAATGAATAAAGAAATTAAATTTACTCACCAGCGTTACTCCTTACTTCACTTTGGCGACGAGTGAAAAGGGATGCCGTGACAGGGACGGCACTGCATCCTCCCCTGTAAGCGTTTCAGCTTGGAGTCGGAGTTAAAAGTGGACCAGGCTACGGCGAGAGGGCATCGGTTGAGACTGAAGTTAAACAACCTTCTATACGGTGAGGCGCCATATTTGAGGGGGCTGGAACACCGTTAAATATGTTGCCCTTGGATGCTGTGCTGAGCTTGTGAATAACGGAGGGTCCAACTAACGAGTAAACTGCACTTATCTCCTATCCGTGTAAAGGATTAATATTTAAAGAAGTCTTTGTCGGTATCGCAGGCACGAAGGCAGCGTGTGTAATCTTCAAAGTGTCTCCTTGGCCGGGTGAGCATCGAGCAGTGTGGTTTTATCGTACCCGTTCAAGCAGATAAAGTATATCCTAAGAACTCCTGGGGGCAGTGGCGGTTCAGGAGTCCCATGTACTTCACTCCGGATCCGACAGTGGGGAGCGGCGGAATTATTAGGAAGTAATGCCGGGATGGAGTAAGGTCGCTAATAC